>NC_080589.1:67989722-68629998 GCF_029962835.1 Magnolia sinica | reverse complement strand
TCAGTTAGGGTTTTATTTGCTTTTTGAGAATATAGATGGGTAAGATCATAAATAATAGGCAATTAGGATTCTATTAGGGTTTTATTTACTTCAAGAAAAGTATAGTTTCATTTAATCTCAGAAATTTCTCATGTGGTTGGTTAATTTCCATTTCTTAAAAATAAATATTTGAGTTTTATTGTAGAAAAGAATGAGTTCTCTCCCTAAATTTCTAGCAAGGGTGTGCCCAATTTGTTGAAGGTTTTTTCTTAATCCTTTTGAGCCACTTGTGGATATCTTGTAATCAGGCTTTTCAGGGATTCGTTGGTGAGCCGCACACGGGAAGCATATCTATCCTAAATCCTAGTGTTGATTTCGCTGGACATTTCTGCTATACGTTGTTACCGTATGTCTTGGCTAACGAAACAACATCACCAGCCTACCAAAGTTTATGATGAGAAATCATGCTATGGGCCTTGGAGATGAAGCCCAAATCCCGACCCATGGACTTTGTGAAAGCTGAGCCATAGCCTGACCTGGTCCATGCATTGTATAGTTTGCTTAATCTCTAATTATTATTATTATTTGTTGAAAGCAAGAAGTGACGATGGCATAAAAATCTATCTTTCAAAATGTTTGATTTAGTCCTAGACTTTTTTCCAACTGCAAACTGCTGGTAAATGGATGATTTTTGATATACCAAGTCATTTCCTTCGACACAATTTCATTCCATGCCTGCTTGTTTTTACCCTTTTTTTTTTGATGACTACATATTGATTTTCTATGAATAACTTTGCAGGGTTGCATGATGGAGGTCATTTCCCAAACACCATCCCATTATATTCGTTCAGAGGCATCACGCTATAAAGTTGAGCAGAATGTTGCATTTATCATGTCAGGCAATACGGAAAGTTATAGCGTTTTGAGGGATAAAGCATCCAAACCAAAGGGAAGTCGGTTACGGTTTTCCTCCTTGCCATGGAATGCCGAGAAAATGTCAAGATCGTTGCATTTAGATGCCGCAGGATGCAATAGATGGCATCGGATGGTTGTTGCTGCAAGCCCTCCCACAGAGGATGCTGTAATTGCTACAGAACCATTGACAAAGGAGGACCTTGTGGCATACCTTGCCTCTGGGTGCAAGACAAAGGAGAAATGGAGGTTCACCACTTTCTGATTTCATTATCCTACTGGCCTCTTTCCACCATTTATGTTATTGCAAGCTGCTTTATTTCTGTAGATGAATCTTTGCATTCACTTTGGGATTATCTGTTTGCCCTGAGGTTTGGATGGCTGTGCACTTTTAACCTCATATTGTCGAACTTTTGAAATAGATTTGTTGATTTTGTTCTCTCAAATTTACTTGATGAACGTTTCTTACATTCTCATTTAGTATTTGTTGTATTCTTTTGCCACTCGTCTCTCTCTTTCTCTCTCTAGATATTTATGAACCGTGGACCTTTTCTCTCTGTACCATGGGCCATCTCTGATTCTCATCTTATTTCTCTTATTATTATTATTATTATTATTTTTAATAAGAGGAATGAGAGGAGAATAAGAAACGCCCCATGGTCGAGAGAGAGGGCCCACGATCTAGAAACATCGACGGTTTTTTTTTTTCATAACCAGAAAGCTTTATTTGAACTCAAAAAAAAAAAGAAAAAGTGTAAGAAAAGCAATGGGGTTGTTATTACATGGAATATATCTCGGAGAACCTGCACCGAGGTTTTCCTACTAAATGGCGCTGAATCCATTACAAATTTCTCACAATGTCTCAGAAGACTAAGTCATCAGCATCCGTTCTGTGGATTTACTACCAAGTTAGTGGCTGGAAATCTGATGAAAGGAGAAGGGCTATCAGTTCTAAACTAGGCATATTGCGCCAGGAGAATCTGTGCAGGACAAATGTGTTCCTGTCATCACATAACTGTCTTTACAATATTGGAACTGAACTCCCAGAGTTGTTCTATTTGATTATTAAAACTATGATCCAAGTGATCATTCCTAATCTTGTGAAGTGTAGAAGACCTAAAATTTCAAACAGAGTAGATATCTTTCTTTTTTGCTTGGCAAAGTACTAGAAAAACTTGAATTCATTTTGCAACTCATTAGGAGGCCACTCAAACCAGCAATTCTGCAAGTTGATTTGGCCAAGTTATAAATATTTCTTTGGAAAAAATGAAATTTCAGAATCTTGTAAGACTCATTTGAAGGAACCTTTTCACTTGGGCACTTTTTTTTTTTTTTTTTTTAAATAAATTTAATATTTTAATAATTTAATATTTTTTAATATTTTTATTTTTTTATTGGGTTTGCTTGTTAGTACACACCCATGTCAGTACACACACTCCATGTTAGCCACCCCCACTAGGGATCGATACCAAGACCTCAAGTGTTGAAACGAGGTATCTCCACTCAGTCTGCCAGTTGAGCTATGGATCTGGGTGTCACTTTGGCACTTCCTTCTTATCAAAACCTATCCTTTCTTTCTTTCTTTCTTCTTCTTCCTTTTTTTTTTTCTATGCGACAAAAAGGTTACCTTTTCTTGATCCCGTCTTTCTTATCATCTTCAACTTGGATAACACAGTTATGAACGGCACTATCCCTTTTCCTCGGCATCTATCTTGAAGATGTTTTTGAGATTCTGTTTTAGTAATTTTTTTTGTCTCTTCTAAATTGTTTTGAAACAATCATTATTGTTTTCATTTGTAGAATCACTCTAGCCAGCTATCATCTTGAAGGTCCTCTGATCCGTTTTCCTTCCATCATCTCTCTCCTTTATATTTTGTGACATGTACCTTCTTATGCTTTTGTCAAAGAAGAATAATAGCTATATTGCAAAGTCAAATGTGTTAGCATACACCAAAACAATCATTATGCATTTCTGTATTTATTTTGATAAAATGACATTCATTTTTTGTTGAAAAGCTATTTCAAAACTGGTTTTTGAATAGCATCTATTTTGGCTCTGGACTGGGGATAATTTCTGGGGTCCGTTTTGTAGTATTGGATCTTTATTTTTATGTAATTTGTGTTGACAGGATAGGTACTGAACATGAAAAGTTTGGTTTTGAGATTGGAACCTTACGTCCAATAAAATATGAACAAATTGCTGACTTGCTAAATGGTCTTGCTGAGAGATTTGACTGGGATAAAATAATTGAAGGGGATCATATTATTGGACTAAAACAGGTGAATCCCTTTCAATTTTGTGTTCTTTTTTATGCCTTTTGTTTTCTTTCTCACTTATATATATATATATATATATATAACGTTGTGGCCTCTTCTTCAATTTCTTATCATTTTCTTTCAAGATCTGGGCAAATTACTTCTCTTCTGTTCACACTGCTCATTCTATTACTTAAGGGTCTGTTTGGACTGATGGAAAGCATAGGAAAGAAAATAGTGTTTCTTAGGAAACTGTGGGAAAGGAAACACTGTTTTCCTTGTTTGTTTTTCAACAATATATCACTAGAAATTTAGGATTTGTTGTTTGGAAAAATATGAAAGTTTCTTGAGAAAAAAAAATTCTAGGTAGTCACATGTGCCAAATTAGCACACCTGGTGCATGTGGAATGCTTGAAGATAGTGGCACATGCAGCATACATGGCATATGTGGGTGCTTGAAGATGGCGCACATGGTACATGTGAGGTGCTTGAAGCTATACGGTGGTACGTGATACAAGACACACATTGGCAATTCGACATGTGGAAAGCTAGATGGCAGCACTTGTGCACATTGGCGCTATTGGCACCTGTGGCATATTTAGAGCGATTGAAGATGGATGATAGCACATGGCACATTGTTGCATGTGGAGTGCTTTTCACATGTGGGGTATGAGAAGATGAACGGTGGTACATGTGGCACATGCGGGGCACTAGAGAAGATGGATGGTGTCACATTTGGCATGTTAGCATATGTGGGTACAAGAGAAGATGGTGGCACATGTGGCATGTGATGTGATTGAAGATAGATAGTGGCACATTTGGACTTAACCCTTGAGAAACCCATTTTCCTTCCATCATGGGAAAATTCCATTCTTAGGGTTGGAGGTGGGAAAATAAATTTGTTAATTTTCCAACAAAGAAAGTGGGAAATGGTGTTTCCCACTATTTCCTACAAAGAAAGGCTTGAAAAACAACAAAAAGTGAGTTTCAAGGAAAACAATGTTTCCTTTCATTTCCTGTCCATGAATTCATACATGCCCTAAATGCTAATCACCTGGTTGGGGTGCTGTTTTGCTCAAACTTCTTATTTAAGATTTTTTTTTTCCCCTTTATTTTGTTTTTTGCTTGTGGTATCTGATTTCATGGTTAAACAGGGGAAGCAAAGCATATCACTGGAGCCTGGTGGCCAATTTGAGCTTAGTGGTGCACCCCTTGAAACACTGCACCAAACATGTGCTGAGGTTAATTCACATCTGTATCAGGTCAGTCTCGACCATTTAATTTCAGCAATCTATATGCCATATTGATAGCTGCTATTGCTATTCTGCGAACCTGTTATGCCAGAAGGTTTTGTTCACGTCCTTTTGAACTTGGTTGGGTGGAATCTGAGTTTTCACTTTTGTTACTTCAAATCAGAAAAGTTTAATACTGTGTCAAATAGCTTGTCTCTGTGTTTTTTTTTTTTTTCCATGATAAAACTGGCAAGTCCTATATATTTTTCATTAATAAAATCATTAATAACATAATTAGCGACGTGAAGTTACACATTGCATACTGCATCCTTTTCTTTGGGCACTGTATATAATTATACTCTGTTTAGTCTAGTTGAGAGAAGTTTAGCATCACACAATCTCATTGTGGCATTTTTTTTGTTGTTGATTGATGTCTGTGGCATTTGATCAGTGGTCTGTTTTTACTATGTGCTACTGCAAAGCATGTTCCAACTCATCTACCCTTGTACTCTTTAGGTATCGTAGCTGTTAGAATCCCAAAACAATAGAACTGACTAAAGAAACCCTTGTTTTTTTTTTTTTTTTTAAAATATAAGGTCTCATAATTGAAGAACATTATGATTCGGCATTTTTTTCCTCAGCATTAGGAAACACAGGAATGGAAACCTGAAGCTTTCAAAGGGAAATTATTTTGTGCATATATATATATATATATATATGTATATATATATATATATATATATATATCTATATATAGGGTTTTCTCTTCCCCATCTCCTTCTCTCTCTCTCTCTCTCTCTCTCTCTCTCTCTCTCTCTTTCATTGCAGAAATTCCATTATAAATTCATCAATGCCAGCGATATTTCCTCCCCTTTTCTAGGGTTTCTTCTCCTTCCTGTTCTTGCATTCCAAGGCTTATGAAGCGCTGTGGGTGCTCGAGCTCGAATTCTCTGTTGGAGATGAATGTTCTTGGAATTGAAAGATTTCGGAAGGTTTTTGGTGGAGATTGTGCGGTTTTTTATGCTTGATGGGGTAGATACGTGTCCGTGGAGCTGTGTTTGGAGCTTGAAGCAAGCAATACAGGACGAACCGGCGGTTTAGGGTGGGAATTTGATGAGGATTTGCTGCAGAGCAGGGGAAAGCCGTATCGTGCTCTCAAGATGGTTTTCGCACGGCTTGATGATTCTCCTATGTTTCGGAAACAGGCAGGTTGGAAATTTGAGCTTTTAAAGGGAGCAATTTAATCGACCTTATGCCTCAAGTCTTCAAGATGGCCTACAAGTGCTGATGAGACGATGAGACGATTCGAGAAAGACGCGATCTCGACGACCGGAATTAGAAGTGGTGGCGACGCCTCAACGATAAATAATCGGGCTCTTAATAGAGAAAAGGGGAAAGGAATAGCATGTGGAGTAGACTCAGGCAAAGATGATCGGGAATGGAATTCAGTGGAATCAAGAAGAAAGAATCGAGTCCTGCTGGGAGGGAGTCGCAGCAAATACGCCTCTTATCCTACTCTATATGTTAGAGGATATCCTCATGCATGGTATCCCATTAACCTCGAAAAAATCTTTGGGAGGGCGGGAGCAGTTATGGATGTCATCATGCCTAAAGATAGAGAGAGTGGTGCATATCATGGTTTTGCATTGGTACGAATGGGTAGCGAAGCTGAATTGGCCAGGGCGGTGGCCATGTTGCATGGAGTTAGCTACAGGGGAAAAAAATGTTGGTTCAGCGAGCTCGCTTCGGACTGAAAACCTTAACATCTCTCCCCACCAAAAAATGAACCTTCCCCCACTTATCCAAACCTTCTCACCATCCCTCTAACCCTTCAGATACGGTTATTCAGCCTCACGCTCGTTCGGAAGACCTCTCTTACAGAGATGCTCTTATCCATGATCCAAAAGACGCCATCCAAGTTGAATAGAGAGTGGTTTCTTCCCCGAAGAACCAGACAAACCCACCCCCTAGTGAAGGCATAGACGGTGTATCGGAGTATATGGTAACAGTAGAACAAGAGATCTATGACAAAAATAGAGCTGAGTTAGCAAAATCTGTGGTGATCTTTACACGGGAAGGGGCGTCGATATCGGAGGTGAGAGCTTGGATCAGAGATACTACTGGTTTCCAATATGGAAACTCCGATATTAAACCTCTAGGATATAACGCCTTGTGGGTTAGAGTTTGTCCAGGCCTAAACCCTGAGATGTTAACAATGGCGGGACATCTGCATGCTTCAGGCCCGATAGAAAAAATTGTAGCGTGGGAAGAATTCTCTATATTCGGCAAGGAAAATATCTGGGTACACATCTGGGACATCCCTATGGAGTGCTGGTACGATGAGTTTCTCATCAAAGCAACTTCTTGCCGAGGTTTTATCCTAGAAATCGACTCAAAGACGCAGCAGGGGGTGGAATTGGGGGGATCAGAGCTCGGGTGAGAAGAAAGAAAGGATCCCCCCTCCTGGCCCACATTCATGTCAACATAGACAACCGGACAATCCTGCTTCCGGTTCAGAGAGAACACCCAGATTCCTTCCAACCTAGATGGGGAGACGTTTGGAGATCTAAGGAAATCGCGACTTCACACCAGAGGCAGCAACAGAGGTGTTCGAGGGAAGAAGGTGTATAGGAGCCATGCTCCAGCGGACCACCAGCCCATCGGTCTCCATCGCCAACTGCTGCTATCATCGATCAAGACAACGCTCAACTTTTACAGGGGAGACGTGGCGCCTTTCCCTCTGTGTGTGCGTCATGCTAGTCAGACGATATTTTAGGAGTCGGCGGAGAGATCTCGAATGGCAATGAGATCTCTACACGTGTCATTTAGGCGGGAGAGTCGAGTAGGAGGGAGGCGATTTCTCCTTTCCGGACGTCTCTTGTGCAGCCACGTCGCCTCCCGTATCACATCAGCAAGGGCGCTGGATACGACGGAATAGTGCCAGCTTCAGGATCTCGACGCGTGTCCCTTTCTTGCCAAATCAACAATCGTAGATCATCTCCCATGGACAACTGTGCGTGCTCCCCCAGGCTCACCTCTTTAGTAGATGTAGGGTCAGTTGAATCGGGCCCGTTCTCGACTCGTATCCGATTAACCCCTCACAAATGGTGATCCATCCGTATATCCGATCCTATCCCTATCCAACCCTTACCCAACTCTCTCCTGACCTTCAGACCCGACCCTCTTCTAGCCACTAATCGATCCCGACCTTTCCTCCCTGACCCCAGATCTCCCTCCCGCTCAAACCATTACCTTGTGCTGGACGACGATATGTCTAAAGGCGATTTTTCAGATAATCGGATTTTCGAATCTCACTCTGCTTCTTCTTTCCTATCCTCTCCAGTAACCTCTGCGTCCCAGAACAGAGATTGGGCAGACCCGGGTCCCTTAACCCTCTTTCAAGAAGAGATACCCAGCGAAGTCCTAATGGCTGAGCCTCTTCAAATGTGCTTGGAGCTCCCTCAGCAACATCGGGACCTCTTGAACGCGGGGCCATCAGAAACCACAGGCCGAGATGAAATATTCGAAAAAATCCGAAATAAAAAATATAAGGGATGCTGTGGGCAGTGTTGGTCGCTCTTTGGGTCTATCATTTGGTAATAGAGCTGAAGACTACACCGAACTTTTCCAATTCATCGAAAATAGGGGAAGACCACTTCCTCCATCAAAGACTCCGATCAATCAAGTTAACCGGACTGCCAGTAATCGTGAGCTACTTAGACTTCAGCCTTCTCCGGTTTCAGCGTCCACATCCTCTGCG
Source organism: Magnolia sinica (assembly GCF_029962835.1). NCBI lineage: Eukaryota > Viridiplantae > Streptophyta > Magnoliopsida > Magnoliales > Magnoliaceae > Magnolia > Magnolia sinica. Next base: position 68,621,859 of record NC_080589.1, on the reverse strand, counting down.
AGACATAGACGGAAGGGTACTTGGGGCAGCTTAGTTTCCCAATGATTATCCTTTCATGGAATGTTAGGGGCGCAGACTCCAACAAAAGCGGGGTCTGATCAAGCGATCAGTCAGGAGAAAGAACCCAAATGTAATCTGTTTACAGGAAACAAAAGTTCCTTCCTTTTCTGCCAGCCTTCTGGCTACGCTTTGGGGATTTCACGACGCTGAGTTCGTGTCTTTAGACGCCACAGGTTCTTCGGGAGGCATCTTAATCGCATGGAGATCCTCCAAGTGGGATATCCAGTTTTCTTTGTCGGGGAGCTTTTCGAAAGCGGTCGTCCTTCAAGATAAGTCCTTATCTTTTTGATGCATTATAATCTCTGTTTATGGTCCTAATGATGATGTCCACAGGAAAAGCTTTTGGGACGAGCTAACAGCTATCAAACAGTCTTTCTGAGGCCCATGTTGCGCTGTGGGCGACTTCAATGTGATTCGTTTTGCGGAGGAGCACTCTCACAAAAGGAAAACTAGCCTCGCCATGCAAGCTTTTTCCGACTGGATTCAGGAGCAGGAACTGGTTGATCTCCCTATGTCTGGTGCTAAATTTACTTGGACTAATGGACGTAAATCTCAGATTCAGTTGAGGCTAGACAGTTTCCTTATATCTTCGGAATGGATTGATGAATTTCCCTTTGTGCATCAGCTCGCCCTCCCGAGAACGACATCCGATCATTGCCCAATTCTCCTCTCGGTGGCTGAGGTTAATTGGGGCCCCAAGCCTTTCAAATTCAACTCCGCATGGCTCCGTATCAATGGCTTTAAGTAGAAAGTGTTGGAGTGGTGGCCCTCACTCCAGGTGACTGGTTTTGCAAGTCACAGACTGCTATGTAAACTCAGATCTCTAAAGGAAAAGATCAAAGAATGGAAGGAAGCAGAATTTCTGAAGAGGGAGCTCGAGACCGAAGCTTTATTTACTGAACTCCATCAAATCAACACTACTGTTGAAGGTAAAGATCTCCCAGAGGCAGTTCTGTTCAGGCGTATCCTCATCATTTACTCCTTGTCGTCCAGAGTTCTCGAAGATGAACACTCCTGGAAGCTAAAATCAAGGTCCAGATGGATATCAGAAGGAGATAGGAGCACTAAGTACTTTCACAGATTAGCTAGTATGAGGGCTCGAGCCAAGGCCATCCATACCATCACAGTGGAGGTGAGGCAACTCGATGATAGAGATGAGATTTCTGATGCGGCAGTATCCCATTTTAAAGCTCTCCTCTCCTCCGAAGGTTGGTTCAGACTGCGTCTTGATGGCATCCTGTTCGTTTCTCTCACAAGTTCGGAAGCGGATGTGTTAAAGGGCCCTTTCTCGGAAGGCAATCGAGGCGTTAGAAGGAGACAAATCCCCGGGTCTTGACGGTTTTCCTATCTCGTTTTTCCAATGCTTTTGGGACACTGTTCGTACAGATGTTATGAATTTCCTAATGGAATTCCATAATCGGGGAAGGATTTCTGAAGGCATTGGAGCCTCTTTCATTACCCTCATTCCCAAAGTTGCCGGCGTTACTTCTTTTTCGGAATTCAGACCCATCAGTTTGATAGGAAGTTCGTACAAAATTCTGGCCAAAATTCTATCCACTAGGCTATCGTCAGTTATGGGGAGTCTGATTTCCAAGTATCAGAATGCATTCATAAGGGGAAGACAGATTATTGATGGAGCCCTGATAGCTAATGAAGTTCTTCACTCTTGCCACAGATCGGGGAGAAAAAACATCTTCTGCAAGCTCGACATTGAGAAGGCGTACGACGATGTTGACTGGGGTTTTTTTACACTATATGCTTCTTCAAATGGGGTTTGGAGAAAAATGGGGGAATTGGATTAAATCCTGCATCGAGTCGGCTCGATTCTCTGTCCTTCTCAACGGTGTGCCGAAAGGTTTCTTCTCTGGTAGCAAGGGCCTTCGCCAGGGAGACCCCCTTTCCCCTCTCATTTTTCTTTTAATTGGAGAGGCCCTCTCTCAAATGCTGCTGAAGGGTCAAAGCGCTGATCTATATCGTGGGATCTCAATGCCTAGTACCCTCTTGCCAATTCCTCATGTCCAATTTGCTGATGACGCTCTGATCATGATTGAAGCAGACTCCGAACATATCTTCAACCTTCAAACAACCCTAAGATGCTTTGAGGCTGTATCAGGTTTGAGAATCAACATGTCTAAGTCAAAGGTGTTTGGGGTGAATTTATCGGAACACGATCTCTCTATTTTTGCTGACTCCTTGGGTTGTAAGTCCGCTTCGTTTCCAACATCTTTTGTGGGGTTGCCTCTCACTCTAGGTTCCCCACCATTAACTATGTGGGAAAAACTGGTGGAAAAATTTCAAAAAATGTTGGCTACCTGGAAATGCAGATACCTGTCTATGGGAGGGAGGCTCACCCTAATTAAAGCCGCCCTATCCAACATCTCTATCTATTTCATGTCCCTTATCCGGTGCCCGAATTCTATCTTGCGCCGGATCGACAAGTTGAGACAAGATTTTCTATGGTGCGGCAAGGACAATCAGAAGAAATTCCACCTTCTGGACTGGCAAGAGGTGTGCAGACATTTTCGGGAAGGAGGAGCGAGTATCAAAAATCTGGAAGTCATGAATCAGGCCCTTATTGGGAAATGGTCGTGGAGGCTGGCCTCGGAACTGGAGGCTTTATGGAGTATAATCGTCAAAGGTAAATATCGGTCCTCCCAGGGGGGTTGGTGGACAAAGGACTCCACTGTGTACAAAGCGTCACATATTTGGAGAGGCATCCTTCAAGCCAAGAGGCCTGTTGTGGACAATGTAGGGTTTCATCTGGGGAATGGCGCAATAATTCATTTTTGGGAGGACTGTTGGTTGGGGGATTTGAGGCCGAAGGCCAGATTCCCAAATATATATCACCTTGTTGTTAACATCGACGCTCCTATCGCTAGTTTTTATTCCTTATCCGAAGCAGGTATTGTCTGGGACATTCCCTGCCGCAGGATTCTCACTGAAAGAGAGGTCAATGAATATGCTGAGTTACTTGGGTGCCTCTCTACTGTTAATCCGACCCAGATGGATCAAGACAGAATTATCTGGAAGAGGGACAAAAATTCTCGATTCTCGGTCAAATCTCTGTATGCAGCAATTGCCCCAGCTTCTTCTCACTTTTCTTTCGCCTCTCCTTTCATTTGGAAGTACCCAGTTCCTCCCAAGTTCATTTGCTTCACATGGCTGGCGTAAAAAACCAGATTCTAACGATCGACAATTTGAAAAAGAAAGGCATGCAACTTCCAAATATCTGTCTCTGCTGTATGGAAAGCGAGGAAACTGTCGACCATCTCCTAGTTCACTGTCCGTTTATATCCCAGATTCGGGTAGATTTTTGGTCTAGATTTAAAGTTAGTGGGTGTGTGCCGGCCTCTGCTTGCCAGCTGCTGTCTCTCTGGCATGGCTGTAAGACGGGAAAAATCAGATCACGTGTTCGGAGAATGGCTTTCATAGCAATCTGGTGGGCTGTCTGGAATGAGAGGAACAACAAATGCTTCAACAACTCTCAGTCTTCGGTTCAAGTAGTGGGGTCCAGGGTGAAGAATTTAATTTTTGAATGGGCTGCTAATATCTCCTCCCTCAAGGATTTTAATTTCATGTTCCTAGGACAGTAGTCTGTTTTCTTTTCTTCTTTCTTTTTTTCCATCCTTTGCTGCCACCTCGGCAGTCGCTGTATCTTTTTTTTTTTTCCTCCTTCAATGAATTCCGTTACTTTTTATATATATATATATATATATGTATATAAAGCAAATCTTTAATGAGTTCAAACTTTTGAATGGGGCTGCTTTGAACTACTTGCATTCCTTGAAACAGAATTTTATGTTACTCTATTGAACTTCTAGATGATATTTTCGTCAACTATTGTTCATAGGTAAAAGCTGTAGCAGAGGACATTGGAATTGGATTCTTAGGAATTGGCTTTCAGCCTAAATGGAGACTAAAAGATATACCGATAATGCCCAAGGTATTGCTTCTTTGTTTTGACTTTTATATTGTCATCTGATACACATGATAAGTTAATAAGACATTATATGTATCCACACACTCATATGTGCATACAGAAACATGTATGTGGGTGTTTGTGTGTGCATATTGTTTGTATGTGCGTGGTGAGCGTGCAGGCGCTTTGTGTGTACATGTGCTCAAGTACTTGCACGCGTGTAGATTCATCAAGACAGAAAAGTATGTACAAGCACACAAGTGCATGTGCGTAAAATATGATTAGTTGAAACTGTTTTATTTGGTGCTTAATATCGTACAGTTTATGAGAGCAGTTCTCTGATAATAAGGTAATATCTGTGTTACAAAGCTTGCATCTTGAGCAAATTAAATTGGTCATGTATTATATGGCTAGGTTGTTTTCTATGTTCTCATCCATTATATCATGTGTACTAACTTGGGTTTGCAATGACCCCCAAGGAATAAATGAATGAATAGAAATAGAAAATATTGACCCATTCTGTCATTGTTTATGATGTATGCATGCATATAATGACATACAAATAATGCATTAAGTTGATGTGTGCTACACTGTTATTTGGCATCACACATCCAAAAGTCTGACAAGCATTGTAAACTGTATTTTCTTTTCAATTGCTTATTTTATTAGCTTCCTTATCAAAAGAATATTTTGGCACAGGGAAGATATGAGATTATGAGGAACTACATGCCCAAAGTGGGTTCCCTAGGACTCGATATGATGTTCCGAACATGTACTGTTCAGGTGAGACATAATTATGCTGGTCATATTCTTCTCTAGTTTTGTTTTTTGAAGGCCTTTTCTCATATGATGGTTTATAAATACCTGAACCTCTTTATGCATTTGAAGGAAACTTAGCTTTCACTTTCAAAATAGCTTACTTTCACAGAGATTTGAAATAGGACAGAAGATTAATTAGTGGGAAACTTATGCATCTCTCCCTTTCTTACTTTTGGTAGGTCAATCTTGACTTCAGTTCTGAATCAGACATGATAAGGAAATTCCGTGTTGGTCTTGCTTTGCAGCCTGTGAGAAATAACATTCTTCAGTTCCTTTCCTACAGATTTCATTCATTCTTCTCTATCTGACAATTGTAGTATATGAAACAGATTGCAACCGCACTATTTGCTAATTCACCCTTCACTGAAGGAAAACCAAATGGTTACCTCAGTATGAGAAGGTTAATTGCTGATTATTTCTTCTTCTTTCCAAGCCAATATTACCTGGTTGGCTTCTCTGGAGTTGTTATCTAATCTTTTTATCATCTACTGCAGCCATATTTGGACTGATACAGATAACAATCGCGCAGGGATGCTTCCTTTTGTTTTTGATGACTCTTTTGGGTAAACGCTACTTGAATTGATATGAATGCATTTATTTATTTATTTATTTTGCATGTTTAGGGAGCTTCTGTGCAAATTTTGAAGTATTATCTCTATCAAATGCTCTTCTACAGTGCTTTGTTCTCCCCTTGTTTTATATATAATATATTGTCACTTTTCAAAAAAAAAAAGAAGCTCTTCTACAGTGTCTACAAAGTACAAACATATGGATCTTGCTGAACTAATAATATTGGTAGAATGTAGTTGCTGGTCCTTTTAGCTGTGGGCTCAGACTCGTCAATGAAAGATGCTACCACCTTTTATGGTTGTAATGTCGCCCAATGTCCATGGTTCTGGTGCTGCATTTTAGTATATTCTGGACAGTACACTATTGCTCATGTAGCCATTATTCCCCAAAGGAAGAGTATGAGGGCGGATGCGTGATCAGATTAGGTGTTGGATTTTGAAATTCCTTCGAGATTCTCTCCGTACCAGTACCCTATACGTTATCATTATTATACAACTAATCTCTGCATATATATTGTGATTAATTTGTGATACATGATACAGTACACACCCATACTTGTATTTGGGATTTCTGTGACATTGTGACATGTTGTTATGCTGCCATGTCTGCACCGTGTCATATCATCTTCAGCTCTTTTCTTGTCTGTTATTCTTCTGATCAAGTTGGCTGTTGTTTCTTGATTATTATATTTTATGAACTTTGTAAATCTATCCGTAGACCTGTTTATTTGATGTTTGCATTGTTCTTTATTGTTATTCTGGTTGACCACATTGATCATTTTTTATTTTTTATTTTATTTTTTTATATAGTTGACAACATTTCTATTTTTCTTTGCAGGTTTGAGCAGTATGTTGACTACGCCCTTGATGTTCCTATGTATTTTGTTTATCGGAATAAGAAGTATATTGACTGTACTGGGATGTCTTTCCGGGTTATAATCCATCCTTAGCCTCCCATTTCATTGCTTATTGTCATCTTACTGAAGCCGTGTTTTATCAATATTGTTGCAATCGCAATGGATTTTGTTCCTTGTCATTTCACACCTCATGACTTTCTCTCATGTTGACATTTTCATTCAAGATATAAATACTTTTGTTGCATATCTGCAGGATTTTCTGGCTGGGAAACTTCCTTCAATTCCGGGTGAATTGCCGACACTTAATGATTGGGAGAACCATTTAACAACAATTTTTCCTGAGGTTTCATTCACTAAATAATTTTGGATGGATGTGCTTGTATCTATTTTCCAATAACAGCACCTAAATTGAATCTCTTGGCTTTTCCTTGCAGGTTAGGCTAAAGAGGTACTTGGAGATGAGAGGTGCAGATGGAGGACCTTGGAGAAGATTATGTGCTCTGCCAGCTTTTTGGGTATTTGACCCTTTCATCTGTACTATGCTCTTATTATGAAATTCAGGTGCAATATTGATACTAGAATAAAGCTAGTTGCATTATTGTGGCATATTAGGAAGTAATGTATATTATTCTTACTCCATCTATTAAGACAACTGCATTGTTGATTTGCCCGTTCAGGTGCCTTAGACACATGCATATTTAGATGGAAAAATCTGTCTTTTGAATGCATTTGGACAACATGATAATATCTTTTGCCTTGTCTAAATACTTATGTCATATTCTGTACTTGCACAGACTAATACACACACATATATTTGTATCTTTTAGTGTTATCAATGAGAAAGAGTACAGGGATAGTCCACCACCATGTTGTGGTATCTCATCCACTACAAGTCATTCATGTGCTTCAATTGAGACCATCCAAACTGTAGGACCCAAGATTGAGTTGATGATGAGGTTGCTCTCCTTCTGGAAGGTGTTCGCCCTAATCTGGTGGCCCTGAATGAACCATACCGGTTAAGGGATGGATAGGGCAGCTTTACGGTGTGTTCTTTCCTCGTTGTAATCTGTGAGATGGGCCCTGAAGCCAGGAAGGTTGTCGCCTTCGCTTGGCTTGTGGGCAGAAATAGGATTTTGACTGTGGATAACCTCCATAAGAGAGGGCTGCTCTTGCCTAACCTCTGCCTTTTGTGGATGAAGGATGAGGGAATCAGTGGTGCACCTCCTCATAAGCTGTCCTTATGAGGAGGTGTGTGGGATAACATCATCTCCGCTTTTAAGGCACCTTGGGTAATGCCGAATACCATGGAGGAGCTTTATTTGGGGGAGAAAGACGGAATTGGCACCTTGCTTTGTTGGCAGTCTTGTTGTGCATCTGGTTGGAGAGGAATGAACGATGTTCAGGAATAGATGTGAGCCCTTGGGGTCCACAGAAAGGTTTTTTTTGTTTCTTAGGGAGTGGGGTTCTTAACCCTTGGGGTTGTTTGTATTTCTTTTTTCTGTTTTCTCTGTCCCCTTTGAGTCTTTTGGCTCTTTCAATAAATTTATCAATTATTGAAAAAAAGAAGAAGTTTGGGCCCATTGTGGATGGAGAACAGCCTGATAAATCACACATTGAATGATCCTACCTCTCCAATTTGTGGTTGTCAAATGGATAGCTAAAAAAATTTCGAAGTGCCAAATTTCGATGGTCAAAATTGTTCAATTGGTGAATTTTGGGCTAGGCTTCATCCACAATGAGGTCAATGATTTCGACGGTCTGGAATGGCGTGTATGGTAAATGAGATTCCATTAATAAAAAATGATGGTGAACTATCATTATAATCTAGATCATTATCAAATTAGTGTATGGATGAATGAATGTACTGGATCTGCTGCAATAGCTTTGTGCGACATTTTCCATGCTGACTCTGACATATGAATAAAAGCATCTCTCAAGAAAGGCATGAATAAAAGCCAGTTGCATTATTGTGGCCTTGTGTAAGATGTAATGTACATTGCCCATAAAGAAATAAATCAAAGGAACAGGTAGGTCATGCCATTTTTAAGAGAACTGCATTGTTGATTTGTGGGTTCAGGCATGCATTGGACACATTAAGACACATGTTCGAGACAGCAAAATCTACCTTTTGAATGTATTTGGACAATATCTTCTTTTTTCCTTGTTTTTGCCGGGTTTAGATATTTCTATTATTATATTTTGCACTTATAAACTAATATTATATGGTTTGTATCTTTCAGTATTGTCATTGAGAAAGACTGCAGGGATACTTCACCACCATGTTGTGGTATCTCATCATCCGCTACACAGATGGCCTTCATGTGCTTCAATCCAGGCCATCCCAGTTGTGCATCCATCAAATTTGGTGGCTGACAAATGTACAGCTAAAAATAAAATGGTATCAGGTTCAAACTCAATGAGCAGAGTCCGTGAATTTTTGGCTGGGCTACATCCACAATAGAGGATGATTTCGACAGTTTGGAATGGTGTGTATGGTGGGTGAGAGTCATGAGACAACATAACTTAAAACATGGTGGTGAACTATCATTATAATCTAGATCGTTATCAAATTATTTTATGGTTGTACGAGCATACTGGATCTCCTGGAATTGCTATGTTCACTGTTCTCCACGTCTGACTTTTGCTTTTCGTACTTGTCTAAGTTACATAGGTTCCTAAATGGTGTATGAATGAACTTGCTGAGATGTATAGATGGTTCTCATTGAATGTCTCTGCTGATCATTTATATACTATTTTGTTGATCTCATTTGACATGCAGGTTGGATTGTTATATGATGAGGTTTCTTTACAAAATGTTTTGGATATAACAAGTGATTGGACTGCAGAAGAGAGGCAAATGTTGAGGACCGAGGTGTGTAAATATTTCTACACTAAACTTGTTTTAGTTGGTTGCTGAGGGCCTGTTTGGTTGTTGGGGAATTCATTCTCTGGATTTTATGTTTTTGCCAAGTAATGTTAGAGGTGGCCTAACATTTCCTAGGGAATGATTAAATTTTGTTTGATTGATGTAGCAGGTTTTCTGGGGAAATCTGGGAAAAGACTGAAATTATATTTAAATTCTCTAGGTTTTCCATTCCCCAACCAAAAGCTGGGGCAAGTTTTTGGAGGAAAAGCTGGGGAATGGAATTCCTAGGGAATGTAAAAACCAACAAAAAAGTGTGCATGAACACGTCTTTTGTAAAAACTAGGGAATTTCTAAGTCAAGAAATATAAAAACTAATGACCAAACACCCCCTGAGTTTCTTTGACAGGCATCACTATGAATGATTATTTTTAAGATCTGACTGAACCAAAAAGTTAGATGGTTGACTGCTTAACAAATTTGTTGCTCTTAGAAGAGCAGTAGGCAAAACTTTGACAAAAATCGTTGTAGTAAAAAGTAGTAAAAAGTGTAATGCTTGGGTCCTGAAAAATAAGAATGAACCGTACAAAAAATGATAAAAGTAATTTTATTTGTTAAATAGACACTAGAGATGACTCGTTGATTGTAATCAACCTATGTAATAGACTATCAGATAGCGGTTGATTGTAATCAACCTATGTAATAGTCTATTATATTGCACCTGAGGAAGTTTTATGCTCTCATTAGTGGCCCAGCCAAGATAAAGGAGGGTTGTGTCGGATTGGCTGCCAGCATCAAACTTGTGCTGAGACTTCCAACATGAATCTAAACAAAATTGCATTCCAAACTCATGCTAGGGCATTCCTTGTGAGGGACACGCTGCATTGGAACTCAGGTACAGTGACAAATGGGCAAGGGTTGGCTAGGGCGTCCACTGGAAGTGACGTGCACAACAATGCCCAGTTACTGTGAGAAGTAGGCAAGGGTTCTCATGCCGTTCTAGAGTCGAACACATAAAGAAGCTAGTCCAGGATAATAGGATCTGTTACCACTCAAAACTGAGAGGGAAATTTTATGGGATAGCTATAAGATGAGTCATGATTTATGGGACAGAATGTTGGGCGGTTGAGAACAACATATTCATAGGATGAGTGTAGCTGAAATGACGGTGTTGAGATGGCTGAGTTGGGCAAGATAAGGATAGAATTAAAATGAATGCATTCGAGGGAAATTTTATGGGATAGCTATAAGATGAGTCATGATTTATGGGACAGAATGTTGGGCGGTTGAGAACAACATATTCATAAGATGAGTGTTGCTGAAATGAGGATGTTGAGATGGCTGAGTTGGGCAAGATAAGGATAGAATTAAAATGAATGCATTCGAGGGAATTTAGGAGTAGCACCTATAGGTAACAAGACAAGGGAAAGGAGACTCAGATGGTTTCATCATGTGCAAAGGAGAGTAAGAATTGTGTCGGTTAGGAGTGAGTTCGTACAAGTTGGAGTCTTCAAAAGGGAAAGGGGAAGACTGAAAAGGACATGGGTGGAGGCAGCAAGAAAAGACTTGATGACATATAGTCTAACTAAAGTTGTGCGCCCTTGATAAAGTGGAACGGTGGAAAAGGATTCATGTAGCCGACCCTAATTAGTTGAGATAAAGCATAGATAATGATGATGAAATAGAAGCTAGAGATGAAGAGCCAAGAACAATAGGGTTGGAGATAACTTGGACATGTGAAGCAGATAGTGAAATGCTCAGTGAGAAATATGGATATTTGCAAATAAAAATATTTGGTCCGCAGACTTTCAAAAAGACCACAGCTTTTTTTTTTCCTCTCAATTTCTGTACCCCATATGAATTGAGGAGATGTATGTATGGCATGCATGATGCATATGTATTCCCAAGAAATTTTTGTACCATGAAATGGCTGAAACTAATAATCTAATGTGTAGAATTAACAATCCATGACAGGTAACAAAAACTGGTCTAAAGACACCGTTTCGGGATGGCCTGCTAAGACATGTTGCAGAAGATGTTATGAAGTTGGCTAAGGTAACCTGGTTGTTGCAGTCCTGTACACCAAGTATTTGGAAATTGGAATCTCTCTTGAGGGTCTCATCCTTTTTTCTATTTTTTTTCCTAGTCCTTTTTTCTTTGGTATCTCTCTCTCTCTCTCTCTCTCTCTCTCTCTCTCTCTCTCTCTCTCTCAACTTATGTCTGTTTCGGTTGCAGGATGGCTTGGAAAGAAGAGGTTACAAGGAAAGTGGGTTCTTAAAGGAAGTAGCAGAAGTGGTTAGAACAGGTAATGATTTGAATCTTGCAATTTGAGTTCCCACATACATCAAATGAGTAAATGACTCTTATCAGGTGATGAGCTGTTCTTGTGCATGCTTCTTTTGTTTATCTATTTCTGTTGTGTAAGTTCCATGAAGTTCGTTGTCTTACATGCGGCAAACATGCATGGTGGACCGTATTGCCGTTCTGGTGGGCCATCACATGGATGGCGCTGTTGGATGAAATTTGTATCAATTGGACTTACCATTTGGTTGTTGTGATGTTTGGCTGTTGAATGTCGTGTGTGGATATAGGATTATTTGTTTGAGGTAATTGTCCATTTTTGGCTGCTTAGCCTTAGATGATTATATGAAAGTCTTGTCACCTTTGATTTTTGAGATGTGGCCCACCTACATGTTGAGAAGCTAAATCAGCAGTCCTCATCACCATACACGATTGTTGTCATGTGTATCAATATCCATTTTTTGTGCATGCTTCATTGAACTCGATGAAATTCTCATAAGTCAATTCCTCAGCTGCTGAATGCCAGTATTATTGTGAAACTGATGGAAGCAAAAATCCTCATATTGAGGTTTGCTGATTTTTCTTGTATCCAAATTCCAAAAACACCATCCCTTTAGAATTATGCTGAGCTCACACCCCCACATGCACACATCTAGACATGCCAACCTGCCATGTGGCACATTGGAACTGTTTTTGTAGATTTCTGGGCTCAAATAGTGTTGTCTAGTCATCAGGCGGTCCATGCCATAGTTCTAAAGGTTGACGACTCAACTTGAAACTCCGCCAAGGTGGGTGTCTTGAAAACTTGATTCATAATCATCTGATTTGATCCTCTGATTCGGGAAGACTTGTCGAATGGTCAACTCGATGAGGCTCACGCCTCACAGTGACTCGGTTTGAATCATGTGGGGAGTTGAAGCATTATTTTCATAAAAAGCAAATGATGATAGTAGAACTTGAACCCCCCAACCTCGCCCACACAAATAGATCCTGTTAACCACGGCCAACCAATGGCAATGGTTCTATTTTAAATTACTTGTACATTTTTTAAACTACTTTTGACATCTATTTGTATACCTGATATTTTCAACTGTTACTATTAAATATCGAGTCGAGTTGGGTTGAGTCTTTGAGTTAACCCGAACCAGGATGAGCATCGACTCCTGGATGAGCATTGAGTTGAGTCAAGTTTTCAGGTTTTGAAATATGGTCCACGTATGTATGAAGGCAATGGACAGATATAATTAAAAATAAAATAAAATACCATTGGTCCACATTCAATGCACGAGTGTGGCCCACCTGAGTTAGGCCTGCATGATTTTTGTACTTATGTGCATAAACAGCATCTAACAGCTAAATTGATGTACCCTACCTATTAAAAAAAAAAGATCAATAGATTCAATTTCATTTTATGCACGCAGGTATTAACTACTCTTGTTTGTGGGAAATTTATAGAAAAATTTTGTTTGATGATGTATCTCTGATCAATGGTTTTTGTGTGATGGCAGGAGTTACACCCGCTGAGAAGCTTCTAGAGTTGTACCATGGGAAGTGGGGATGCAGCGTGGACCCTGTCTTCGAGGAGCTGCTCTACTGAGGTGAAACGATTCGCCATTCGTCTGCCCCCACTTTCATATCTGTGCATTCTCATGTAAAGCTCTCCCTTGATTCTGTTTCCAGGGAGTAGTAATTTCAATAATTTATTGTTATTATAAGCTGAAGTCTGCATTTGGCTCATGGGCATTTCGGGTGACGAGAATAATATCCAATTTCAGAATTTCTACTCTTTCTAGAATTTCAATATTCATGAAACAAGGCTCTTCTGTTTGTTGTATTTCAAAGAAACAGCTCTTCCATATCCAGATTAACATTGTTTCATGAATATTTGGAAATTCTACCACCAGTTGAAACCTTGAAAATTGCGATATGTTTTTTAAATACATGAGCCAAACGTAGCCTAAAGCATCTCTCATCTTCATGAGAGAATATAGCTTTGTATGTTGTTCCAACCTCAACTTTGAGGGAGAATCTCTACAAAAAACTTCTGTGTTTTTGCCCCTTTGGATGTCGACTTCTTATTTGCCCAGTTCTCCACCCGAGTTTCCATGACTAGCATGACTCGTTGAGTTGGTTGAAAACTCAGCTGACTCAATGTGACTAGGCATGGCTCCGTCAAGCCACTCAATGTCCTGGGTATCATTTTTAAAAGTTTGGAAGTCCTGATGATCAAACCCTTGAAAAGCCTCAGGTAAGAATAAGATTGTCATGCCATGTTGCCAATGAACCCAACTAAAGTTTCTGTTATTTGGCTTATTTTAAATGTTAATTAATTTTTACTGAGTATCTAATCAAGTCAAATAAAGACTCCAGTCTTTAGAGTCTACCCGATCTGGCTGGATATTGATTGAGATTTTTGAGTATTTAAGCTATGGTTTGGATTACTAGTTTACATTTTTGTTGCTCGAGGCTGGATGATCCCAACCTTCCAAATGTATCTGTTTGCCTGTTGCATCTCCGTGATCACTCGTCAACTATGTAGATGGTTGCATTATAACTGATGCATGGAAGGATCTATCAGATGGATGGTTTTGATTGAGAATTTGGTTTGTCACTCTAATTTTCCTGCATATGAATCATAGATATTTTAAATCCCGTGAATGTGTGCGGGCGTTTGATAAAATGATAATATTGCAAGATTTTCATATCTAAGTTTTTCATTTTTGCAATTTTAGTGGGAAATTAATACTTTGAAGCAAAACATATATATTGCAAGATTTTCAAATCTCATTAGTTACTATTTTTTGTGAAACATATTTATAAAAGTTACAGTAAAGCATTTTATACCAAAAATGTTTTAAATCATTTAGTAATTGATGATAATTACATTTAATATTTTATTTTTGAGGGAGGTTTTCCAATAATATTGCAGGAGAAGTGAAAATCTCCTGAGAGATTCGTGGCCTAGAATGAGAATTTTGTATTGTGTATATAACATTGAAGAGGCCTTCAGCAGTTGTGCATTTGAGAGATTAGCGAGGGATCAAGTGTGTGGGATCATAGGTTGCTGCTCCCAACCGTCATCACAATGGGCCTAACATATGTCTGTTCATTCACGGTCTTTATTGTTGTCTTACAGCCTCCCTGCTGGGGACCCCAGAAACATTTTGGCCCTCTTTTTACCAGGGTTAGTGATGGCGTCCCGGGCGCTTGCCATTTTAACCTTGAATGTTGTTTGGAAAAAAAAAAAGGAAAAAAAGATTGATGCTTGCCACTGGATAAGAAAACACGATCAAAATTGTGCGTGATTTCTGAAAAAACCCGGCATGGAACCAGGGATTGACGACTCATCTGAGTGGCTCGAAGGCAACGGTGGCATGCACATATGTCAAATTGGAAGCGGTTTGTGCACCTAATGTGGGGCCCACCGTGATGTATGTCCTGTCTAATTGGAAGCGGTTTGTGCACCTAATGTGGGGCCTACTGTGATGTATGTCCTGTCTGTATCAACGTTCCAACAAAAATACTTGTATGCATCAAAAACCTCAGGTTCGTAAAAAGGGACAAATTTTAGCGGACGGTGCGGCTACAGTTGGTGAACTTTGGGAAAAATCCTGGCTTCCTTGGACTGGAAGGCCTGTTTCTCTGAAGCTTATGTTTGCCGCTTGCCTAGGGTGGCATCAGACCATTGCCTGCTGCTTGAGGTGTTGGCCAAAGAATCTCGATGCAAGATGACAGCAGGGGAAGAGGTGATCAACGAATTTACCAGGTGTAAGCAGAGGGAACTGGAGCTCAAAAAGAATTGGGAACGAGAGACGACCTTTCGAGAAATGGGGGAATTCGTCCATCCATTTTGCTAGCTCATTTTAGGGCATGAGCACAAAATTGAAGCATACCCAAAGCTCGAATGGACCACACCCAGAGGAAATATTGGAGATGATGCCCTCCATCGTTGAAACCTTCTTTGGCCCCATAGTGATGTTTATTTGTCATCTAAAACTTGTGTGGCCCCTAGGAAGTTTTCAACAGGTAGGTATTCAATTCATACAGTTTCCTGTGGTGTGGTCCAAGAGCTTTGGGTATGCTTCCCTCTTAGGATCCTTGCCCTAAAATGAGCTGGTAAAACAGATGGACGGCGTGGATAAGACATACATCACCTTGGGCCCCACAGTTTTCAAGGTACGCTTGAGTAACTCGGCAGGCAACCCGTGTCTGTAAAAAATGTGGGACCCACTTCAAATGGGTCATAGACAGCAGTAGGTTAGTTAGACTGAGAAGTAGAAACTTGTTTGTTGAATAGGGAACTATGGGTAATGCATAATTTTGATCGTCGATTGGATGCCCCACCAATCCACCATATATCTGGTCACAAAATGTGTTGACCAGATCTTCCCACTAGTCGGACGTGTTCCTCCAACTCCTGCTACGTGGATGAGTTTTTGCAACACCAAGTTCCGTGGGGCCATGTGAATTCCATTCCGTTCATTGGTTTTATCAGTTGAAGTTAGGATGAGATTCCAAAAATGAGGGAGATCCAAGACCCAATTGGGCCAAATCACAGGAAATAGTTGGGAACTGAATCCTCACCATTGAAACCATACTGTTATTCCGAAGTTTTTGGATTAGGATGATATTTGTGTTTTTTCTTTCTGATTGATGTGATGTAACTGAATCCTCACCATTGAAACCATACTGTTATTCCGAAGTTTTTGGATTAGGATGATATTTGTGTTTTCTCTTTCTGATTGATGTGATGTGATGTGATGTGATGAGATCAAGCTGATTTTTGCTATGTACCACGAAGAGGATGTGGCGCAATTAATGCATGAGATAGTGTCATATACACATCAGAGTGGGTCCTGCAGATCTCAGGTGCTGCCCGTTCTTCCTTCTATATCAGTCAATGGCAAATGGCAATCCAAGCCTCCCATCATCCAAGATGGGACCCACAAAATCAATCGTGCGGGTTACTCCACAAGTAGAGTTTTCGGACTGCAATCCTGGCTGTTGGTACAACACCTTAGCTCCGTGGGCCCACCGTTGTGTATATGACATCTACTCCATCCATTAAGCACACCCCTTGAAGTTAGGTCATCGGGCAAAAAATCAGCCCGATCCATAAGTCAGCTGGGCCTCATCATAGGGAACAATGGAAGAAGATGCAACTATAGGATGGTATGATTTTTTGTTTTTCGCATGGTGGGGCCTACCTAAGCTCTGGATGATTTAATATTGAAGTTAACCTGGAGGTGCACAAAACCGTTGAGGGATTCCACCTAAGGATGATAGATGGTGGAAAAGCTGTGGGCCCCACCATGAGGTATGTGTTTTATCCACGTTGTCCATCCATTTTTCCAGCTTGTTTTAGGGCATAATCCCGAAAATGTGGCAGATCCAAATCTCAGGTGGACCATACCGTAGAAATCAACGGTGATTGAACACCCACCATTAAAAACTTCATTGGGCCCACTGCAATTTATTTATTTATTTATTGCCATCCAACTTGTTCATAAAGTACATAACCCTGCATGAAGGGAAAAACACAGATATTAGCTTGATCCAAAACTTTTGTTGCCCCCAAGAAGTTTTCAACGGTCGGCACTCAATCACCATTGTTTTCTATGCGTGTGGTCCACTTGAGCTTGGACCTGCCGCATTTTTGCATTAATGTCCTAACATGAGCTGGCAAAATGGGTAGACAGTGTGGATTAAACACATAAATCATGGTGAGGATCGCAGAGCTTTTCCACCATCTAGCTGGCTGGTGCAAGGTCACTGGCCAATCTATGTCACAGAAAAAGGGTTCCGGATTGCACGGTGAGCCTGCCATCACCGAGCTCTGTAATGGCAGGATTGTGTGGCCCACCATGATGTATGTGTTTCATGAGCTATCAATCTGTTTTGCCGGCTCATTTTAGGTCATGAGCTTAAAATTGAAACATATACAAAGCTTAAGCGGACTAAATCATTGGAGCAGTGGGGATTGAACACCTACCATTGAAAACTTCTCAGGGACACATAAGTTTTGGATCAAGTGAATATTTGTATTTCTCCTTTATCTAGGTTTGTGTGACTTCTAGGAATAGGTTGGATGACAAATAAACATCATTGTGCTCACATGAAGGTTTTGCATCACTTTAATATGCAGAATTTTAATCTAAGCAGTACTCCAATTCATATTAATTGCAAATTGTCTTCATATTAGTGTCTTAGCACAAAAGTGAAGAAGGAATGTGCATGTGTAGATATATAGACACACACATATCAAGTACCATATTCATTAATAGTGGAGAGTTTTACGTCTATCTTGGTATGTACCAAACTAAATATTGAATGATAAGTGACAGTAGTTAAGAAATACTTGACCAACTTGAGTAAAAATCATTGAACAATGATGAAGTGGATCCTTCTTAAATGATACTTATAAAGCCTCTATTTCTTATAGTTATTAAATTTTAGAGTTTGTTGGGTTTGTAAATGTAGATAATCCAGAAGATCATGATAAAAGAAGGTTTACTACAACTTATATCTTCTCTTTCGTTGTCTACTCTATTATTGAAGTAGAGTATATGTTAAATATGTTAGTTAAAAATAATACAAGAAGAATTGAAATTTAAGTAGAAATGATGATGATTCATTGCAATAATTAGAGTTCATTGCACTTAGCAAAAAATATGATACTTCATGTTTAGCCAAGCGCACTAAAATACAATATCACTTTGTTTATGACAATGTAGAACATGAACAAATCTCATTGTATAAGATTCACATCAATAACAACGTAATGGATAAGCTAATGAAACCTATTGTAAGAGATAAGTTTATTCAGTACAGAACTTCTCTCGATCATGTTGTTATTTAAGGATTTGTACATTTTAGCAACTTTGTTTGAATTTTTTTTTTTTTTTTTTTTTTTTACACTATTGAATAAATTTATCTTCGAGTGAGAGAATATTGTAGTAATGGATGTCATGAACGTTTCTTCTCTTGCATACATATTAAGCCTACTTTATTAAGGCTTAAGAGAGCTCTCTCTGTGGATGAGTTGTTTATATAAGGGGAACACAGATAGAGAGGAGGTGATCTTCCTAAAGGATGAATATTTAATTAAAGATTGTACAATGGAAAAGTAAAAGAGAAAGGTAAGACTTGTACTCTTTATTTCTCTTATTTTAGTGAAGAATCCATATTATTGTCTCATAGACGTGAGCATATTGTTGAACCACATAAATCTCCATATATGGTGTCTCTTACTTTTATCTTTGCCTTTCGAGTTTTTATTTGGCTCTTTTCTTTTATAGTTTTGTTTACTTTAACAATTGTGTGGGTATTTTTCCACAACATCTTACTCATCAAGGCCAGTCCTAGCCTGGCCCGGTGGATATAAATATGGAGAGTGCATTTTCAGCCCTAGCCTTATGTAGAACTAAGTTTGCAAATGGGGCACATTAATCATTCAAACGAAAATTAAACCGGCCTTTTAAATTTTGGATTTATTGGAGCAAGTCTAAGTCCATGAATTTTGAGCCGAACCAAATGGACCAGGACCTGCCAAAATCAATCAAATCCAACATGAATTAGAGATGATTTTTAAGTGGATTTAACTCTGACTATTTTAAAATGTCAACCTAGATATAAACCAAGCTGGATGTGAAATTACGCCTAGAAATGTAGTTAACTATATAAAGTTCAAGGAAAGTGAGACTTAAAGAACTTTATATAAATTATTAAGTCTAATCAAGAAGTGTAGAAATTTAAAATTCATAATTAATTAATTAGTGGACGGATGTGAAATTAGTGGGATGGAATATTTTTTAAAATGTGAAATGGCAAGAAACAAATGGATGGATGTGATTGTTCACCTACAACTATTATATATAAACAATTCTCATGTCTATCGAGTTACAAAAATGAGAAAAGGAAAGAACACCTTCAAATGCTATTGTTGGCTCTACTCACATGAAATGGAACTTTACAGGAAACATCTACCCATACAAAACCTTGTACAAAATATTAGCCATTTATCATGCAATTAATGTTGTTGGAATGTCATAGCCTAACCTAAAACTATTATCAGATGTCTTAAATTTGTTTGTAATTGAGTCCGTTGATGGCATTAACATACCACTTGATCCCATCGAGCAATTGTTGATTCCATCGACAACCTACTCAATCCTATAAAAATCCTGTATTTTGGCATTTACTTGCTGGACAAATTTTTTTATCCAAAACAATATTATTGAAGGTGGCTTCTATCCCATCGATGGGATGTCGATGGCACTTGAAATGATCGAAGCTCCCATCAACCGACTTACGTAGTCTTGTGTAATTGTGGGTTTTATTTTCCATGTCAATTTTAACTATTTTTAAGGGTTTGTAATCCATGATTAGGGTATTGAAACATGCTTAGGGTCTTTTGGTTAGCAAAGGAAGTTCAAAGCTAGGTTTTTTGTGGTATTTAGGGTGTATTCTCAGATCGGTAAGTTATTCCATCTCTTGTAAACCTTGATTGTCATAGTGGATTCGTTGTCGCTTTGTACCATGGTTTTTTTTCCAGAGATTTTTTTCACATAAAACCTTGTGTTCTCTATGTGCCTGGTTGTTTGATCTCTTATTATTTAATTTAAACTTAGAGTTGCTTCCAAGCGTCCCCCAACAGGTGGTATCAGCGCGACATTGGGTTTTGAATTTTTTTAATATGAAAACAGGTCTTCTAGGGGATCTAATATTAAGTATGAAACAAAGAAGATCATTGGGAGAAATAACTTTGAATTATGTAAGGTTAAGATGTGAGGCCTCCTAGTTCAGCAAGGATTGCAACACGCTTTTCTTGGCAAGACGAAGCGTACTGCATTTATGATTAATGAAGCGTGTGATGAACTATATGAGAAGGTTAGAACCTCGATATAATTGTGTCTAGCAGACAATGTCCTATATAATGTCCTAGATTAAAAGACCGCCGCATGTGTATGGAAGAAACTGGATGGTTTGTACATGATGAAATCCATGTGTAGCCATCCGTATCTTAAAAAGCAATTCTATAATCATAAGATGACGGATGGGTCTAACATTAATGAACACATGAGTACTTTCAGCAAGTTGCTATATAAACTAACAAATACAGATGTTAAGATCAAAACATAATTCTTTTGAATTCGCTCCTACCATCTTTCAAGAACTAGTAGACACGGTGATCCATGTAAGGATACCATTAATGTGGAGACTGTCACCTTAGCCCTTCATGAGAAGCAGTTAAGAAAAAATACAATGATGGAGGTACCTTTACAGATGTGTTAATTACTAAGGAAAGGAATACTATAAGGGAGAAAGTCAATTCTTGATCGCGATCCAAATCGAAAGAGAATGGTAAGATGAAGTATTGGAATTGTGGGATGACACGGTATATGAAGGATTGCATGAACCTTAAGGCTCAAAAGAGAGAAAACTTGGAGAATGAGAAAAAAGAGGCCAATATAGCACAATTACACGAGGATGTAGATGGTGGTGATGTGTAATGTCCCAAATTTTCACTATTTTGGTTTCCAAAAAACCTTTGAATTTTTTTTGCTATAAGTAGCTCACATGGTTATTAACTGAACCTTAATACTCGAGGTGAGCATATACACGAGTGGTAGTGGTAAAGAACCGCACAAATTCGATAAATCAATCATTGAAAGCAAACGAATCCGCCCCAATCACACAAACTTCAAGTTTAGCCTCATGATTTGTTCATTTATTAATCAAATATAGCTGACCTATCACTGACTAATCAAAACAACAGTAACTAATTAAAGAACAACCTAAAGCCGAGACAATTGGGGGTCATATTTTAATTAACAAACTAAATCAACCCAGCTACCCATTTAGCCTACAAACTAATAGTTTAGAGTGATTATGATTGAATCATTATTTTCGTTAATTGTGAATAGGCCACACTATGGAATTACCTAATCCAAACCTTAATTATTGCGCACAAGAAATCTCACTACCTGATTTATTTCAGAAATGCTCTGATTATCTAAACAAGCTCTATACTGCTCGTTAGTAGGTCATTAAACCTGAGACTATAGAAAGACATTGCTCGTTAATGGGTTACTAAACCTGAGACTATAGAAAGACATTCGTCTTGGTGGGCTTGACGTCCATCGCGAGACATCGAGCCAAGATTGTGTCTCGAATCACTCAACTTGGTCTTATAAAGTCGGTGCATGAGTTATTCGAATATTTTCTAAATTAACCAAGAACTTAAGTCACTTATCTGCGTTCAGTCTTTGCCCAAGTTATGATTTTTGAACCGTTGAGTAGTTGTGTATTAGAACATATGTGATAATTGTGTGATGTAGTATTTAGTCTATAGCGATACTTAGGATTGTTGCGATATTGGGTAAGTTGGTTAACCGCCTAAACTAAAGGAGTGACCCGAGTTAGGGAGGCCACCCTAAGCTTGTTCGATCGACCCAGGTTGAACATGGATGACAGACAGTAGCTGGATTACACAGGATGTTGCACCCAATGCCGATTGCGTCGAAATTTTTTCAGGCCAATCGAATTAGTCCACTAGCCGACTGATCATGTATGTTCAAAATGTATGACACAACTAAATAGAATTTAAGATACCATGTTCCCAATGGATGAGTCCATTCACAACCTTTAGTGCAATGAGATTCCACTTAGACTCATTAGCTGGGCATGGTGGTATGAGAACTGTGTCTGAGTTATCAGCTTATGTTGGGGTGACGAGCCTCCTCATAGTGACCAGTGAGCACTAATGGAGGTGATAGATCATTGTTCGAACAGCCCCTGTCAAATTATCTAGCCCATAGTTGCATGTTAGAATACCGTTCGAACGACTCAGACGTGAATGGAATTGTGTGACGAGCCTTTTTCTTTTATAATAATTTTGTTTTATATGATAAGTCCCACACCTCAGAACTGAGTGATCACACTCGGTATTTGGGTGACGACCCATATCGAGTTGATCTTCATACATTTAGGTATCATGTCGTATTTTTGGAATCATTGGTTTGTGAGATAAATGGGTAACACCAAAATATGAATCAAAAGACACTGGTGATGAGCCGCTACGTGCCGCAACGAGTCATGTGATCCGGATAAGGACTAGTGATATGACATCGGTATCCTAGCTTCGCCAATGTGTTGGATGAATGGAACTTAATAATTATTCGGCTAACATACGCATCAATTATATTTCATTAAATAAAATGTGGCGATTTGGCATTGGAGTCGCGTGATGAGGGAGTGTTGGTATTTACGAAATAAGTGTTAAAGTCGCTTGTGAGAGAGTGTTGGATTATGAGGTGCATATATCATTTCATAATCACAATTGTATATTTAACAAAAGTATTTAGGAAATGCTTGATTAGTTATTTTATCATTAACTGCGCTGATTGAGTTGATAACACGTGTAACTTAGAATTAATGGAACCACTGAGTTAGCTACTCACTCCCACCTGGGACAGTGTTTTAAAAAATCAACCAGTAAATATTATTGATGTAGGTACTTGTAAGACCTCAGACGGGTAGGCTTATATCAGCTTGTGCCACCTTCGTTATGTTTTGGAGGATTGAGCGAAAACTGAAAACTTTGCACTCTAATCGTCTTGGGTATGTAATTGTGGCTTGTATAATCCTTATTTGGGCAGACACCACTTTTTTAATTGTACTTGATTGTTTGCCTTATTTTTATTAATTTTTATTGTCTTTACCTCACTTTGGTTTCGCTAAGTTGAATCGCGCAGCTCTGATTATTCGTGTATAAACTTAATGTGAATTAGAATGAGGACACATGTGCATTTTATTAAGTTAATACTTGGGAACTCGGGACCGGAGTCTATGTACTCGGGTGTCAATTTTCGGGACGTTAAATAATGTCTTGATCGCATCCAAATCTGGTTATCTTAGTAACAACTGGATTTTGAATTCGGAGGCCTCACACCACATGACTTCTCACAGGGATCGGTTCACCACATACAACGAGTACAATGGTAGACATGTTTTTATGGGTAATAATATTTCCTATAAAGTTGTTATAATCGGTTCAGTGCGCATCGGCATGTGCGACGGGTGGAGCGTATTCTGAAAAATGTTCGATACGTTCCAGACCTTAGGAAGAATTTGATATATCCAGGGGCTTTTAAGGCGTTTGGTTATAGGTTCACTAGTTATGACATGGGCCTTAAAGTTTTAAAAGTGACACTTATTGTGATGAAAGCACAGTGGAGCAGTAATCTATACAAGTTGATCGGAAACACTGAAATGGGTGGAGTTACATCGTCTGTAGCGGAATCCACATCAGTATGATTATGGTATATGCGCCTACGCCATATGAACGATCACAACAGGAAAGTACTTGTTGATCATTGCTTCGTATCTTTAAAAGTATTAAACTTAGTATATGCAAGCATTATTTGTATGGTAAATAGTCAATACTAGCTTTTAAAACTAGAAAATATGTTTATAAATGTGTGCTTGAGTATATGCATTCAAATGTATGGGGCTTGTTACCTATTATTTTTGCTGGAGGGTCGTCGTATTTTGTCTCATTTATCGATGACCACTACAGGAAAGTGTGGATTTATTTTTTCAAAAATAAATTTAATTTTTTTGCCATATTTAAAAGTGTAGAAGGCGATGGGTGCAAGGAAGAAATGGAAAAAACTGAAGGTATTAAGGACTGATAACAGATGTAAATTCACTTTAAAGGAATTCAACTAGTTTCGCAATGATGATAGGAATTGTGAGGCACAATACAGTAAGGTATAATATAGTGAGCAGAATAGAGTGACAAAACAGATGAATCAGACTCCCTTAAAGAGAATCCGAAGCATGTTGAGTAATACTAGATCAGACAAGGAGTTATGGACGGAGACCGTTAACACGTCTTGTTACCTAGTGAATCGGTCCCCGTTTATGGCAATAGATTATAAAATTCTTGAAGAAGCATGGGGTGGTCATGAGCTAGACTACTCACAGTTGTGGGTATTTGGTCGTAACCCTTGCTCTCATGTACCGTCAGTTGAGAGAGATATGCTAGTCCAAAGGGCTAAAAAGTGTATTTTTATGGGCTATGGTGATGGTATAAAGGGATATAGGATGTATAACTAAGTCATATGCAAGATCATAATTAGTCGAAATGTCAAGTTTGATGAAGATTCATTTTCTACAAGGACGAATACAAGGAAATAGAGAAATCAACGGTCATAAATGTCGAAATTGAAAAAAAAAAGATATACAAGTAAAGCCTGAGCTGCAAGCATAGATACAGGAGCAGGTGGAGCAAGCATCTCTCATAAGAAATTCGTCGAGAGATTGCAGATTGCTAGTCAGATACAAGGATGATTCGAATGTTACATTCACCCTAATTACGGATGAAGGGATCCATCTACCTTCTACAAAGCATTAGATGGTTCTGATGTTGAGAAGTGGATAACGGTCATGCATGACGAGATGAATTCCTTACATAAGAACGAGACATGGGAGCTGGTGGAGCTTCCAGTGGGGTGTAAAGTGATCGGCTATAAATGAATTTATAAAAAGAAACAGGATAGATACAAGTCAATATTGGTCGCGAAAGGGTACGCGCAGAAGAAATGTGTCAACTTCATTGAGATTTTTGTGTCTGTGATTAAGTGGGTATCTATCAGATTTTTATTGGTGTTGGTTGCCTAATATAACCTGGAATTGGAACACATGGATGCGAAGACTGCTTTCATTCATGGGGAGTCGGAGGAATAAATTTACACGAAGCAACCAAAAGGGTTTAAAGTGAAAGATGTAAAGAATAAAGTTTGTAGGTTAAGAACGTCGTTATACGGCCTAAAACAATCGCCTAAACAGTGGTACAAAATGTTTGATACTTTTATGATGAGTCAGCGATTTATCAAAAGTGATGTGATTATGATCATTGTGTCTATTACAAAATGTTGAATGATGGACAGTTCATCATATTGGTATTGTACATATATGACATGCTTATTACCAGCCATAATATGTCTAAGATCGATACGTTAAAGACTCAGTTGTGAGGGACATTCAAAATGAAAGATCTGAGGGCTGTAAAGAAGATTCTCGACATACATATTCGCATAGACAGACAAAGGAGCAGGGTACGATTATCATAGACTGAATACTTTGAGTAGAGGTGTATACGAACCGAGCTAGCTTGGTTAGCTCGCTCGACTTGACTCGAAAAAGCTCGATTCGACTCAAATCGAAGTTGAGTTCGAACTGAGTCGAGCTAATTTTTTGAGATCGAAAATGAGTTCGAGCTGGCCCTAGCTCGAATCGAACTCAGATCAAACCAGTTCGGTTACTCGGTTACTTTGCTATTGATGTTGCTCACCAAGTGTTTGATGAAATGACTCAACTACGTGTGGTTGATGGTAAGGAAGGTATGTACATGAAACAAATACCTTTTTTTTCTTGGTTTTTATATTTCTTAGAAGGTGTTTGATAAAATACCTATAAAACCATTGCTTCTGTTTTACATATAGTGGGATTTGAAAGATGCAGTCCAAGTATTTGTGAAAATGCTGCATAGGAGAACTCAGCTCGATCTTGGCTCGAACTCAGCTCGAACTGGCCCGAGCTGCTGATCAAACTAAGCCGAGTTGGCCAGTCAGGCTCGAGGACCGAGCCAAGCCGAGTTCGAGCTGAGGTCAGCTAGTGGCCAAACCGAGTCGAGTTGAGGCCAGCTCAACTCGATTCAACTCGATTTACACTCCTAACTTTGAGAAAGTATTGGTTAAGTTCAGTATGAACAAGGTGAAACTGGTTAGCACACCCCATGCTGCTCACTTTAGGCTCTCTTTTGAATAATATTCTACTACAGATGAAGAAAAGTCAGTGATGTCTTATGTGCCCTATTTGATTGTTGTTGGTAGTTTGATGTATGTCATAATCTCTATGAGACCTAATATTTCACATGTAGTAAGTGTTGTGATTAGATACATAGCTAACCCCGGCAAGAAACACTAGGAGGCAATGAAATGGTTATTTTAGTATATTCAAGGTACATTTGACTACCTCTTGACGTTTAAAAAGTCAGAGGACAAGTTGGTAGGCTACATAGATGCCGATTACACGGCTAATGTGGATAATAGAAGATCGACTTCTGGCTACTCGTTTGCGCTAGCAGGTGGAGTGATCGGTTGGACGTTGAAGCTTTAGTATCTGGTGGCTCTTTCCATAACCGATGTAGAGTATATGGCGATGACGGAGGCATTCAAAAAAGGTATTTAGTTAAGAGAGATGATAAATGAACTTGGGGTTCAACAGGAATTCGTGCTAGTAAATTGTGATAGCGAAAGCGCAATCAATTTGGCGAAGAACTTGGTTTTCTCGTACTAAATATATTGATGTTTGTCATCATTTTATCCGACAGGTGCTTGAGAAAGGCAGCATGACTTTTGAGAAGATCCACACAAGTGTGAATCTAGCAGACATGCTTACGAAGGTGGTTCCTGTAGAGAAGTTCAAGTTTTGTGTGACTTATCTGGGCTTGACGAAGGCAGAGTGTGCACGAGAAGCGAAGACAATGGTAGAGGTATGATGGAATCAATTAGAGATAGAGCTTGGAGCTATGGTTTGTGATAAATTAATGACATGGTGAAGATTGCTATCAGATATCTTAAATTTATCTGTAACTGGGTCTATAGATGGCATCAACAGACCACTGGATTACATCAAGCAAACTCCTTATTTTTTGCCTTTACTCACTGAACAGTTTTTGGGTCCAAATTGATATAATTGAAGGTGGCTTCAATCCCATCGATGAGACGATGATGGCACTCGATATGATCGAAGCTCCTATCGAGCAACTTGTGTAGTTATGCAGAATTACGAGTTTTGTTTCCTATTTCAATTTTAACCCTTTTTAAAGGTTTGTAATCCGTGATTGGTGTATTGAAACATGCTTAGGGTATTTTGGTGAGCAAATGGAATTCAAATCTAGGTTTTTTTGTGTTCAGGATGTATTTTTGAATCAGTAAGCTCTTGCATCTCTTGTAAACCTTGATTATCATAGTAAATTCGTTATCGCTTTGTGTTGTGGTTTTTTCCTGTGATCTTTTTCCATGTAAAAATTTATATTCTTTGTATGCTTGGTTGTTTAATTCTAACGGGTTGCTTTCGTGTGTCCCCCAATAAGAATTGACACATTAAATAAATAAATTGGCTTATTTTAACTTTAACACAACCCACACCTATCACAGATCTTTTAATGTATGGGGGACGTAAGGGTTATCACCTAATGAATGGAGTGGATTTCGTATATACAACATTGTGGCACAAAGAGCTTGAGTGTTTTACGGTTTTGCGTGCCGTGTAAAACATGCGTTGTGGACAATTCTGGTCCTTCATGCACTACAGACCAAATGAATAATATTAGCACCACTCATCTATTGGGACCCACCACAAATGGGGCGTACCCATCATATATCACATAGTTATGCCTCATGGATAGATATAAGTAGTGATTGGTGACATGCGTAGATATGTGTCCAGCTCTGTTTACTCACATGAATGTGGTGAGCCACACATATGCTTAATGTGGGCTGTTGGTTATCCTTCATACATATGCTTGCATTTTACATGTCACAACTGGATTCTAAGAAAATGTTGGTCATGTACATGAGATTGATGTGATGATAAAAACTATCATCCTCCATCAATGAAAATAGAATCATTATTTTTATGTGATTCTTAGTTATTTCAAGTGTGACAACTTACTTGTATAATCGATTGTGTTTGGTAAATTGCTTTGTGTGCCAATTTGTTTATATTATTGATTATATTTCATGAATTATTATTATTATTTTGCGATATTGGAGTAAACTGTGATCTAGTATGGACATATGAAACTCCTCTTAAGGTAAACACTTCCACTTGTTTAGTGTGTCGTTGGAATAGAATACTCACTGTAAATAATATCCGGAAATGAAATTGTCGGAATAGAATACTCACTGTAAATAACATCTGGAAGTGAAAGATGATACTTATTAGCCTTTTTATTCGTGTAAGAGGGCAGCAGAATCCATTGATATAATCCAACATTTTCTTTTTCTTCCTAATTTCTTTGTTAATGTACGGCTATACAAAATGTCTTTTTAGTACCTGGCACGGTAGCACGTCAGAAGTGGAGTCGTTTCAAGAATTTAAGTGCCCCACCTGCTGCAATTGTAAAGATGTTCATCCTCTTTAAGGATTGGAATCCACACTGATTTGGTCCATCCTTCAGAAATTTCTTTAGGACGTTTTTTTCTTTTTTGTTTTCCTTTTTATTTTAGTTTGTCTTTAAGCTTTTTTTGTTAATATAATTCTTTATGGAGAAATTAATGCCAAAAGAAAATTAGTGGTCTACATTTTTATCATATCATCAGAGTAAACAGATGCAAAATAAAATTTATTACATCTCTTTTACTTAAAGCTTTTAGATTTTTGACATTTTGCATATTTGTAAATACTAATAAGAATTTGATTTTTTTTTTCTAAGATTTATTTTTTTTTTGAAATTGTTCTTTATATATGTAATTTAATAATTTTTATTACTTATATTTAGAATTCCCTAAGAAAACATGTATTTTTTATTTTCCTCAGACCTACATTAAATATCTCAATCTTTTTTTTTTAGAGGGGTGCGCCAGGCCCTTGCAATAGTGCAATGCAAAGGCAACGCTCGATGACAGCAGCAAGCTGCTGTGGTGGACCATCCCCGCAAGAAATTAATTTAATATCATGTGACCCGATGGGCCACATATCGGATATTAAACTGATAAGAACAGATACTACACTAATTCAAAAGATACTTGTTTTTTCATTATTGATTTTCATTGAATTTCCTTGTTTCTTTTGCCCAAAACTGTAATTTAGATCACACTTGACGTTGTCATCTATTATAGTATAGCTATTTTTTTATGGCATGAACTTGCCTGATGAGTGAATGGGGCTGGACTTTGCATAAAGTAATCCTTATGGTTGGGCCAATGTCTTGGCCTGGATGGATATCCTGAATGTGTGACATGTTGAAACTTGTACATGACATGTTAAAATCTATCCGCTTGGCAGTAGTTGCTCATACAATTGGGCGGTCGGTGGGCCGGTAACTTTACCTTACAATCAGTTGAATCTTAGCATTTCTCATTAGAAATCATACTTTACTGGTTATATTTTTAATCTCTAACAAAAAAGAATAATCTCTTATGCACATATCATTATGATTAAATAAAACGTTGTGAACTCATTTTCAAGTGGCACCCAAACACGGCCTAAGTCTCTATTTATAAATACTAACAAGAAAATTACAAAACTAGAACTTGTAATTGTATTGACTATCTAATCAATGGACATTACAAGAGATTGAATGCAAGGATTTGCTCACCATTCATTAATCCGAGTTTTAACAAATGCCCTATCCGAGAGGTATGATCTCTGACGAATGGCTTAGATCAATGAGCACATCTGACTTGTAAAACCCCAAAAAAAGAAGAAAAAAAAGTTAAATAATATGTTCATATAATTCAAAAGGAATATTGGGATATACTTGCATATTAACTTGCAATTTCATTTTATACTTGGGAAAAGATACATTTCAAATGAATTTGAATCACATGAAATACTTCACGTCTGCTAGCTTTACACACTGGCACACTTACTAATGTCAAACACATGGGCGAGAGCTGAGCTTTCCATGTGGTAGGAAAACAATGTTAGATCTTCTGTTTCAAAAATCAAGCCTATGGTCAAAACATTTTTTCTAAGGTCATCCATGCATTTCTATGGTGTGGCCCAACTGAAGTGTAAATGGCCTGAGTTCCAGACCAGAAGATGTAAACAGTGTAGCCCATCTTATGGATAGCTTATAACTTACGAACTTCTGCCATCTTTAGGACGCGCTATAGCCAGGGGTCACAGCAATCCCCTATAACCATATAATTGTCTAATGAAATTTTTTTACCTATCTTGCCCTTACAATTAGACTAAAGATTGGGTAAAAATAAGATTTTAAAAAGAAAATAGAATGTGGCTGGCCCATTGACAGGTGTCATTTTTGTCATTTAAATCATGTCATTAATGTAGCCCACTATCACATCTCCCCCTTTGTTTGCAGCCAACAAAGGCTTTGAGGCCCACCTTGATGACTGGGTTACATCCACCCCATACATTTGTTGCTGCAGCTCTTGTTTGGACGCCATCATAAACACGGGGGAGATCTAAAAGTTTAGCAGGCCATGACACCAGAAAAGATACAGATAGGTCACCAACTGTTAAGACCAGAAAAAGTAGAGATAGGTCACCAACTGTTAAGCTCCTCCTCCTCCCTACCTGTAGTAGGCAGCCACACCCTTTATTATTATTATTATTAAAGGCAATGTTTCAGTGTACAATCTTTTAATAAAAAATAAAAAATAAGGTGACTTCCGTGGGAGGTGATAAACGTGGTGACTGGTAAATGAGAAATTATAGTAAACTGGGCCTTCATCTGTGCACAGTATATGTGCGTTTTAATTCTTAAAAAGTAGGAGTCCAGATAATCAGTTTGCTACTTTCAATTGTGAAAAATCAATGTCCAACAAATCTCCTAAATACAACCATCATAACATTTTTATTTGTTGCTACTAAATGACTGTCAAGAAGAGCAGCAGACGCCCACATTCCACCCTAAAACAATATTATCCAACGAATTTCCCAAATACGACAATCTTAACATTTTTTTTTTGTGGCCTACAAAAAGATGGTTAAGAAGAGCAGTATCGGCCCGCATTTAACCCTAAAATAACATCCCAAGAAAAGTGTGGCTAAGATCTTCCCAACAGAAAATCTCAGCCCAGGAAGCACTGTATGCAGGGGACCGAAGAGACTGGGCTGAGCCTGGCAGCGTATTGGTTCTGTCATCCACCCTGGGTGGCAGGAGCCCAATTCATGTGGGCCTCGACTCAGGTCCTCATCTCATGTATTGGGCCTGTGAGCCTGCTTCAGCCTGGCCACACCCAGCCTATCCCATTCGTCGGCCTTATCAGATCATTACTCATTACAGCACACTAAGGGCTATTCCGACACACTTCCGCAAAAGGAGTTTTCATGCCTACCTTTCAGGTCAACTCAATCGAGTTGGCTTTTTAGAGCCTACTTTGCCAAGCAGGGGATGAAACGGGCTTCCGAAAGTACATCCAACCGCATAACACAAAAGGTGGTTTGGCGCAAAATGCCATTTAGGCATCGAATGCCCCTTTTGAGGGTAAGTCCAAATGGGCCCAATAGCTGGTTTGGTTCTTAATCAGTCATGGCTTATGGGACTTCCAGTTCTTTCCTAACAAGGTTCATGATCATTGACAACCTCACTTCTGATTAGGGCTGTCAACCCAACCAGGCCTTGGATTGGCATGGGTCCAGATATTGAACTGGTTAAAGAGGGGCTATTCAAAATTTTGATTTTTCTGGGCATGGGCCCCACCCATTGATAGTATACATAAGCCCAGCAAAATGAGATCTTTACACATCGGATATTGATCTTACAACTTGTGTATAAGCCCAGCAAAATGAGATCTTTACATATGGGATACTGATTTTACAACTTATGTATAACTTTCATTATAAGAAGCATCCATACCTTCTTGTTTTTTACTCATTGAAGCATCATTGGCACTTACATTTTGGATCATTGATTGTTTCGTCATGGAGGCGGCTGATGATCTGAATTCACAGGTTTTTTCTTCTTTTTGCAGCTGATCATGAAATAGGCCGCCCATTCTGTGAGCACTCGTTACTGGAATGTTTCTTCCTTTTGGCCAGGAGTTGCCGTTTAATCAAATCCTCAATGTCAATTGCTTCCCGGATGCTGTCATGAATCAGATTGCATAATTCGTCGAGTGCAAGCATTGGAAATGGCTCCTCAATGAGAACACCGACCTGCACAAGATCGCTGAGCAAAATCACCATGGCAGATCGAATATGGGTCTGCTAACATTAAGCTATGCTAGTACACAATTAAGAACTTATTACACCGAAGGTGGGTTCTATGCACTTTAACAAGTACAAAATAAAACATCATACTGACTACTCAACACTTAGAAAACAACTCTACACGTGTATGTTCAGAAGCACATCCGGATACAGAGTGCGCGAGATGCTACTATGATCCAGTCCATGTGGGCCCCACTTATCTCGAGGGCCGAGATCGGGAAGGCCACAGGTCATATCTCTATTTTGGCAGGATTTTGGGTATTTGTAAATTTTAGCTTTTACAGGGTTATTTTGGTCATTTTCTTTCTTTGTTAGTTTTTACTTTTAGTTGGGGGGTTAAGGTGTTAGTTTCTATCAGTTGAGGATTAGTTGTGATTTAGCACACTAATCACCAAGATTAGTTAGAGATTAGTTAAGGTTGTTCTATAAAATATTGTTGTTTGAAAGCTTGTAAAGGGCTTGAAATTTTGAAATGAAAATTGATTAGAAAGAGAGAGGGGGAAGAAGAAGCAGAAAGAGATTTCCGCTTCTCTTGCTCTTGTTGAGATTGGGCTCAATCAATGCTCTCAGATCGCCCAATCTTTGAGGTTCCCGAAGGTCCGTGCTAGAGCCCCACACCGTGGATTCAGCGCACGCCTCCTACATCAAGCACCAAAATATTATTTTATTTGTTTAGCATTTTTCAAGTCCTACTTGAAACGAAGAAATATGTATTCTTTCAGGAGCAGAAAAGCAGACAAGCAATAGTTTGCCCATTTGCATGCCATTTTTCTTAGCACCACCGGTTCAAAACAAAGCCACTATACTACTAACAAAAATGCCTATTTGGGACTTCCAAACATAGGGCAGAGTCGGTTATTTGGCCATGTGCATATTAATCTGCAATGGGAATGTGCAATGTAACCAGAGAGCATGCACAGCATGTGTCAAATGATGCAAGTACATGGGTCTCCTATAAGTATTTGTGTAACATGATGCATAAGGGTACACGGGTACAACCTAGAAGTATTTTTCTGTGGGGGGAGAACTAGCCTCATGAGATCAACTCTGGTCAATCTTCCAGTTACTTCCTCTTTTCAAAATCCCAGTGTCGGTTGCTTTGAAAATTGAAAGGATTCAGAGGCAATTCCTTTGGGGTGAGAAAAAAAGAACTTCCATTTTGTGGAATGCAAGGAAGTTCAGAAAGTAAAAGCTGCTGGTCGTTTCTGGCAGGCAAAATTCAAGAGAAAAATAGAAGCCTCCTCAGTAAATGTTGGTAGTGATTTAGCAAGCACAGAGAGGCCCTATGGCATAAAGTCAATGGTAAGAAGTATGGCATGCCAAACAAAGGATGGGACCCTAGTCTCCTCCGTAGAACTCCAGTGTCTAAAATCTGTAAGGACATTGTGGTGATGGGGGACAGATCTACACCCTGGGGTAAAACACTTACACGAAGGTCGCAGATTCTTAGCACACAGCTGCGTACTGGTTCTTTTCTGGGAAGATGAATGGATTGGGAGTTGCACTTAGCAGCCAAATTTCCTAGGCTTACCGTTTAGAGCGAGAGAGACATATTTATGTAAAAGACTACTCAGAGTCTCTAAGAGACGGGACAACCTGGAACATCATCTAAGAAGAAACCTAAAGGAAAAGGAAGCTGAGGACTTTGAAGCTCTTCTGCACATGCTTAGCGAGGTCCGTCTCTCCCCTCTTGAGGCGGACAACCGAATCTGGAAGTGGGATCCATCAGGCACATTCTCAGCCAAATCCTTCTTCCTCCACTCCTCAGTCAAGCTGAAGGCGCAATTTGCTGCCTACCTTTGGAAATCTCCAATTCTCCCCCAGAATCTCTGCCTTTATGTGGATAGTGATCAAGCAGAAAATATTAACCGTAGACAATCTCCAAAGTCGTGGGATAGCTCAACAGATGCGTAGTGTGTAAATCAAGTGAAGAAGCTGCTCTCTCAGTTTGGAACTTCTTCCCCTCCGAGTTTAACAGAGAGTGGGTGCTTAGTGCCTGTCTTGAAGAAGAACTCATGCGCTGCTGTGGAACACCACTCCATTCACAATCTGTTGGGGAATTTGGAAGGAGAGGAACAATAGATTCTTCAAGGAGGCCCAACTTCCATAGCATTGCTGTGCGACAAAATCAAGAGTTCGATAGTAGAATGGGTGTTCTCCCACTCAGCCTTCAGTGGTATGTCTGTTTATGAGATTGGGAACAACTGGTCCATTTTTGTTGGGTAATTGTGGTCTCCCAATTAAAATTTTTGCTTAACCGTGGGAGTCCTCTCTTGTATCATTTCTGTTTTGCTGCTTTCGTTGTCCTTCGATCATCAGATCTTTTTTTTAATAAAATCTTCTTGTTTGCTCACAAAAAAAAAAGAAGCATAGAAGAGTATTTTTGCAACTCCAGACATATTCAAAAAACTAAATGTTGTAGTTGTTCTGCGAACTGCAAGGGGCTTTTGGGCATTGATAGGGACCGTCTATGAAAAAAAAAAAAAAATTCAATATCGGGGTAATACAGATGGTTATCTGAGCCAATGTGCATCACGAAATATATTGTATGAATGCTATGAGCACATGTAAATATATAGAGAAATGATCCACTCTCAGAGGAATATGATAAGTGAAGGTTAAATGCTCATAGTTGCATAGGGACAGTTGGATGCTCCAATTGATTGATTCGAACTGTCTATTGAGTTCAACTTACGTTTCATGGCATACAGTGAAAATTGCACTGATTGGATGATCTGGTCCATTCATATGTTAGCCTTCTTTTCTATAGCCTTCCATTTTTCAAGCCATGGATGGGATGGTTACAAGTCTCTGATAAAAGTGATTCACAAGCAATCCTCAACAATTAAATGGCCCAAATTGTTGACAAGGCCAATTTTTCCATAAATGATCTGGACTGTCCCTTCTATAGGTAGTTGATCAGATGGTTAGAATTGCCCAATCAGTGTGATTTTATATGGTAGGCCATGAAATATATAATGTACCTAGCGGACAACCTAGATTGGTTGTTTGGATTCTCCAAGTGTCCAGTGGAACTAGGAACACTTTTACTTAGTACTCTGAGAGCCCTGAATAATTTGTCAAACATGTAAATATCTCTCCTAAGTCAAGGGGTAACATTGAGTATCCAATTTAAGAAAAGAATTGTTCTACCAGATACAAATTAAAACCTTCAATAACAAAGCAAATACAAATGGGCAGCAGAAAAAATCATGTTTGATATTTACACAAAAGGAGGGAAGAAAGCTAGAAACAAAATAAAGCAGGAAATGCATACAATCATGCTCAGAAGTGCCTCAGAAAATGACACGTCAGTTGTATAAAATATGGGCTTACTTCCTCAATGCAGAACAAGGAAGCAGCACTGACAAAAGTAGCAGGAATGACGATCCAGCTGCAGTCGTCCCAAAGTATAATGGGAAGCGTAAGATGCCAGAAGACTAGAAATCTTGAGGTCAAGCGAGTGTAGGAAAGAGGAATGGGGATACCCATGAGTTGTTCACAGACACCAATGCCTTCATGGAAACAAGTGATTTTCGATTCCTGCATAATTATAATAACCAAGTGGTTCATAAGAAATTTCTGCTTTAGTGATGTTTTGGCGACATTGACAAATGACTACATTTTATCCCCGCCTTTTAAAAAGGATAAATATGGTGGCTACTCCCAAGTCCCAACAGTATGAATTTGAGTCCCGATCTCCCCACACATTATGAATGCCGCAGGCGTGTGGCCACACTATTTATGCGCCATGGCCCAGAATCAGAAAGGTCTGGTGATCATGTGGTTAACATGTTTTTTTTTTTTTTTGAAAAAAAATGGAAAGTTTTGAGGGATAGTCCTCATTCAACATACGAGTGTGGTCCCCCCATGTGATGACAGGACCAACCGGACTTTAAGGCACGCCACATACATGACAGGGCCTACCTGCAGAACTTATCTTGCACACACATGCCATGCGTGGAGGGAGTGGGATTTAGAAGGCAATTCTCACAAGTAGCTATAGCTGGGTCTTTGAAGATATTACAATGTTGTCAAGCATTTGAAAATTTGCAGAACCAACAATCTAACGCCACTTACAACAGAACAATGTTTCTAGAAATGCATGTCCTCATGATTTAACTTTTCATTTTGTCTAGGTACAAAAGGAACAAGGGGCTTCTATCTTTTATCGAGATCCTTTCCATCTACTACAGCATTTAATTGCTGCAGAAATCAAGGCATCAAGCATTTAAAAGTTTCAACAGAAAGGTTTTGACGATTTTAAAATTTTGGAGCATTTCATGGGCCAGAATGAGAAAGGATTCTTACACAATGACAAAGAAAATTACCAAGATATTTCGCTTCGACTCATCCAAGTGTAGCAATTTAAGGCTTTGAGAAATGAACTCAATGATGCAGCGTGGACGATGTTTCGAGCTGAGAACTACTGCTAGATCATCTTCTTCAAGCAAATTCTGCAGATCTTTACTGATATCGGAGCCATAAACAACATGGCACTGCAGTGACAAAAGTCCATCTGTTAGTTCCACCCTGTTTCATGTGTTATCTAATATAATCACAACAGCAACAGTTGTGGACAGGAGTTTGATGGCACATGTAACAACACAACAACACCCAAAACCTTGGGCCTTTCTTAAGCAGAAATAAAATTCACTGGTCCTTTTTTTTCCCTGAAAATTACATTAAATGACTTAATCAATCTAAAAGGTTGATGTAACCAGGTATAAATGGGGCATTACTCTATTAAAACCCTCGTAGAAAAATTCAAAATATTGGCTTAGAAAAGAGTCAGGGTGCCTCTGGACTCTGTTCCTAACTGTCTTTATGGAATCCCTACAGCCAGCTACATGCTAAGTTCACAGCCAGTACTATTTTTTCTACCAACACGTCACATGTGCAGATCATTTGAGCCATGCAGAAGTTGGGCCACACCATGAACATCACCTTTCTTGATAATCAGGCCAATCCACCCATCAGGTCAGCCACCCGTATGTTGAGTCAGACCCTGAGCTGTCCATTTATATCAATCATGTGGCCCACCTGATGAGTGGATCTAGCTGATTGAGGAGCCCGCCATTTGCATGGCTCAAAGATCCTTTAAAATTGACACGTTGACGGGAAAGATAAGAGTTTCATGCTAAGCTAGCCGTAGGCAATTATTCTCGCAGAGTCAAACATCATTCAAAATCCAATTGCACCCCTAATCAACCTTTCAAACAATATGATTCGGAAAGGTTGAAATTTTTTTCTTTTAAAGTATCCCAATCCCATTTATATTTCATTCTACTATTTCTTCCAACAATGTCAGTCAAGCACAAACAGGACTCATAACTCAATATGCCCATGTGGCATACACATGGGAGATCCTAGCCAGTTATCAAGTGGGCCCCACCATGTAGCTGCCCTCACCCAAAAATCAGACCAGCCACCGTCCACCACTTATTGCGGTGACCATCCGTGCACGTTGAATCTGGACATTGTCTAAATCTTCAAAAGAACCATTTCATATGTACATGTGGGACCCACACAATAGACTGACTGGACACTTGCATGACATCTGGTGTTTGAGAAGCAATAGGATGATGCATGCCAATAGAGACTGAAGAAGCGATTTGTGGCACATAAGTGTGACATCCACACCATTCATCAGCGAGGCGCCACCATGAACATGTCCTAGACCAAACAATCATGTAGACAGCAAGTTTATGAGTTATGAGCCACATGGGATAGTTAAAGAAGGGACAAGCAATTGCTTATACTCGACTTTCATGTGTGGCCCACACAATGTTTAGGCCTTGATTTTTTGTCAGGCCATGTTTTGTGTGTCCCACACAATGTTTAGGCCTTGATTTTTTGTCACACCATGTTTATAGTGTCTTCCACCATATGAGTGGCTTGGATCCCATGCACACAAGCAGTGTATTCGAAGTTCAGCCCATTCCTGGCAACCAACAACAGCTCAGCAATCAGATCAAACAACAGCATACATGTGAAATTATAGTGCTCCTAGATTCATAGTTGCGTCAGGACACTAAGACAAACCAATTGATGGATCCAGTCCATTAGGCCCACCCAGCACACAATTCATTTGCTGTCATGCACAGATCACAGCAGCTAGATGATATGATTGATCTCTAAGTTGGCCTTCTTTCTATAACCATCCATTTTCCAACAGTGGATGGATGATTAGGAATGTCTGGTAGAAGTGATTCTTTCGAAACAAAAGCAATCCAAGATGGGTTCAGCAAATAAATGGATAAAAACTGTTGATTGGACATAATTTTTTCCATAAAAGATCTTGATAATTTTTTTCCATAAATGATCTTGACTGTCCATTTCATAGGCATTGACCAGTTAGTTAAAACTTAGAAGTGCCCAATATGTGTGATTTTCCACATGGTATCTCATGAAATGTGTGCTTACTAGACACTCCAACCAAAGCAATCTTTTATTCAGTGGCAAATCAATGGTAGAGCCCAAGAACTTCTGGTTCAGATTTTATTTTATTTTTTCTTTTGAATAAATACGGTTAGTATCATCATACGCATGAGCCAGTGCGGTACGAGATGGAGGCACGAAAAATGCAGCATCTCCAAAGGAAGTGGATCAGCTTCCTATATCATAATCAGAAAGAAAACGCTGAATCTTTACAGACCTTGAGAGCAACTGGAAATGCCATGATATACTGCAGCAACATTTTCTTCATCTCCGCATCGGACTCGCTCTCGACCCCAGCCATAACCTGCCGTGCAAATTCATTCGTCCCCGCCACAACGCCCGTCCACGCCTTCCGCCCCTCCTCAAACCTCGAATAGCTCGCCTCCGTCCTGAAAACCAGCAGCAACGCCAGCGCTGGGGCCGTCAGTTGGTATGGCAGAGACGACGCATGCAGCACCGGGAAGATCTCCGGCAGGTATCGCAACTCAACAGCATAATTGTAGCCAGCAATGGCAGCGGCGAATGTTGTGAAGGCAACGACGGGCGGGATGAGCGAGAGGATGACACGGGAGGAGAGGCTGGAGAGGACGTGGCGGATGTGCCGAAGGGAGGATCGGTGCTCGAGCCACTTGTCGTGGGTGTAGAGGGACCGCTTCTGCCTCATTCCCCGTTCTTTGATCGCATCGGCCCAGTCGGGGACCGCCCGCAGGATCGAAATTAGGGTTAGGGTTTGGCTTGGTGAGGAAGAAGGCTCTTGGGAGGGTGAGCAGAGGGTTTGGAGAGAGAGGGGTTTGGAAGTGGGGGAGAGGCAGGGTATTTTGGGAAGAAGGGTTTTGGGGGTAAATTGGGTAGAATAAGAAGGAAAATTGAGAGGGGTTGTTGAAGGTTTTCTCATTTGAGGAAATTAGGGTTAGGGTTTGGAGAGAAGAAGAGTGAGAGACTGCAGATGACATGTTTGTCTTCTTTCTCTGACAGAAGAACTGAAAAGAAGAAGAGAGTGAACCCGGGAGGGGCAGTTGGAAGCAGTTATTTGTGACTGAGGATTTTACACATGTTTGCAGATGTTTGGATAAAAGGGAGAGTGTAGGGCACGTGGCATTCATTCACAGCTTCCATACCATCTGATTGTGACGAACAATGCGGATGGAAGAGTGGCTCTAAAATCAAACCAATCAATTAAATCCCTAATTATTAAGTTGACGGTTTTCAAATGGATGGTTCAAAATAAAACAGTGAGTGGTCCAACTTTTATGATCAAAATTGGACTGTTACTGTTTTATCGGTTGCTCATTGTTTTATGCCGTTTGGTCACGTAGTGAGTGGGGGCATGCAGTGTATATATGATTGAGATTGAATAATATCAGCCACCTATTAAACCACTTGCTCAATGTATAATACCGTAGGGAGATGTGAAGGGTTTTACTAGGAGAAATAGAAGGAACATGTATTACGAGTGAAAAATCTGAAAAGGTACTTAGATGAATATTTTATAATAGTGAGTATTGAAGAATCAACACATGCAATTTTAATGAATTTGACAAAATTTGTATTGAGAAGTCATTTATATGAAACCCGTGGCACATCCATTTGCATCAGGATCCTAGATACGTAACTGCTCAAGATATTGTCCCACCAATTTCTTAATATAACTTTTACTTTTTCTACCAAGCCAATTACATTATTTATTGTAATTTATAGCGTTAATTCATAGCATTAATTAGGTATTATCTAGGGTCCTTACTCTTGCTCAAGTGGAAGACTCTCAGGAGTTTCAACACCTGGTTAAGGGTTTGAGTACTCATAGGTGGTGAAATCTCACTCAGGTGTGAGTGTGTGGGGGTGTGTGTGCGTGTTAAAAAAAAAAAAAAAAAAGTATTATCTAAATCATTTCTAGATTTCGACTATTACTACAAAGTTCATCACTATATAGCACTCTTGTTATCTTTTTTTTTTAAAACACATGCACACACCTCTACACACTCACACCATAGTGGGATTTCACACCTATGGATACTCGAACCCTTAACTGGGTGTTAAAACTCGTGAGAGTCTACCACCGGAGCAAGAGTAAGGATCCTCTCGCCATCTATCATGTAACCACTTCTACATTATCACTCCATCATATGCCTAAACAATGTCACAACATCGCTTGATATACTTTAGTTGTATCATTGTAAGATCATCTTCGTATATTTTTACAGAACTTCAAATACAACACGTGAATCCATTAAGATTGCATGTAATCAATTCTAATCAGTTCCCACAGGAATTGATGACAATGGGGATGAACAGTATTATCCAATTAATTTTTAGTCCA
Source organism: Magnolia sinica (assembly GCF_029962835.1). NCBI lineage: Eukaryota > Viridiplantae > Streptophyta > Magnoliopsida > Magnoliales > Magnoliaceae > Magnolia > Magnolia sinica. The sequence goes on along the minus strand of NC_080589.1, from coordinate 68,580,737 downwards.
TGCTCCTACATATGGGTCAGTTATTCATCTTGATTTCCAAATTTCTATCACATGAGTGCCAATTAAGAGTTACCATTTTTTTAGAGGGTTTTTACCTTTCTCGTATGCCGCAAAAGAAAATTTATGCACGCGTATCCATCAAAATACCATTCTCTTTTCTCGTAAGATGGCAAAATCTCAAGCACTTTTCCCTACGGTGTGGTCCACCTAAAATTTATATCTGCTTCATTTTCTAGACCATACCCTAAAATAAGCTGACAAAACATATGAAAGGCAAGGATATACAATGCATACATAAAGGTGAGCCCTACGGTCAGGGTCCCACCCTGATTCAAGTCGCCCTCGAAACAGAAACGGGAATATCCTTAAACAAGCTAAAATGCCTCAGAAAAACCATACACATGACAATTTGGAACACTTGTGTGAGATCCTTGCCATGTACCCTGTGGGGCTTAAAGTGAAGTGAAAATACACTCTAAATCCAAGTCCGTAAACTCATCCACAGCCCACACGGGTACGTCTAATATAGACCGCTGGTGATTCTCATTCATACGGCAGCGACCCACCTCATGAATTGATCACCATCATTTATGGGGCGGTATCTCCGCATTGGGCCCCACCTAATCAGCGATCCGTATATCGGAGAAGTGAGCCATGTGAACGAATCATGCCGTCTATGGTATCTCCTCGCGCAAATCTCCCCAAGATTCCTATAGCCTATGGGGGCGAGGGAAGTTGCTGGAAGCTGTTGGGGGAAACGGATTGGCTACTCCCCCTGACACCAGCCCGGGAGCTGGTGGTCGGTGCTCTGTGGGCCCACCATGATGTATGTGTTTCATCCATTCCGTCCATATGTTTTTCTAAATAAATTTATGATAATGCACAAAAAATGAGGTATATCCCAGTCTCAAGTGGAACACATAACAGGAAACTGTGTTGAATGAACTTCGACCGTTAAAAAATTTTTGGGAACCATAAAAGTATTGGATCAAGTTGATCTTTGTTTTATCCCTTCATCTGTGTCTTTATGACCTAATCAACGGATTGGATGTCAAATAAACAGTACAGAGGACCTTAGGAGGATTTAAATGATGGATATCCAATCACTATTATTTTCCTGTGGTGTGATCCACTCGACATTTATATCCTTCTCATTTTTGGAATAAAGACATAAAATGATATTTAAAAATGGATGAACTGAATGGATGAAACATATTCATCATGGTGGGGCCCACAGAGCACCGACCATCAGCTCCGGGGCTGGTGTCAGGGGGAGTAGCCAATCCGTTTCCGCTGTTGGGGGCTGTGGCCTGAGAGATGTTGGGCGTCGCCTCACACGTGCCTACATGGTATACGTGCATGAAATATCAAGCCACTTATCAGACTGGTGCGACCGTGTAGACGCTTAGAATCAGACCGATCTGACGTCGGGTGAAGCCATGAATGGTCTCTGCATTCTACATGTATGAGCGGCCTACCTGATTATCAGATTGGCCTGGAACCATGGTGTATCCTTTACACGTGTGCCAATTTGCCACGGCCAAAAAATGCACTCCAGTGGAACTACAGTAAAATTGGGGTCCCAGTCAGTGATCCAAGCCATTGATATTGTGGACCCCAACCTGGATGGACCGTACCCTAAAGATCTCCCCATTTGGAAGATCAATCCATCGAATCTGTACTTCTATCATCAATTGTGGTTTGTTGCATGACTGCCAGAAAGGAATCCGCGCGCATGAAGGAGAGTTTCCTCAGATGTGCCGCTTATTAAGAGTCTCATCAGGTCATCCCCACGATCTCCACCGTCCAGTCCATGTTCCAAGAAGTGAAACCGGTTCCATTATGAGGACTGGTGCACGTGGGAAAAAGAATAAGAGTGATAGATAGATGGTCTAATATGCGTGATTTGTAAAGAAAGAAAGAAAGAGACCATTCATTTCAAGTATCACTAGATAAACGTCTCAGATTGATTCCTTACCTTACGGTACTGATCAGAGATGTCTCTACCATATTCCGTGCTAGATGTAGCCCATGAGGCCACGGTCTTCCAATCTGGGTTCTTTAGGCACACGGTATCAATTGTTTTGATCGCTGAATTGCATAACCTGATACTTGTGATCATAGAATTACAGCTGTACATGAGTCGACTGAGACGAGCTGGTTTTTGGAACTCGAGAAAATTTTGAGTCAAGTTTGAGCTTGCCTAAGCTCGATTCAACTCAACTCGGCTCGAACCTCAAATCGAATCGGCTCAGTTATTTTTATCACAATGATGCTCTTCAAGTGTTTAATGAAATGGCTCAACGAATATTGTTTCAGATGCATTCTCCACGGAATCGGCTGTGGTGAGGAAGGAATAAATATGAAACAAATTACCCTAAAAATAATATTTACACTACAAAACTGATCTCATATTTTATTTTTTTATGTTGTTTGTTGAGTGTTTGATGATATACCTGGGAGGTGTTGTTACTGTTTTACCTTATGTGAGAGATTAAAGATGCATTATATGTGTTTGAGAAAATGTCTCGTGAGTTCAAACTTGACTCGAACTAGCTCGTGCTGCTAACTGAGCTGAACCAAGCTGGCCAATTAGCTCGAGGACCGAGCCAACTCATGTACAGCTTTAAATTCTTGGTGACAGAAACACGTTCCCCAAATTTCTCGGAGAAATTCAAATTTCAAGTTTTCTTCCGGGATTTCAACGGAAAACGGATAACATTGGATTGGGACGTTGATGGTAAAAGGCTTCACGCAGGACTGCATGGTGACTTGATGACCTACAGGCGATTGCATGGTGACTTACCAAGCAAGCAAGCCTATCTTTCCCACCAACATGCCACTTGCGTGAGAAGACGTCTGTCTTATTGAAAACGTTTGAAAACATAAGGAAAACAACAAATCTTTCTTGGTTTCAACCCTGCGGCATAGAAGAAATAGGAAATTAACATATAGACTGATTTTAAAGCGTATCAGCCGACCCCGGTCTACGGATCTATACATTCAAACCACAGGCCCCCTCTTGAAGAAGGAGCATCTCTAAAATCAAGTTGATTCTTGCATTAGACAGGCCATAGCTGCTTGTCAATCAGGCCGTTTGGTGTCCATTGATTCCAACACCACGGCTTACCTGATAGGCCGACCAGCCTTTTTTTGGTGATTCACGGTGGGCCCGCCACAACGTATTGGCCTAAATTCACAAACAGAAAGACATGCATTTTCACAAACATTTGATCTCCTCTCCTCTTTGCGAACATCTCCACAGATTGCCACAGAATGCATCAGACCATTAGATATGGGGTCACGTTCAATGATCCAAACCATTGCTCTGATGAGATACATGGTTGATGATGGCTGCCTCAAAAATCATCAGGACTGCAACATCCTAGACTTCCTTATCCTTCATTCAGCCAAAGTTTTAGATGGGAACACTCCCACTTCAACAATAGAGGATAGGACATTAAGTTAGCAAATGAGAAATGATCTGGTCCATGTAGTCTGTGTTGGGGATTTGTGCTGCGGAATCACACGGGTCTAGATCTAGGATAGCAATCCAATGGCACCAAGCATACACGAGAACATACAGATTTAACATGGAAAACCCTTACAGGAAAAAACCACAGCACGAAGCGACAAAATTCCACTATGAAAGCACAAAGTACAAAGAGAGAGGACTTAACTGATTTGAACAAACTCGAATCTCATCCTTGCTACACTCTTTAAAAACCCTAAAATCCTTTTAGAAACCCCTGGAACCCCTTTAAGAAGCCTTAACATACCCTATAATAGCCCTAGGGACCCCTATTTATAGTTTAGGAAACCCCCCTTCCACACCTCCGCGAATCCGCCTCAAATTTACGTAGTCCGCACAAAATCCGCGCAGAATCTGTGTGACCCTCGACTAGTCGAGCAAGGTCCTTGACCGGTTGAGCCTAGGCCTCGATTGGTAGAGCACCACGGACACCTAAAAGAAAAAACACGGTGGACTTCGAGTCGAGCTGTCCTCAATCGGTCGAGCAGCGCAGAAGAGTTGGAGACTTCTTTTCTGACAACAATCTCCACCAAGTCTTCAATCTTCAACCATGTAGCTTCTTAACACCTTCTCTTATCTCTGCATCACATCATAACTTCTTGTGCACACTCCGTTCTTCTTTTTCGTCATCGCCAAGCCTAGAGAAGTTGCACATAACTTCAACTTCTCTACAAGAACGATCTAGGAGAGCATGTCTGTCGAATCTGAATCCACGTGTTTAACCACCTTTGCTCATGTCTTCCCAAAAGTAAAGACGTAGCCTTCTTACCATCTTAACGTTATCCAATATTTCTTGCCGGGGTACTCGCTCACAACACTAATAGCCTGTGAAATAACCAGTCTAATCCAGACTATAGCATACACTGCCAACCGCATTCGAATAAGGCTCATGAGATATCCTGCTTTTCCTCATCTGTTTTGGGACATGTCCTGAGGAAAACTTGAGAAGAGACGCGAAGGGAACGCTCTCCGGTTTTGTCTGGTCCATCACATACTTGATCAATACCTATCGAAGGTATTCTGCCTAAGATAACCAAAGCTTACTCCTCTTTCAGTCTCAATGCCGAGAACCATCTTTGCAGCCCCCCAATCCTTCATCCTGAATGTACCACTTAACCGAGTCTTCAGTACCTTAATTTCAGACATGTCATAATTGGCGATCTACATGTCATCAGTATACAATTTCTAACTCACCATGAAGGAATCAAACTTTATATCACTGCCTAGGCGACGGGTCGTACCACGACCTCCTGCAAAGTCTTTTTCTCAGCCCCTTTAAACTTTGAACCGCTCTGGTTGCTTCATGTAGATCCGCTCTTCCAATTTCCCGTATAAAAGTGAAGACTCCACATTCATCCTTCCAGCTCAAGATCACATTGGTCAACCAGCGTCAATCACAGATCTAATAGATACCTGCTATATCGTCAGTGCGAATATCTCTGAGAAGCTGATCCCTTCTCTCTGAGCATATCTCTTCGCTACCAACCTCACCCTGTATCTATGTTGTATCCTCCTGAAGATCCACCTGCATCTAACTGCTTCCCGGCCCACTGGAAGCTCCACCAGCTCCCCTGTGTCGATCTGGTACAACGAGTCCATCACATCGCCCATAGTCACCTTCCACTTCTCAGCATCAGGCTTACCTAGAGCCTTCTGAATAAAAAGTGAATCTCCTGCGATATTGGAGTCGTCCATGTGCCTCACCGATATCCTGTGATTATGCTGCATGATTCTTCTCACAGGTGGCTGCTCTACCTACTCTGTATCTCTGTCTACGCATCTCAGCCTTTATGTCTTGCCCACTCATGTAGTCATGCCCAACATGCTACACATGTGCAAAGGTGGAATTCACTACAACCATTACAGCTCCACCTTTTGAAGTGCTCCCGATCAACTTGTACATGTTACCGAGTCGTTGCGCTTTCATGTTTACCCGTGACCCCTTAGATACTTTAAGAGTATCATCAATACCTGTGTACTTGCAACCCATTACCTCAAGTACACCAAGAGAAATCAAATTCTTCTTCAAATCAAGAACGTGCCTAACATTAATCAAGGTATGCTCCACCCCATCAACTATCTTGATGCGCACCAAACCAACAGCCACAACATTACAGGCAAAGTCATTGCCCATAAACATTTGTCCACTATCACACTCCCTATAGCTGGTGAACCAACTCCAATGAGGAGTCATGTGAAAAGATGCCCCTGTGTTTAGAATCTACTCGCCCTTACGATCATCGTATGGTCGTCTAATTGTAGACACGGACAAAACATCACTATCACATCCACTCGATCCATCTGACGTGACAGCATTGGCCTCCCTGTACGAAGCCTCAGAATATTCTCTTTTAGATTTATGATTTGTACAATCTCTCTTCATATGTCCTTCCATCCCACAATTCCAACACTTTACCTTTCCTTTGCCCTTACCCTTGGATTTGGACCTATAACCTGAAGAACCTGTACCTTGTTCAGAATTCATACCCCTTGTAAGCAGTGCATCAGAAGACATCCCCATGTCGACATTAAGTTTTCTCATAGTCTTCCCTTAAATGGCTAAGATAACGATGTCGACACTCAGGGTTTTATTCGTGGAGCACATTGTGTCCTTTAATGACTCATAAGACGTCAGAAGAGAATTCAGCAACATACATGCTTATTCTTCATCTTTCATCACTTCCTCCATATCTAGGAATTTGCAAACTAATTTATTAAAGTTGCTGATGTAAGCCTCCATATTTTCACCCTCTGCCATCTTGAAGTTATACCACTGTCGCTTCAAGTGCAGGCGATTTTCAGATGATTTTGTCGCATAGACATCCTCTAACTTCGCCCATAACTTAACCGCAGTTTTCTTCCTCATGACATTGTAGAGAACCTCATCCGTGAGACATTAACGAATCGATAATAAAGCCTTCTTATCAAGAGTATTCCAATAATCATCAGTCATAGTAGACTTTCGCTCCCCAAGAGCACCATCTTCACTTTGCTTGATTAAGGAACTCATCATCTTGATCTTCTATTGTAACGCTCCGGATTTCGAGGGTCGAGTAAAGCTCTACTCCCGAGATACAGCACATCACTTATGCAATATGGATAATGATGTTCAGATTATGTCCATATTAATGAGTTAAACATGAGTAAGATTGTACCAAAACAGCATATCATACTTCAGATATAATTTAATTAAGCAAGCGGAAGACTGAAACATATATATTTGAACGGGTAAGGGTTTCACAGCCTCTAGAGTATGAGTATATAACCGGGCTGAATACATACATGTTTTGTTTCAAAATATATAAAATGTGAGAATGTAAGATGTCCAACTAAGCCAAGTATCCCCGTGTTCCCGTCGAATCAGCACGAGGTCTACATAGACCCGCCTAAGAGCTGGAAATAGGAGAACTCTTCCTCCTCGTCCATGAAGTCCTGCTCTGTCGCATAGACTCCATCATCACCTGCATCTAAACTAGAGTTTAGTTGGTGTTTTAAAACACTATCCAAGGGTGGGAGTGAGTGGCCAACTCAGTGGTACTATAAGGCGAATGTTAACATGTTATCAAGTCAATCAAGCAGTAACGATAAAGCAATACAATAATCAAAACAACTCCGATAACCAATTTCGTGCATGACAAACTCCTTAAAGTGCAACTTACTCGCCAAAGCACATGTAATGCGGTGCATTGTCATGTTAGCCGAGTATTTAATTAAGCTTATTCATACAGCAGATTTGGGAAACTAAGGTACCTCCATTTATATCATTGATCCGAACCAAAGGATCCATCTAGGGTCGTCAATCTTAGTTAATCACATACGATAGGCAAATTGTAGGGCATCACTCATAATGAAAAACAGTTGATAGGCAAGTTCAAAGTTTATACTCGCGGTCACTACGAGGTGGTTAATCACCTTGGCATAGGTCGACAGCTCGAACACGATGTCCCATAACACCATGCCTTGCTCACGAGTTTAGGTTGCTCACTGGTCACTACGAAGAGGCTCGTCACCCCAACGTAGGCCGACAGCTTGACCACGGTGTCACACACCACTATGTCTGGCTTATGAATCTTAGCGGATCATGGTACCATGATTGAAACGGACTTTTACATCGGTAAATGATACCTTAGATTCAAGCAGTGATGTCCATACATGGTAAACATACAATAGGCCAATCGATTTGTTTGGTAAGTTCGATTGGTACGATCACACATTGACTTAATCGACATGGAGCGCATAAGCACCTATTGTGGACTAACCACTGTCGACAATCGTCGTGCGACACGGATTCGTCAAGTTACCCAATGTGGCAAGACTAACTCAGCCACCTGTACAAGGATTATTGTCGATTGCTTGGGCCACGTTGTAGCCCCAATCTTACTCAGATGGGGTAGGTAAACACATGTAATAATCATATCAGCATTTAACAAACAATTTAAATAAATCCCTCATTTGAACATTTCATCAAACACATTGAACACGTCACCAAACACTTGCATTTTATTCATAAATTGCGTAGCAGCAAATATGATCACATGAAAGAAACTATACATATGATTAAGGTAATTAAGAATCCTATCTTAATACACTTCATAAATACGAATCATCAACATTTTCTCATTCAGATATTTTATCAAACACTTAAGTTACACTTCACCAAATACATAAACTAGATTAGTTATGACATATATTATGATAATTCCTTACACCGAGAGATCATTTATGCATACGACAAACATGTATCCTAGATTAAAAGTCATGGCAAGCACAAATCACAATTTTATGTTCATTTAAACATTTCAACAAACACATGGGATGCATCTTATATTCAACATATTTCACACACACATAATATATCGGATACGTCGTATCTAAACAATATGGCAGCAATCAAGTCAGACATAAATCATTAGCTGACATTGAAAGCATCGAAAACCATAACCTAAACGTTTATAGTCTGTACCTTTCGTCGGAATACTCGATTCGGACGCGGTTCGAATCCTACGTTCCCGAAAATGGAATGTCGGGCACCTAAGCAATGAAATAAGTTAGTTATTTCGTCAATTACTCTATTTGGATCTCTAAATCAAGATTAGGGTTAGGTTTTCTTACCCAAATCGAAGCCGAAAACGATTGTGTAGCGAAGTGGAAAGGTGATTCAGTGCATGGAGTAGTGTGAGAGAATCCCAGCAACGATCTCCTAAAGTCTCTCTCCTCTCCTTCCTCTTTGTTCTTCTTTTTCTCTCTTCTCTCTCCTAGGGTTAGGAGCAAATTCGTATGAGGGAGAGATGGGGTGGTTTAAGGGCTTTATATAGGCTCAGAACTGATGCAAATGGCCCCAGGGCCATGGTATACTTAATTTATATCCAAAGGGCGAATGTTTTTAACAAACAGGGCTCATAGGAAGGCCCACTACTCACATACGTCGTAGTATACGCTCCCCGACAATGGATCCATGCCAGGATGTGGTTTTGGTGCGATCTGACAAGTTGATCGACCGTGAAGGACCTGTGTCAGATCAATGGTCGAACTTGCTCGATCAAGGCTACAAGTATACGGATATGAGCAGGAAAATTTCCTTTTCCCATGGGTGAAGTTTGGTCAGAAACCGACGGTCCCAAATCTTCAATTTCGCGGGTAAGCGAATGGCCCAATTTACTTAAGTTTCATTACGTTTTCTAAAGATATTCGCGTTTCTCACACACTTTACTCAAGACTCAAGTTATGCGTTTCTGGACACTATCTGGGCTCGATTCCCGCGATGGTTGTCAAGCCCAGTAGGACAGATATAACCCTATAGTTTCGCGGTCATCGGACTTTCGACGTGCGGTTCAGGTCCGATACGGAGTTTCAATGTACTCTCGAGAGCGACAGGCTCACGGGATTTCTCTTAGGTTTTTAAGTAGTGTTGAGTTAGCGATTTTGATGGTTTTAGGTCTTGCTATTTGTGTAAATGGTGGTTCAAGCTAAATCCACCGATTAATTTAGTTTTGCACTTAACCTATTTTCGCCTAAATTTCTACGGGATACGATCCTTGGGTATTTCTGTCTGAGGTGGTACTCGAGTCTTTGTACGGATTTTTCCGAGACGTTACATTTATAACTCAAAATTATTTTTTCCCGAGTACTTTTCAATATCATACGTAGTGCTTCCCATTTATGCTAATCCCTCATATTCATATTTGTACCCCAATGATTTCTCTAATACCACTTGTTGGGGATTTGTGCTACGGAATCACACGGGTCTAGATCTAGGATAGCAATCCAATGACACCAAGCATACACAAGAGAACACAGATTTAACATGGAAAACCCTTAAGGGAAAAAACCATGGCACAAAGCGATAGAATTCCACTATGAAAGCATAAATTACAAAGAGAGAGGACTTACCCGATTCGAACAACCTCGAATCACACCCTTGCTGCACCCTTTAGAAACCCTAAAACCCTTTTAGGAACCCTTAGAACCCCTTTAGCAAGCGTTAGCATACCCTAGAATAGTCCTAAGGACCCCTATTTATAGTTTAAGAAACGCCTCATCCGCACCTCTGCAAAACCGCCTCAAATTTACGCAGTCCGCACGAAATCTACGCAGAATCTGCGTAACCCTCGACTAGTCGAGCCAAGTCCTCGATCGGTCGAGCCTGAGCCTCAACTGGTTAAGCACCACAGACACCTAAAATAAAAAAATACGCTGGACTTCGAGTTGAGTTGTCCTCAACTAGTTGAGTGGAACCTCGACTGGTCGAACGGCGCAAAAGACTTGAAGACTTCTTTTCTGACAACAGTCTAGTCCGCTTTTTATAGGCTGCCTTGAAAAAAATATACAGATCAGATGACACGAACTGTCCGATCAATGCAATGCAAAATTGGATAGGAGAAGAAACAGATAAGAATGATCCAGTCATGGATGTCTAGAATCATCCAATTGCTGTGATTTTTCACAGTACCAGAAGAAGAGTGAACTGGACCTAATAGACTGTCCACATAGATGATGTGGATGCCAACAAGTTCAAATGCAACTAGGTGCATGGGAAGGTTTCATACACAGCCATTAGATCATTTCTCCAACTAAATATAAGCAATATACCTATTCGGACTGATAAGCCAAGTTCGCCTGCAACCCTAAGGGGGTGTTTGGAGCATGGGATTAGATAGGTTTAAGTGGGATGGAATTACCAAAATGTAATGATTACACTGTGTCAGGGATTGTCGTCTAATCCCATGGCTTGGAGGCCATCCCACTTTATGTTTGGGAAACGGATTAGCTACTCATCTTGCCACTACCGGTTGGTGCTCTGTGGGCCCCACCATGATGTAAGTGTTTCATGCATGCGTCCACCCATTCTTCCATGTCATTTTATGGTATGAGCCCAAAAATGAGTTTGATCCAAATCTCAACTGGACCGCACCGTTGGCTCTAGGAGGTTTTTAATGGTGTAATTCAATCACTACTATTTTCCCATGGCGTGGTCCACCTGAGATTTATATCTACCTCATTTTTTGGTATTAAGCCCTAAAATTATATTTCAAAATGGATGGACGGCATGGATAAAATACATCCATCATGGTGGGGTCTACATAACACTGACCACTAGCCACACGAATCCCAAAGTAGGATTGCAAAACCCTTGCCCTGGCGCTAATTCCAAGAACGGGCTTCACAACCCATACCTTATGTGAGTCCCAAACAGGACATTGCAACCATCCATGGGATTTTAAAACCCACTCCCACCTAATTCCATTTAAACCCATGCGCCAAACGCCACCTAAGGCTTAGTGGTAAACTCACATGAGTTTCAATATGAGGTCACGGGTTTGAGCACCCATTGTGGTGTGAGTGCATGGGCATGTATGGATTGTGAGAGTGCGTGTGAAAAAAAATAAAAAAGATAAGCCAAGTTCAACTCCACCAGATAAAAACTACAATAATACCAGCTTGTTATCGGTTTTCAACATGTGAGCATCTGCCCAATAAATTTGGAATACATTTTATGAGCTACCTTGATCATCAAATCCATCCAATGCAACTAGGAGCACTAGAGCATCTCCCTCCCTCCCTCAATGCAACTAGGAGCACTGGAGCAGCTCTCTCCCTCCATCGCCTTGATTTGCCTCTCACTTTGCTATAGCCCACCAGATCTTTGGATCAAGCCAAAAAGTTAGCCTCGGGGGTTTCATAAGGTGACTCATCTAGTTGACCATCCAGATTTTGTGCCCACATCACGAAGTTCCCATGAGAATTAGTTCCTCAGGAGAGCAATTGTGCGTGCGTGTGGGTGGGTGGGTGTTGGGTGGAGGTTGCTAACATCTTGTCCCCAAACCTTCTAAATGGCACAAAGGGATGGCCTATCATCAATCCAATCTGTTCATTTATTCATCAACTAAGAGCAAGCCATGGTGCAAAAATCATTCATTTATTCATCAACTAAGAGCAAGCCATGGTGCAAAAATCACGCCAATCAGGCGATCCTAAGCTTCTAATTAATAGCATGAAAATGGACACTCAAGATTGAACAAAGAAACAAAATACATCTAATCATCATCATGAAACAACTCGTGGATAGATCCCACTTTGAATTTCTTATGAATCTAAAGTAATAATTTTATTTGAGGATTCTAACCATGTGATTTATGGCTCATAAATCATGGGCAAGGGTAACAAATTGGCCCCATTCAAAGGGTTAGGATCATCCGATTAGCATAATTCTTGCATCATTGCTTCCTCCTAGTTGTATGAATGAAATAATGGTTCAGATTGACAATAGGCCAACCCGTGTGCCATTTAAAAGGTTTGGGGACGTTGCTAATGGCCCCATGAAGGTAGGGACCCCGGCGCAAACTATATATATATATATATATATGCACTGATTAGGCAATCTTTCCCATTAATCACTGTCAACCATTGAATCTATTAACAACAGAATGTACAGCTATAGCATGAGATACCAATTAAAAATAAGGAACACACGCAAGAGGGTATAACACAAGTCTTCCAAGTCCAAGATCATCATCGTCTAAGCCTCATCCTGACACATCATCATCAGTCTTTCAGGATATTTCTCCCTTTTTTTTTTCTCTCTAACCCATCTCGTAGCTCTCAACAAGTAACCTCATTGCACCACTGATAGAAAATGAACCGATTCCAACTCTTACATAAAAGGGGGAAAACAATAAAAGGCTTTCAACACATCATGTTTTGACTTGATCTCTATATTAATAGAATTCAAAGTCCGTTTGGCATTGCTTAATTAATTTAAGCCTCTTTTTTTTCAGATTGTAATTATCACTTTAGCGATTAAAATGTTTACTTAGCAGTCCACATTAATTGCTTGTTTAAACTATGTGTGTACACATTTAAACTGTGTATACACACACACACATATCAAAAACAAAACAAAAAAATCCTCAGCAACCTAAAAAGGTGGGCAATCATTCAAAGGGGTGGAACACGTCACAGATGTGTGCACGGCATGTGTCAAAGATCTGGGCCATTCATAAGGAAAGGTGCACTGTGAACATGCCATACACCAAGAATCAGGGGTAGCATACTCCAAGTAAACCATATGTAAAATGAATATGGATTGTTGGACTTTTTTCCAGACCATTTTTCTCATACAAGTTTCGTCGGAGTCACACCCTGATGGTAGACTGAGTAAAGATACCCTTGTTTCAACACTGAGGTCTTGGTATCGATTCCCTGGTGGGGGTGGCTAACAGTGGGGTGTGTACTAACAAGCTAACCCAAAAAAAAAAAAAAGGCTCAATGGCAAGTTCATGGGGTAGCCTACCTAACAAATGGCCCTAATCTATGACAAGTGTGCCATTTGGCTGTATGTCTGACATGTGTTCCATCCCCCTCGCACAAGGTGCCCTTGTTGCGAGACTACCTTTGTACGGATGATACGCTCGATAGAGTATCATGCTTGATGCACAAGCACTCAGAAATTGTACATATGGCTGACATACATTAACTCATTAGACCAACTAAATTGTAGAACCCACTGTCACTAAGTCACAAACCCCAAATCAGATTGATTGAACAAGGCTAACCTCTAATTGCGGGAACTTGTTTGTTGAAATAGGACCATTGGATAGTTTTCATTTTTAAACATCCACTAATCAATAGTCAGATAATCAAATAAGAATATTTGGTTCATTATACATCTAATTCGGGACCTGTAATTTGGGCCATTCAATTTCAATTACTTGCATGCCACATGTGCCATTTCTAATTTCCATGCGACTGCAGAGCACCCATCATACTCTTCGAGTGTATCACAGTTTCTCTTCTCAAGGATCTTTCCTGATCCAATCCCACATATAGTACAGCTAAGTTCTGCTAGACGTTTGCTAAGCCCCAGAGTGTACAAGGCATACAATCTACACAGCATCACATGTGCCACCATGACAGACAGATGCAATATCCAAGCTGTCCATCAGGTGAGTGTAATTATCAAGATGTTCTCACCCAAAAATTAGGCTGGTGCACTCATCAGGTGGCCTATGATATTAGAAACAAGCAGGTAGTGTAGAAATCCTTGAGCAAGCTTTTTAAGCCATACATTTTCGAGTGGCTAGCCAATTGTCTCAATAGGTGGGCCACTTTCTAGTCTCTCTAAATCAGCTGCCATGACACCAAGTAACTCCATTGATACAAGTCCCCATCCCACCAAAGATATTTGATCTTTTTCTCAACTTCATAAATTGCCTGTATATCATCATATCATTATTGAAGATCCGTTTATTATGCTCCTCCTTAGTAATTCCCTACATCATTAGGGTAAAAACATGATCATATGGAAATCCAACCATATTCAAGGAGCGCGATTATGCTTCTGCCGAAAAAAATGGCAGATTATCAACTGGATGATTAACTTTGAAAAGCTTCTACTCGATGTTTCTCAAAGTAGCGCCATCTTAAGAAATGGCCATTGCACTTTTTTCAGCCGCTTGCTGACGAGCTTTAGCCAAACATATATTGCAGTATTACAGCTTCCAGAAAGTCTCAGTTTTGCAGACTGACAACTTCAAACACATTAATATACCATCAATCTCCCAGTAAGAGCTGTCAATATCAGATCAGTCAGAGCTATAGATTTTTAATCGAGCTAAGGATCCAATGTATCTCAAAGTGGTCAAAAAAGGACCAGATTAAGTAAGCCAACTAGAAATGATGAAAGAGATGCTCAGTCAATTCCGCATACTCCCAACAGACAAAGCAGCTATTAGAAATAGAAACAGACCAATTTCTTTCTAGATGTCATCAATCATGAGGACTCTCAGTGGCCACAAACAAAATGCCTCTCACGAGTAGGGTGATGCCCACATTCTTCTGCAACAGGGACTCGGGGGGGTCACAGCCAGAGATAACGCCCTAATGAAGTACTTAGATGAAAACCAACCTTTAGAATGAGGGGCCCATAGTGCTCACCCTCCTCAAAGGGGATGTAGGTGACCCCATTGGGCTGATGGTGGAAGCACAACGATCACACTATTTTACCCTCCACAATCTCATAAGAATCTTTGACAAGAATGTTCATCCTCACAAGAGGATAAAGGCTAAAGAACTTCACAATTAGGAAGCTCTGCTAGAAACAAAAAATCCACCCACAAGCACCCCTTATCACCTCCAGCCACCTCGAATCTGACTTCCCTCATTAAAGTTCAACCCATGCCTCTACAAGTATTTCTGAATAATCAAGATATGTATTACACGGGCAGCATTTGACCAATTTTACCTTTGCAATTAGTTGTGGGGAGGGGCATTAACAAGTAGTTTTTGGGTGCGGCTGGCCTTCAACTGAGGGGTATTTTTGTCTTTTCAACTCATTGATGAGAGTAGCCCGCTTCCACTTTCTTTGCATGTAACCTTATGTGAGCATGGTATGAGGGGACTGTCGAATAACAGCTCTGTAGGCCCACCATGATCACTATGTAATATCCACACCGTACACCTGTTGCACTGGTTAGGACGTCAACCCCAAAATGAGGCGAATCTAAATCTCAAATGGGCCACTGCACCAGACAAAAGGCAGGCATGTGTCCCCACTGCTGAAACCTTTCTCTCTTTCTCTCTCTGTGTCTAGCCCATAATGCATGTAGCAGCACCCTTTCCCTCAGTCTATCTGTGTGTTTTTCTCTAACCCCCTAGTACAAGATAACTTCCCAAATAATGGATCAACTTACCCTTGTCACCACCCCAGAACTCCAACCACTCTCCCTATTCCTGAATTTTAAGGCAAACCTTCTTGCTCCTTGCCAAATCTCCAACACCACTTTGCAAGAAGTGCCCCATTCCTTTGCTTGATTCTACGAACATTGAGCCCACCTCCATCCTTACTCCTTAAGATAACCTCCCAACTAACAAGATAGCACTTTTGATTGACATTAAACCCCTTCCACAAGCAATCTCTTTGAATCCTCCCAAGTTTCCCTACCACTTCGATTGAAATTTTGAGAAGTTTTGACTTTTGAGAACCAAGCTTCCCACCAACTTTGACCGCTTGATTAACTCCCTATATACCCTTGCTTAACCTAAGCTCCATCTACCAACCATAGTTAACCAAAAGACACAACAATGACTATGTCCAATCCTAAACCCTAAAGTAGGCTCTATGATGACATTAAGGCCAAATCTCATCACAGCCATGTACCTTATTGGCACACGATCATAATTTCAATTTTTGTTCGACTTACATGATCTGGTTGCCTCTGGAAATGTAACTCAATTAGCCCAATGGCACCAACTTCATTGTGTTTTGACGCTGTTCGATCTGAAAAACTGAGTCCTCTTCTTAGGTCACAAACTTAGCTCACCCCTTCAAGACGTAAAGATCTAGATCATCATTTTCCAACATCCTTTCGCTGCAGCTTCAGTTTTAAAGCCCCTCTGGAATGCATGAGCATATCAGCCTTAATTCACTTCTTAAGAAATATGTTGGAATTGCATGCCCATGGCCACTAATAAAGCTTTGGTATCATTTACATTAAAATTGAATTCCAAGCTTCCAAGCTTCTCCCAGAAAACCCAAGAAATCAAAATCCTTGAGTCACCTTCCATGGCAAGTAATCAGGAGAAGAATTCTTCAAAAAAAAAAAAAACCACAAAAATAGCTCAATTTGCAGCTTTGTTGGTATCAACCATTCCAAATAGCACGAAAAATAGCAATTTCAGGTCACCTTCGTCATCCTTTATAAACCCATTGATTCCAGATTCACAGAGATTCCCTTTCAAACTTCAGTCAATAGTTAGTTTCCACGACCCCACTAAGTCGACAAATTTAATGATTTTCTTTACTGCTTTCCATTTGCATCAATTGTTGTATTCCAACCTTCTTTCTAACAAACTCCTTTGATACCAACCGCCACCAT
The DNA here is from genome assembly GCF_029962835.1 of Magnolia sinica. Lineage (NCBI taxonomy): Eukaryota > Viridiplantae > Streptophyta > Magnoliopsida > Magnoliales > Magnoliaceae > Magnolia > Magnolia sinica. Next base: position 68,563,832 of record NC_080589.1, on the reverse strand, counting down.
CCCCGTGAAACATATAGGATCTCATTCTTGAAAAGAAAGTTTATCGGCAAATAAAGATTTTATCAGAAGAAAAGGCCAGAGACTAATACAAGGAGGCTAAAACAAAAGCCAAACAAATAAGGTGGACGTAGCCACTTGAAGAAGGGGTAAAAAAACCCATCCCCTCCACCCAACAGCAAAAGAGACATTTCACTCTAAAGATGACATTGGGGACAGGCAAGCAGATTCCGTTAAAAGTGTGATTGTTATGTTCCTTCCAAATTGGCCAAAGGACAGCCACAAAGCACAACAACCAAAAAAGTTTGCGCTTTTTCCAGGAATGATGGATTCTCTGCGCTGCAAAAAGATTGCTGAATAGAATTGTCCATAGCCTATGCCACATTGAATTGCCTTAGAACCCATCCCCAGACCTTGTATGTAAACTGACAGTGGATTAAGAGATTAAACGGACTCCACATCTTGAAGCCATAGGCAGCAATCATTAGCAACAATCATACATGGGCACCGAAGCTGATCCACAGTGAGAATGTGGTCGCGACCAGCTAGCCAAGAAAAAACCAACAGTTCTTGGAGGAGCTTTTGATTTCCAAACCCACGCCATTGGAGCATTGAACCACCCAACAACGCAAGATTAGAGGCCAAAGATCTGGCAAAGAAGTATTTAAGGTGTCCCATCTCCAAAGAAGGAAGCCTTCCCTAGCATTGTCAATGACCACCAGGGCCAGCCTAATCATATTGGTAAATTCGGCATCTTCAGCCTCATGCAGGTTCCACCTAAACACCAAACCCCAGACTTACACAATCCCCTATCATCTCATAACATTCCACAAGTTTTGCTTCGTTGGAAAAGGGCAAGGAAAAGCAGACTTCATCATATCATTTCAACACCAAAGATTGTGCCAACAACTGGTAGATCTCCCATTGTCCGTATCCATAGTGATCCCCTCCAACTCTTTATTTTCCATAAATGAAATTCCTTTCCAACATCCTCTGGTTCTATATTTGCTCGATGATGATGTACATCTGTTATCATCAGGGCTGCCATATTTTTCCACTCGGATCAGCCTCCAAAATGCATTCTTTTCCATGGTGAATCACCAAATCCCTTGCCTAGCAACACCTCATTCATTACCTTCAAAGACCTTAAGCCAGCACTGCCTTCACTAGTGGGTTTGCTCACCTTCTATCCAAAAGGTGAAACTTATGTTTTGAATCAGCCCCTGCCACAAGATATCCCGCTAGATCTTCTCCAGACGAGCAACAACACTAGCTGGACAATCAAAGATACATATGCGTGGAGCCCCACCATCCACACACAGACACACGTGCTGAAATGGAACACATGTACAAGAGTAAGCCCACGGATATGAACAAGGGTACGGTTACGGATAGATGTATCCAGGAGACGATACAGGTATGGAGGTGTCCAGCAACAACACGTGCCACTGGAGCAGTGGTGACAATTAAGGTGACTACCCGGTATCCACCAATGGCATGCTGCTGCCTGATGCGCATTGCTGAGGATGAGCACCATCGATGTGTTAGAGAGTACATGTGATGGTATCATAACCTCGTGAGTTATGCACAATACCGCAATTGTTCGGATTTTGTAATCATGTAGCTTTTAATACCTCCTTAACTTTCACGCAAAAATTCCACCATTTTCCTAAAGTTCCCTATGTTTCCCTCAGACTGATACATATACCAGTATGCGCAACACATGCGACATTACCACGGTATTTCCTTATCTCCATGGTGTGATACACAGTGTGATACCCACGCCTCAACCACTACTCAGGTAGGCCACAATGTACAATGTAAACTGACAGTTAAGAATATTATGGCCATCCTTTTCTTTCTGTTGTGGCCCACCTAAGGTGGGAAATGGGCTGATTTTTAGGCCAAAATATCCGAAGTGTAACACACTTCATGTAAAGCTCGAATCTCTTACCATATTGGCAAAAATCCCCACTTGTGGATAGGGAGGGTTCTGAAATGCACATGAAGGAGCAAACCGCTACAACTCAAACCAAGGAACCTAAAAGCTACAACTGCATAAATCCCTCATCAAGATGCCACATAAAATCAGTTTTAATAAGTAATCCATAGAAATTTTGACCATTTTTTGAAAATCTTGCTCCACTTTTGGATTTTGGAACCCACATAAAGAACATTAAATATATGGCACATGAAGATTTCTTTGGGGAGAGAGGGGGGGAAAAAGCAATAAGACTTGTGAAGCTCTTTTTCAGAAAGATGTTTCCAAAAATGGCGTACCGTGATGATGTTGGTGGTGAACATAGCATATAGCTGAAAAATCAATCTTCGTCGTCTTCCTCAGAGCTATGCACCTCACTGCTATAATCGCTGCTGTACTCATCCTGATCTGGGTTGATGTCGAGCTCAACATACCTAACCTGAATTGGCTCTGGTGCCTTCGGAGGCAACGGTGCGCCTGGCATTTGAACGACAGGCCTTTGCTCCTCATCCTTCTTAGGACCAATGTGGGCATCCAATGGCGGCAACGGGATGGGGTCCCCAGGCTTCCAACCAGGTGGGACTATCGGTATATCGCTTGGCAATTCCACCGGCATTCCTGGGCGCCAACCTGAAGGGATCGCAGGTGGAGGGGGGATGAGCATTCCCTGGATTGCAGCCAAATCAACGAGCGGTGCCTCACTCGGCTGCACTGCCTCGATCAGTGTCTCCACAGCCTTCTCCTTGGCCTCAGCCGCCTTGGGCAGGCCGATGTCAAGGTCAGCGAAGTTGTAGAGCTGGGAGGCACGCATCTGCTCCTCCTGTGGGGCTGGGGGGAGGGCACCGCGGGAGTGGGAGACCTGCCCAGCGCCGAACTCGGGTGGTGCAAACGTTGTGTAGCTGATGCGGTGGGCATACGAGAGTATGTCTGACAGGCTCAACCCTTCTCCGAGAGAGAGGGCAGTGGGGTCCACGACCGGGACGTCATGAGAGAACGGTGGCTTGGAGCGCTTGGGGCGGCGGTAGCTGGCATAGTCGTCGGCAAGGAGATCGAGCACGTGCTGGGCTTCTTTGAGCTTCTTGGCGAAGGCAAGGATGGCAGCATCCTTGGAGCGAATGTCGCACGCCACCCTGACCTTGGCATTTTGGAGGTTCAGGATCTCTTGGAGCTCGGCGACGGCCTCGAAGAGCTGGGTCTGGAGGGAGGTGAAGAGGGAAAGCACCTCCTTGGTGGAGGAAGGCGACAAATCGACATGGGACGATGACGATGATGATGGTTGGGAAGAAGAAGCAGAAGGGAGGAACTGAGGGAGGGAGCCGCGGAAGGAGGCGACCCATAGAGAGCGGTTAGGGGATACTTCGAAGAGCTTGGTGGCGAGGGAGGCCATTTGGAAAAGGAGGGATTGGGCGCGGGGGAGAGGTGGGAGGAGGGATAGCAGAGTTGAAGAAGTTCTTGTTGTGGTTATCGTTGTTGGTGTTGTTGGTGGCTGTGGTTGTTGTTGTGGTTGTGATTGTTGTTGTTGTTGTTGTTGCTGTTGTTGTTGCTGCTGCTGTTGTTGTTGTTGGGAGGAAGTGGAAGAAGAAGAGAGTTTGGGGGTAGAGGAGGAGGGAGGGTTGGGAAGGAGGGTTGAAGGGGAATTAGGGTTTGGGAGACCTAACCTCGCTGGAGAATGAAGCATCTGTTGTGGGTGATTCTGTAGCATCTTTCTATTTCTTTCAGAGAGGATAGAGTGAGAGAGCTGAAATAGGTCTGAATTACGGAATTGCCACGGTCCGGCTCTGGAACGAAGATAGCTTTGTATTTGGGAGGAGAAATGTATGCTCGCTCTGTATTTTCCCGAATTGCGAATCAGTTAGAGCGGTGTAAATCACGGTCCGAATCGTCAGAATCGGGCGGTCTTGAACGATCCAAATCGATGCAGTTCGGATTTGCGACTCCGTTTCCCTCAACTGTCCATGGTCTGCAACTTTCTGCAAAGACAGATCGGAGGGAAAGACTCCGTCACATTCTGTAGCGGAGGCAATCTCCTAGGAACTTCCAGAGACGCGACTTGGCTAGTGACCCAACACCAACAAGCTCGCTGGTGTCAAAGCTCTGTGGGCCCCACTGTGATGTGTGTGTTTTATCTACGCTGTCCATCCATTTTGCCAGGGCACGAGATAAATGAGGCAGATTCAAGTATCAATTGGGCCACAAGACAGTAAACGGTGGGGATTGAATGCTTACCGTTGAAATCCTGTATGGGACCACAGAAGTCTTGGATCAAGTTCATATTTATGATTTCCCTTCTTCCAGGGTCTGTGTGACCTTAACGGTAGGTCGGATGGCAAATAAACATTGGCCTTGTGGAGTTTTCAACGGTGGACATTCAATCCCTATTATTTTCCTTTGGTGTGGTACACCATAGATTCGAATCTGCTTCATTTTTATTTTTTAAAATTGCTCTCTAAAATAAGCCAGAAAAATGGATAGACTTCGTGGATAAAACACATACATCATGGCGGGCCCACATAGTGTCGACACTAGCTAGCTGGAAGGTGATTGGGCACTAACTTCTCATGTGACCCCAAGTACTGTGTTGCCCGCCGACGTGTTTGTGCTGAATGGACTCCGTCCCTCCATTTTGCCAGCTCAGCTCATCTCAAGGGCTGTTTGATTTTTCTTTAATGGGTAATTATTACCTTTTCACTCGTTTAAACATTCATAGGAAATTCTGCCGTGAAGCCAGTTTAAAAGGGCTAGTTTAAATTTCTAAACTGCACTACAACTATAATGTATATGATATATTTGTCCTATGAATTCCTTTTACCAAGATAATTTGAGGCATGAGATAAAAATTATGGCAAATCCAATATTCAAGTGACCCACCCCAAGGTAAATAATAGCTTCAAAAGAGGTTTTAATGTTCAGTGTTCAATTCCCTTTTTCTTATGGTATGGTCCACATGAACTTTGAATCTACCTCATTATTTGACTTGTGCCTTAAATTTAGTTGGCATAACAGATGGACAGTATGAATAGTTCACATATATCATGATGAGCCCCACCATGTGCTAAAAAACTCTATTTTAATGTTGAAAATAAGAGTCGAATCAACCTTAAGAGGTACTTAACATAGAAAGTAATTATTACATATTGTAAATGTATTTACCTTTACTTTGAAAAATCAAACACACACCGAAGTCGAGTAGGTGAGACAATGAGAAACTGTGGGATTAAACCCCTAGCATAGAAATCCTATTGAGATGGCAAGAGTTTTTTTATCAAGCTGATATTTGTTGGATCTCCTCCGTCCAGGTGGAATCACCTTGTGAACCTCTTGGATGGCGTGTAAACATTAGAGTGGGCCCTAGAAAGGTTTCAAGTGGGAGCATTTCCATCCGCACTTTTTTAGCGTAGCCCAAACGTGTTATGGATCTCCCTAATGTTTGGTATCATATCCCAGTCAGCTAGGGAAATGGATGGACGGAGTGGATATGACACAAATATCAGGGTGGGCCACCTAGCATTAGGTTAAAGAGGATTATGTAACCTTTGTTTTGGGCACGTCAGGAACGTGTGTCATGGGAAACGGATTGGCTACTCCCCGGCCAATGGCTGGTGGTCGGTGCTCTGTGGGCCCTGCCATGATGTCTGTGTTTCATCCATGCCGTCCATCTATTTTTACAGATAATTTTAAGATATGAGACTAAAAATGAGGTATATCCCAATCTTAAGTGGACCACATTACAGGAACAGTGTTGAATGAGCGTCGACCATTAAAAAACATTCTGGGGCCATAAAAGTTTTTGATCAAGCTGGTTTTTGTTTTTTCCCTTCATCTGGGCCTGTATGACATAATCAACATATTGGATGTCAAATAAACAGTACAGTGGGCCTTAGGAGTATTTTAATGGTGAATAACCAATCACTATTGTTTTCCTGTGGTGTGGTCCACCTGAGATTTATATCCCTCTAATTTCTTGTATAAAGCCTAAATTGATCTGTAAATATCGATGAATGGAATGGATGAAAAACATACATTATGGTGGGGCCCACAGAGGACCGATAACCAGCCACGGGGCTGGTGGCGGGGGATTAGCCAATCCGTTTCCCCTCATTTTTCGAGCCGAGTAGGCTTAAATAATAATTTAGCTGATGGACGGCTTAGATTCATTACAAATCTACCCAGTGGGCGCCTGCTGCACATGCAACCTCTCGCATGGCTTCTTCTACAAATCTCCCCTGTATGATACAAGTAGCCAGTGGTAAAAATTTTCAGAAAATCAATCAAGTGATTTAATCAATCTTAACTGTCCAATATGATTTTCAAATTAAAAGTAAGTTTTTTTTAGCAATTAACTCAGCGACTCATCCTCTTTATTTTAATTTACAGGAAATTTTGTATATAGCCCCTCCACGTATGGTTTGTAGAATTGCCATCATTTACTCCGTTTCATATTGGTGCAGGAATTGGCACTGCCCAGTCAGAACCTAGCTACAGTCCTGTCAGGGGCTCTGTGGGGGCACATGATGGCTAATGTGTTTTATCTATGTTGTTTATCTATTTTTATATATCATTTCAGGCCATGAGCGAGAAAAAAAAAAGAAGAAAGAAAGACATGGGATGCTCAATTGTACCACACCTCAAGAAACATTGGAGATTGAAATGACCATTCTTCAAAAACTCTTTGGGGATATTTATGTTTTCCTTTTATTCAGGTCTACATAACCTTATGAATAAGTTGGATGGCAAACAAAAATTACAATGAGTCCTAAGAAGATTTCAACAATGATGATCATTGTCACCATGTGATGTGATCCACTCAAGCCGTCACTCTACCTCCTTTTTGAGCTTAAGCTTGGAGGGTGTGTTTGGTCCGGGAAATTGAATGGTATTGAATTGTATTAGATGAGATTAACATTAATATTGCACAATAATTGCATGTTAAGAAATACCATAGTATTGTAACATTCAAATCCCATGTTTGGGATAAAATTTTGCGATGGGAAATAATGGAATTAAGAAAAATCATGTTTGGTGGACCATGGAATTGTAATCAGCGGGGCAAATTCACAACGAATGTTGTTCACTTGTACACCGTGTAAACGGTGTATATGAATAGATGGCATAGACAAACGCATGCATCAATGTAGAGCCCACATGTGTAATGGATTTCAAAATCCACGAAAATGGTATTTGGGATCAAATGCAATTCCATCTCACTTAATCCCAACCTTTTCTTTCCTCTCCAAATGCCAGATAGAATTACACAAAACTAAATACAATTCTATCCCACCTGAAATGATCTTTCAAAATGGATGGACAACTTGGATAAAATACATATAGTACGTGTGGGCTAATGGAGCCTTAACTGGACCGTCAATCTCTAGCTAAGCCTTGGTGGGGCCAATACCCAATGGGCACCCCTCATATTCATCATACGCAACCAAAATAAGCCCAATAAAAAACTAAATTAGGTGATACCACATGGAAAATTGCAAAATAATGCCTCAAACCCCACACCGATGGCCTCCGACATCAATCATTTACTTCATCTCATGTTCACTGCAAAAAAATGTCTAAGTAAAAGAAATAAACAGCTCAGTCAAAAGCTGGGCCTGTTTGGCCGGACCGATCACACGGTATTAAGAGGGATGGGATCACGATATCCCGGGATATGCATGATAAGCCAAATAGACCCGGTGAACTTGTCCCGGGGCCGGGATATAAGCAATGGATCTTAAAACAATCCACTGACATCACCATCATTACCTTAAAATTGATCTCATCCCTTGGTTGGATGGATTGGAAGGTAAAATCCCGGGATAAGCCGGGTGTGCGAAACAGACCTAGGGAACTTCTCCCGGGATATAGCAATCCCATGGATCTTAAACCAATCCACTGACACCACCATCATTGCCTTAAAATTCATCCCATCCCTCCTAATCCCATGGGATTCGCCCAGCCAAACAGGCCCTAAATCACGCAGGAACACCACTAACAGTGTAATATCATGCCCCAAACCTCTAAATCCATGCAATGTAACATTTCATGCGAGCATCGGATCAGGTCTATCATGGACATACTGTTATCGTTCACGATATGAACACATTAAAGGCGTAAAAACAATACGATGGGGCCCATGAAAGGTTTTTTTCCTTTTTTTTTTTTTTTTTTAATGGATGTTCTTATCGCTGCTAATACCAATTGAGAATCATTGTGAAGTTGACTGGAGTTGTCTTAGTCACTTACAATTAGTCACGTACTACTTTGTGTTATTCTAAGATTGGTTAGTTGTGTAGTTGCGTCAAAAGTTCTTTTTTGATTCCATAGGATTTATATTCGATGCTTAAAAGCTAAGGTCTTTTAAGGGAAAGATAGGGAATGGAATTACTGAAGAATATAAATTTCAACTAAAATATGTGAACCAAACTTGGATTTTATAAGTAATTCGTACTTTTATGTGGTAAATAGATTGTAAATAAATAATTATTAAATTTTACATCTGATTGGAAGAGAGATTTATGCTTTAATCGAGCCTAGAAAACTGTGCATAACCACAGGAAATCAGATAGAATTGTGCCTATAAAATTTGTGGGGCTCAACATTATATATATGTCTAATCCACACTGACCATCTATTTTATGTGCTCATTTTAGAGTATGGTTAAAAAAAATTAAGAAGATTTAAAGTTCAAATGAACACACTACATAACAAAATGTTGAATTGAATGTCTACCATTGATAGTTAAAATGAGCCTAAGGCTTAATGATATGTGTACCTATCATCAACCTGTTTATCACTTCACGCAGATATGGATGAAAGGAAATCACAAATATCAGCCTGGTCCAAAATTTTGGTGGCTCACAAGAAAAATTGAACAGTGAGTGTTCAATTCCCCTTGTTTCTTGTGGTGTGCTCCACTTGAGCTTTAAATTTTCTTCATTTTTTGGCCCATGCCCTAAAATGAGCAGAAACAATAGATGGAAGGCATGGATCAGATGTATACATATCATGAAAATTTTGTTTTCTCTGTTCACCAGTTACTTTCCAAGCAAGTTTGCTCGTGTCGAATCAAAGCAGAGCTGTCAAAGTTAAATATAAATATAAATAATGGATGCCCAATAAATAGAAAATCAAACATGCCTTAGAATACATGTATAGAAACAGTGAACCAGGGAATATAAAAATAGACATTTAAACACCTCTTCGTAGGAGCATGCTTAGGATTAACTAGTTGCTAGTTGCTTTCCAGTCTAGCTTAAAAGACAAGCAACATGAGAACACAAGGCCTTCCCCCCCTCATGATATGTATACCTATCAGCCAACCTGTTCATCACTTCACACTGATATGGTCTAAAATTTTTGTGGCTCACAAGAAAAATTAGACGGTGAGTGTCCAATTCCCCTTATTTCTTGTGGTGTGGTCCAGTTGAGCTTTAAATTTTCTTCATTTTTTGAGTCATGCCCTAAAATGAGCAGCAAAAATAAATGGAACGTGTGGATCATATGTATACATAACATGAAAATTTTGTTTTCTCAGTTCATTAGTAACTTTCCAAGCAGTTTGCTCTCAACATCATGTCAAATCAAAGCAGAGCTGTGAAATTTAAATATAAATATAAATAATAGGTGCCCGGTAAATAGAAAATCAAACAAGCCCTAGAATACATATATAGAATTACCAAACTAAGGAATATAAAAATAGACAATTAAACATTGTGTAATGTGGTGCACAACACCAATGTTGGTACCATGTGCTATTGGAAAAGCTTTATAAGCCCATTAAAATGTATGCTTTTATCCCTGCTATCCATCCATTTTGTTATGTCATTTTAGGGCATGAACCCAACAGTGAGAGTTTGACATCCATCCATTTTGTCATGCCATTTTAGGGCATCAACCCAACAATGAGATAGATCCAAATCTCATGTGCACTACAACTTGGGAAACAATGGTAGTTGAATACTTGTCGTTAAAAACATTGCGGGCACACTTAAGTATTTATTTGCCATCTAATCTCTTAATTTGATCACACGGACCTAAATGATGGAGGGAAAACACAAACAATAGCTAGATCCAAAACTTTTGGAGTCCCCGTAAAGTTTTGAACGGTGGGCACTCAATCACCATTGCTTTTTACAGCATGATCCACATGAGATTTGGATATGCCTCATTTTGAGCTAATGCCTCTAAATTAGCTAGAAAGATGGATTGACAAAGTAGATAAAGTGTACATCATGGTGGGGCTCACAAAAGCTTTTCCATAAGTACATGGTACCAGCCTTAGTGTTATGTGTTGGGTCATTTGGCATGTTGGATTTGGAAGTAAATGGGTGTATTTCAAATCTAATAACTACTTTTTGTACTTGGTGGTGTTAGATTCAGCAGTAAATGGAATCAGAGGTATTTCAAATACCGTTTTGTTTTTTTGTGTATTTAGAAATCCAAACAAATTATTGGTATTTTAATTTAATCAAAAGAAATATATTTTTTAGTTCATTTTTAAAGATAGAAGAGTTACATATGTAACAAAGGTGTTACTATACCACTAATCCATTGTACAAGTGGCATGTCTCATCTACTATACACATGGCACGCTGATTATATCTTAAAACAATATATCTGTTTTAACACTAAAATTACATCAATAGAATGATCCGAACAATTCAAACATTAGACATCTAAATGAAATGATAGAAAACATTAGTGAGTCGCTTGTTTGTGATTATTACATTTGTGGCTCACCCAAGGCTTGAAATTTCTTTATTTTGACCAACGTATATATTTCAATGGCTTTATTACGGTCATTATATAAAATACCTCTCACACACACTAATAATTTGGAATATGAAGGCTAATTTAGTTAATTAGATTCTAATATTGTGAGTATACTAGAGAATTTCAATGCATTCCAAATAAAAGCACTAAAAGAAAAGATTTAGATTACACTCCATTTCAACCAACCACAATAAGATTTAGAATCACCTTGATTTTGATGTAATTATGATTTTGGATTCTAGTGCATTTTAAATCCAAGCTCTCAAGTAGGTCATAAGTTACACAATCTAAGTCTATTCTCACACCCATCTCCTACATAGGCGCCAACGCCCTCTAAAATTTTTAATTCTCCTAGTGTGGCCCGCCTAAGATTTGTATTAGACACATGTCCCAATGAGAGGTGGCATGACTAATGAATCAAGTGGGTGGCAAACACAAACAGTTATTTTGCAAAGTGATGTCAGTTGTATATAAGCTCGTGGGACCCAATCGTGGGCAACTATTAATGGGTAGGTCCCACATGGTTTTTCCTTATAATGAAAGGGAAGTGGATTGCATACTGAGTAACTCGGTACGCTGAGTAAACTCTGTGGGGTCCACCGTGATTTATGTATTTTATCCACTTCGTCCATCCATTTTACCAAATAATTTTAGAGTTTGATCCTAGAAATGAAGTATATCCAAACCTCAAGTGGACCACACCATAGGAAACAATGTGAATTAAACATCTACCGTTGAAAATTTCTCAGGGGCCATAGAAGTTTTGGATCAAGCTTGTATTTGTGTTTTGCCTTCATCCATGTCTGTGTGATCTTATTAATACGTTTGATGAGAAATAAACATCACTGTAGGCCCTAAAAAGGTTTCAACAATGGAAGTCATTATTCTAACTGTTTCCTATGGTATGGTTCACTTGATTTTTAGGTATGCTTAAATTTTGGTCTCAACCCCTCAAATGAGATGGAAAAACGGATGGACGACGTGGATAGATCAGATGTATTCACGGTGGGCCCAACAAAGTTTACTCAGTATGATAGGAGCGTAATGAGTAACTCAGCACGTAATCCGATTTCTAATGAAAGAGCTCAAAAAATTGAAATGTCCCACCGTAGCATTTATGAGAAATCTACTCTTTTCACCATTTTCATTGGCTTGGACCAGAATAAGAGGCATATCCAATACTCAAGTGGACTACACTACTTGAAACTGGTACCAAATCTTTGTTGTTGAATTCGTCTCAAGGCCAATGTTTATTTTGTTGGAAATTTCAAGTGTCCATCTATTTCTTCATATGATCTCATTGGATAGAATTGACCTCGTGACTGGTTTGAATGACATATAATAATCTCATTAGGTTTCATAATGATTTCAATGGTGGTCTTTCGATCTCCATTGTCTCCTTCAATGTGGCTCATTCAAGCTGTGAATTTGCCTTATTCTTTGGCCTGCCACCTAACATGATTTGTTAAAATGGATGGAGAAGGTAGATTTCCAAGAAACATCATGACGGGCCCTAGGCAATGGAGTTGGGTTCACCCAACAATCCATGTCTAGATACCAAGTTGGTACGCCAAGCGGCCAGGCCAACCCACTTTGACATTCATGTTTTATATCAATGTTGTTCATCCATTTTGCCAACTTATTTTAAACCATGTGCTCAAAAATAAAGTAGATACAAGTTTTTGGTTGATCACATGATAGGAAACATGATGATTGAACACTTGTCATTACAAACTTCCTTGGGCCCACGAATATTTTAGAAAACGGCTGATATTTGAGTTCCCCTTCATTTATGTGACCTTATAACAAGTTGGATGGCAAATATACATTAAATTAAAACCTAGGAAGTTTTTAATAATGGGTGTTTAATGACCACCGTTTATTGTGGTATGGCCCACCCAAAATTTGGATTTATCCCATTTTCGGCCAATACTCTAAAATAGGCTAATAAAATGGATGAACATATTAAGTATATAACGCATACATTAATAGCCACATGTGCTTTTGGACTAGGTCTTTAAAAAAAGTGCTTTTGGACAAGGTCTTTTAAAAAATAACTCAAATGTGCTTTAGGAATAGGTCTTTTAAAAAAATACACTTGGCAATATGCTTACCTCAGGCATACGTAGAAACTTAAGGCAAAAAATAAAACAAAATATGCTTATCTTAGGCATAAATAGAAACTTGAGGCATAAGTAAATCATTAAATGTAATTTATCATCCATGGCTCACTTATCAACAATGGTCTAGTTTCTATGTACACGTGGTATCTTGATAACAGAGATGGTTAGATGAGCGGTTTCTATCTCACATACATGTGCCTGATTTCGACATGTAAGGCTACTGCCCTTCAACCAGCTCGTGAGCAGGTTCACTTTCGTTGCTCTGGATGGTCTGGATGGCCACCAACAACCGTCGAATTTTGTGGCCATCGTTTTCGTAAATATGATTCGGATAATTTGTGAAACCACGACAGACCAAAATTGGTTCATCGCGACGAACCAACGCCTCAGAAGACAAACCCAGGGGAGTTTCCAAGGTCTATTGCTTTAAACATGAACAATGCGATGATGTGCTGGTTTGTACACATAGGACCCACGGATCTTTGATCCAGACCGTTGATCTTAAGAAAGCCAAAATGGGGCCCTAGCTTTTAAAGAATGCCCTGATCAGACAATTCTGTCCTTTGGATTATGAGACTTAACGTATTCAATCACATGGAAAACACAACAACGGCCCCAAAAAAAATCCATGGATAAGATATCCAATCTGAAAACGTTTTGATAAATTATCCATCTACGGTGATTCCCATCTAATCAACGGTGCAGATCACATAAATGCTGTCCCAGATTTCCCAAAACGGATGCATCAGGACACTACCTTATACTTACTCCCCTCCACAAAGAAGCTGCTGAAACACGACGCTACAAACCCGGCGGCCGGCGGCAGCTTCTGCTCTGCCAACTGCCGTAATCAGGCTGGAACCGCATTTTCCAAAAATAAAAATAAAATAAAATAAAATAAAAAGACCAAAAAGCCCCTTTTCAAAAGTCTAAAATACGATGCTGGTGCTGGCAGTATTTAAAGCAGCGGCAGCCCCATTACAATCATTTTCTCCATCGCCTTTTCTCTCTTCTCCTTCTCTTATAAGGAGACGAAGCAGGAGGAGGAGAGGAACCAGGGCAATGCCTTTTTCTTCTTCTGCTGTCTTTCAATCTCCACCTTCCGTTTCTGCTACTAGTGGTGAGGAATTGAATGGATCTGCGTCTGCGCTGCAATCTTTCCGACTGAACGAATCGACGTTTCTGGCTTCTCTGATGCCGAAGAAGGAGATTGGAGCAGATAGGTTCCTGGAATCGCATCCCCACTATGACGGGCGAGGCGCTCTGATAGCAATCTTCGGTAAAATTTCTCAGTCTTCTGCTGTTTTTATTTTGAGTGATTTGATGCAGTAGGGTTTTTTTCGAGAACTGAAGAAAATGAAGCTCAAGTGTTCGAAGTTTTGATGCTTTTATTTCTGGTTTGAGTTTGAAAAGTGTATTTTGGAATTGATCTGATTGAGATCGACGAAGTTCGAGAATTTGAAGTTTGGAAGATTTTTTTTGTTTTTATGAAAGATTTTATGTTCTTTGATTGGTACGATCTTTCTCAGATTGCTGGGTGTGATATTGAGAAGTGAAAACTCTGAGACTACACTGATCCCGAACTGAAAAAAGTTGAGACTTTTGAAGTTAACATAGCCATCCGAATTCTGCTCTGCTGGCACTTGCCAACATAACATGTGTGTCATCTGAGCCATTCATTAGGTGGGGTCTGCAATGAACATGCCCTATCAGTAAAATTTGGCCAGTCCACTCAATGGGTGGGAACTCTGCATATAAGAATGATGGATGGTTTGAGATGACCAGTGACAAATATTAGATGTACCCTTGTTGCCCCACTTGATTAGTGGATTGGGCTTAGTTATATCTGGGGCCGCTCGATGAACGGCCCTGGTCTGGTACATGCGTGCCTTGAAGAAAACCCTCGATCTCACTAGAATGAGTAGCCCTGTTTCCATTTTTGAAGTGATTTGTTCTTCTTTAGTCTTTGCTACCAATTGATTTAAGAGAGCTCCAGATGGTACTTGTATGAGTAGTGTAGGATACCAATCATACTCATTATCACACTTGGTACAAGATTTAGGCCCTTCATCAGATGGGGCATGTTGTCAATGTGAGTCTCTGCCATGGTTGGTTTCCAAGAGCCTGGGTAAAAGAGGAAGGTTGATCTTTGGTGGGCAGCCTAGTTCAAAACTTTTGCGAACCTACCTTTTAATAGTCAACCCAAATTGCTAGGAGAAGGCTAAGATGATGATTTGGGGCCTGCCTTTTAAGCGCCTTGGCCAGAATACAGGACGGGCCATTAACTGGGCGGGCCACAGTTGTATGTTGAATGTGGACCCTTGGTCCATCTTTTCTAACTGCATTTAATATGTGCACTAGTTGTCTCCTTGATGAACCAATCAGCCTGATTTTTGGGCCATGATAGGGCACATGCTAAGGCCTCCTTGATGAACAACCCAAGTATCACCCATTGTTGTGACGTGGTGAGTACCTTTTAGTAGTTTCCTTTTCTATTTTTACATTTTGTTGTTGTAGTCATAAGATATATCTATATATATATATATATATATATATATATATATCATTATTGGTTCGACCTGGTTATCAAGTCAATAAGATCTTGATACCCTAATCGCAAAGAAATGGACAGGAGTATACCCCACAAAAATATGAGTAGAGAGGGAGAAATGACTTTATTGATATCAAGCTTCTTCTCTAACAACACTAAAGAAAACGCACAACTCAATTTATTTGAATGCCTACCTTGTGCACCATTTCCCCCTTTTTCTAGACTCCAAAATCCCTATGAATCTTTAATGAGAAATTCCCAATCTATTATATTGATTTCAAATCAATCTAATCTATCTAAGATGGCAATAAGCCCAATAATGGTAAAAGTTACTCTTGGAAATAATCCTCAAAATCTTTAATCTCATCTTTAAATCAGCCCTCATATTTTCCACAATTAGTAAACTGCAATTCTTGATATTTAGGTCCTAGATCTTTCAACAAGCAGTCCAAAATCAGCACATGATGGGCTGTGGGCCTACGTCAGTTATGAACATAAAGAGAAAAGATTACAAACATTCATGAAGGTAATTATTAGCTGTCAATGCACTGAGGGCTAGAAACTCCCTTTGCTGACACATTCAGAGAGAATTGGCTTCTCTAAGAAAAAGATCACACAATGGAGTGCGGCTGAAGTTGCTTGGTTGCTTGAAGTAATACCTAGGTTCTTTGTTCAATATGGTTAGTGAGGTGAATAGTGATAAATGGATTTTGGTAATGCAAAAGGATTGCTCTAGTAGGAAAAAGGCTAGTTCATTATGTTCATGGTGAGTTTTGATCCAAATGGTGTGTGGTTGATGTTGCTTGGTTGTTTGGAGATTAGGGGAAGGTTGTGTAGATAGTAATTCCTAGAGGAAAAGTGACCGGAAAGCTCAGAAGATTCACATTCATCAGATTCATGTATTTTGGACAAAGCTCTCAAAGCCATTGGAGTTTTAAGTGGGCAGAAGGCAAGTGAGTAGGTGCCCACTATGAAACTTACAAAATATAGTAAGAATGACCGGAAAGAAGAATTTTTGATGGGAGAGATGATAGTAGAAGGAAAAACTCAAGATGTAGAGATTTCTAGTATGGTGACTAGGGCATTTAGAGATGCATACTCAGGGAAAAGGGTTGCAGGAAATTCATTGAAGTTATGGTGGCTAGGCACCCCACAATTATTGCATGCTCATTGCAGTTATGCCCAAAAGATGTGGGCAACATTTCTAGGCAAATTCAACATCAAATGGGCAATGCCGAAGTAAATGGATTTCTTTTTGGCATGGCATGGGGTTGGAGTCAAGGAAAATAGTAGGGCATGTTGGAAATTGGCGTTACTGGTTGGCCTTTTGGACATTGTGGGGTGAGAGGAATGGGAGATGCCTTTGGAATATGCATATGCTGGTTAATGAGGTTTCAACTAAGGCCAAGCTTCAAGTGGTGGACTGGGCTGCCCATATTGTGATGCTAGAAGGTTATAATTGTCTTTTATTTTGGACTTGTTTTGTTTTTTATTTCTTGCTTTGGTGCGTCTTGGACACTCGCTTTATAGAATGGCCATTAATTAAAAAAGAAGAGGAAGAAGAAGAAAAGGGTTGTAGGAAAGCAAGGTTGTGTGGATAGAAATATTGGAACATAAAATGATGGTGGTTGTGAAGGACTCATTGATTTCTTTAGAAGTTATCTTCTTAAAGCATTCCTGTTGGAAATGTTGATTTCAGCAGGATTAAGATAGAGGGCTAACAAAAATGGGTTGCTGATCAGTGGAAAGTGTTAATCCTAGGTGTTGCTAAGAAACTAGACCGGTGTTCCTCCTTGTGCTCCCATAAAAAAGGAAGTTGATAATCCTGAGCAAAGTTTGGGTAACTCCAGACGGTTAGGGCTGTTGGAAGCTTGTTTGGGCTGTTTGTTTGGTGTTTGGTTTGGTTTGAAATTGTTGGGATGTGTGCCCTAGAAAGCCAAAAAACACATGATACCTTTAAGGTGATATTAATTGCTTAAATAATTGTGTGGTTGTGATTCATTCTGTCATCACGTGTGTGCATCTAAATGGGTTATACCACTAGGTATATTATGGTACATAAAGGACCATGGACTATAGTTCATTATGGGTATTGTATCATATCTTGTATATGTGGCAAAAGCGTATGTTACTCAAGAGATAAGATTGTGACTTGTCTTATCCTTGAGAATCTAGTTCAGAACTGCCACGTGTCTGCAAGCACTTGTGTGAATTTTCCATGTGATTGATGACTTGCATCAAGCAGCGTTGCGACGTATTTGGCAATTTGAGTTGTGAACTCACATGGATACATGGATATGTTTTCTCCTATGAGGATTAACATATTGAACGGTTGGATCAAGCAACATAAAAGGGAACAAATACTCACATGCTGCACCCCATTCAAATGTCCTTAGACTTAGAGGATCAGTCCCCATTATCTACTTGGTTAGCTTTGACATATATCTTGATTCTTGGTACACAAGATGATATTCGCTAGTGATTTTTTTAATCATGTGGAAACGTGTAGGATATGTGATAATCCACTAAGGGATCCACACCATGTAATGTTGTAGTATGGATTAGTTCACTACAAAAGACCTCTTGGATCGACATGCCTAGTTAGTCATGTGCACATGCGGTCATTTTGAGTCAAAAGGAGTTTGATTCATTGAGGTTCGAAAAGAAAACTAGTGTATTTTTGTG
Organism: Magnolia sinica; assembly: GCF_029962835.1. Lineage (NCBI taxonomy): Eukaryota > Viridiplantae > Streptophyta > Magnoliopsida > Magnoliales > Magnoliaceae > Magnolia > Magnolia sinica. The sequence continues at coordinate 68,545,732 of NC_080589.1, read as the reverse complement.
TTTTATTGAAAGCATCTTCTTTTAGTAGTCTCTTGTTGCAAATTGAATGGTGGATCTTCACAACTCTCAAGTGCAATCCATATTTGGGACATGATGATAGGGTGATGATGTTGTGGACAGATGTGGAATGGTGTATGTGGAGTTCATGTGTGCTTGAAGACCTTTTTATTGCAAAATGGCTGGTGATGACCCAAATGCAACTTAATAGTGGATGTTTGTGGGCTAGAACTCTATGTAAGCAGCAAGGTAAAAGAAGGGTTAAGTAAAAGAGGGGTTAAGAAAAAAAGAAGAAGTAAAAAAGGGTTAAGTAATGGCCGTTATGTGACGGTAATAGTTGTAACTGTTACATGTTAAAGGGTCGTAACTACAGAGAAAATGGCTCTTAACGCCCGTAATGGCCCCAAAACGGTCTTATACGGGGGCCAAAGTGTGTATGTATGTATGTGTGTGTGTGTGTGTGTGTGTGTGTGTGTGTGTGTGTGTGTGTAAAATTTATTTAATGGGTAATGGGAAGCTGTAACGGTGGTTATGGTTCGTACCGTAGTGGTGGTGGCCGTTATAGCCGCTGTTACTGTTATGGAATACCTTGATAAGTGGGAACACCTAAGGGGCCCATGCAGAAGGCTTTGGACCCCCCTTGATGCAGGACATGAAAATTAAATATGATATGCGAGATTTCAGGCTTAAGATCACGTTAGTTCAGAAACAATTACACAAATTCCATATCTTACATGAAAGTCCAAACATTCAATTAAGGGGAATCTATGCGGGTCCAGGCCTACACATGATAGGGCTGGATCAATAAAAATTATGAACCAAACGATACTCAAAGATAAGAAATAATCATCCACGCATGCATAGTAATCAGTCCCTAATCCAAGGGATTTAGAAATTCCAATTCGGGGAACCCTAGGGTAAGAAAATTGGCAAATAACTTAGAGAAAATGTAATTTAGGGCTAGGATTCATGAAAAACGGCTATGAGAGGATAAAAGAGGATAAAAATCTGAGGCAAAAGACGATCCCGCGTGTGGACAGCAACAATGGCCCAAACGGATGTGCGTGTGATCCCGGCCGCACGTGTGTGGGGCCCACTATTCAGAAAAAGGCCATCTTAGCCCTGGTCGGACAGGGATGGTCTCCAAAACCCCCAAATCTCAGATCGATCCGATGTACGGTTTGTGCGCAGTGCTCCGCCGAAGTTTCAGCTCGCCTGCGGGCCGAAATCTGGAAACCTGCTGTAATGAAGAAATCTGATGCAACAAAAGGACAAATTTGAAGTACGGATGGTGGGGGAAGATGTAAAAAAAGATGGAGGATGGGGGTGAATCGGGATCGATGTGGCTTCGCACCACGGTAGTTAGCCCTTCGAAAAGGGAGGGCTTCGCACCCACTTTTGAATTCTTCCACAACTCACGAAGAGAGCAGAAAAATAAAGCAGGAATTTTTTAATTAACTTCAATGAATTAAAAGAACCACAAGGGGTGCCTATTTATAGGGAAAATCCTATACCCCAAAACTCGCACCATGTGCACAACTTATTACTTGACGATGAAGTAAACTAAAATAAAAACCAAACAGAGAAATCTAAAGCGTTCACAATGTTCTAAATAATAACAATAAACAAAACCTAAAATATGAAATCATTCCGACGAGTGGGCCACGATCATGAGATCCCATGATGGGCTTTTCTTGACTATTGGGCCCACTTTTCTGAACAAAAACTTATCTTCTAGCTAGGAGGCCCTCCCTGGATGTCGTCATTGAGTCAGATCGATGGTGGGGTCCTCCTTCTGTGTGCGTAGCGGTGGTGGTGTGCGGGTGTGCGTGTGCACGATGTCCTCATCCCCCCCCCCCAGAGAGAGAGAGAGAGAGAGAGAGAGTTTGGGGCTTTGAGGACTTGGGGTGTACAACCTTGGAGGTTGGAACTCTTGAGAAAGAGTTGTAACTTATAGAATTGAAGTATAGAGAATTTTCCCTCAACCAAAGAGGCATGCTCAAAACCTTCACCTCCATTACATGCTTGGGATGTGGTGACATTTGCATCGTTGGGGTTCTACATCAGAATTGTTTTGGATGTTGACCCTTGTATCATTGAAGATCTGGAAGTGGAGAGGGTGAAGATCCTCATTGATGGTGTGAGTAAACTTAGAAGTGGCGGTTCCTTTGAATATGAGGGAACAAGGTGAACATTCTATATGTGCTTCAACGCCAATCTCTTTTCTAGTAGTTGTCTTTAGTGAAATTGTGGGCTCTAGTGGTGTTCAAAGGAAGCGATGCATCTGGGCAATTTGGCTATCCATGGGTCCTGAATCTTGTGATCAAGGAAGATGTGGACCATCCAATTGTCCAAATTGAAGATTCGAACAACTTTGAGAGTTGGTTGATCTGATGGAAGATTAGTGGTCTTGGTGGGATTCTTCTACTGCAACACAACCACTTATGTGCAATGATTTGTTTTTTCAGTGATTAGGGAGTTTATGAGATTGGAATTTGGACCCAAGAAATAACCAAATAAGCCGAAGCTAGATCTAGCTGATTTAATCAAGAGAACTTAAGATCAATTACAAAACATGAAAAATGAAGAAGAAAAGACTCAAAACCAAAGAATCAATGAGAATCCCTTTGAGAACGTGTGTTTTGCTCTATCTGAACTGAAGATGATAATAGTGTCGTCCACAAATTGTAAATGTGAAATAGGCGAGACTGGTGCATCCACTGAAAAGGATATGAGGTCTTATCCTGCCACCATTTGACTATGCTCGATCCTTCCACCACCATTTGGAATAAGCTGCAACTATGAAAAGAAAAATCTGAGAAAGAACATCTTTTCAAGGTGAGCAACCGACGTCATTTCCATAGGAATAGTGAATGCTAATGTGGCTTAAATCCTTCTGAAAATATCCATTCACATTGGGCTTCAGATAGAGGATGCACTAACATTCATTTAAACTCCATCTTTCAAAAAAAAAAACATTCATCTAAACTCACCACCAGAAGCAGAGCGGTGATTCTCTGTGGTATTGATGTGTGATTTCGAGACTAATATCAGCCCATGGTACTAGCAGCCTTCAGGTTGCAGATGCCAGAGATGGCTTCACACAACCTTTCAACTGATTCATCTCTAATAAGTAATGTTTACTGAAATAAAAGTCTGATGGTTCTGCTGTTATTTTGTGCATTTGATCTTCGCTGTTTGACTTGTATGTTGGTATCTTAGTATTATTAGTTTGTTTTGGAGCTCCCCTTAACTTCTTGCTGTTTTGCAGATTCTGGAGTAGATCCAGCCGCAGCTGGTTTACAAGTGACCTCAGATGGGAAACCCAAAATCGTAGACATCCTTGATTGGTATCATAGGAACTCTTGACACTCGTAATTCTTGTTGATTTGGACAGTGCGGTTTGCGCTGTCTTGATATTCCTAATGCTTCTTTTTAAGCAGCAAGCTTTTATTTGCAGCACGGGGAGTGGTGATATCGACACTACAAAAGTGGTGAAGGCTAATGAAGATGGTTATATCACAGGAGGATCAGGTCTGTAGGATTACAGGTTTTGATTGTTAGCATAAACATAAGAATGAACATGCAATGAAACTCATAAATTGCTGAATTGTATCACACAGCCTTATCATGTTTCTCACGATTCTTCTTCTTCTTGATCTTTTACATTACTTTTCTGATCCTGAATGATGACTGGTACAGGTATGGTACAAGTATGGGGGGTCTGAATATCAGCCTCTTGACCTTCAGTCTTAGGGTGCGTTTGGTAAAACTTAATTTCGTAACTTATCACTGAAAAATGCTATTTTAAGTGATTTTGGTAATTCAGATCATTTGGTAACCAAAAGACATTCAGTGCTTAAATGGAAAATTCACTTAAAATTTAAGGATTTTTTTTCAGCCACCGCAACTTGGCTTAAAACTTATTGCGGAGCGCAGTAAGTCATTTCCTTTTAAAATTTTTGTTGAATTTTGACCAAAATATCCCTGTCAACTTTCAAAAATGATGAGATCACCGTTCAGATAGAGTGGTGTGGCTTCTCATTGGTCCACATCATGGCCAATGACTCAAGCTAACCAGATACGCTGGATTTCTCTCCCAAATCGTTTGCGTGCTACACAATATGACTTTTAATGTATGGAACTTCTTTAGGACCCACAATGATTTATGTTTTAGATCCACACTGTCCATCAATTTTTACAGATCATTATAGAGCATGAGCCCAAAAATGAGGCACATCCAAAGCTCAAGTGGACCACACCACAAAAAGCAGTGGGGATTGAACGATTACCATTGAAACCTTCCTAGGGTCCACTGTGAGGTCTATTTGCCATCTAACCTCTTCATAAGGTCACACAAACCTAGATGAACGGAAAACACAAATATTAGCTTGATCTGAGCCTTCTGTGGCCCTAAGAAATTTTCAACAGTGGGCGTCCAATCCCTACTATTTCTATAGTGAGGCCCATTTGAGCCTTGGATCTTCCTTGTGTTTTGTCTCATTCCATAAAATGGTATGGAAAAATGGATGGACAGTGTGGATCTGATACATATGTTGTGTGGGTTCCATGAAAGTTCTGCATGTCAAAAAACTTTCGGTTTTCTTCTCTCGACCTGGAATGTGCTGCACCATGGGAGTGGACTATGTGAGACCTCGGCATCACCCGTGATGGTGCAGCCCTTACCGTGTGCTCAACTCGAAGTGTTTATTCTGTATCCACTTCGTCCATCCAATTTTCTAGATTGCTTTAGGGCATTATCCAAAAATTGAAGCAGATCCAATTATCAGGTGGATTAGGTGACACCCCAGCATCACCTGGAAAGGAATGTGATGCCGGGGTCTCACCTGGAATGTGATCCAATTATTACCTGGAATGTGCTGCACCACGAGAATGGATTAGGCGAGACCCCAACATCACCCGTGATGGTGCGGCCCTTACTGTGGTGCTCAACTTGAAGTGTGTATTCTGTATCCACTCCGTCCATCCGATTTTCTAGATCACTCTAGGGCATTATCCAAAAATTGAAGCAGAGCCAATTATCAGGTGGACCATACCATAGGAAACAGTGGTGATTGACCATTAATGGGCCACAAAAGTTTTGGATCAAACTTATATTTGTTTTTACTCTTCATCTAGGCTTATGTGAACTTATCAACAGATTAGATGGCAAATAAAAACTATCGAAATGTTAAGGTGAGCCCTAAGACGTTTTTAATGGTAAGGTGTTCAATCACCATTATTTCCTGAGAGTATGGTCCACCTGATAATTGGATCTTCTTAATTTTTGGTATCATGCTATAAAGTGATCTGAAAAAAACGGATGGATGAAGTAGGTACAGAATACACACATCAAGGTGAGCCCCACAGTACGGGCTGCACCGTCTTGGGTGAGGCCAGGGTCTCACCTAATCTGCTACCTTGCACCACACAACAAGGAATGAAATTTCTTAAAGCGTGAAATTTATGTGCGCTCCACGCTGATGTATTTCTTAGATCCACACCTTCCATCCATTTTTTTAGATCATTATAGGATACGGATCCAAAAACAATATAGATCAAATATCGTACTGAAAACCTTTTGTCACCCTAGGCGTTCAATCCCCACTATTTCGTGTGGTATGGCTCACACGAATTTTGGATCTGCTTGAATTTTAAACTTGTCCTATCGTGGACTTGCAAATCATATGGACGGAGTGGATTCGTCACATACATCTCTGTGGGCTCCCCACAATCCCAAGCACTAGAATATCTATGTGCCGGGGTCGTAGGCAATCCGCGGATTGGGTAGCTAAAGATGGACGGTTTTGTTAGGGGATCTGTGGGGCCCACTGCAATGTATATGTTTTATCCATGTCATCCATCCATTTTGACAATTAATTTTAGGGCATGAGCGAAAAAATGAGGTAGATTGAAGGCACAAGTGTACCACACCACAAGAAGCAGTGGGGATTGAAAGCTTACCACAAGATGGTGGAATTTTTTTGTTTATTTCATATATTTATTTAATTCAATGGTACCCAGTGCTTAATATTAACAAAGGGATATGATTATTCTATCAAGAAGAGTATTGCACATGGTCCATTAATTAAGGAGTCATGTTTGAGAGATGTATGTGGATGGGAAATAGGTGTGCCAAATTTGGTGGCAAGGAGATAGCAAGTTTTGTCTCATATTCTCCAAAAGATAGAAATTGAGACAATAGGGGCAAATATGACAAATTGCCAATTTTCAGACATTTGTGGTTTGTTTTTATCAAACAGGTTTCTATGAAAAAATACTTATTTGCTGATATCAGGACTTTTTTCAGACAAATTAACAAACGGATTTTTCAGTACTTGTAAGTACACAAGTTCAGCAGTTTAAGCTTTCAGCAGCTAAATTAATTTTCAGACCTTATTTTTCAGTTTACCAATTGACACCTTAGTCTACAGGGACATGGCCATATATTATTTAACAGTTAGTACAAAAATATTCTAAAAATATACTTTTAATTTTAAGTGTTTTTCAATAGCTCTATCAGTCCCTTCATAGCAGCTACATTGATCTCTTCCCATTCACCACTGCTTGAGGTTTTTGGGAAATCCATTTCCATTCGTAAACACGTATGTGTCTCTCTTCCCGTCACCATGTCTGTTTTAGGCACTGTGATAGCTATAGTAAAATGCAGGATTTCACCATTCCTCTCATTCCCTTGTGCATCCTTTTCTATGTGAGGTAACTGCGCCTAATGTACCTTCCCCCTTTTGTAAAATTTTAGTTCGAGGTTCTCCTATCTTGATAGGTCGTCCTTTTGCGATCAAATCATATGCTTCCAAGACTAGGTCGTTACTGCTAGTGACTAGCTGGAGTTGACTTGGCGTGGTTGATCAGTGAGCTGAGTTACTTTTGTTTTAATTTTTTGAATTTAATTAAGGGTGCAACAGAAATTGCCAACCCGGCTTTGGCAACCATCAGGTGGTGCCCTAACTACTAATCTAGGGGTCTGAACATTTGCTCTTTTACCATGGCATTAGTTTTCGCCCTTGACTCAAAAATATATTATTTTGTTCCTTTGACAAAAATCTCTTGCTTGCAAACTATAGGCCGAAATCAATGTGATCCTGGTGCGTTGAAAATAGTGCTTCCCTTGACTATTTAAATATGGTAAAGATATTTTTAAGCTATAGAAGTACAACAATCACTTCATTGTATATTATTCGAGATTCATGTGTCAGGTTTAGTTTGATCTTACCATTGAAATGGGTATCAGCTGCTTTCATTTTCATGCCAGTGATTGGACACGGATGTAATATCCTTATATTGATCCTACCATCACTGCTAGATTGTTTCCATTACGATGTTAGATGTATCCCCAATTCTGTTGCTTTTTTTTCCTGTTGCTTTCATCACGAGGCTACTGCTTTTAACTTTGATTTCCTTCTCTGACAGCTTAGTAGTTGTCCCTATTGGATAGTTAAAGAAGATCCTTCTATTCATTTGTAAGAGAAAATTTTATTTCTGCAATTTCTTGATGCTACGTGTGAATTTGCTTATGGTATATGTTAGGGGCACCATTGGTTATAAATCCATCATGGAAGAACCCTTCTGGGGAGTGGCACATTGGTTATAAATTAATTTATGAACTCTTTACCGACACTCTGACATCACGCTTGAAGGTATATGTTCTAATTTGATTCCATTGCTTTTTCTAAGAGGTTGCTGTTTGTTTGAACCTTTGTAATGACTAACATGGTTTATGAACATGTTATGGCAGAAAGAAAGGAAGAAGAAGTGGGATGAGAGAAATCAGGAAGCAATTTCGGAGGCTTTAAAGCAGCTCAATGAATTTGACCAGGTTGTTAACCACCCTTTTTTTTGCTTGCACATGGAGAATCTCTTTATGAACTACATTCTCTTAAATGCAAAGGCGTGCATATGAATGCGTGTGTAGGAACTGAATTCTTTTAAATGAGATGTGTTTCATTACCTTGGATCTATCATTCAAAAGGATGGAGATTGACAGGATGTTTCCAATATAATTAGAGATGGGTGGATGAAGTGGAGATGTGCATCTGGGGTGCTGTGTGATTGCTGCATGCCTGTGAAAGTGTATGGGAAATTTTGTAAGAAAACAATTTCATTGCCAGTCTGCCACAAGGTAGGTCAATTCTAAGCAATACAAGTAGAGGTTGTGTTGTGGAGATGGATGTGTGGGAAGACTGGAAAGGATAGAATTAAGAATGAGGTCATCCTAAAGAGACTGGCCTGTTTGGATACAAGGAATCCACAGTGTGGACATGGATAACTATAACGATTTCATTTTCTGGCATTGTTCATCAGTAGATTCTGAAAAAGGTGGTCTGTTGGGATAGCAATTGGAAATCCAATTTCTCAATGGACAACTGTCACCTTGTATCTTGCGACCACTGCAGATGAGTATAATGATTACTACGTGGAATCCACAGTTTTCTTTGCAATTTAAACAACTGCAAACATCAGATCAAGGGAAATCTGATTGTTTTCCTATGGATTCCTTGTATCCAAACATGCCTGTACTCCCAATAAGCAATAAAATGATGGAGAGTAGATTACGATGGTAAGTTCCGGTGCAACAAATACTGGAGATAGTTCTTGTAAGCATGGGAAAATTGGTTAGGGTTGGTGGGCCTGAAAAGAGGAATGGAAGAAGGCCTAAAAAGACTTGGATTGAGGTAGTGAGAAGGGATGGTCTGTTGTTCACTCTCTGATGGTAGGGCCCCTTGATAGGATTGACTGGTGAAACATGATTCCTAAAACCGACCGCAAGTAGTTGGGACAAGGCTATAGTGATGATGTTGATATAGTTATCTATAGATGGAGCAATCTATGGTGATGATGATGATATATTATTGTGCGGATTCCTATGCTTCAGATTTGGTGCAGAGGTCTTTTCTTGTTTAGTTTCATTTGATTCATTTATATTGCATTTGGGATTTACCACATGCTCCTCTATGGATTGCACATCAAGTAACATAATTTTCTTTATTCAAAAAAGCCACAAGGATAGCAAGAAAAAGTATTCTTTTTTATTTGGCATGTTATAGTTGTGTTATCTGATTCAGTGCATAGTAGGCATAAACCAGTTAAGGAAACAGTAGCATTATCAGATTTGTAGTTGCCTTGGATTGATATTGTGCTAGTAAAATCTTTAACTGTTGGGAAGCTATTCTGCATCTAGATTCTCCTTCATACATGAAGATGCAACTGGAATATTTCACTTCAGAGTTGGTCTATAGTCTTGGTAAATGGTAAAAGATGTGGTCCTGTTTTTACTATCTTGCATGGTGAAATGCCTGTTTGCAGAAACACGCTAAAGTAGAGGAGATCAGCTTAAAAAGGGTTCGCGAAGACCTTCAAATTAAAGTCGATTTTCTTCGAAAACAAGCTGATGTGAGTGATTCTTTATGACGATCCTTGATTTCAATGTTTTCTTCTCAAATGTGTAAACTGTTTTCTTGCTTATTGTTGTCTATTTCAGAGTTATGATGACAGGGGACCTGTTATAGATGCTGTTGTGTGGAACGATGGTGATGTATGGAGGGTAGCTCTTGACACACAGAGTCTTGAGGATGATGATTCAGAACTTGGGAAATTGGCTGATTTTATTCCTCTGACAAACTATAGGTTTGTATGATCTAGTATTACACATGGTTGAAGAGATCTGCTCATATGCTCAAGCTTTGTGGTGCTGATTTTATTCCTCTGACAAACTATAGGTTTGTATGATCTAGTATTACACATGGTTGAAGAGATCTGCACATATGCTCAAGCTTTGTGGTGCTGGTTTTCAGCATATGAAACCGGCAAACCTTAATGAATGAATGGATTTCATGCAACATATTGTTCTGAGGATTTGTACAGTGCCAGAACATATTGAGAAGCAAAGGACCAACCCATATTTAATTGTTTATGTTCTCATAATGCATGAATCATACACATCATTTTACATGCAATTAATTCATCCAATTTTATGCTCTTGCATTTTTACGTCAGGTGGTATTTACGTAGTAATATTTTACAAGTATCATTATGCATTGACATGACCGGTCCTTTTGCAGCCTGATCACCATTTTCTTTTGTTGACCTTGAACATTTGGTACTCATGGTAATTGCTTGTATTCCTGGTAATGTCCAACTTTGTTGACCCAGATAATATTATGTTGGTCAAAAGAAGTCATTATAGTGGGCCCGGCTGAGGTCTTTAGAAGGGTGACATGACTGCTCCTTTTGCAGCCTGATCACCATATTCTTTTGTTGACCTTGAACATTAGGCACTAATGGTTATTGCTTCTATTCCTGGTAATGTCCAAATTGGTTGACCCAGATAATATTATGTTGGTCAAAGGAAGTCATTATAATGGGCCCCACTGATGTCTTTAGAAGGGTGAAATTAAATGTTGTGGATGGGCCCTATCTATTCAGTCTCTCTCTAGCTTTGCGTTAGGGTCTGTAAATTATTCGGCTGTTTTGTTGTAGTTTGGTTCAGATTCCTCATCTACTTTTTAATAAAATTTCAGTTATCTTTCAAAAAAAATAAAAAAAAGGAAAAAAAAAGAAGAAAAAAACAAGAAAAGAAGCTTTTTACATCTTGGTTTATATTTAGAAACAATCCTAGGTGGTTTTGATGACAATAGGCATTCAATTCTATGTGTATCAGCTTGTCTTTCCCATCAAGGCTTGCAAATTGCAAGTTATCTGTTTATTGAGTACCCAGTGGCAAAAATGAGGGACTTGAACTTTGAATATACTGAAAATAATTACCTTTGGGAGCTCCAAAGATCCTTCAACTTGACAAGAAGATTGAACAAAAGGCCATAATGCAGGGGCATTTTCACACAAGGCTCAAGTGGGTTGCTTGTGGGATGCAGGGGCACACTCGGGGTGGGTGGCTCGTGTGAGGCGGTACCCATGTGATTTGGGGCCCATGAGGGGGGTTCGGCCAAGGTCCTAACTCCTAACCCATGAGAGTGGGGCCTGGGCTATGAGATAAAGGGATTGATTTGCCATGGTCTAACAGTTTGAGCTTTTAGAGCAAGTGGTTAATTGTCCTACATCATGCCAAATAATGGACTATGGAAATAAATTCCAGCAGTCTCAAAAAAAAAAAATCGTCATCTCTCAAAAAAATAAATAAAAATTCTAGCAGTCTTTTAGGTATTCAACAGGAAAGAAAGAAATGAAGCAACTAATGCTAGAGTAAAACGTGCCTAAAGGAAACCTAAAAAGACAAACTTTTCATTTATCATTACCATGTCTCTAGTTCGTACCTATGGCTACACATATAGCCCTTTACAAAAATCTATTTTCAATGCTGAAAAGCCTAGAACAAACCCTGTTGCTCCACATAAGTGGTCTAAACCTACATGCCAATAAAGAGAGTAAACTAAGGAGACAAAAAATGGTAACTAAAAGACTCCAAGAGTTCCTATATGCCAGCAATGCGATCCTTGTATTTGTGCATATGCCATATGCCATGTTCAGAGTATCGGTACTGTTGCATGTATTGATGACCGCATGTATGATGTATCAATGAGTGGGATATGGAAACATGTACTGATGTTGTGGATATTATCGCTGATACAGGAAAAATATCCTTTACTAAGGGATTCATTGGGGAAGCATTGGAAAAAGGGCGGAAAATTTTGCAGCAAAACATTAGGAGATGTTAAAAGACAAATGTATACACTTTTTTTAAGGAGCAACAAAGAAAATTTATTAAAAAAAAGTGCCAAGATAGCACACCAGCTACAAGCCAAGCCAAAACAAAAACCACCCTAAAAAAGCGATGAGCAATCTTTCAGCACACCAACAAACACATACACATGTAGGAATTAAAATATTGCAAAAAAAAAGAAGAAGAAGAAGAAGAAACTAAATTTACCTAGTTTCCATTTTGTAAGGACCTAAACCATGTGCTATTGGAAAAAAAGAAGTGCAATTATATCCACAAGGAGTTTATATCACTTAAATACCATACAGTGCAAGTAATAGAACATCCATTCTCAATTTGAGGGTTAAAAGTGGACGAAATTAGAACTTCCCCAATTCCCCAATTCATCTACTCAAATGTTGATTTATTCGCTACAAATCCATGTTAATGCATGAGAATCATCCATAGACATTGCAATCTATGCTAACATTAAAAAAAGGAGAGAAGTTTCTGTGGATTATTTGTCACCTTTGAGTTTTGGCCCGTCTCCGCTTCAAGTCTTGATTTCTCACTCAAATTCAAGCTTTGATTCAACAAACCAAAAGAAGTGGTCGAAATCATCTAAGGAACAAAATCCTCCCAAAAAAAGAAACGGTATGTTTTTTAATTTAAACTTTTGAGAAAATTTCCCTATTTTCTCCCAAAGTTCTCGTGTTTTGTGGAAGTATCCCAGATAACAGTGATCCTATTGCTGGCATCGCTGATATTAGGAACTATTATACTGTTTAGAGACCAAAATATCATTGGTATTGCCAAATATCACCTATAATTATTGAAATTATTGATGATATCTAGAATTTTCTATATTACTTGAGGTTTCGGCATCTTTGACTTGGTGATACCTAGAAATATTGGCATTATTATCAATAATATCGCTGATATTTGGTTGCTATATTATTGATAATATTGACCGAGAAAACTTCACACACACACATATATCAGTGTTTTGAGTGGCGCTTGTAGTTCTAGTAATGATAATTGTATTTTGTATTTTGTACTTAATACTCTAAGGGCGTGTTTGGGCGGTGGGATTAGAAGGGATTAGGTGGGATGGGATTGAAAAAACATAATTATTACCCATGGCAGGGATTGTCCCCTGTTGCCATGGGATAAGATTCATGTCATGCTTTGTTGGTAATACAGAGGTACATTGAATGGATATACCCACCATCATTTGAAATTACTGAGAATAACACACGTGTTATATCTAAACCTTTCATTTGTTTTGTAACCTCATTTTATGGCATGGGCCTAAAAATGAGGTAGATCCAAAACTTATGTGGACCCAAAGAAGTTTTCAACAGTAAGTATTCAATCCCCGTTGCTTTCTATGGTGGGGTCCACTTGAGCTTTAGATTTACCTAATTTTTTGGCTCATGCTCTAAAATAATCTCGAAAAATGGGTGGACAGTGTGGATATAGCCCACACATCATGGTGGGACCTACACAACTTGCTAACATTGAGTTAAATTGGCACAGGACCCAATGCAATTCCATCTGATCTAATTCCAAGCTTTTCCATTAGTCCCAAACATGGAGTGGAATTGGCACAGGACCAGATGAATCCCATCCCACCTAATCCCTTCTAATCCCACCGCCCAAACACGCCCTAAACCCGTGGGATTTTAATTTCTTTTCATACTTTTGACTTGTGGTTTCAATTAGACATTATTGATCAAAGTGTTTTGCTTAGAAAGTTGTTGATGTGATAATGATTTGATTTGCTCTATGTATGTCGATTGGCTTTTGATAAATGATAACTAATAACTTGTTTGAACATGCTTATGCTTTAAAAATTGAATAATCTTTTAGGCATTTACACAACTGGGCTGAACATGCCCCCCTGATACATACTGGTGATACCAAGCTCTGATTCCAGTTAGTGTCAAGGCATTTATCCTTTTTCGTATCCTAGGACATTTTTCGTTGTTTGCTTTTTGTGTATCCTATATATGCCTTTTAACCTACCCAGGACCTTGAGCAGTGGTAAGGATACATGTAATTGTATCTATTGAGGAAATCATTTGTGCCAAACACTTGTTCTTCAGTCTAAGGGGTATAGTACAAAAGGGCATTATTGCTGCTTGTTTTCTTTCTTGACTTGTTCCTCGTTTTTATAATTTCATTTACTTTCATCGTTTTACTTTGTGCAAGTGCTCTTACTTTTGTGTGAGTATCTTGAAGTCATCACAGGGACCTTGAGTATTGAATTCTGTGCAACTGTACAGGATTGAACGGAAGTATGGCATATTTAGCAAATTGGATGCATGCTCCTTTGTCACAAATGTATATGATGAAGGAAACATCTTAAGCATTGTAACAGATTGCTCGCCACATGGGACTCATGTTGCTGGTATAGCTACAGCTTTCCATCCCCAGGTATTCTAGTATCCCTCCTAACTCTAAAATGTGCATCTTCTCTTAACTCATGTCTATCTTCCTACCACTTCCTATTGTGTGTTTTGGGATCATGATATCACCATGTAGGAACCTTTACTAAATGGAGTTGCACCTGGAGCCCAACTCATTTCTTGTAAAATTGGAGACACACGCTTGGGTTCAATGGAAACTGGAACTGGCTTGACGCGAGCATTGATAGCAGCAGTGGAGGTATGTCTCAGTTAGCATTGTAAGCTATTCATTTACAATGAGCAGTATTTGTAGTTCACCATATGCTTTTAGCTGTATCTGTTGTTATGACCTGAGAGATGCACCAATCATGTTTGCCTCAATTTTCGATTGCTTTGATAAATGGTGAAGTTGGGGAATGATATCAACTGGTTTGAATTAAGGTGCAAGAAGCAGTTTTATGTAAAACCTGCAATGCTTTTGCTGGTGTGCTCCTTGATCTTGTGAATGACACTTGTAAAACTCATGCCTTGGAATTAAAGAACAACATTGCCAAACAGGGAGAGAATTAGAGTACAAGAAATAGTTTGAGGTAAAACCTGCAATGCTTTTGGGTCTAGATGCGGAAAGAAAGTATGCAGCGGGCACTTACAAAAAGTTGAAGTAGAAAAAGATTGGCCCGTGCAAGATCTTGAAGTGGATTAACGACAACGCTTATCGCATTGAGCTACCACCTGGAGAACTTTTAATATATCCAATGCTGTTGATCTTACACCATACATGTCAATGAACACTGGATCTGACTTGAGGTCAAGTCCTTTCTAATTCGGGGAGGACGATGAGGACTTGGACAACCATATGTTAATGGATCAGGCTGATGTACTTGCTGAGGAATTTTAGGATGGATTAGAGCGTGAAAAGGGGTCTAAATGTCCTCCATAATGGGCTAAATCTGTAGACCCATCAATGGAACACGTTGGCACCCATGGTATACTTTTGGGTCCACAAAAGGGTCTTTTGGTGGCATTTACCTTTAAGTGATGATTTGGATTTATTTTTGAATGAACATTTATTTATTTTTTCTTTGCTTATGTCTCAGTTAAGTAGATGAGGGTATTGTTCATTTTCCTTTAAAATAAGATTGCAGGTTTAAGATTATAACATCTAGCCCATAGTTAATGTTTTATGGAAGGCCCAAATTAGTGCTAGGGCTTTTCTTTTCTTTTCCTTCATATAAAAATTCAATAAACAGAAAATGTTTAGCAGCTTTTAGGACATTTTTATCTTATCTACAAGCCTTGGGCTAGGGTTTGTGCAAGTGCATATTTTCATTAGTGGGGCATATGATTTAGGCAATCAAAACTAGTGAGAGCTTTGATTATTCACTGGTTATTGCATTGTTTTTTTTTTCTTTCTTTTCAAGTGGAAGAATCTCTATTTTTGGATTGGGTGTATTGGGGCATGATTTGGTCCAATGGTTTGATATAGCTCCGTGTGGTTGATGATTCTCATTCGTTAACTATGCCAATATTGAAAACATATTTTACAAGCTTGATGGTTTTCTTGCGCTTTTTTTTTTCCCGATATGAAATAAGGTGAATCTTACTGGTATTATCAATTTATGCATTTCTATTATTATATATTTATCATTTCAAGTATGTTTCTCCCCTTTCATCTATTTTCCATGCATCTGACTGGGAGGAGAAATCTGTTTTGAGCATGCTTGGCGTATGAAAAAAGCAATATAACACCTCTTGGTTTTGAGATTGTGCTATTATATGGTTGATCTTTAGTTTCAACTATTATTGTAGTTGCAACATAAATTTGATCTCATCAACATGAACTATAGCACCTCTCAGGTTTGGGATTGTGCTATTATATGTTTGATCTTTGCTCACAACTATTATACTTGTTATTTATAGCACAAATGTGACCTCATCAACATGAGCTATGGAGAACCTACGCTGCTGCCGGACTATGGACGTTTTATTGACCTTGTTAATGAGGTATTAAACCATATGGCTTCTACTTGCTTGGAAGATTGTTATATTCTATATTTCTTCTGCCCTTAAGAAGGCTCTTCTGATGATGTTGCTTATTGTAACTTCAGGTTGTTGATAAACACCATCTCATATTCATCAGTAGTGCTGGCAACAGTGGACCTGCATTAAGCACTGTTGGTGCACCCGGTGGCACAAGTTCAAGCATAATAGGAATTGGTGCCTACGTGTCCCCTGCCATGGCTGCTGGAGCTCATTGTGTTGTTGAGCCCCCCTCAGAAGGGTTGGAGTACACTTGGTACATTCTCTTCTTTTCAGTAATTTTTCTTTGGGGTTATGATCAGAGTATCAGATGGTTAAATAGTTTAGATTTATTGTTTTAATTTCCTTTTAAGGTGTTTGGTAAGTTATTTTTGGATCCAACTTGTTGATAATCAAAAAACCAGAATGAAATCTTTAGGTTGCTGTAATACAATTGTGTATTGCTGTTACAGTATTAAATTTGGTGCAGAAAAGGTACTTAAAATACTTTCAACTTTCCCATTGCAATCAGGGATTTATAAGTTTTCTTCATTGCCAAATATTGTACTATTGATGTAGGAATGAATTGGGTTCTGTATGCAATTTGCTAAGCTAAACTAGTGGGATTTGGTTGCAGTTCTGCGGTAAATACCGGTAGAAAACATAGAATAGCCTGAATGGTTTTTTTTAATGGTCTTGGATATCATTATTTACTGGCTTCCTCTTTTATACACCATGCTTTCCATTTACTATGGTCACTGTTCACCTTTAGATTCAAAGTGGAAATGGACTGATTATTATAGCTTTCACAACAATGAAAATATGTTTTCTACATCTCTAAAGTGATAAATCGCGTAGCATCCCATCCAATCAAAGTCAACTTATATGGTTGTGGAAGCAATATGAAGGGCCCGTTTGGGATTCGCTTCCAGAAAAGGCAAAATTGATTCCAAGCAAACAATTCAATGAAATTGTTTATTTAGAATTGCTTATGCAAAATTGATTCCAATAAATACTTTTGTAAACATACATAAGAAAAATCAGCAATTATCATCATTCAGCTAAAGTGATTTGAGAGGGATGGGTAAAGGTTGGGTCCCACATGATGGATGACTCATATCAATGATCAGAGTTTTCTAGTAAGGACCAAAATCCTCTACTACATCTATAGTATGAGGTGCAACACTTGAGCTGTTATGGATTTGACATCCACTCCATCCATCAGGTGTGCCCCCCACATGTTCACCGTGGATACCTAAAAAAAGAAAAAAAAGAAAAAGAAAAAAGAGAGAAGACCAATCCAAAAATCAGCTGGGCCACAACGATGGGAATGACGTAAATCATGCCTAATACCTGTATGTTCACACAGCATGCTCCACACATAGGGTTTTGGACTTAGTTGCAGAGACCCTTCTAAATGCCATTCCTGCTTTGGACTCTTGCTCCCGCTTTCTGCCTATTTATACTTGTTGCTGCTTCGCATTTGAAGCTTCGTGCGACATAGTTTTTGGATCAAGTTGATTTTTGTAGTTTCCCTTCATCCTAGTGAGTAGCAGATGATGAATGGGTTGGATGGAATTTACATACCATGGTTTGCCCCACTCACAAACATATAGTTGGTGTCCCCTCCCTGATTTTCCCTATGCTGTGGCCCACTCGAGCTGTCGAGCAGGCTGATTTTTGGTCCCAAGTGCTAACATAGGTTGGTTCACCTGATGGATGGGGTGGATGTATTCCACATGTATGATTTCAAAGTGCCTGCGTATCAAGCATCATACTCTACTAGAGTGTATCAAATACCATCAGGCCTCTGGCCTTTTGCTGATCATATTGTAGGAATCCAATTAACAATATTGGATGAGGTGTTTTTGTGTGCGTATGTAACATGGGTAAGAGATAAGGCCGATGGCACACGCGTTATAGATCCGGGCCATTTCAATCAAGCATGCACTCAGTGAACACACCATGGAAAAAATGTCAGTCCACCAATCAGGCAGATTAAACTTGGATAAGAAAATGGGTTGTTGAAAGAAGTCCAAACAGTCCAGATTCCACATGCAAGTAGTGTCTCACTTGATAAGTGTACTACCCTTTGATACATAGCATGTTCAATGTTTGTCCTAGCTGGAATGGCCCAGATCTCCGACCGCGTGCTTTACACACGTAGATCTAACACGTGTTCCAACCACCTCAAGTGTCGGCCACCTGTTTGCACAAAAGCACTATTGGAAACGTCTTGAACTTGTTCCATAAATACATTATTTATGTATTCAAAATTTAAGAACTGATTAGTTTGGCATGCTAACCAAAATTGATTTTAGGAACTAGAAGCTACCTAGAAGTGTGCTTAAAATAGCAAATGGACCCGAAGGTTATTTTTCCCCACTTTATGAAGATAGTTCCTAAGTAGGGACTTTTGGTGAAACATGATTCATAAAGCTGACCCCAATTAGTTGGCAAGCCTATGATGATGATAATGACGACGACTCATGATGCTATTGTTAGTGCACTGATTTGTGCATCTTGTTTGTCAATCACGTGAGTCTATGTGTCATGTAGTCGGTTGAGCCCTTAGAAGTTGAAGACCGAAGACACAAGAGGACATGAGAATCAAGGAGCAAAGAAAATGTAATGAGGTGCCTTGGTGACCCTAACTCTTGACCCAAAACAACCCCTTGAAACTCTAGATGATCCTTAGTCTTATAGGTAAACCTTGTTGATCATCCATTTGCCTTAGAAGCTTAATTGGAACATGATAAGTTAGGCTAGAAGAGGTTCCAAGTTGTTGTATAATCGCATGCCCAAAACAGCAGTCTTATGAGTGGTGCTCGATCTCATCGAGTAGACCTCAAGGGGTTTTCGATGGCATCGAAGATCCCCTTATGGAATTGACTATGTAATTCAGATTTGTCCAGCAGCTAGTGATCTTTTATCTGAGTTTCTCAATGGCATCAGGGACCCATTGAAGGGTCCCCTCGATGTCATCGAAGACCACTCGATGACATCATGTAGCAGTGTGCAAACTGTTTAGTAACATTTTAGTTGGAAACCCGATTTTCTCAATGCCATCGAAGGCTCGCTTGATGCCATCGACAGAGCCGTTTTCTGCCTATTTTTTTTTATCGTTGGAGCTCGAACTTCATATATGGGGCATTCGATTCTTAGGCATTTGGATGAGTTTTTGGTGCAATAGAAGCTTAGGTGATTCCATGATTATATCTCTCATCCCAAGCCTCTAAGTCCATGAGATCTAAGTTATCTTGTGATTCATCACTTGAAAGAGGATTCCAACCTCAATGTTGAAGATGAACTTGATCTCCACTTTGTTTTAGAGATTAGACTTGAACTTGTAGTCAAATCCTTGTCTAAATCCTTTAGAACACCCATCTAGGTGAATCCCTTAGGATTATAACATTCTCATTAGTTATAGGAGATTTACCAACCTCTTACTACCTTGGTCATTTCAAAGGAGCATTATATGCAAGGTTTGTTCTTGGAGTGTAAGCCTTGGCATCATGATCGGGGGGAGCAAAGGGTAGCTGATTGAAGCACGGGAAAGCATCAATCAAGCAACCCAAGATGACGCATCAACAGGGCTCAATTCGACCAGTGTCATTGAGTGAGTCTATGTACACTCCTTCCTTGCGTAGGATTGAGTGTAAGAGTTTGATTGTCAAACTCGACAAGGTTCTTTTTTAGGACCTAAATCAAAGTCCTTGCGTAGGCTACCTGTAACCGGACACAGGTGTGAGCGTGTTAGTCTCCGAGGGAGCCTTCGGTGGGAGTAAACGTAGGTCCTTTGATTAGGATTGGGGTTGTTGGTTAGCCGATAAAAAACTAACTCAAGTCTCTTGTGGGAGCCTTCGGCGGGAGTGTATGCTAGGGTCCTTGTGTAGGGTTGTA
The DNA here is from genome assembly GCF_029962835.1 of Magnolia sinica. Lineage (NCBI taxonomy): Eukaryota > Viridiplantae > Streptophyta > Magnoliopsida > Magnoliales > Magnoliaceae > Magnolia > Magnolia sinica. Next base: position 68,525,731 of record NC_080589.1, on the reverse strand, counting down.
AAGGTTAGAGGTGAACTTGATTTAAAACATCCAATGGTGAAATCCGATATGCTCATGGGTTGAGTGCGTCTGTCGGGAGTGGAATATGGAAACCGAACCACTATACATGCTTGTGTTTGAGATTGTCCTTGAGCACTTGTTTAATTATGCTTATGTGATTGAATGTTTAATTATATGTATGCATGATTAAATGAATGCTAGGAGTTGATAGGTAACACATCTCATACACACATGTATATTATCATGTTTATATACTAGTTGTTTCATAAGAATATGATTTGTAATTAGAGCTGTACACAAGTCGAACTGAGTCGAGCTTGGCACAGCTCGGCTCTGCTCGGCTAGTAGCTAACCCAGAGTCGGTCCTCGAGCCTGACTTGCTAGCTCGGCTCAGTTCGGTCAGCAACTCGGGCTAGTTCGAGCCTGTGCAACATTTTCTTAAACACTTACAACGCATCTTCTAATTTTCACAGAATGCAAAATAGTAATAACAATTAGTGTTCGAATTATAACGATACCGATAATGCTGGTAGTATCAGAAATTCCAGGTATTAGCAAGGTATCGCTAAGTATCGCCAACGTATTAATGTCGTTAATATAATCGCCAATATTTTCAACTATGTAAATTCTAGGTGTCGGTTGTATTGCCAATGCATCAATATCGCCATGTATCGCCAATATTTTTTACTATGTAAATTCTAGGTAATGCTCATATCATAAGTGTATCGACAATATTTCAATAATATGGTCAACGTATTGATATCATCAAAATTTTGTTTATTAGAAATTTTTTTATTTCAATTCTTTTCCATGGGCACATGGCTGTATGTAGTGTTCAATTTGTCATTGATAATATTGATGATATCTCAATCTTATCGATATTGCAACATGCGCGATATTGAGACCACAATCTTTCGTTTCCATTCCAATTGTTGATGCTTTCTTAGTGAAATATCGTGTGTTGTTGATATTTTGCAATACCGATGGATGTTTGGATGGAATGTTGGATGGTTAAATAGACCAGATGAGATGATTGGACTGATTTCTCACAACAACACATGCTTTTAAGGCCCCATTAAATGGAAACTTGTTATGTATGTATTTTTTAATTTCTAAATATACAAATATTTACATTTTAACATCTCCTAAATTTTTGCTGAAAATTCTACCGTTTTTCCCATGTTTCCTTGCATTTTCAGTTATCAACGATATCGATATTGTCTAGCTAGCGAAACTTGTAGCGATACCGATACTTCGAACACTAACAGTAGTATACAGGTATTTCATCAAACACTCGGTTGACAACATCAAAATCATGATTTGAGGGCAATTTTATAATATGATTCTTTTATTTTTATTTTTATAAAATTTTTAGTGATTTGTTTCGTATCCATTCCTTCCTCGCCACTAGCCGATCCCACGGAGAATGTATGCACCCGAAACAACTCTTCATTGAGTCATTTCATCAAACACTTGGCTAGCAACATCAATATCAAAATAATTGAGTCACCGAGCTGGTTCGATCCCAGTTGATTCGAGTTGAGGTTTGATCCGAGTTGAGTCGAGCTCGGGCAAGCTTGAACTCGGCTCGAACTCAGTTTCGAACCGACTCGAATCGAGCTTTTTCGAGTCAAGTCGAGCGAGTTAACTGAGGTAACTCGGTTCGTGTACAACTCTATTTGTAGTCTATGTGATTGGACCCTTTATTGATTTGGAAGCCTTAGAGTTAATTGTCTTAGTTTAATTTGCATATTAGTTTAAGTAATTGTGTGTTTAAAAGGCAAAATTTTTATTTGGTCCTAATCAAAACCCCCCCCTCAGGACATAGCCTTCATTTCGTAGCTCTACCAAGCTTCTGCACATAGCCCGTGGGCCTACCACGTGCAATACCAGCTCTACCATCGCACTTTTCTAAACGGCTGTTGGATTGAATTGCATAGAGATTTAAAGGTAGTTAGGCATTCTATATTGTTATTACAATTATCAAGCCGCTTTGCTTTGATTCTTCCAAAGAATTTATAATTGGTTGCAGTGTCCTTCATTTCCTTGATTTCTTGGTGGAATTTTGTTCTAGTTTGCATGACTCGTGCATCCAGAGCTAGTTAATTTTAAAGGGTTCTCTTTTCTGTTGGAGAGTCAAATTTCATTGTGGCATCCAGATATGCAAATGCATTCTATGAAATATGTTCCCTTGGATTAAATTCTAAGCTTCATGGGGACTTTGCATATTTGGAAGAAGCATGATATTCTTCATTGCCTACTGTTACTTCCGAAGGGTTTGCTTTTACTCAAACATCTGTTCCTTTTAAACATGGATATCTACCATTGATTGCCATGTCCTTTGCAAATGCTCAACTGTAGTTCACCTTTATATTTTATTAAATTGTCTGCATTCATTATCTGTAGTTCCAAAAAAAAAAAAAAAAAAAAAAAAAAAGAGAAAAAAAAAGAAAAAAAGAAAGAAGAAAACGCTAGAGCTGCATGCTCCCACTCAATTTACTGAAATTGCTAATCCCCCTACATTTTAAGTTCAGGATTGTACTATCCAGATTATGGGTCATTTGCGATCAAGATCGCTATTTTTACTGATCCGAAAGTATGGTTCTAAATCTAATACTCCTAGTGCAGATTAAGTTGTAATGTAAATCTATGCTGAGAACATAGAGATCTATACTCTGATTTATGCAATAGCACACATAAAACAATAATGATGATGGTGATGTATTGGAGCGTTCGACATGATTCTACACATAGCATACCACTTGGAGGAGTAAACCCACGTGATTCTACCCCTAGCATAGATGATGTTGGTGCATGTATTAGTGTGGCCAACATGATTCTAACTGTGTATGTATTGGAGTGATCCACATGATCCTACCCCTGGCATACCAAACATTGGATGAATTAGATCAACATGATTATACCTGTGGCATACCACACATTGGAGGAATTAGTGTACAGCATATTTAGTGTATGTATTGGAGCGACCCACATGATTCTACCCTACCATACATTGGAGGAAGTAGAGCACAGCGTACCTGACACACGATCCATGTAACCCCGCCACCACTGTATTCTAATGAAGACAAGTTTTTATGGTCGTGGGGATGGAACAGCAGATTCCGTATCTACTGACATGTCTGCCGGGAAGGTTTAAGTTCACTCTGATCCTTAGTAATTTGAGTTATGTTGTCCTTTCACGGTAGAAAATGACACTTACTTATTGGACTAAAAGAAAGTATGTCGTGTCATTAACTGTCTATTATGTTTGTGGGAACTAAATTAGATGATTATCTGTTACTAATAACTCCGCACATATAGGTGCTTCCTTCTCTTTGGTTCTTCCTCTGGTTCTTTTACCCATCTATTTTAATTCCATTGACATTTTTTCTGTTATTTTCTTGGACAATAACAATATGAATTTAACAGGTCCAGTCGAGGCCCAACAATTGATGGAGATCTTGGTGTTTGCCTAAGTGCTCCTGGTGGGGCTGTGGCTCCTGTACCTACATGGACATTGCAGCGCCGCATGCTTATGAATGGAACTTCAATGGCATCTCCATCTGCTTGTGGGGGAGTTGCTCTATTGATTAGTGCAATGAAGGTCCTCATGATATGCTAGTTTCACCTTCACTTTTAATCCCGTCTATGTAAATTCTATTGATTGGTGGAAATATTCCATTGATAGTACATGTATACTATCATTGTAGGCTGAAGGTATTCCTGTGAGTCCATACAGCGTACGCAAAGCACTTGAAAACACAACCGTTCCTGTAGGTGATCTTCCTGAAGATACATTATCTACTGGACGAGGGCTTATGCAAGTTGATAGGTTAGTTTTGCTATTTCTGTCTGTGATTTCTCCTTCCAGGGCACTGAGTCAATGGTTCTAGGAATTTGCACGTAATGCATATTTAAGTGGAAGAAATGTACTGGTCCCTTTGAGGTCTGAATCATGCTGATTTTTATACTTATTGCAAGGCAGTGCACATGAATATATTCAGCGATCAAAGAATCTTCCATGCGTTTGGTACCGAGTAAAGATCAATCAATCTGGGAAAACTAGTGAGTTGTCTGCTCATTTCTTTGATTTGAAGCCCTTTTCTTTTCTTATAACATGTAATGAAATATTTTGTTAGAGGTCATAAAGATTGTAAAATAGCCATCAAGTCTGTTGATGAGAAGCAACCAATACAAAGAAATTTGAAATCCTTTATTTATCAAGTGTGTTAACTAACTTATTACCTTCTTAGGGAGCATGTTGGATGGCATGCCTATGATGTCGTTAACAATGAGGTGGAACCTCCAAGGTCGCAATTGTTTCTTATAAGCCCCACATATCACACTTTCTGACTCACCTTCCATGATAGGTGGTTGAAGAACTGAATCTTTAAAGATATTTAGGCTGCTGTGAATAAATTGAATGTCCACTTAGTTGAAATCACCGATGTCAGCTGTCCTGGGAAAATAGTATTTTCACATTGCTTGTTTTAAAAATGTCACGGTTCTAATAAAAACTAGTAATTTCATATGATTCCTCCTATGATTCCCCTGGATCCCTTCTTCAACTACCATCGATATTTAATTTCTTTTCCTGATCAATTACTGTCAACATTTAATTGCCACGATGTTGTCATGGATGTGGTCCATTTGACAATTTATTTATTTATTTATCATCAATTTTTCATATTTCATTAATTGTTGTTTCCTAACCTCTTTCTAAATCGGCAATGGGAACAGCAAAAAACGTTGTTGCAGTCTTCCATCCCACTGAACGATACTTGATCTCACCCTTGACCTTATCATAGTTGTGGAAATGTTGCTGTTGAAGGTTCTTTCTAAAGGGTAAGATGAAATTTTATTAAGGCAAATAAGAAAAATGTTAGGATGGGGGAAGAGTCTTTGAGCATTAACTAAGGTAGATTGGAGCTCTTTTTGGCTAGATAACCCGCTACAGAATTTCCACCCCGTGAATTAGAAAGAAAAAAGGACACCTAGAGGGTTCTCCCCTATTTCCTCCATGCACTCACCGAGTCTCCATGGACATTTGTTCACCGAAGAAGCCTAACTAAGTGTGTTAGAAGAATCACCTTCAATGATTGAGTTTGGTTGAAGATTTGTTACTTGATTCCTTCCAAATGCCTCATATAATGGAGAAAAGGGGAGCGTACTCAGGTTCGGGCCTGCAACTTAGTGGCAGTCTCAGGTTCGAGCGCAATTTACCTATCAGGAAAAAATAGAAAAAAAGAGCATACCCTTTGTAATCTCTCTCTATTTATGAATAGGTCCAACAGCCAACCACCAATCAACTTGACGAACAAGTTTGCGAAAGCCCAAGAAACTTTAATTAAACATGAAGTACCACACTTCCATGGTGACTAAGCAGCGTTTTGAGTTGTTCCTGATGCTGACAGAGTTATATTTAGACTTATTTTGGTCAATTATTGATCCGCTAGTGTATTTCAAAGCCAACATACTTCCTCATTTGGCATGTGAGTTCATTTTCTCATCACAATACCATTTTTTGGGTCTCGACAATTTTGTGGTGTTTATTGCCGATGCTGACACCTGAGACTACCTCGAGATCACCAACGACAACATACACGCGTCCCACAATGCCTTACTAGCAGCAGGAGAGATGACACCCTGGGCCTTCGATCATGGTACCTGTTCTTCACAAACTCCCAACAAAACCATATGTTGAGGCGGCGTCCTGCATGACAGATTGGAATCTGACATGCCATCCACCTTAGCACACCGTGCCATGTGCCCATGACCCTCACAAGACCCCTCTGCTTGGAATTTCGGCCAGTCCCATTTCACCTATGGTGACACGTCCACAAATCTCTTCCATGTGAGCCCTCAGCCGCTTCTACCTTGTCACCTTCCCTAACTCTTTGAGACACAGATAAGGTGCCTTCATTGACTGTGCAGGTAGACTGTAGACCTACCCTTGCGATCCAAGGTGGGGGAGTTGAATCTGATGATCAGCTCTCCTTGCCACTCGGATGTCTGGCAGGTTAGGTATCAGGACGGATGACTGTTAAAGCTTTGACATGGCATTACCGGGAACTAATTAAGTCCTCGACCTCCAAATCCATCACTTCATCTGCCATTGCCTCCACTTCAAGCTGACTTCAACCCTCACAAACATTAGAAAGTACCTATCTAGACCCCAGCTTGATGATAATTGATAACTGATTCAATTCATGCATGTAAATCCTAATCAATCGACTTTTGTATGGAGACACCTTCAACAGGCACCGTTGCTCAACTTTAGAGAAGGACACCAATAGGTGTGGGGTAGTGTCTTTGGAAAAATAACCATTTCCTCTCTCAAGCTCAAAGAGATAATGAATCTGTCTAGTGCAATTCTCACAATTGGAACTTTCGAGGCTTCAAAAGAGGATTCCCTGAAAACCAGATAAATATAAGAAATAGAAATCACCCCATGGGAAACTGTTGCCACCAAACTGTGCACCAGGTAACTGATTCTTTATCAATCCTTGATTTCGGCACTTTGGTGTTTATTTAGCTTCTCTCAATGGGGAACAACGTTATCATATTTCAATCCGTGTATTGGTCGCTGGGTTTGGAACTTTGATGTCCATTTCTCTCAAAATTGGGGGCTTTAACCCAATATATTATTAAACAATAGAGTAAACACATGGCGTTGAGAGTGAAGTTATTGTGGGGCCTGCGTGTTGTGTGTTTGCCATCCAACCCTTCCAACTAGGTTACCCCGCCATGATGACCGATGATCCAAAATTCAGGTGGATCACACCATAGAAAACGATGTTATCTGCCTAAAAGATCAGTTTATTCTGTTGCCATCTACAATATTTTGAAATGTTTAAAAGTTATGTGATATCTGATATGTAAACAAGGTAGTAGCTTGTGGTATCTCATGCTGTGTTACTAATTACAGCCCCCATATTATGAGGCATCTAAGTGTGGGGGTGGGTGTGATATCTGTATGGGATTTGTTTATTTCTGTTGCCATCTACGTTATTTTGAAATGTTTAAAAGTTGCGTGGTATGTAAACATAGCAGTTAATGGTGTATCTCATGCTGCATTACTCATTACAGCCCCCACATTCCGAGGCATCTACCTAAGGGAGTCTAGTGAATGTCGGCAAACTACTGAGGTGAGATTTTGAATGAAATTTGGTGCTTATTTTTCCTTAATTTAATTTTCATTCCTTGTTTTGTGATACTCCTAAGCAAGATCAGGTTTTCCTTCAGTCATGCGTGCATACAAGTTGTCACTTGCCAATAGTTATAGCCTTTACAGATTTTATGATTTACCTTGTCGCGTAATCTTATTTTATTATTATTATTGTTATTATTTTTCTATTTTTTTAAATTATAAATGGAGAGCATGTCTTCAGATGATCATTTTATGTGTAAATGGATATGGAGAGCCAAATTAGATGCATTGTGAGGCTCTGGATGGTGGAAATGATAGTAATTTCTTGTGGATGGGACCTTATCATGTATTGTGTAAACCCAAAATTGCACATAGGTGGATCCATCGCCTCTCCACAAACTAAATATTCCACTTGGGATGTATGGATAATATTGCACATGTGTGAGCCTTCTGCTCCCCATGCCTTCTGACAGTATTTTGTTGGTTTTTCTTTTTATGGACTTGAAAAGAAAAGATGACACATGTTGAAATTTCAAAAATTTTACTGGCCCCTGAGCAATGAGTAACGACTGAAACTGATAGGTATCACCTGTATTGGTCCATACCAGCCAATACGGCCCAATCTGTGATCTGCACTATGAAATTGTACATGTGGCTCACATCTAATACAGTTAAACCGTGTAAATTGTGGGCCCTGGTTTAAATGGCTTGTAAACCCAAAATTCCACTGATTAGATTTTCTACCTGTCTGATTGGACATACAACGGGCAATGAACATAGAAAATTATCATTGGTCTGCATGCAACAAGAAAATGGCTGCTAATCATAGGTTATGATGTTTTAATCAATATTTCCTTTTAGATGATGGCCTAACTACAGTGGGCCCCGCAATTTAGATCCTTTGGCTTGAGTTGATGCATGCCATGTATACATTTTGTGTACCTCCCCTCTGCTAGAGACGTTAGAGGAATCTGCATCAAATGACAACTATACCCACATCGTAGGAGTTTGTTTTGCTCACATGTTGGGTCCTTCATTATGTATAAACGGTATCCAACATGTCCATTGGGGTCCCTTCGCTATAAATATTGGAAGCAAAAAAGTAAAAAAAAGAAGGAAAAAGAACAAGATGAAGCTAATTCAGTCACCGGCTGGGCCACATCCACCCAAAATCCTCCACAATTATGTGTTGGCCACCTGGTGGTTGGATCAACCTGATTTTTGGGGTGTCCCATTTTCATGGATTGACCATGTTGAATGGGTTGGATGACGTTAGAGGAATCTGCATCAAATGACTACTATACCCACGTCGTAGGAGTTTGTTTTGCTTGCATGTTGGGCCCTTCATTATGTATATTGGACGCAAAAAAAGAAAAAAGAAAAAGAAAAAGAAGAAGCTAATTTAGTCACTAGTTGGGCCATGTAATGAGGACATCACTTCACGTACACCCTTGCGTACCCTTACGTACGTATCAGAATAGGAGGCGGGCCACACCGATTTTCCTGTGGCTAGGCGAGTATCCGTGATCGTGCTAAAGACCCCATGTGCTTGTGCGAGCATCTGGAAGACCTCACACTGGGAAGATGCACATGGGTTGATTTATGGAGTGATCCAAACCGTTGGATCGGAGGGACGTGATGATTTGGCTGTTGGATCACATGATCGGGCCATCGATCGTGGATCGTCCACACTAGTTTTTTAGATTTTATCAGCATTATAAGATTTAGTTTTGTTTATGTTATGTTTAGACATCATTATAATTGTTTTAGTTGATTTTAGTTATACTAGGACTATTTTTGTCAAAATTCACAAAACAGGGTGCTAGTTGTAATTTTCAATTTTCTTAAAGCTATAAAAAGAGGGTGGGCGTGTGACCCTCTCCCTCATTAGGTTTTGTGATTAAAAAAAAGAAGAAAAAAGCTCTTGCTTTCTTCTTCTTCCATCCTCATGCGATTTGAAGATACTTCTATGCGATTTGGAAGGGAGATTGGTGCGAAACTAATCTTCATCAATGGAGCTGCGATGTCTCCATCTATCCCCACACCACCATCTCTTTTCCTCTCCATCAAGGTAATGTCTTCAAGTTCTTCGATTCTCACAACCTAGGCCTTCGTCTTATCCTAAACCCCTTTCTTCTATTCCCAAAACCCTAATCCTAAATCTAAAATTCCTAACTTTCTTACTTTCCCAAATTACCCAAAACCCTATTTTTTACCCTAGGTCGTATTAGGTTTTCCACTTTGAAATAAACTATATCCTATGCTAATTGGATGTCCATATATCCATTAGATCCTAGTCTCTTCTTATTTAATGATCTTGCGTGACGATGTTGGTAACTTAGGCTAGGGTTATGCATGATGTTCTTTTGGTTTTCATGGGATTTGTGATGATTATGGCAATGCTTGTGTTCTTTTGTTAATTGTCTTAATTCTACTACTTGATCTCATATGTTCTTTGGTTCATGCATCAGTCTTGCATCACCATGTCCACCCAAAATCCGCCATAATTGTGTTGGCCACCTGATGGTTGGATCAGCCTGATTTTTGGGGTGTCCCATTTTCATGTATTGACCATGCTGAATGGGTTGGATGGCATACATGCACTAATCTAGGCCACACATACCTATTGACAGGGGTAAAACAGTCAATTTCTTAAAGATAAAGATGCTAGTAGACTGTGCGGGGGAATATGCAAAGAATCTGTAAACTAGAGGGGAGGTGGTTGCAATAATCCGAACCAAAGGGGAGATGTTTACAGTTGTCAGAAATCAGAGGGGAGGTGTTTACAATTATCTCGAAAGTAAAGAAAATCACCTGTAAACACAACATCCCTTGTATTTGGGACAAGTTGTATGGGGGACGACCTGTTCCATATCACCCTGACTTGTCCCATTCAGACCGAGTGAGCTAATATAGGGGTGATACAGGGTGAGTTACCCCATTCACACTCAGTTTGGATGGGTCTACCAGATCTCACATGCCTGAAACTGGTTCATATCGGGTGATGTGTACCAGTTTTGACTAATACTTTATACCTGGTACCCGAGTTGTTTTTTATTTTATTTTCTATTTTTATTACTGAACGCTAGTTAGCTAATGTTTCCTTTCCCTTCGAAATTCATATTTTCCATTGCTCTATTTTTAGAAACTAAATGTGGCAAGTTATTATTTTCATAACAGTGGACCGTGCAAGTTGAGCCAAGGTTTCATGAAGAAGCAAGTAAGTTGGAAGAATTGGTTCCCTTTGAGGAGTGCATACAATTGTATACTAGTAATAATTTGGTTGCCCGGGCTCCTGAGTATCTTCTTCTCACGCATAATGGGCGTACCTTCAAGTAAGTTTGTGCTTCCTTATTAACTTGTTTAACTCTGTCCAAAAACCTACAAGGTTGCATCACCCGAGTCGGTATTCATGTCATTCCAAATGCATCTACTTTGTTGCTACTTCCTTGCTTGATGCCATTATGTGCAATGCAAATATGCAGACTTCATGTCAAGGGATATACTTGCATATTTTGGAACACCGTGCATGCTGTTCTTATATGTTAATGTTATGCATGTAAGCTATCCCCCTTAGAGGGAAACACTGTTCAACTTGCCTATTATATTAGATTCAAAAGACCATACTGGCCTTGCCTTTGGTGGTGATATTTCAGTTCTTCTATAGGCGAAAATAGTTTGCAACATTCAATTGGCACATTCTCTTAAGTATTAGTTAAATACTTCATGGTTGGCTCTTGCATGTGAATGAGCTAGAAATGCAAAAGATGGTTCTTGTTTTACCAACATGTTACAATTCTAAAAGGGTTGTTTTTCTACTGGTAAAGCTATGTCAACTAATAAATGGACTTGAACCCGAAGACATCAGCATGAGATTAAACGCATGATGACAACATGAACTATGTATTAAACATGGTGAAGAGGAGTGAGAATGGAAGCCAACAATGTTTTATGTATCCATCTCACACTATGTAGCACACCCTTAGGGATGCATAAACATTGAGGAGTATTGCAATTTGCATGTATCACAGTATGAGGGAAACAATGGGGAAGCTTTAGGAAAACTATGGAATTTTCCAATGAACTTCAAGAGATGATAAAGGCAAATGATTACAAATGCTTAGGACTTAAAAAATGTGTATAATGAATTTATGGGACAAAACTATGCACTACCGGCCATAAGTGATGCGATTATATCCAAAATGAGTTCATATCATTTAAATGTCATATAATACAAGCGGTGTTTGAAGTATCAGTATCGCTACAAGTTTTACTAGTTGGGAATACGGAAACAATATCAATATCACTGATAACTGGAAATGCGAGGAAACCTAGGGAAACATGAGGAAAATGGTGGAATGTTTTTAGTGAAACTTCAAGAAATGCTAAAATACACATATTTGCCTATTTAGGAATAAAAAATTGCAAAAAGAATGCATAGTAAGTTTCCATTTAATGGGGGCCTAAAAGCATGTGCTGTCGGTCCAACCATACATTGGCGATATTATCAAAATATCGTCAATACACAGGTGATATAAGTGACACTTGAAATTTACACAGTAAAAAATATTCGCGATGCATTGGTGATACAAGTGACACATGGAATTTACACAATCGAAAATATTGGCTATGCATTGGCGATATCAATACATCGCCAATACTTAGCGATACGTTGCTGATACCTAGAATTTTTGTCACTACCAGTGTTATTGGTATCGCCAGTGTTTCCATTCATCCAGTTTTCAAAATCATTTTAGAGCATGTGTCAAAAAATAAATCATAGCTAAAGCTCAAATGGACCACACCAGAAATAGCAGCGGGTAATGATTTTCACTGTTAAAACATTCGTAGGGTCCACCATAAAGTTTATTTTCAATCCAATCTGTTCATAAGGTCAATAATACCTGGATTAATAGGAAAAACAAATATAATATTGATCCAAAACTTCTGTGACCCCCAAAAGGGTTTCAATGGTATACGTTCAATCCCCCAATGCTTTTTCTGGTGTGGTCCATTGATCTTTATATCTATCTTATTTTTAGGCTTAAGCCTTAATACGAGCTCATAAAATGAATGGACGGTTTGAATATAACACATACCTCATGATGGGACCCACAGAACTTGCTAACGTCAATACACCTAGCTAATTGGTACACCGGCCAAGACGAAAGCTCCTTTGAGAGAGTGAATTCGGTTCAATTATGGATTTACAGGCAATGGTCTGGCTCTCACGGCGGGGCCCACATTGATGTATTTATTTTTTATAAACGCCGACCATAGGTTTTTCCAGGTCATTATAAAACCTAGCCCAAAAATGAAGCAGATCGAAATCTAAGATGGGCCATATTTTAAGAAAGAGTGGTGGTTGAACCTCTACTGTTAAAAACTTCTTTAAGCCTGCATTAATGTTTTTATGTTTTTATAATGTTTATTGGTCATCCAACCCTTTGATAAGGTCACGTAAACCTTTACATGGAAAAGAACAAATATCAGGTTGGTCCAAAACTTTTGTAACCCATGTGAAGGTTTTAATGGTCAATCATCACTGTTTCTTATGTAAAGGTCCACCAAATATTTGAATATGCTTTATTTTTTAGATTATACCTTAAATTGATTTTAAAAATAGATGAATAGGATGGATATACAATAAATATATCAAGGTAGGCCCCACCATAAGTGATGTATTGTCTTACTGAAGGCTAAGGTTGCACATAATCCATTCTAGTCCTTGCACCCCTAAGTGGGTGGGAGTTAGTTGGCGGGGGGCTATTTTTTTTTTTTTTGATACAAGTGACACATGGAATTTACACAATCGAAAATATTGGCTATGCATTGGCGATATCAATACATCGCCAATACTTAGCGATACGTTGCTGATACCTAGAATTTTTGTCACTACCAGTGTTATTGGTATCGCTACCAGTGTTCTCGGTATTTCCAAGCTGGAAATACCGATAACATCGGGGATACTCCAAACAATGAATACAAGCAATAAAACAAAAACAATATGAAAAAAGAAAAAAAAAATTAGTTTGACATCCCCATGGAGTTATGAGGTGGCTTGAAATCTTTATCTCTATCCCTTTGGGGGCGTCTATACTGTTGCTCCACATAACTGCAGTCCTGTGCTTAGCTCATGAGTTGATATACTAGGTGATGTACGCTCTAACATATCTATGGCACTCAGTAGAGCACACCAATATGCCCATCAGCGGATATTGAGTAAGTCACCATTCACTCCCAGTGGCATTGTCTCTGGCTGGACAACTCCACACTCCCATCAGTATCTTGGATAAATTTATTTGTAGCCATACCGTAGCCATAGCTAGATGATTGCAAATGGGTGTTATTGTCATTGGAGTTGCTTATCCCATAGCTATATGAGCCAAATCTGTATGGTGACATTGAAGTAGAGCTTTGTTGCCCATCACTGATGTTTTTGGACCCAATGGTCCATGCAATAGCCTCCTCATCATCTACCAACTGTTTCCTACTACGTGAGAAATGGTAACTCAACTTAAAGAACCTTGCCTGGGTATGAGCACTATATCCATACACTCAAGGGTTACTTGGACTGCTATCTTCCATAGAAAGCGAGCAACAGATCTCAAAGCATCAGTCTACCATCCTGCCTGGAGATCTTGTGGTTCTCTTCGGATAACCCACTCAATTCCATTTTTTTTTATATTGGACTTAGTTTCTTGATTAGCACCAACAAATTTACAGTTCTTTATTGTGAGAGTTTGGGGATTCTTAAGAGCCCAAAAATAGGATTCTTGAAAAAGAAACTAATGACTTGCAACTTCAGTTACTGGGATTTTCATCACATGCACACAGATAAATGAAGTTTTCAAACCTTACTTTCTGTTATCTTCTTGGTTTAAATTTTGCAGATTTCTAGCCATGAGTGTATTCACACACCCATGAGTGTATTCACACACCCCCCATCCTTTTAAATAGTTCAGAAGACTCCCATACTTCGTTGAGATTCGGTGTTTTATAAAAGCTCTGGGTGGTCATGTAAACTTAGTATGTTGAGCTTCAGTATTAAAAATCTAGATGGTAATTCTCCCTTCTTTCTTGTTTCTATGTCTTCTATAGCATTCCATTCGGGAACCTAAAGGTGGTGGATATTTTGGATGAGTGTTGTTTGAGATTTTTGGATATTTAACTCTTGTTTGTTTTCACACGGGCTTAAAATTGTTTTTTGCAGCATAGTTGTGGATCCTACCAATCTTAATGAGGGGATGCACTATCATGAAGTATATGGAATGGATTGCAAAGCCCCATGGCGGGGTCCTCTTTTCAGGGTGCCTATTACTATAACAAAGCCAACTGTTTTAAAAGATCGGAATCCAGTAGTTGCCGTAACTGGGATACCCTTTTCACCGGGTATTGCTTTTCATTTCATATCATGTTAAAGCCAGGCTATACTTGTTTCCGTGCTCGTTAGGATTACTTACAGTCACTGCTAAATCAATAGAATCGAATGTATAGTCAATTGAAGTGTTATAGAAATCAAGTTCTTTGTTTCCACGAAAGAAGCCAGTCATGATAATTTTTTGTATGTTTGTTTTGTTTATTCTATACTTTGTTGCCAAGCAGTGCTTGACATGCTTTAGCAATGGGACTCTGCTGCTTGGCATCGCTGCAGAAATTTATTTCCTCCACCTGCCAATATTCACCTGTGTTCTGGCTTGAGCGAGCTTCTTTGTTTTCTTTGGTAGACTTTCTTGTATCATGCACACCACTTCTTTTTTGCTTGCGTAGGCTGCTTTTATATATATATATATATATATAATCGAAGGAGAGCTGGTATGAAGTTCATGAAGCTATGGTTCTATTATACTCAACGAGACCTTGTGATGGAATATCTTTTATGGAAGATAACCATGTACTTGATCTGGATATCTGATGCTTGAGTTGGTTTCTAGAGGCAAGGTCTTTCTCCGATATGGGTTCCAAATCATTCAACTTACTAAAAATGTTAGAAGCTAGAATATTTTGATACAGTGACAGTTCCATTTCATTTTTGTGGCAAGGCTATTTATGTCATAAAGATGGCTAGGCCAAGAATCCCAACTCCTTCCATCAATGTCATTTTGATATGAGTGACTGAAAAAAAAAATTGCAAGGAAATCAGCACCAGCGTGAACTTTTGTGTGGTCAAGTTTAGTGTTTTAGAAGGCCGTGGAAATTTTAAGTTGCCTCGACATGTCTGTACTGTAGATCATATGCTTGATTTATCAAGTTGAACATGCATCCATAATTTTTATCAGACTGCCATACGATCTCTCTTGAAACAGTGTGCTTAAGATAATTTGTCTTCTCGTTTCACCCATTTAACTCACAATCCAAACTGTGATGTTTAGTGCTGAATGTAGATAGAAAACTTTTGTTTTTTGTATTCACTTATGGTCTTCTCTCATTGGCATGTTGTAGGTTTCTCCCTCTCCCTCTTTCTAACTTTACTACTGTTCATTCATTGTATTGTCTGAATAGGTCTCATTGAGAGGAGATTTATTGAAGTGCCTTGCGCTGCTTCTTGGGCTGAGGCAACCATGCGAACGTCAGGGTTTGACACCCCAAGAAGATTTTTTGTTGACACCGTTCAGGTGCAAGCACTTACTGAGCAACAACTTTCACATTTTGCAAGCATTCTCTAACATGCTGTTTTGCAGTTATGTCCTTTGAAGAGGCCCATCAAATGGGAGAGTGTCGTGACATTTTCATGTCCTTCGCTTAAAAGTTTCACCTTTCCTGTGAAGGGTGGTCAGACATTGGAATTAGCTATAGCTCAGTTCTGGTCAAGTGGCATTGGAAGTCATGAAGCTACTATTGTTGATTTTGAGGTACTTTTTATTTGATTAGAAGCATTTTTTTGTTTCAGATTCTTGTTCTGAAATTTAATAACTACTTGAGTGTGATTTTTTTTTTCCTCCATATATGTTTAGATTTGAGACCTATTTCAAAGGTTGAAATTGGTTTCATATGCTCAGTTGATAACACCCCCCCCCCCGCGCTTTTTTTTTTTTCTGGTTGTAAGTGTTTTATTTTATTTTATTTTTGTTTTTGTTTTTGTTTTTTTGCTTTTCATTTTAATAATTCGATGTAGTGTTTATGTTTTGCATATGGTTTCCAATTTGTTCAGATCAAGTCATTGTGGTAAATGGCTTCTTAATGATAAAAGCATTGCACACTCCCAGTTTATTTGGATGTAATCCTTCTACATGATAAACTTTTGTTCTTTGCACAATTGAGATGATGTGTATGTAGGATACAATATGCATGTAAGATACTGATCAAATCATTGCTTGTGTTAAACATGCAACTACTTCTGTGCTTTCACTTGATTTCCTTTATTTAGATGTTAATTTCCCATCTTCTCTGCTTGTAATTTTTTCCCTTTTCTTTTATAGTCTTATGTAGTGTTTGATGTGTGTATGGGCTTGGCTGGCTCTGCATATGACCTTAACTTTTTGCCGATTTTCCTTGTGAGGAGTGTGCCTTAGTTGAGCTAAGGTGTTGGTGGAACTGGATTGCGTTGGCATGTGAGTGGTGTGGGTCATACATATATTGATAAGATCCCTGCTATTTTGGGCAGCCAACTGCACGAGCATGCCCATTTTTGTTTCTGTCTTGTGCTCAATAGTATGCCTGGCACCTTCCCATACATGACCCTCTTTTACGCACACTCGTTCAGGTTCCAATAATGCTGGATGATTCTGATGCCCGAGAGATTTGTTCCCTTTCATAAGGTCTCAAGGAATTTCCTTCTAATTCTGGCTCCTACTAAGGTTGATATTGATTCCTC
Source organism: Magnolia sinica (assembly GCF_029962835.1). Lineage (NCBI taxonomy): Eukaryota > Viridiplantae > Streptophyta > Magnoliopsida > Magnoliales > Magnoliaceae > Magnolia > Magnolia sinica. Next base: position 68,508,767 of record NC_080589.1, on the reverse strand, counting down.
TAAATATTATAACTTATAGAAAGGGTGCATGTTTCAGTAATGTTTTCTTCCTACTTTCGCGCGTGTGCCGGGGGGGGACGGGGACACTTGACTAATTCCTCTTGGTTGTGGTTTTTCTTTCTTTTGTTGTTCTTAATAAAGACCATACCAGTTTTTGGTAGGAATTTGGTTGAGAAGTGCCATAAGATGAAGTATGAGATCCTTCAATCCATTACAAGCCCATTCAATTTATGAGTATTACTGTTGAGCCTAGTTACCTAGTCATGTTTCTCTTCCGGATCTCGATCTTAGGGATTTTAGAACAGCATCGAACTATCATCTATGAAAGAAGGGAGAAAGCATGTATAGTCTTATGCACCTCAAAACTCTAATCAAGCGGCTTCTTCAGATGGTGCTCCTGGTATGTATCCTCTTTTGTTGACTCATTGCCTATTCCTTCATCTTATTCCACTCTTCCTATTGCTCTTAGGAAACAAAAACACATTTGTACTCCTATCCTGTTAATCATTTTGTTCCCTTTGGCAGCCTTTCTGATTCTTATAGGCCATCATTTACTCTTGCAACCTCTACTATTTATGTGCCTCACACCCGGAAAGTGGCTATCTCTTGTTTTGATTGGCAAAAGGCTATGGTTGAGGAAAATGGAAGGTTTGGGGAAAAAAGAAAGAAACATGGAGGAATGGTTTCTCTACCTGAAGGAAAATAATACAGAGTAGGTTGTCAATGAAAACACACACTTGCAGATCCTTGTTCCCACAAACTCCAAATGAGGAAAGTCTTATGAGAATTGCAAGCCAAACCAAGGTGTTCCATAACGACAACGGCGGCCATAATGGCCATTGCCATTACCATTACGAAATGAGCCGTAATGGTTGTATTTAGGCATATCCTAAAATTTCACTGAAAAATTTCATTGTTTTTCCATGTTTTCTCCTGATTTCCGGTTATCAGCGATAACGATATTATTTCTTTATCTCCGGTCAGCGAAACTTGAAGCGATAACGACAACTTGAACACTAGTTCCTACCACTTGCTTATTATTTCCTTGTTATTCTTTTAGTGGATTTTGGTATTGTACTTGGTTTTAAGCATGAATTAGAGGACGTATTTGATGATTGGTGTGGGTGCCATAAGCTGATCCAACAATTTTCATAGCCGAGAACCTATGGATTAAAAATGTCAGGGTCAGTATAGTTTGTTTCTTTTAGTACCATTCATCACTGTTGTCTATTCAGTACATTAGTGGTTGTCTTCTCATCATGAACCTTCCATGTATTGGGGTACATTCATCCTCTGATTACATTCTTCAATCATTGTTATATATATGAATTCCAACTTCTATATGAATTCCAAGTTCGAAGTGTTCTTGAAAATGAACAAGTTGTTTGATCCAATTGGCAGTCAAGGCTTGTTTCAGGTAGGTGGTGTGATGGATGTTATGGAAAGGATTTTGGTGCAAACTTGTGGTAGCAAAAGCTAGTTGTAGTAGAAATATAAAACAAAAGAAATCTGGAGATGAAAGGAGAGGAAGAGGAGGGAGAGGAACAGCTAGGGTAACAACTTCTTGTGTTCAGTGTTCAAGTTGTCGGCGATATTATCGAAATATTGCTGATAATATCGGTATCGCTAGTCTTGCGATACCGAAACCCCCTTATTTCGTTTCTCTTTGGATTATCGGCGAAATATCGCAGATATCGGTGAAAAATCGGAGATATCGGCGAAAATCCTGGATTATCGCCGATAATATCGAGATTTTCGCACTGTAGCTACCAACCACGATCCCTATCACGGGAAAACTGTGGCCAACAACCCATAAATCCGTAAGAAAACCCCTCTTTGAAAAAATCGAAAATAAGAAAACCCCTCTTTCGGAAAAAGTATCGGAATCGAGAAGATCGCCTACTTGTTGATCGGATCGGAAGTTGGAGCTCGGAAGAACGCATCGATCAACAGCGCCCGGTGCCATTCCGTTCGGATTTTCAGGTTTGAAAATCCCCTTTCTGCATCAACCCTCTTTCAAATATCTCATTTCTTCGGCGGAGATATCTCTTCCACGAAATTTTGGGGTTTTTTTTTTTTCTTTTCATAAAGAAAAACCCGTAATAGATATCGGGATTTTTTTTTTCTTTTCTTACCAGCCTGATGAGGCATGCGCACCTACGCACATGCACACCTTTGTACACGTGTCATGGGAGTGTAATCCGGACGGTCCATGTGATGCGGAATCACATGAAACCTCGTAGGGGCAAATTTCATACCGATCTAAAACTCTGGTAGGCTATAGAAAAGAGAAATGCAAATCAATAGATGAAACATTTTTCTTCTTTCATGGCCCACCAAAGTTTTGGATCAAAGTAAAAGTTGGGCCTTACAGGTTTCATGGGGTGCTGCATCACGTGGACCGTTCAGATTTTAGACTCCCATCATGTATGATGGCCCACCAAAAAGTTCGCACCGTTACGTACGAACGCAGTGAGCGTATATCAACGCATTACGCGGAAAACAATCCGCGCGTGTATAAAGTGACGCAGGGGAGGACGTGAGGTCGAGCACCGTCTTCCTCAAGAGGATAATTATTCCGAATCCACGGAACTTCAGAAAGCAGAAAATAGAAATAAATTCTAATAAATTCGAAATTGATTGATGAATAATTGATAATCCCTAATGTGTCTCCTTACTAAACTAAAATTCGTAATTACCAAAAATAGTAAAATTCTAACTCTAATAAAAATCCTAATTCTAATAAAACTCTTCTAAAGCTTGCAAATAAACTTTCTCTAGAAGAGTCCTAGTATAACTAAAAGTTATTTTTAAAAGGAAAGAAAATCTAAAGCTCTAAAAATATTTAAAAAATCGAAATTACTAAAAATAGTAAAATTTTCCTAAAAATTCTTTTTTTTTCTTTGTGGGTCGGTTCACCTCGGATGGCCCATTTCGGTAAAGATTGATAGGTTGTGCCCCGTAACGATGATCAAAAGTTATAGTCAATCACGGTCCATCTTCTTTTGGCTCAACCATGCTAGGAACGTGTGTGTGACAGGTTGTACATCAGAACCCCTCCACTTGAAAAAAACTCGTCCTCGAGTTACGCAAGAGACTTGGCACATGAGCCTGAGATAATTTTTTGTACTTGGCATTAAGCTTTTGAGCCGATACGATACACATACTCATGCTTTCCTTAACTTGACTAATATTGATTAATTCCTCCACATCTGTCTTCAAGATTTCATATTTTTTCTGATAATGTGGGCAATTAGGCGGACTTGCCCCTGCGATGGGATCAACGTAATTTTGCATATCTCGTATAGGAGGTAATTTATTAGGGAGTTCATCCAACAACTGGTTCCAAATCCTTTAGGATATTCACAGCTCCACATATCAACTATGCATATATGTCTCCGTTTCCTCGTTTAACAAAGGGCATGAGAGATTGTCCCTCCACTTTAGAAGTCTTGATACCGTTCCCATAGGGGTCACATGAGATGAATCCTGTGGTTTGTTGCAACTCCGTTTTGACTTGGTCACCTCTCGGACAAATAATAGGATTTCTCTGCATAACCCTTTAATATTGGTTATCTTGCCAATAATTTTGATTTTGTTGGAATAATGATCGTAATTGGTAGGGAAGAATCGCATGCACAATAACTTCTTCATCCGTGACCACATGCGGATTGACGCCATAAGCTGAAGTTCTGCCCGTCAACTTGTAGGCCACGAATTTAACTTTTTTTCTTCCATTATGTTCATATAGTCGAAGAAACGTTCGACTTTAAGCGAGGAAGTCCTTGAAGTAGAGTTGACCATTAAAACTAGGAAGAACTTTCATGTTGAATTCTTGGTCCATCCGATCCATCCGATCAATGGCTCGTCTAGGATGTTGTAAAATCATGTCGCTAGATCCCACTTTATCGGGAATCCTGTGGTTCATTTAAAATCGCCCTATGATCAATATGATTACGAATTCTAGCAATTGTTGATGGTGGATCACCACTTGAACACGGAGTTGCCTTAGGGCCTCCGCCAAACGGCCATGCGATCGATGGAAGCTGCAGCCCTTGCATAGCTTGCCGATTCTCTCGCCGTGCTGAAACCGCTCATGGGATTGTTGCCCGACCGGTCGTTAGAAGCCATCTATCCAAGGAAAAACCTTGCTCATAGGATAATTATTTCGAATCCACGGAACTTCTCTCCGGATCACGAGGCCGAGGAAAGAAAGCGAAAATAGAAATAAACCGAAATTGATTGATGAATAATTGATAATCCCTAATGTGTCTCCTTACACCATTAATATAGGCGTAATTACCAAAAATAGTAAAATTCTAACTCTAATAAAAATCCTAATTCTAATAAAACTCTTCTAAGGCCTAATTTCTAAAAATAAAAATTGCAAATAAACTTTCTCTAGAAGAGCCCTAAAAGTTATTTCTAAAAGGAAAGAAAATCTAAAGCTCTAAAAATATTTAAAAAATCGAAATTACTAAAAATAGTAAAATTTTCCTAAAAATTCGTTTTTGAGCTGAAAGCGCGCCTTTTTGACGAAACGGACAGATGCGACCCACTTTGTGGGTCGGTTCACCTCAGACCAAAAAGTTCGCACCGTTATGTACGAACGCAGTGAGCGTATATCAACGCATTACGCGGAAAACAATCCGCGCGTGTATAAAGGCAACCCAGCCACCACATGTAAGGCCCACCATGATTTATTTATTTTATCCACTCCGTCCATACACGTTAACAGATAATTTCAGGCCTTTATATAAAAAAAATTTGAGGCATATCCAATGTTCAAATGGACCACACCATAAGAAACAGTTGAATTGAATGTCTACCGTTGAAAAATATTTGGAGGGCCACGTAAGTTTTGGATCAAGCTAATATTCGTGTTTTCCCTTCTTTCGTGTCATTTTTAACTTTTGAACGGGTTGGATTTCAAATAACGTTATGGCCGGCCTTAGGATAGTTTCAATTGTAGGAATCACTCTTGAACTGTTTTCTGTGGTGGGGTCCAGTGCAGATTTTTATCTACCTCATCCTTTCGCTCATGGCCTAAAATGATATCTCAAAATGGATGGACGGTGTGGATACAACACATACATCGTAGTGGGGCCTACAGAACATGGTGATGTCACTTCAGTAGCCGACCGCTACTCAACCTGTCAGTATCTAAGCCGCGTCCGCGCGGATCGGAAACGGATTGGCTATTCCCCTGCCACCAGCCATTGCACTGTGGGTCCCACCATGATGTATATGTTTCATCCATGCCGTTCATCTATTTTTATAGATAATTTTACGGTATGAGACCAAAAATGAGGTATATCCCAATCTTAAGTGGACCACATTACAGGAAACAGTGTTGAATGAACATTGACCATTTAAAACTTTTTGGGGCCCATAAAACTTTTTGGGGCCATCCAATGAACATCTCGCCTCTTTTTTTACTGTAAACATGTCTTTGATAGTATATCAGATCCATGAAAATGGTGGGACACACCATGATGATCAAGATGAACCGATTTTTGGGTGGGCCACAACTTCAAAATCAATGGGCAGCCGATGGAATACTTAGTGTACATGTGTGCAAGCCAAAAGAGTGGATTGATCTGATTTTCATTCCAGTTGATCATCATGGTGTGGTCCACCTTTGGCACGTAACCGATTTTGTACAATTGTGACACTTTTGCTAGAAAGAAATCATTGTATCAGAAAATAACATCCAGGCAGGCCCTGGTTCAGTTGAATGGGGATAATTTCTTTAAATTTCTACTCAACTCCTATTTTTGGGCAAAAAATAGAAAGCTCCAAAAATGATATTTTGCTGATTGGGTCAGCGCATGCTTTTTGGCCCCCATTAAACGAAAACTTTTAATTTAATGTATTCTTTTTGTAAATTTTTCATTCCTAAATATGTAAATATATGTGTTTAGGCATGTCCTGAAGTTCCACCGAAAAGCTCCACCATTTTCTCCATGTTTCCCCCTTTTTTCCTGCATTTCCGGTTATCGGCGATATTATCGGCGATAACGATATTATATCTTTATCTCCGGCCAGCGAAACTTGTAGCGACACCGACAACTCGAACACTGGTTGTGTTATACTTAGTCAAAAGACTAACACACACATATTAGCATGGAGGAAATGTTACAGTGCTCCGTTGGGGTACATACAAACATACACACTCACACACTCAATTACATATATTTCCACACCCCCCCTCAAGCTGAAGCATGTATATTGATCATGCTCAGCTTGGAATACATAGAAAGAAAATGGTAACAATGAGCATGGAACATTGCTCCCCCTCAAACACAACATGGCAAGAACATAGACTGAAGCTTGCACTTTCTTCATCCGTAGAATCTTCTCTTCAAGTACAGGGCCATGACAAAACTCGATAATAATTGAGTCAATAACATTCTCTCACAAATATGAGTGTGCATCATGTAAAACACTCGAGAGAACAAACACAAGGTGAGGGTGCATCACGTGTAACTACGCTCACAACAAACACCCAGGTGGAGGGGCACTCACACCATAAACATGCTTAATATAAGAAGAGCAGATGAACTGAGAAGGAAAAATCCACCACTTGTAAGAAAACTCCCATGTAAAGTTGAATGGGGCATAACGTCGAACACCTTGTGTGCACCGAACCTTTTAAGCATCACGATGATAGTATTAACATTGCAATGACCATCAACACGATTTTACACAACGTTTTACAACCCCACAACATCAAATTATGAAGAAGGAAAATCCAGCAACAAAGCCCACAAAATAAGAGACTACGCAACCATCTCTCACAAAAGACATCGCAATACTACCAAACCTTGACGAAACTTTTGAATCTTGTTCCTGGTGATTGCTCTTGATCAATCACACCTACCCCTTGGAGAAAATTTGCTCAAAACTCCTTCAGAAAAGCATCACGACAGAGGGACCAAAATCTGGGTTTTTCCGACTTTTTCTTCATTTTTGCTGAAACACCATGAAAAACACTTCGAAGAAATGCGGAAAAATCATCATTATTCCTCTAAAATCCGGATCTAACAACTATTACGCCTTCTACTAAAAAAAAAAAAGAAAGACAGGCTGGTCGTACATTGCCGACGTCATCCATGCGCACGGACAACGTCAGCAGTGGGCCCCACTACCACAAGTTGTGGTCAAATCCCGTATCAGACACTCTGATACCAAGTAAAAATATAAAATAAACGAAATCTAGAGATGAAAGGAGACAGGAAGAGGGGAGGGAGAGGAATGGCTAGGGTAACAACTTGTTGTGTTGTGCTTAGTCAAAAGACTAACACACACACACACACACACACACACACACACACCAGTTTGAAGGAAATTTCACAGTGCTCCGCTGGGGTACATGCAAACATACACACGCACACACTCAATTACATATACTTCCACAGTTGTAGTTTTGGGGATGGACAAACTCATGGATGAGTTTTCCCTAGACCGGGACAATTGAAGCAGCCCATGCTATGGGCCAAGGGTAGGCCCGCCCAATGTTGGTTTGGAATTCATTTGTTTTTGGGGTGCTACATAACGCCGTTCTTGGCATGTAGGCTCACCTTTCACTTTTGGTCCTACAGTTGTCGGTGTATAGGCCATACTGGGGGAGAGGACTCTATGGTGTAGAGTGTGCATAGTTTAGGTCACTTTTTGGTTAGATCCTTGTACAAGCTGATCTGAGCTGAGGACTTTGTAGCTCAAGGGGGGCACACCTTTCACTTTTGGTCCTACGGAGCCCCTCCCAAGGTGATTGCTTTCACATGGTTGGCATGAAGGAAGCCGGTCTTGACTATAGATAATCTCTAAAAGAGGTCTTTGCCTATTCCGAACATGCATTGTTTGTCCAAGCAAGATGTGGAAAGCAAGATGTGGAAACCGTTGATCATTTGTTCATATTTTGCCCGTTCTCATCCAAGGATTGGGAGCACTTCATTGTTGCTTTCGAGATGCTGTGGGTCATGCTGGGCTGTGTTAGGAGCCTTCTTTGGGCGTGACATGGGGGTGGAGGGGGGAAGATTGATTAGGTTGCGTGGCTTCTTTTTTTGTTGGCAATTTGGTGGGCTATTTGGGGTGAAAGAAATAGGAGACGTTTTCGGAACGTCTCTAGGTTGATTGAAGCGGTTATGGCTATTTTGGAGTGGGCTGCTGCCCTTCAGTGGCCTGTTCTGTTTCCAGCCTGCCCTTTTTTGGTCCAGGTGATTCTTGTTTTTTCATTTGTAATTCTTCCTCTGTTCCGCTATTGCAATTATTTCAATAAAATTTTCTTTATCCTTTAAAAAAAAAACATAACACCATTGTTGCTGTGGTAATGCTCTACAATCACATTATATGGTAGCACTACTGTAACTTGCTAACAGTTGGGAACAAAAATGAGGTAGTTTTTAAAGGATATACATAGGGTTTTGTTTAGACTTAATCTAGGACTGACGTTAGCCAGGATCAGGGGCTCGGATTTAGTGTAGACTTGTTTTTTGGTAGGGTGATACATACATTTGGAATTGTTAATGTTCACATTTGTGTACTCCTGTGGTGCACTCAGTGTTCGCAATATCGATACTATCGGCCGATATTATCGTTATCGCTAGCTAGCAACACGATATCCGCTCGAAATCCCTCAAAAAAAAAGAAAAGAAGACAGATTTCTATGTATCGTGCAATATATCACACGATATCGCACCATTTTTTGCGATATCACAGATATTATCTGTAGATTTATTCCTTTTGGCTTGCATAATTACCAAAAAAAAAAAAGGAAGAAGAAACAGGAAAGAGCTTTGAAATCAAAAATCTCGATTTCTTACCTTTTTGCTTCGAATAGAAGTAAGATTCAAATTGCATGAGGTTTTGGCGAGAAATCTGTCAAAAAATCCTATAGATTTGGGTTTGAATGAGGGAATTTGGGGATTTTTGAGAGATTTTAGCGTTCCGGTCCTTCCGGAACCCTTTCTGTTTCGAAATTGGCTGCGGATTAGCTATTGACAGGTAGATTGGCGCAACTAAAGTGATGTTGGCAAGTTTTGTGGGCCCCACCATGATGTATGTCTTGTATCCACATCGTCCATCATTTTGGAGAGATCATTTTAGGGAATGAGACAGAATGAGGCAATCCCAAATCTGGAGTGGACCCCACCACATAAAACAGTAGATACAGTGATGTTCACCATTGAAACCTTCCTAGGGCCATCATGAGAGGTTTTTTTTTTTTGTTATCCAACCTGTTAATAAGTTAACACGAACATGAACGAAGGGAAAACATAAAAATTAGCTTGATCGGAAACTTCTGTGGTCCTTAAGAAGTGTTTAATGGTGGGCATTCAATCCCCATTGTTTTCTGTGGTGAGTCCACTCAAGCTTTGGATCTGCCTCATTCTTTGGCTAATGCCCTAAAATGATCTCTCTAAAATGATGGACGGTGTGGATATAACACATGCATTATGGTGGGCCCATAGAACTTGGTGACATCACTTTAGTAGCCAATGGCTACTCAACTGGTGTGATATGTGTCTTTGCAGCGCATGCTCCTCAGCTCCAAGTTGTACGAACGTTCCAAAGGAGATCATTGTAACATGGCCCCCAAAATGATGTATTTATTATATCCACACCGTTCATCCATTTTCCAAGATCATTTTAGAGCATCAACCCAAAAATGAGTCATACCCAAAGCTCAAGTGGACCACACCACAAATAGAAGTGGGGACAATTATTCTCACAGTTAAAACATTTGTAGGGTCCACCATAACGTTTATTTTCCATCCAATATGTTAATAAGGTCACACATACCTGGATGAAGAGGAAAAACAAATATCATATTGATCCAAACCTTTTGTGACCCCTAAAAGGGTATCTATGGTAGATGTTCAGTCCCCCACTATTTTTTATAGTATGGTCCACTTGATCTTTTGATCTTTCTTATTTTTAGGCTCAAGCCTTATGACAAGCTCGCCTAATGGATGGATGGTTTGGATATAACACATACCTCATGATGGGACCCACAAAACTTGGTGACGTTAACACACCAACCAAGTCGATGGTGTGTGGTACACCCGCCAATTGGCTTCCCCTTCCTCACGGCTTAGCTAGAGACGAACTCCCCTGCGGGCTGTGGGGTCCACTTGATGTATATGTTTTATCCAGTCTGTCCATTCAATCTAGAAGAGCATTTTAAGGCATCAATCATAAAAAAAGGGACCTTTTTAAGGCTCAAGTGGACCACACCATAGGAAGCAGTGGAGATTGAACACTTACAATTGATAACTTTAGGTCTATATGGCCTTATGAACAGGTTGGATAGCCAAATAAACATCAAGATGGGCCCTACAATGTTTCGAATAGATTGGACGGCAAATAACTCAATCACCACTATTTAATGTGGTGTGGTCCACTTGAGCCTTAAATCTACCTCTTTTTTAGGATCATGCCCTAAAATGACCCGTCAAAATGTATGGACGACGTAGATAAAACATATATAATATAGTGGGCCCCATACAGTCCCTAATAGGTCCGTCTATCTCTTGCTAGGTACCAGTGAAGCCCAACTTGGGTGAGACCTTCGAACCAGCAATGTGGGTGGGACCCCTTACAGTAGTTGCCGCCTTGATGTATGAATTGTATATCCACGCCGTTCATGTGCTTTTCCAAGTTATTTTAGACCATGGTCCCAGAAATGAATAAGATAAAAGTGTCAGGTGGACCGCACTACATGAAATAGTAATTAATGGCCATTGAAAACCTTTTGTGGGCCACAAAATTTTTACATCAAGGTGATATTTGTTTGTCTTTCATTCAAATCTGTATGACCTTATCAATTGGTTGTATTTTCATACATGTCTTAATACATTTATAAATGTTTTACATCATATTTAAATATAGTAGTCTTAGTTCAATCGGACAATGCATAGTTTATGACCCTATACAAAGGAAACCTATTATGTGCACTTCTTTCTTGAGATTCTATGATTTAAAAGTGTGTATTAAGGTCTTTTTAAATAATCCTTGAAGTTTCATTGAAAAATTCAACTATTTTCCCAATGTTTCCCCATGTTTCCCAAAAAGTGCGATAAATTACGCGATACAAACGATATATCCCATGCGATAACCGATACATATCTGTATCCCTAGGGTGCGATACATTGCGCGATACCGATATTTCAAACACTGGGTGCACCATATCCAGCAGTGGGCTATAACTTATGGTTCTCTTGCAGTGTAGCAGTCCTTTTTGGGTGTTTTTTGTTCTCATCTCTTGTTAAACATAAGTAGGATAGGAGTCCTATTATGACTAGGTTAGGATTCCTCTTTATCTGATCTTGTAACCTAAGGAGTAAGGGAGGATGAAATCTCTCTTCTTCTCTCTCTCTCTCTCCCCCCCCCCCCCCCATCATATCTTCAGGAATGATATTGATAATTCGTTGTAGGATTATTTTAGAGAATTGTTTTTTCTGGGTGTCATTTATCCATATCTAGAGGCAATTCCTACATCTTGTATAGCTCCTTTGCCAATCGTATTTTACAGATGTGCTTGTGCTTGGGTTTAAGCACAAACTAGTGGACTCGTTTGACAACTACTTATTTTACACCAAAGATTTAGCTCCTTTTAGTTGGATTCTTTTGGGTGGATATCGAAGAGTGTGGACGATAACTGTAAGAAGAATAGTCAAATAAAAAGAAAAACAGTAACTGCAAGAAGGCTTCCATTGTTACAAGTCACAACCAATGCTGATAATGCCCTACAAAGCCCACACCGCAGCAAAGAAGTGATGTTTCAAACATAACATGGTAACAACAAGCCACATGCTTATACCATTTTTTAAAATTATTTTTATTTTTATTTTTTATAATTGGTTATGATATACAATCTCATATTATGTTCAATTTTCCAATGCATAGATTAATATGGGATATTTCTAATTTCATTTATTTGTTTATTGGGATAAGCAATGCTTCCGTAATCATTCACCTTTCTGACTTCTAATCTATTTAGGCTTGTGAATAGCTAGAGCATCTTTGTTCGTTATATTAGTGCATATGTGGATTCACTGTTCATTGTTCAGTAGAGATACTTGTAAACAATATTCTTGCATATTGGTAGAAAGAAAACGAAACTCTTCATTTGCAAGTAGCAGAGTCTAATGTAGCTTCTACATAAATTCTTAGATTCGATTTCACGGGATTAACACCAATAAAGAGGAAGTGGTACTAGATGGAAGTGAAGCACCCATAAGAATTGATGCTAAAGCTCTTTTGTCGTCCGAGAAACTTGTGCCTGTTGCTAATTTAAACAAGGTAAGCTTGGTCCCCTATCTCTGATGTTTTCAGGTAAAAGCAAGCATGCAATTTATAGAGTATATGGGCGTGTGCATGCGTGTGTGTGTGCATGCGCATGTGTCTATGTTTGTGTGAATGTATGCATGTGTATTATTTACCTTGCTCCTTTTTTCTTGAATTCTTCATTTTGCAGATAAGGATCCCCTATCGGCCTGTTGATTCTAACCTTAGACCTCTTCCTACAAACCGTGACAAGTTACCCTCTGGCAAACAGATTCTTGCACTAACACTAACGTGAGTATCAATATTATGCTTTGGGATTTCCTTGCTTCCATTCTTGAACTTGAATTTCATTCATATTTAAACTTGTATGTTATTTGGTTTTTGTAGTTACAAGTTCAAATTGGAAGATGGAGCTGAAGTAAAGCCCCATGTGCCACTACTTAACAATCGCATATATGATAATAAATTTGAGTCCCAATTTTATGTAATTTCAGATTCAAACAAGGTCCATACTTCCCTCCATTCCTATAGATTTACTAAAGCAATTTATAATTATGGCTGTGTTTTCTCTTTTAGTTATTGTTGTTCTCTTTCTATATCAGCTTGTCATTCCCTTATGTAATCTAGCTCATATTTATGTTATCATATTTTAGTACTAGGGATTGATAAAAAGATAAAATTTAGGTCTAGGGTTTAGGTTTCAGGATGAACAGGAATGGATTAATGAGCTTGTCTGGCATTGGATGCTGGAGACTTTTAACTGTTTGCAAATTCCCCTCTCCATGTGCAATAGTTAAGGCTAAAGGCAGTTTTTCTTGGCATGTGAAGCAATGTTTGGTAAAATTTATAGGTGGGTTCCCCGTTATTCTCTGCAGCCACCTACGTGAGCATTTCCTTTCCCCTTTTGGTCCAATGGTGGTGCATTCGTGCATCGGAGCCAAGTTGCCTTCATGTCTTCATCAACTGATACAAGGGAACTTGTTTAAAATGCATCGTTTTTCCCTTTCCCTCCTCATTATAGGTATCATGAAGTGTATCTTGGATCGGCACTTGTGCATCCATGTGTTGGTCAATTGACTATTGTTGTGGCTGATGGGAGCTATTTGCCTTCAGATATGAAGGATTGCTCCGTTTGCAATGAGAATTCACTTGCTCAATGGCCAATGTCTAGGCTGGGCATGAGCCAATGATTGATGGTCCAGCCGAGCCTGTTGGCTTGGTCCAATCATCAAGTGGGCCACCATTATACAAAAAGAATGATCTGTTTAAAGAAACTTGCGACTTGTTCCCATTCACCATACATGTGTTCTTTAACGACACTCGTAGGATCTGGGCCATCTTTTAGTGATACAAACCGTTTATATGATGGGACTCGTCGTAGATGGAGGATATTGAAAAAGATTTTAAAAAAAAATTAAAAAAAATCTTAGATCAGACTATTTCAAACCTTTGATTATTTAAAACTTTCCTTACACGGTTGACCATGTACACCTAGGGCAGGGCTGAGCCGGGTCAACCTTGGTTCGGCCCTAGCTTGGTCCATTGCCACCCCTGTCGGCTAGTACATGTGTATTGTATATGAATCGGTCGTTGACATGCCTAAAACAATCCAACCCAAAGGTTGGTGGATCATCAGCCCGTATTGACTAGTATCAGTCAATATGGGCCATATCAATACTGATGTGCCCATCTTGTATTGGTTTTGGCTAACATGCATATAAAGGCCTATTTTCTGATTATTATTTTTTTATAGATTTTTTTTCTTTTTCTTTTCTTCATTTCAATCTTAAAGGAAGCTTATGAATGCATATTTGATAGATCCAGGCCTACTTTGGAGATCATCAAATGCTGATTTGGGCCGGGCATACTATATGCAACGATATAATCCTTCAAGATAAATTAAAAGAAAAAAATATAATACAAAGGATCATCCCATCTCAATTGAAAAAGGAAATATCTTTTTTGGAAGAAATCTAGTTCCACTTCATTGCTCTTTGCCTCGGATTCTCTATAAAAAAGGAACAAAAGAATATATTAAATGGGAGATAGGAAAGAAAGGAACTAATCCAAAATATAAATGTCCATTTCTCAAAGGTTCACCAATTACTTGACAGTTGGTGGGTCTCTTTGTATGTGTTGTCCAGAAAAAAATGGTTTTTTCTTTTTCATATGAATCTTTTCTTAGAGAGAAATTGAACAAGTGTGGTCGTCCCCTATTGGGATGTACTATTAAACCGAAAGTGGGGTTATCAGCCAAGAACTATAGTAGGGCGGTTTATGAGTGTCTCCATGGTGGACTTGATTTTACCATAAGATTTGAGTGGAATTCCATAAATCAAAGTTTACCATTTTGGAGATCATTTTGATAGCTGAGTAATTATATTTTGTGAACCTATGTGTTTATTTATGAGACATTAAATTCTAAATAGTGAGCACAAGGCATAAAACTGAAAGAGAGGTTCTTAAGTTTATTATCAATCAATTCTACGGAAGAAGGATGAGTGGAGATGTAAACCGACGACATTGCGATTGAAGTAGGGGGATAGGAATTCATATTTTCCCACAAGATAGTGAACAGAATGAAAAGAAATAATCATATTTGTAAGTTTCAGATCTAGGGGTAACTCATCGAATATCATGTTCAAATTAAAGAAAGGATTATTAAATTCTACACTTAATGTTGTATACTCCTTTGTATTCTAAAGGAGAACTTTCGAGGTTAGTTTCTTGATGGGTTGCCTTTTGAGTAAAACTAGTTGGGACATAATAGAGGGATTCATGAGAGAATTTGAAGAATAGGAAGTTTGTAGGGCAGTCGGTATGGATAGGGATAAGGTGCAATATTTGAATGTTTGCTCCACGGCTTTCTAAGAGCAAATGGACATTTAGTGGTGGCAGGTGGTAGCGAGTTGGGCAGCTTGCCCGGCCTAGCTAGGCCTATTTAGGCTTGGACCTATTAACTTGGTCCATGGGTCGCACTTGGACCTAGCATGTATAGCCCAATCTATTTTTGGGGCGGGCTTGGATTTAGGTCATTTTGTCCCAACTTGGTCGATCCATAGCCTGGCCCAGTCTGGCCCATTACCATCCCAATTGGACATAGTCAAGGGGTACTTGATGTGCTTTATCGATGAGTTTCTTGACACTGTAATATTGAAAGGCTTTAATGCTTTTATAACAACTATCCTTGTAGTTGAAGAGGAAATGTAACTTAAAGACTTTTAGCAGGTAAGCTTGGTTGGAGGTGTGTACAAAATTCTTGCAAATTGTCTCTCGTTTTGTCTAAAGGGAGGCCATGGGCCTAGTATTTTGTCAAGATAAGGTGCATTTGCGAAGTATAGGCAAAACTTTGATGGAATATCAATGGCCAACGAGTGTGTTAGGAAAAAAAAGGTAAAGCACAAGGTATTTAATAATGGTAACAGTGGCTGTAATGGCCACCGTCGTTACCGTTATGATATGTGCTGTAACTGACATTTTGGCCAATTTCTTAAAAAAAAAAAAAACTGTTACGGCTGTTACATGCCAGTTTTTGTAACGACTGTTATGGCCCTGTAACACATAATGGTACTTGCCGTTACCATTATGTACTGGCCGCTTCGTAATCAATTTTGGATACCACGATGAAACCAGTCTATTATGTAAGATAAATATAGAAAAAGCAGACAATCATGTGGACTATGATTCTTATTCTTTTCTCTTCAAAGGGTGGATTTTGGGGACAAGTAGATTACATGCACAAAATGCTGTCTCTCATCGGTGCCTTTTTCAAAATTTTTTGGCTTCTTTCCTAGCTTTAGAGGCCTACGAGCTACGACAAGGTGACCCCCCCTCCCATAATTGTAGAGTTTGGTTCTTTTGGAGAGGCTTGCCAGGTTCGGTTTCATTAGAGGGCTTGACATGGGCTCTATAGAGATTTGTTTTTTGCACCTTCAGTTTGTAGATTAAACTTTCACTGTTTGTGGTGCATCTTTAGAGCTGGTGATAAGTCTCAAAGAATTCCTTTAGTATTTTGAAGTAGTATTAAGCCTTCAGGTGGGTGTTATAAAAGCACCATCACAACCATGGTGGCATTTGAGGATGAAATAGAAGAATCTGGTTAATTGGAAGGGTTCAGCGAAGTTTTGCTACCGGTGAAGTATGTTGGGCTTATGATGGGAGGTAAATCTTCAGCATCGTCCCTTTGGGGTCTTATCATTGATAGGACTCAGAAAAAGTTGGACGCATGGCAAATATTTTACTTCTCCTTGGGTGGAAGAATTACTCTCACCAAGTTAAAATTGGGGAGGGGAAAGCATATGGGTATAAGTTCCACCCTGTAAATTGAGAGGATGTGAAAAAGTTAAAGAGGAATGGTGATATTGGGCTGAGAAGAGTAGAGAAAAAAAAGAAAAGGAATTGGAGGACTGGATGCATTATGGAGGAATGTTGTCTACAGAAAATACGGTGAATCCACGACTGGGGGGTTGAAAGTTTTGGTAAGCTATTATCACTTTTGGTACAAAGCGTGGCTTGATGAAGTCCAATTTGCAGAATCTTTTCCCTCCTTATTCTCACTTTTTGTCAACAAAGAAGAAATAGTGTTGGATTTTTATGAGTTTAATGGGGGCCTAGTGGTTTGGAACGTGCTTCTTTGGCCGGATCTGACTGTGGAAGGGATGGGGTCCTATAGTGGACTTGTGGGAAAGTTATATGAGGCACGTATTGATCCGAGGGTTGAAGATCTGAAAGTTTGGAAATGAACAAAGCATGGTAAGCTTACTTTCAAGTCCATTTGGTCAACTTCAGCTAGGGATGGGGCCCCATGTTTAGTCAATAAGGTGCTGAAATCTTCGGTTCCGTGAGGGTCCAAGCGTTTGCATGGATTGCCATGGCTGACAAAATCCTCACTGTCATGACCTTGATGGGAGTTGGGGGTATCATCAGAGGCAATAATAGGATAGTGTTGGCAAAACTATCCAAGCCAATTGGAATTTGGGGACTCCAATCTTGTTGAAGACCCTTATACAAGCAGTGAAATGTATTTGTGCGATGAACCTTCTTCGAACCATTGTTGAAGTCAATTCCTCAAATGTTATTCTTTAGACCTATTCTAGCTACTATCACTGGCTAGTGGCTCATGAAGTGGTGGAAGCTTGAGATGTGCATTGGCCGTCTGATCTCTTTTGTCTCAATGCCATGGGGTGCTGATGCTGAGGGCCTAAGGCTAATGCTCTTGCTAAAAGCAAGAATTCCCTTTTGGGGATAGTTTCCATTTTTTAATACCTTAATCTTGTGTCTTCTCCTTATTATTATGCATCACCATCACCATCATCTAGGCCTTATCCCAACTAATTGGGGTCGGCTACATGAATCCTATTCGGCCATTCCACTCTATCAAGGGCCATGCCTTTTGTTAGACCATAGGTCAATAAATCTTTTCTTACTACCCTATCGACATCCTTTTGGTCCTCCTCCTTGCCCCTTTTAGTGCTTTTTACCTTGTAGCAACTCACTCCTAACAGGCATAAATTTTGTTCTCCGTTGTATGTGTCCAAACCATCATATTATTATTATTATTGTGCATGTTTTTATCAATGTTTTTAGTAGCGTTCATAGCGTGCGCTACGTGGCGTAGCCTCCTAGTTGCGTAAGCCATAGGGCATGTAGTGTATGCCAAATGTAGCATATGTAGCGTGTAGTGTAGGTAGTGTACGCTACCCGAAATCTCCTTTTTTAAGTGCTTTTGCCATGTTAGTTTAACACCAATTTTAAAATTGTGGTGACTCATCCCCGTCACAAGTGGCACTACATTAGATCAATCCAAATCATCCAAATTGTGGTCCGTATCATGGATATTGCACTTAGATCAATCTGGACAAATTATTGTCCATATTATGAAATTTTGATGTTTCAATAAATAAAAAAAGAGGTCTACTTAGAGATGTCGAAAGGCAAAGAGAGATTTTGCATGAAAATATGTGGTTGACAATCTAGACTCATAGGAATTATGCAATTTGTAAATTTTATCATATTTTATTATTATTTTAATTTAAAAATATTAATTATTGTGTAGCTTACGCTTGAGGGGCAAACACTACACTACATGCTACAAGCTATTTAAAATACTGGTTTTTGTATACTAGAGGCTGCTGGTGAGGCTTTTGTTTGTTTTTTTGTTGTTGTTGTTGTTGTTGTGTTGTTCTGTGGTTCATGTCTATTGGGTGTTTCCTTTTGCTGGTGTGTGGTTTTTCTTCTTAATAAAATTCTATACCAATAAAAAAACAAAATCCTCAGTGTCAAGAATATTAAGAAGAGGAACGTTGCCATTCCAAACATGTGCATCGTGTCTAGGGAGGCGGAAGAGTTGGCCAGCCATCTCTTCCTTCACAGTGGAGCCAGAAGAGCAGTTTTTTGACATTTCTTCAACATCTTTGTGTGTCTGAGGCCCTCAATGAATCCATCCTGGAGTTGCTTGTGATATGGGGAAGAAGTCCATTTTATCCTTGAGGGGTTACCATTTGGAAGATGATCCATATGCTACTGTGTGGGGGATATGGAAAGAGAGGACTAGCAGAACTTTTTTAAGATAAAAGAGTTCTGGTTGAATCTCTAAACATGAACATTCAATATAAATGGTATAAGCCAGATCTAATCCCGGATTCAAAAGGTGTCTTTTTCAGACTGGGATATCCTGACCCGAGTTAGTTGGTATACAGCTTAAATATTGATGATGATTCTATTCTGCAAGATCCATGGATATTCTTGCATGCGTTTTTGGGGTGAGGGGGCTGATTTGTATTTTCTGGATGGAATGATGTCTCATAATCTCTCCATCTGTTCTCCTGTTTTTATTTATTTATTTATTTACTTTTCTTCATCATAATACAATCTAGTTGCCATTTAGATGAAAAAAGTATGTGCATGGAAACCAAAAGTAATTTTTTGCTGGTACAGGCCCTTCATCAGCATTTCCTAAAAGGTTTCTTGCTTTGTTTAAATTCCATCCTTTCACTATTAAACAGACTTTGTTCACTACAATTTCTCATGCATGTCCATAAGCAGTTCATCTATTAATGACAGTTTTCTCAAAATTTCAAACAAGTCAATCCAAAAATCGATTACTTCTTTTTATTCACTGTAACTTTTTAGTCTTTTTTTTTTTTTTCCTGTTGAGGTCTTTTTCTTCATGTATCAAGGGTGCGGCTGAGCAGCATACTTTTGTTGTCTTTCATTTCATGATAATATATTAGATAGATGGTACTTGACAATCCTGCATATGGGAAATACATGTTAAGACATGCCTATGAAAAGCAAATCAGATGCCATTACTCTATTCTGGCATTAGAGAGTATGCCAGATCTAAACCCTAGAAGAGCTGTTGCCATATTCGTTCTATGTACTGTAGTCATAGTTTATGTTAAATGTTATCAAATTACATTTCAGTATATTGGGTAAAATGACCCTGCAAATGTCGGCTTGTGTGGCTAACTTTGTGGTTGGGGAGCCTGCTGGATTGAGACAATCACACATCAGACTGTTGGTTGTGTTTCTTCTACTTCTATGTGAACAGAATATGGCTCCTAATCTTCTTCCTTTATCTGAAGCAAACCATTGTTATGAAGTTGCCAGTCACAAACTATGAACTGATGGAAAATGTATTAGTTAGATTTACTCTGCAAGTCAGAGGAGCTGATTATTTCTATTAATTTTATTTTTATTTTATTATAGCAAGTTTATGAAATGGGAGATGTCTATCCAAATTCAGTGAAACTTCCTAAAGGTGATTACACTCTCCAACTATATATAAGGTATGACTCATTTCATCAGTGAAGAACTGGAACATTATGTTGCAATCTTTCAGTTTAAACAGTATGACACGGGTCATTCTAGAAGATATTAAATTGTTACATTTTGTTGTGCCTTGAAATATTTGTGAATAATGCTTTTAAACAAATTACCATGCATCTAAAGTTCCTAAGTTATGGAACTTCAGAAATGTTTTTGTTTCTTGCCTATCATGGCTGTTATTCAGATCAGTTATCAATTATTATATGGTTCCATGTCTGAGTAGAGAAGAAAGCAAACAGTAAAAGAGAACCAAATCATTTTACAATCCTAGACTAGTCGAAGCTAGCTTGCTTCACCATTAAGCAAGTTCATATTATGAATCTTTTGAGTCTCGAGATGCTGGTAAAATAGAAAATCTTTGATATTCTTTAATCATCAAGAGAGTTTTGGCAAAACAAATTCTTTATTTTTTTATTTTAATTGTTTAATTTATTTGTTATGTTCCCTTATAAACTTTTGGACGTTGCTGCTTCCTATAGATATCCTTGGATATGGGTACCTTTAAAATAAAAAAATTGCTTCGATATGGGTATTGAAAATCAGAAAGCTCTATTCTGAGTTTTAATTATTTTAAGCATGTGACTGCTAGAAAAATTGTTCACCAATTTTGCACTTATAGAAGGAGCTATCATCATATCCTAGGCCTCAAAAAATGCATACCTTGTTGTTACATGATTATGCACATGTGGACCCATGGTTCGGATCCGCATTGATTCGATGAGGTCCCATCATGGGGTGGAATTTCTAAGATTCTCCCAAAATGGATGATCCGAACCCTTCAATCACTTACTGAAGTGCATCCTAAGTTTTAATTTATTGAATTTGTGGGCAACTTTAAAACTGTTGTGGCTAGGTTCACTTATTTTGTGGACCACTTGTACTTGCTGTTATCACTGTCACATGAACTGCATGCCTCCTTATGGTGGTAGAAATATTTTTTGTTCCATGAATCTTTTTTCATAACCCTAATTATGGTGCAGGCATGAAAATGTACAGTACTTGGAGAAAATGAAGCAGTTAGTTTTGTTCATTGAAAGAAAATTGGAGGAAAAGGTGGAATGCTCTTTTCTTTTTGTAACTAAGCATCTATTTACCATCATAAGCAGTTTTGTTTCACTTAATTACTTGCAATATCATCGTATTAGAAATTTGTCAAAATTGTCATTGTTTCGCAAATCATAGTAGGGATAAATTGTATCAAAGAGCAAATCGTATGATTTATTATTATTATTATTATTTTATTTATTTTTTAAATTAAAAAAATATGAAATATGAAAAATATAAATAAATAAAAAAGGCTAAAAAATCATCCTTTCACCATTAAAGGATTCTCATCTTCTTCTTCTTCTTCTTCTTCTTCTTCTTTTTTGGGGTCTTTCAAGAAATTTCTCTTAAAAAACATACAGGGATCCTTTTATAATTTATGTCGTCATATTTCTTGAATGTAAAACCACGTTGGGAAAGCAACATTTGATTCTGTGGACCGACGAAAAAAGATATTTTTATTTTAACCTCTATGCACAATTCATATAAGGTAACATGATCGTAACCATCCATAAAAACATTCCAAATGAGTTATAGATCTATTCGGTATTTTGACTAGTTAAGAAGTAAGACATAAAAAAAGCTCCATGATTTGAGAACCTATATCATTTAATCTCTTATAAAATAAAAAAAACAAAATAAATTAATTTACCTTTTAAAAACGATTCCCATCTAGTTAATAACATAAAATGAAAGCCAAGTGAAGCATAAAATAGAAGAGAACAAGTATAATTTGAATTGTAAGTAGGGATTTGAATCATAAATCATAGGTTTCATTATCATTGAATCGTAGGATTCATATAAAAAGGATTAAAGTTGGGATTCAAATCGTTTTTCTTAAGATTCAACCCAAATCATAAATAGTAAATCATAGGATTTTGATAACATGGTATATTAGCAGTTTATGTAATTTTGAACAAATGGGGGTGAAGAAGCTACTACAGGAGAATAGGATTTGTCTTGCCAAACAATGTTGTCATAATCGTTATCATCTCATAAATTGTAAAGGTGTCCGAATCGTATTGTATCATGAATCATATTGTAAATCGTAAGAATTTTTATTTTTATTTTTTCCAGAATATCATAATAAATATAAAAATTGTAAAAAAAAGAAAAAGAAAAGAGAGAGAGAGAGAGAGAGAGAGAGAGAGAGAGAGAGAGAGAGAGAGAGAGAGAGAGAGAGAGAACACATCGATGTCATGAATATGCAAAAACAAAATAATCTAAAATTGTGATAAACTGTATACTAAATATATCATTGATTCATTGTGATTGTGTTGTATCTTCATGTCATAATCAAGTTTAAAAAATAACCCTTTTCCCATCCCATGTACATGTAAGTTTTTTATATGATTCAAAAAATAACATTTTCCCCATCCCCACTTAAATGTATAATGTATTCTCTATTCACTTGTTTCTATAAGTCGAAAAGGAAATAAAAATTCCAAACAAATCTATTCTTCATCGGCTACAGCGGTGCCGTCCTTATCCTCCTCATCATCAATGAGATCAACATTATAAACATCATCTTCATCTTCAAAATTAGATGTCGAAATAAACTCATCTTTCTCTTCTTCTATCACTTCCGCTTTTCGCTTCAATTTACTTCGATTAGCAATTTTTCTAGGACTTACAAAATAGTTTTGGCACAATATATTATAATATAAGACTATTAATTAATAATTATAAGTCAATACTAAACAACAAAAATACGAATCATGCGATACGACATGCAATCATACAATGTCGTCAATTCGGTCTTAATGTGGACCCGCCTGCCCCTTGCACATCCTCTAATCCTTTGACAAAGCATTCACCTATGTCCATCCATGTTTTTTTTATTTTTTATTTTTTTGAAACGACGATGATATTTTTGTTTAAAAAAAGGCCACAACCAAACACTATAAAGGAAAAACGAAAAATACAAATGTAGAACCATAGAGTACAAATCAAACGAAAAACCCAATTAAACTTCCCACTTAAGAACTTCTCACTTTTGCCCACTCCTTTACATTGAAAATCACCTTCCTAATAACAATTTTAATACTTTCCTTTTTATTTCTAAAACACCGATCATTCCTTTCCCACCACAGAGCCCAAAGGACTGCTAAGAAGCTTATCCTCCACACTCTCTTCCCTGCCTTCCCTATTCACCCACGATGCCAAGATAAGAGAAAATCCTCTATTGATCTTTGGAGCACCCAATCAACCCCAAATAGCCGCAAAAGATGATTCCACACCTCCCATGCAAAAGAACAATGGATAAAGATATGATCTACTGATTCTGCATCTTTGTAGCACAAGAGATGAACAATGGGGAGAATCATGTTCCTCTTACGCAAGTTATCAATTGTTAGCACTCTATTCCTCCCAACAAGCCAACCGAAAACCACCACCTTTGAGGGACTGCTGTATCGCCATAGCCAAGATGTAGGGGCTGCCCAAATAAAGCCGTCCCTATCACACATTGATCGATAAAGCAATCTAGCTAAAAACGAACCTGACTTTTCTTTTAGCCATTTTATGGAATCTGGCTCTAATAGCCTTGGAGAAACCTTCTCTAATAGTGGAAAAAGCTGCAAAAGTTCTTTAGGGCCTGTTTGGCCGGGCGAATCCCATAGGATTAGGAGGGATGGGATGGATTCTAAGGTAATGATGGTGGTGTCAGTGGATTGGTTTAAGATCCATGGGATTGCTATATCCCGGGACAAGTTCACTGGGTCTGTTTGGCACACCCAGCATATCCCGGGATTTTACCTTCTAATCCGTCCAACCAAGGGATGGGATCAATTTTAAGGTAATTATGGTGATGTTAGTGGATTGTTTTAAGATCCATGAGATTGCTTATATCCCGGGATAAGTTCACCGGGTCTGTTTGGTTCGTCATGCATATCCCGGGATATCGCAATCCCATCCCTCCTAATACCATGGGATCGGTCTGGCCAAACAGGCCTTTAAACTCTTCGTTGCGTAGATTCCTTCTATGGCACGGAGACCAAGTGACTACTCCATCCCTCACCGTAAAATAGCTACTAACCTTCATCCCCTCTTCCGAAGCTAACCTCGCTAATAATGGGAACCTCTCACACAACCTCTTCTGAAGCTGACCCCACTAATAATGGGAACCTCTCATCTCCCACCCACCTATCCCTCCAAAAGTTGATACTTCTGCCATCCCCCAAACTGAAGCCTATACCTTCCCATACTTTATCTTTCAATGACGCCACTAATTTCCAAAGAGAAGAGGATCGATACGGTGAGGATCCTTTTATCCACCAACCCCTTTCCTCTATCCGATATTTTCTAGCTAAGACCTCTCTCCATTTGGCTCCCCTATCCTCCCCAAACCTCCAAATCCATTTTCCCAACAAAGCTAGATTCTTCTCCTCTAGCTTTAGACTTTGGACACTTAAATATAGACATGAAGTAGACCGGCATATTCGACATTGACACTTTGATCAGAGTCATTCTCCCACCCATTGATAGGCACCTTGCTTTCCATTTAGACATCTTCCTATCACATTGTCCAATCTCTTTGTTCCACATGTATTTCGACAATTTTCTAATACATAACGGTAAACCAAGGTGGGTTGTCGGAAAAGAAGATTCTTGACAACCGAACTGTAATGAGAAATCCCAGACTTGTTCTTTGGATATCCCAACTGTTATCTGTAGGAAGTGCAGGTTCCTCTTTCTCTGTGATACATTCATCATCAGATTCCATATCTAATAAGCATATAGGATCAAGTCCTTGGTCGTTCTCTCTCTTTGCATGACGGACTTCGAGCTGGAGATTATATTTCACAAAGATGAGCATATTCAATCTCTATTGCTTGAGTCTATTCCTCTTCTTTGAATGTATCTGCAATGAACGTAATATTATATAACATAAGGCTATTGGTCCCTACATGGTGAATTCCTAAGTAGAGTAATGAATTCAATAATGTCTCACCTACTCAAAAGTGCTCCAGTTGCGCTCACAACCAGTAGCACTACATGTCAAACTCAAAATACGAATAGCCAACTTTTACAATTCCAAACACTCATCTTCGTAACTCTCGCACCATAAACCTAAAAAACAATCATATATAATTATATAAATAAACTAATTCATAAACAATGGGCACACGCCGCAGACCTTCAAAAGCAAAGAAGCAAAATAATTGTAAGTAAAATTACCTGGTTGCTTTGTCATTCTAGTTATTTTTGTCGTCTCTCTTCTAAATAAAACATATGTCCTTTTGAACTTATCCATCTGCTCATCAATGGTGACCATGTGCCTTGAATCCAGGACCATTCTTTCCGCTATATCATCACCAACTTGTGGGCATGCGTTCGGGCCAGGTGGTGTTTCATTCGAAACATACCTCTCCAATATGCTTTCCAACAAAAATTACATCTTAGGTGGAGATTATTGTTCTCATCCATCTTTGAACAATATTTTCATGTAAGATCATTGTCCTTGGTCTTCAATTTCTTTCCCATCTCCAATGTTAAAAAAGAACCAACATATAAGTGACAACCCTTCATGTAAAGAAAAAAAATGTTTTGTCTCCACACAAACA
The DNA here is from genome assembly GCF_029962835.1 of Magnolia sinica. NCBI lineage: Eukaryota > Viridiplantae > Streptophyta > Magnoliopsida > Magnoliales > Magnoliaceae > Magnolia > Magnolia sinica. Next base: position 68,483,037 of record NC_080589.1, on the reverse strand, counting down.
TAGAAGATAATAAATCATTAAAAAATGAGAAAACTATTGAACATTTGAAATAAATGAGAAAACTCTTGAAAAAAAAAAAAAACTATTTAGGCCAACATAAATTCCAAATCTCACCATTCTCTCAAAAGAATTAAAAGAAGTGATATTATAATGTATTTGGGGCCTAAATAACTTTTAAACACAGAAGCCCTAAACAAAAATTGCAAAAAACTGAAAAAAAAAATGAAAAAAATCGAAATATACTAATTTTCTCTCCAAAAAACGCATATTTTCACCTAAATATGAAAGAAATGAAATAGACAAGAATAAATGCATATTTCATATGTATTCTTACCTATTTTAACATAAAACTTGAATGCATCAAGCAGCGTTCGATTCCGTTGAGCAACGAAAAAGATATGTCGATTTCCTTCTCTAGGTTTCCTATGGTCCAAAAGTCTCCAAATTTCTCAAAACTAGCAAAGTGTTATTCTAACTGGTGTGGGGCCTAAATACCTTTTTAAACAAAAAGCCCTAAAACTTTTATGGAAAAAAGAGGAAAATATCGATTTTTATACCGGAAACTGCTGGTTTTTTAAAGGCATTATCAAATCGTACAATTCGATTCGAATCTTACAATTCTTACTAGATTGAGATTCACACATACGATTTGTATCATACAATCGTATGATATGATTAAAATCGTACGATTTGAATAGTAAATTATACGATTTTGACAACGCTGTTTGCGCGTGGAATTTAGGAGCATTGATAGGTGAGAATATGGAGTTTGTACTCTTTGGTTTATTGCCTTCATTACCATAAGAATGCCGAGATCTCATGAGAGCAAGAGAATTATCAAGATCCTGAGATCCGTCGAGGGTGAGAGATTCACCAAAAGGGAGTGGAGCTGCGAGAAGTAGATAGAGCGAATGTAGGAGGGGAAGCTCCAAAGGGAGTAGCGACGAGGGGAGACAGTAAGGCTAGCCAGACATCCACAAAAGCTCTGAAATTGGCCTCCATAAGGGAATGCTTAGAAAGGAGTAAGGATGAAGATGGAGATCCCCTTACCTTGGGAAATGTCAAAGGGGGGTATTGAGGGTAGTGACTTTATGATGTAGGACCGATGCATGAAACAAATATCATGTGAGATCAAGTAACAAAATTAAGGTAATTAACAAAAAAAAAAAACATAAACCTTGCCATTATCATCACAAATACTAAGAAAACCAAAAGAATATCATGCATAATCCTAGCCTAGGTTACTAAGCATCATTATACAAGATCATTAAGTAAAGGAAACAAGGATCTAATGGATGTAGGGACATCCAACTAGCATAGGGAAAGCCTATATCAAGGTGGAAGACTTAATACTACCTAGGGTGAAATTAGGGTTTTAGGAAATTAGGGAAATCTAGGAATTAGGGTTCATGGGATCAAATTCGGTGAAGGGGTTAAAGGTTTGAGGTGTGAAGATGTGGGGAATGAGGAATGAGGGTTTTAGAGGGATGGGATGTAAGGATTAGGGTTAATTGACTAATGGGATGAGCTAGGGTTTGGTGGATTATGGAAATAGGAAAGTTAGGGATTTCTAGGTTTAGGGTTAGGGTTTTGAGAAAGAGAAAAGAGGGTTTTGATTGAATGGTAATGGGAAACCAAAAAAGGACAAGGTGTGGCCTTACGGCCAACTCGAGAGGTTCACACGCGTGGCTAGGTTGGATGGGTTTTGGCCCTCTAGGGTTTGGATTGTTGATAGGTATGAGAAAGTTAGGTTTAGAAGAACAAGAATATTTGGAATGGGAGAATTGAAGAACTTAGAAAATACCTTGATGGAGAATGAAGGGATGGTGATGTGGCGATAGATGGAGATCTTGCACCTCCATTGATGAAGATTAGCCTCATACCAATCTCTCTTTCAAATCACATGGAAGTACCTTAAAATCTCATGAAGATGGAAGAAGAAGAAAAAGAGCAAAGTTTTTTTTTTTTTTTTTTTTACCCCACAATTATAGCTCTAAGAAGTTTCAATAATTACAATAATCACCATGTCTTGTGAATTTTAACGAAAACAGTCCTAGTCTAAATAAAATCAACTAAAAACACAAATAATGTGTCTAAACATAAAATAATCAAAAACTAAATTCTAAAAGATGATAAAGTCTAAAAAAATTGATGTGGATGATGCACGATCAATGACTCGATCATGTGATCCATGCAGTCCAACAGTCCGATCGTCACGCCCCTCCAATCCAACGGTCTAGATCACTCCATAAAACAGCCTATGTGCATCTTCCTAGTGTGGGGTTTTCCAAATGCTCGCACATGCACACGGTCTTCAACACAATCAAAGATACTCGCCTAGCCACAAGGAAAGTGGTGCGGCCCACCTCCTCCGATATGTACACAAAGGTGTATGTGTTGTGATGTCCTCATCACTTTAACATAATAGGGGGACAATTTTCAAGAAGATGAAGTGGCAGGCTAGGTTGGAGCTAGCAGGAGCAGGAAAAAAGGGGGCGGGTAATGGTTGAAAAGGGGTGGCTAAAACCACACTTAGGGTTTTTCCAACTCTATTTGTGAAGGGTTTTCATGAGGGTGGTTGCTTGTTAACTTTGTTAGGGTCTTTGGGAAAGCAAACGAGGTGTTCGAGGTGTTGATTCTTCATCTTTGAGGGTTAGGAACCCCTTGGGAGCTCACATTTGTTCATATGAAGATGGAGTCAGGTTAAAGAACGGTGAAAGTTTTGTAGGGATGAAGCTGCTTGTGCAAAGAGTGAAGTTTGGGCCGGAAAAGGCAAATAGGGAGGAGGAAATGTTACAGAAAGGCTAGAGGGAGTTAAAGAAGTCGAGCAAGATGGGAACTTTGTGCAGGGAATAGGGAGCAAAGGGGAAGGGGAGGCCAATATGGAAGATGTTACTGCCAGGAGGACCAAGGGAGTCGAAGCCTTGACGGAAAAATCCAAATTCTTGAAGGAGGCTCTTGTAGGGGGTGGGTCTGTGCTTCCATTGCAGAAGATAAGCGAGTAGATTGGTCTAAATGGAGCAATCTTCCTCGGGATTGGAGGTTCATGTTGATCTGAGGGTGGTGGAGAATGCTAGACCTTTACTTTATGGTCTGTGCTGGCGGAGACGAAGAAGGGATGTTGCTTTCTCAAATCAGGGTGTGGCTGAGAGCTTGCTCCGAAGGCTAACACAATTTGGATATTGGTAAAACTGGGTACGGACCTCAATTGGCTTGTCATGGCTGGGACGAGATTCAAGGTCTGCTCGATTTGTTCCATCAAGAAATGGGAGGATGGGCCTATCTTAGGGAGACGTGGCGTGGTTTCTGATTTGGGGGATCCCTCTAGAGACACTCTCGTTGTTCTATCGTTATATCCCATCCTTCACTGAGGTTCCAATGCAGATTGGACTTCAGTGGAGACCATGCTGGTCGTTGGTCCCATCCTCCGGCCTTGTAGGCTGGGGGAGAAATGCCTTCCTCACCTTTTTAGGCGAGCTTGCCTTATGGAACAAGGATGTCTTTGCTATAATTGGAGAAAGTCTTTGGGAGTTTTTTGCCATTGATGAAGCCTCTGAGGTTGGAAAAGATATGAGTGCTGCTTGCATTTGTGTGACTATCAGAGTGGGAGAGATCCAACTCAAGGTCACGAAAGAGGCATTTTTGGGTTCTCCATGCAGGTGGGGGAGGCTTGGAAGCATCGTGAAGGGGTCCGACATCCTTTCATGCAAGCATGCCGCCATTGGGAAGATGGAGCATGACTGTTGTGGTTTGGCAGAGTACGAAGAGGAGGGGCATCGGTGTGCCATTCTTTGAGAAGACTGCAAAAGGTGGATGACAATATGGAGCATCCTTGGTTGTCGGATGGGGTCAAGTGTTTTGCAAGAACACCGTTTGGTTTAGGTCCACGTTCCTTGTGAGCTCGAGGTGATGGCAAAGGATCGGAATGAGGTTCGACCCAAAGCTAAGGAGGGGTCCTAGCCTTGGAGTGACACGGAAGGTCCTAAAGGTTCGATGGAAGAGGTTCTGTCTAGAGCCTCCTTTCCCTCTAAGATAGAGTTGACGTGTGTTTAAAGCAAATCTCATCCGGCTTTTTCTCTTTCTCAAGGGGCGACATGTACTCCTTGCTTTGCTTCTAGTTGTCAATGGAGGAGCAGTGGGCGAAGCCTTTGGGACGTTGCCTCTCACCACGTGTGAAATCACCTGTGTGACTGACGCTTCTCATCCAACAAATGCCATCTCTTGTGCGATTGTCGTGGAGGAGTTCGACGTACGTGTCTTCGATGTACATGTCTTGTCCGTCTCATCTTACGTCTGCGTCACATGTGGGAGACTTTGAAGCTAGGTATTTCACCCTTGAGAAGTGACTTCTCTAACCATATAGTAGGGGGGGTTCGAGAGCCGCCACCCTCAGAAGCGAGAACGTCATCCATCCCTCGATCATGGTTTTCTCCTTCTTGAGGGGGAAGATAGCGAGAGCTTCTTCGTTTAAGGACACCTCTAGTGCAACAGCTGAAACCCCTTCCAAACAAAGATGTTGGGGAATCTAGGGTGATTATAGTAGCCAACACTGAATGCCCTCTAGGAGATGGGGTTACAAATTCAAGTATTGAAGTGATGGATACCCTGAATGTCACTCCATTGCAAATCACAAATGAAAGGGAGGTCCGTGTGACAACTTTATCTTTGAGGAGGACTTAGACTAGACTAAGGAGGTGATCAACAGGGTAGGAAGGAAGCTCAGTATGTCTTTTTAAGCTCGTGATGACTCTGTATTAGTTCATCGAACAAGGTTGTTTGGGCTTCAGGCGACCAATAGGGTGCACTTGTAAAGGTTAGAGGGAGCAGTCGAGGCTTGAAAGCACAATCAATTACGATTCATGGTTTAAGATCAACAAACTGACTAGGAGAAGACAGGTGAGGTTAATTTCCCAATGGCCATTCTTGGTTGGAACATCAGGGGGATGGGGGGAAAGTGCACCCAGATTAAGGAATTGTATAAGAAATCGAAGGCCTATATAATCACACTGAAGGAGACCAAGCTCTCTTCTTTCGACATAGCTGCTTTGGATTCTGTGTGAGGTCGGGAGACTAAAGAGTTTGTTTACTTGGATGCAGTGGGATCCTTGGGGGGCATTCTGGTGGCTTGAAATTCGAATTTGGAGGAAGGAGGACAACTGGTGTGGTGAGTTTATAATGTCACTAATTTGCAGTTCCTCTTCTACTTCCTCTCCTCTCAGGGCAGATTTTCCCGGCCATCATCAAAGAAATTTTCTGTTCTTTTTTTTTTTGGCGGGAAAGATGTCTGGTAAAGGCGCGAAAGGTTTGCTTATGGGAAAGGGTTCCAAAGATAAAGATAAGAAAAGGCCAGTCTCCCTTTCTTCTCGAGCTGGTCTTCAGTTCCCAGTGGGCCGTATTCATCGTCACCCGAAGTCGCGAATTGCAGCCAATGGAAGAGTGGGAGCTACTGCTGCTGTGTACTCGGCAGCCATCTTAGAGTATCTGACTGTAGAGGTGCTGGAGCTGGCAGGGAACGCGAGCAAGGATATGAAGGTGAAACGTATCACTCCGAGGCATCTGCAGCTTGCGATCTGAGGAGATGAAGAGCTTGACACCCTTATCAAAGGAACCATCGCAGGAGGTGGTGTCATCCCCCATATTCACAAATCACTCATTAATAAGTCCTCAAAGGAGTAGATCTCGACTCTCTCTAATTTCTCATACTCTTGCTAGAGCTGCAGTTAGACCTTGTTGATGTGGTCGTCTTGAGATGTACATCTTTACAGACCCTATGGTTTTGAAACTTGTTGCTCTCCCCTTTACTGATGGATACTATATTTCCCCCTTTTTTTCTTACTAAAAGTCTCTCTCATCTGGGTGAAAAAAAAATAAAAAAAAATAATCCTCTAGTTTCATGTAGATGAGTGATCCCCTGGTGCATCGAATGAGACTTCAACGCCATCTATTTCACCCACGAGTAATGTTGTTGAAATCGTTATTGTATCACAAATCGTAATAGGGGTTGAATCGTATCGAAGTACAAATCGTAAGATATTTTTATGATTTTTTTTAAAAAATATGAAAATATAAATAAATTAGAGAAAAAAAAAAACAATTAAAAACTTAGCAATCATCCTTTTGCCATCAATATGCACCAAGTAATACCATGTCATGATAGTGTTAAAGGATTCTTATATTTCCATTTTTTTTTTTTTTTGTCTTTCATGATTTTATTTTTTTTTCCTTAAAAAACATACAAGGATCCTTTAATAATTTACGTTCTTGTTTCCTTTCTTGAATGTAGAATCACATTGGAAAAGTGGCATTTGATTTTGCAGATTAAAAAAAATAATTTGATTTCTAACCATCATTTCACAATACATATAATTCAACATGATCATAACCATCCATAAGAACATTCCAGATAAGTCATACATCAATTTGGTGTTTCAACCAATTAAGAAATAAGAAATCATAAAAAAACAAAAAAAAAAAGAAGCTCTATGATTTAATGTTGAAGAAAATATATGTCCTTTAATCTCTTATCGGGATTTGAATTGTAAATCATAGGATTCAAATCATAAAATCACAAGATTTATATAAAAAGGGATTCAAAGGTGGGATTTAAATCGTTTTGCTTAAGATTTGACTCAAATCGTAAATCGTAGGATTTTGATAACTCTGCCTACGAGAAGGCGAAGCCCGAACCTTGAAGGACTTCTCTGGATGGGTTCAGATATTCGAGCTTATTGACATTCCGATGCCTGGGGCCAGTTTCAACTTGCCCAATGGGTAGAGTGCTCCTGTCATTCGCGGCTGGACAGATTCCCCATGGTTCAATCGAAAGGGCTTCCGTGATTTTTTTGGGGACCATAGACCTAATCTGCCCGACACAGGGTCTGATAGCTGGAGTCCCAGACCTTTTAGGTTTGAATTGGCATGGCTGGAATCAGAAGGATTCACTGATCTTGTGAACGGCTGGTGGCAGTCCTTCCAGGTTGATGGTTCAGCTGGTTTTAGATTGCACAAGAAGCTGAAGCTTTTGAAAGAAAAGCTGAATGCTGGTCTGAAGCTACCCTCCCTCTCCCTCTCCCTTCTATTCCTATGCCATCTGAGTTCACTGTTCACAAAAGAGGAGAGGAAAGAAATCTGGGTTTGACCCACGGTCTAACGGCTTGATCTGGATTTACTAGTAGTGGGATCCAGTGTGGAGTGTGGACCCAATCTGATGATCTAATGGACTGTCCTCCATTTGGGTAGCTCTTGTTGAATAACTGTACAAAAATTAGAGTCTTCTGTCTGAAGTAGTAATTATCCAATTGCCGCTGCATCTTTTTCCCTTGGTCGGAAAAGAATAAGCTCTTGGGAGATTGAATTCCTTTGTTTTCACCTCTTTCTAGCTTACTATCAGTCCACATCAGCCCTTATAGTCCACGGAACCTTGTTATGTACTATGCATGTGTGTTATCGGGGCCATTTCCGCCAGCAAACCATTATCATCGTTGGATTGGGGGAGTGAAGAAGCTTCTCTCTCTAGATCATGGTTGATTTGAGCAGGCTGCCACCAATCCATTTCTTTGGTCTCCAGTTCAGTCCCATTGTTGGCATAAATATGACCCATCAGAGTAGTCATCTAGGCCCTTGACATGGTCCATAATAAATTGAGTCAATATGAAACATTGATGTGGTCCATCCTGGTATTCATTCTGGGCTGTTGGATAAGCCTGATCTGGGTTTAATCTGCGGTCTGATGGCCAAATGATGGATTGACTAGCGGTGGGATCTGGTATGGACCCAATTTGATGATACAATGCATTGTTCTGCATTTGGGTAGCTATTATTGAATAGATATCTAGGGAATAAATGCACAAAAATAAGACACCAGTGTAAGTACCAATTGTCCTGTTGCCACGGCGTCATTTCCCTTGCTCAAAAGAATGAGCTCCTGGGAGAGTGAATTCCTTTGATTTCACATCTTTTCAAGCTTCTCATCAGTCCACATCAGTCCGTATAATCCCCGTAACCTTGTTATGTATTAAGCCCTCCCATCTGCATCAAATCCACTTACAGAATCTTGAATTTTATTCTACATTCTATTTTCATTTGATTTTGTGTTTATAATGAATACGTTGGTGATTAAGAATGTTGTCAGCATGTTCAAGGAAGGCAACTCTTTATTTGACTCTCCTGCGAAGGGAGGGGTCTCTAGATTGGGCCCATGTATTGAAACATTCTCCGAGAATTCCCCTTGGTCCTTTCACTGAAGTTTTTGTTATTTAATAGAAAAGCATTAAGAACTTAGTTGTCTAGCACAATGATGTTGGAAGCAAAGGACTTTTGGGAACGGCTGAAGTTGGTTTCTTTATGGAGAATGAACGCTAACACTGAATATTTTACAGAAAAGGACACAACTTTTGTGTTTTTAATTAATATCCACCTTAAGCGCGCAGTGTAAGCTACATCAATCTATTTGCATTTTAAATTATGAGGAAAGAAAAAAGGAAGCAATTTTCCTGAGCCTAATTTAATGGTTTGAATGGTACTAAAAAATAACAAATAAAACTTAACAAAGAAGATAAGAGTGTCACAATAAATCATGTGCAAGTTTGAGTACTACGTCTCATTGGAATAGCATGGAAGAATACACATCAATGCATCTTTTGACAAGTCTGCATTATGGCATCATTGTGACATCCTCGTTGTTTATATGGACCACTACATACTCTGAACTTATTTTAGCCTTTTCTGTTATGGATACAGGAGTTCATCCGATTGAACTTTTTTTCTCAACCAGATGGTCCCATAATGGGAAATGGTGGCTTTAAATCCTCTACTTTAGTTCCTGGGTAGGCTTAGTATCCAGATTCTTGCTTTTTATTTCTTATGACAAAATTTCATATGATGTATACTGATTGTTTATGCATTGTTGTAGAGAAATGGAAGCATTCTATGTGGGTCCACCAACCAAAGACAAGCTCCCAAAGGTAATTCATTTCCAGAGATCTTATGGTTATTTAGCGCCCCTGAATTCTAGTAATCTTTTCAACAATCTTGCAGAATTGTCCTGCTGGATCCGTGCTGCTTGGAGCAATTTCCTATGGAAAATTCTCTCTTGGAGTAAAGAAAAAGAGCCAAAATCCACAAGAACGTCCTGTATCTTATCAAATTTCTTATGTGATGCCACCAAATAAGGTGACAGTATTCAGTGCGTTTCACCTTCAAATCAATAATTTATGAATTGGTCCAAAACAATAGATTCTTTTAAATAGGTTATGCTATGTAGCATAGCTTAGCCTTATACGTAGCTCATGAAAATAGCTTAAGTTGTGTGTAGCCTACACTATATGATAATTTGCATACACTACATGCTACATAGACTACGCCACATGCTACGTAGCTTATATTACAAGTTATTTTTCACCACAACATTAAAATCAATAAATGTTTTCAATGACTTGTTATATTTTTCTATTTTCAAATAAAAAATAGTTAATCTTTTCAATGCTTTTAGTAAAATAATATAATAGATTTAAATCAGTTTCATTGCTCTTTCTTCACCTTTATACTTAATCATTGCCCTTTCCTATTACTTTTGGTTTCACCAACTATCATGAAATTTAATTATTAAGTGATTTTATTTGGTGCAAAATATCATGAAATTGATGCAACCAAGCACAACCATGATTAAAAATCTAGAAGCTTGTAGCTTACTATGTAGCTTACGCCTCACGCTTCAGAGGGGTGAATGGTACGCTACGTGCTATTTTCTATTTAAAACTCCAAACAATGGCAATTATGATGACCTGAGGGGAAGGCTGATGAAATTATGGTTATCTCACCATAGGATAGAATTTCTTTAAGCGCTATCATCTGAATGCATACTCATAGTTTCGTTATTTTTTCATTGTTTCGTTGTGGCAGTTTGATGAGGACAAAGGAAAAGATAGTTCTACTTGCTCTAAAAGTGTCTCCGAGCGTTTGGAAGAAGAGGTAACGTTGATGACTCGTGTGCTGGCACATTCTGTTTGAATGCATTCCATTTCCAAGCATGTCCTTTACTCATGCCTTATGTGTGCCAGCATGCTTATGTTATTCCATAGCTATCCTTAAGCTCATTTGTAGCTTAGTTGCTGCTGCATGAATTTCTTAATTTGCCTGAGGCCTAGGAGGAGGAGGAAGAAGAAGAAGAAATCATCAGATCTTGCTTTCGATGGAACAGTAGTCGTATGCTCTTACAGTTTTATTTGATAGTTACTAAGGGGATCGCATTTTGCTCATCCTTTTCAAGATGTTTACTGTAGCCTTCTGTAACTTTTTCATTTTTCATTTATTTCTGCACATTTCTATTTGTAGAATGATGTTGGAGGGAAGTTATTGCTTAAAAATAGGATTGACTCAAGTCTGAGTGATTAATAACACTTTATAATATTATGACCTGAGATAAGTATCATTATACCTTCCAACTAATACCTGACTCATATCACAGTTTAACTAGCCCTTGCATAATGATTAGAGCTTTACCATGTGAATCCATGTACAATAAAGCTCATGCACACACCACACATGTGCCAGCATGGCACATGCATGCGAGATCTGTCCATCCATCAGGTGGGTCCAACCATGTCCCAAAAATAAAATCTGGTCCAATCAGCATCTGGGCCTAAATGTTGGAAACAGGTGGATGGTTTAGAATACTTCAGCCGTGTTTTTCAGAACCGTACATTTTTTTGGACCATCTGACCAGTGGATCAACCTTATTCTTGGACTAGTGCATCAATATAGTGATGCTGTTCTGATGGATGGATTGGATCTCATACCAATCATGTCATGATGGCTCATGTGGCCTGTACATGAGCATTGTTGTACACGCTTGCGGGCTTAGCTAAGCTCTAATGAGTAAGTCACTAAGTCTTCATTGCTTTAATGATTAATTCTATACTGACCTTGGGTAGTACAATTGTCTTCTTCGCCGGATGCCTATCATAGAATCTACATTGTACCCTAACATATCAATTGAGCAATAATATCCATGGTGCAGGTGTCTGACAACACAACCTCCAAAAAACTAATGTGAACAGATGCAGTAACTACTGAAGAGGACATTCAGTAAAAAAAATGCGAGCAAAGAGTGCAATAATGCAGTAGCCCATGCCGTTCTAAGTTCTCAGATGGTGGGTTGGCTTTTGTGTTGTGTGAAGGGCCATAAAACAATTCATCATCATTATCTAAGCCTTATCCCAACTAATTGGGTCCTGCTACATGAATCCTTCTCTGCCATTCCACTCTATCTGGGGCTATAACTTCATCTATACCATAGGTCATCAAATCTTTCCGTACTACCTCTGCCCATGTCCTTTTGGGCCTTCCCCTTGCCCTTTTAGAGCCTTCAGCTTGTACGAACTCACTCCTAACCAGTGCAGTCCTTGGTTTCCATTGCACATGACCAAACCATCTAAGTCTGCTTTCTCTCATCTCGTTACCTATTAGTGCTACTCCTAAATTCCCTCAAATGCATTTACTTATAATTCTATTCTTCTTTGTCTTGCCACTTATCCATCTCAGCATCATCATTTTAGCTAAACTCATCCTATGGAACTGTTGTTCCTTAACTTCCCAACATTCTGTCCCATAAAGCATGGCTCGTCTTATAACTATCCTATTAAACTTCCCTTTCAATTTGAGTGGTACACAACGATCACATAAAACTCCAGACACACTTCTCCATTTCTTTCACCCTGCTTGAATTGTATGGGCAACATCCTTCTCAATCTCTCCACACTCATGAATTATTGACCAAGATATCAAAAGTGGTCATTTTGGGAAACTTCTTGGCCAACAATCTTTATTATTCCTCACATCTCACTCCTATTGTTACTAAATTGTACTTCATTTAATCTGTTTTATTCCGACTAATTCAAAATCCTTTAGATTCCAAAGCACCTTTCCATAAATCTAGCCTTGCGTTTATGCCCTCCCTTGTCTTGTTAATCAAAACTATGTCATATGCAAACAACATACATCAATTGTCTTTCCATTGTTAATTCGTCCATAACTAATGCAGAAAGATACGGGCTCGATGCTGACACCCGATGCAAGCCTTCAATAATTGGGAACTCAACTGTCTTTCCATTAATGGTCCTCATAGTTGTTACTGCTCCCTCATGCATGTCCTCGTGAAACTCCTCTCTCTCCCAACACTCACCAGATAGCTCTCTAGGGACTATCATAAGCTTTCTCCAAGTCAAAAAAGACCATGTGGAGAGCCTTCCTCCTTTATCTATATTTTCCCATCAATTATCTAAGTAGGAAAATCGCTTTAGTGGTAGACCTCCTTGGCATGAAACCAAACTGATTTTCTAATACATTCATGTCATGCCTTAGTCTTTGCTCAATCACTTTTTCCGAAAGTTTCATAGTATGGCTCATATGTTTAATAACTTCTTCAATTTATTTGGAGTTGCACAGGTGTCGCCGCGATCTCTTGATAATTTTCTTTTGATGTGGCGTGGCGGGGGTATAGGGAAGATCGAGAGGAAAATTTGGCATATAAGTTTGTTAATAGGTATTTGGGCTCTATGGTTTTAGAGGAATGATCAATGTTTTAGGAATTGTAAGATATAGGTTTTGGAGGTTTTCCTATGGCTAAATCTCATGTCATGGAGCGGGCACTAGCATCAAAGATTATCCCTCAGTTTCCGGAATGTTGGTGGGATTTGTAAATCTTTTTGTTTTCTATACTCATAAATTTGCGGCTTCGGCCCTTCAGGAATATGATTGCCAAAGTTTTTAAAAAAAGGCTTATATGTTTAATCCCATAATAGTTAGTGCAACTTTGTATTTATTCTTGTAAATAGGTACCACGATACTTTTCCTCCATTCGTCTGGCATTTTCTTCGATCTTACAATCTTGTTGAACAACTTTGTCAACCAAAATAACTTAGTATCTCCTATACACTTCCAAACCTCTGTTGGTACACCATCTAGTCCAAGAGCCTTTCTTGTTTTCATCTTCTCAAAGCTTCTTTCACTTCAGATATCCTAATTCTACGGAAGTATCTATGGACTCTAACGTTATTTGAGTTTATGGTCCCTTCTATCTCTATGCACTCAAAGTGATTGTCATTTAACATGTTCTAGAAATAGCTTTTGCAACTTCCATTAATCTCATTGTCCTTGACTAGTACCCTTGGTCATCTCTTTCAATGCATCTAACATGATCTATGTTCTTACTCTTCTTCTCTCTCAGTTTTCCAAGTTTGAAGAATCTTTCTTACCTTCTTGTCCCCAATCTATTATAAAGATCATCATAAGCCTTAAGTTTAGCCTCACTACTTTCCTAGCAATCTTTTTTGGCATTTCTATATTGCTCTAGATTTTCATTGTTTCTAGTTCCTTTCCAAGCTTTGAAACATGCACATTTCCTGTTAATAGTTTTTTGTATGTTATTGTTCAATTTCCTTATATGATTGGCTTTTCCCTCTAGATCCTAAAACATCTTTAGCTGCTTTCCTAATGCACTCATCCATCTCACTCCACATAGCGTTATCAAGGGTCATAAAACAATATAAAATAATAACAAAATAGTGCAATATTTGCACTTGTGAAGTAGTTAGTTTTATGTCCAAGACCCCAAATAACATTACTTTAAATAATTTGCACATGTTTTGCATGTAAATGACTTATCCCTACCCTATATCCCTTTGATATGGCTCTATTAGATATGACCATTGTTGCCCTTCAAGACATGAAAGTATAACGTGCAAATGCAAGCTATCTACATTTTTGATTTTTTATATATTGTTTTGGAGTTTGTTTAAGACTTTCCAAGGTAGGATTTTTATTTTTTTTTAACACCCACACTCCACACACACACTCACCCACCCTCACCACATGGGCACTCGATCCCTGGTCTCAATAATGAAACAGAATCTATTTACCACTTAGCCATGGAACTGGACCCGGAAGTAGTAGGATAGCTTTCTCTTTCTGGATAACCTTCACATATTTCTCTAATTTTACTCGGTGATGTTTGCTTTTTTCTTGGCATGTTATAGTGATTAAAATCTGTGAATTTCGAAAGTTGAACAACTGTATTTTGTAGTGTTGAAACAGAGTCTGTTTACCACTTAGCCATGGAACCGGACCCAGAAGTAGTAGGATAGCTTTCTCTTTCTGGATAACTGTCACATATTTCTCTAATTTTACTCAGTGACCTTCACATATTTCTCTAATTTTACTTGGTGATGTTTGCTTTTTTCTTGGCATGTTATAGCAATTAAAATCTGTGAATTTCGAAAGTTGAACAACTGTATTTTGTAGTGTTGAAACAGAGTCTGTTTGCCACTTAGCCATGGAACTGGACCCAGAAGTAGTAGGATAGCTTTCTCTTTCTGGATAACTGTCACATATTTCTCTAATTTTACTCAGTGATGTTGGATTTTTTTTTATTTTTTAAAAAAAATTTGTCATGTTATAGTGATTAAAATCTGTGAGTTTCGAAAGTTTAACAACTGTATTTTGCATGATCAGGTACGGGATGCCAAGATAAGGCTTCTTTCAAGCCTGAAACAAAGCACTGAAGAGGAACGATCAGCATGGAAGGAGTTAGCCACTTCTTTAAAGGTAAAGGTTCCTTTTGTTTTTAAGCTCATTTGTCCCTTATTTAGTGGAAGGGGATTCCTTGAATGTTATTAGTATTAGTATCGGTATTGGTGGATATATCGCACCCTTGGGATGCATAAACATATCGGGCATCACATGGGAAATATTGGATGTATCCCTGTTTTGGGAAACATTGGGAAATTGTTTGTACAATGGGAAATTGGTTGATTTTTTCAATAAAACTTCAGGGGATGTTAAAAAATACATCATAAGACACTTAGAAATCAAAAGATCATAAGAAGAAGTGGACATAATTTCCTTTGTAGAGGGTCCTAAATTATTCGCTGTTTGACAGGAGTGATGCAACCATATTCAAAACCAGTTTATAACATTTATAAATCTAGACAACATGTATGAAAACACAAGAGATACATTAACAATTCCAAAAACTTCTATTAGTATGTAAATCATCCTCCAACCACTCTAATGTGAATTTTCCACTCTAATTGCAAGTTGAATGGGTCATATAGAGAAAAAAAAAATCAGATTTCTCCTAATTTCCTCCAATTTCCCAAATTCAAGAATCACACTGTAATTGATATTCGAAGCATCCAACGTTCATAAACACAAATTTTTAAGGCTAAATAACTGTTGTTCAATCTGGAACTTTTGATTTTTTATTTTTTTTCTAACTAAAAAATAATTTTTTTACCAAAAACTTCCGTCAATCTATAGATCAGCCTCCAAACCCTCTACTCTAATTGCAAGTTAAATGGGTGAAATGGGGAAATTTTTGGATTTTCTCGAATATCTCCCATTTTGCCTAAATTCGCAATCAGAGTTTAGTATCTACGATTGAGCATCCAAAATATGCAAAATTATAGATTTCCATCCTTGTTGCAATGATTCCAAGTGATTTATAGTAAAAGAAAAAAGAAGAAAGATTAAAATAAAAAATCTCATTGTTTGCAAATCCAGCCCACCCACTCTCCTATCTCAATCTCTGCACCAAAACCACCCTTTCTGTCCAAAAAAAAATAATAAAAAAAATAAAAATGAAAAGGGTTGATTGATTTATGGTTATGGAGGAATTAAAAGCAAAAGACTTGAGAAAAAATACGAATTTAGAGGATTTTTTTTGAGATTTTTTTAAAGGAGGGTGTTGGCTGGAATGTATCAATTTCGATGGTATTGTTGATACGTGGAAGAATATAATTGTTATATAATAAAAATATCACAATATATCGATATTTCCATGATACATTGTGACGTTTCATGAGATATTAAAAGATACCTGATGAGGACATCACTTCACCTACACCCTTACGTATGTATCAGAGAAAGAGGCGGGTCACTCCGATTTCCCTGTGGCTAGGAGCGTATCCGTGATCGTGCTGAAGACCCCACAATGAGAAGATGCACATGGACTGATTTATGGAGTAATCCAGACCGTTGGATCAGAGGGACGTGACGATTGGGCCGTTGGATCACATGATCAGACCATTAAACGGGGATCATCCACATTAGTTTTTCTTAGCTTTTATCAACTTATAGGATTTAGTTTTGTTTATGTTATGTTTGGACGCTATTATGAGTGTTTTTAGTTAAGTTTAGTTAGACTAGGGCTATTTTCGTCAAAATTCACAAAACAGAGTGTTTATTGTAATTTTTGAACTTTCATGAAGCTATAAAAGATAAAATAATCTTTGGGGGTTTCGGTGTCACTGGTTCGATGACACTGATATTATCGGCGATAATATCGATTTCTCGCCGATAACACAAACACTGCAACCAGTATGGGTGCGCAAGGTTCATCCTTGTCTAATCGGTTTGCATTTACCTCTGCATCTGGTAGAGGCAGATGTGGCCATGGTAATTGACATTGTACACATTGTGGTCTCGATAATATATAGTTGACACATGTGATCTTGTTGGAAAATCAGCTTGGGCAAATCAGATTTGCTCATTGGGTGATGGTTCTAAGGGATGTCCCCAAGTCTACCTCCACTCATATTGAGTTGAGTACTTTAGGTGACACTGTTACTATGTTCAAGGAAAAGTATGCCAAGTTTCTAAAAGAGTTCAAGGAAAAGTATGCCAAGCTTCTAAAAGACTCCACCCATTCTCCAAAATTACTTTTGCCCAGTTAGGTATAGCTTGTTTTACTTCTTCTTAGTGTGCTCCGCTGTAATTGATTATGGTGCTTCCGATCATTATCGGTAAGCACGGGATATATCGTTTGTATCGGGTAATGTATCACACTTTTTTGGGAAACATGGGGAAACATTGGGAAATTGGTCAAATTTTTCAAGGAAACTTCAGAGATTGTTAAAAATGACCTTAATACACTTTTAAATTATAACATCACATAAAAAAAAGTGCACATAATAGGTTTCCTTTGTATAGTGTCCTAAGCTATGCGTTGTCTAATTGAACTGATGCAATTGTATTCAAAGTGAATTTATTAACCGCCTTTAGATGCTACAAAGATGCAGGCAATTGATTGCTGATACAAAAGAAATTTCAATTTTTTAAATAATTTATTATTATTTTTAATTAACTTTGTTTAAATCAGAAAAAATACATGAATTAGTAGATCAAGCATTATGCATGCTTGATTTCGTGTTTGGAGTGTAAGATTGCAACCAATTTGGGAGAATTTGGGGAAATTTAAAAAATTCCCCAGTTTCTTATCAAATTGGACCACCTACCCTTAACTTTTGGAATTAGAGTGTTACGTGATGGTGATTTTATCCAACACTCCTAAATACTATGAAATCGGACTCAATTGACCTCTGCTAGAAGTGTAATTTTGAAAAAAAAAAATTTATATTATTATTATTTATTATTATTTTTAATTATTTTTATTTTTATTTTGAAAAATCACAAATACTTCATGAATCAATAGATCAGGCCTCATACATGTTTGATTTCGTGTTTGGAGTGTAAGATTGCAACCAAATTGGGAGAAATTGGGCAAATTTTGAATTTTCCTCAATTTCCCCAAATTGGACCACCTACCCTCATATATCAAAATCGAAGGTTCAAATTCTTAAATTTTTCATGCAAAACATGAAAATTCAAGATTTTCTAACATTTTGACACCAAATTAGAGTTAGAAAGGATTTTTGGAGGAAGTCACTGTCGTTCCTGTTTGTTGTTGACGATATCTGTTGATATCGACAGATATCGTTGATACGAAGGATTTTTTCAAAGGAAAGATTGTCGATATCTCGCAATACATTGCGATATCAGCGATACATTGACGATACATTGGTCGATACTCAGGATTTGAGACAGCCCATGCCAGTTTCGTATTGCCCACGTGCAATACCAATGAATCAGTCAATATTATCGATATTGTAATCATTTGTCTCGGTTAGTCCAGTCTTCACTTGTTTTTTGTGTAAAATTAGCTGATGGTACTTCAACTCGTATATCTAGGGTAAATACTATTCGTCCTACTCTAGATCCTTCGTTATTATCAGTACTGTACATTTCTAAGTTTCCTCTTAGTTTATTGTTGGTAAGTAAACTAACCAAATCCTTAAATTGTTTTGTCAAATATTATCCTTCCAATTGTAAATTTCAGGATCGAAAGATAGGGAGGATGGTTAGTGGAGGACATGAACTGAATAGGCTCTATTACCCAAATAGTTGAATATCTTATGCTAAACAAACTGCATGGTGGCTAATTTTCTCCTCATCAGTGATATTCCAAGCTTGATCATCCTTCCTTAAATAGTTTAAAGAGTCTTCTCCCATCATTCCTCTCTCATGAGGACAAAGCAAGTGATAAATTGTTCTATTTGATACATTCCGATGTTCGAGTTTTTAGCTTATCTGATTTTAAATATTTTGTTATCTTTGTAGATGATTTCTCTAGAATGACACGGTTATATTTGATGAAGTATTGTTTTGAAATGTTCACTTATTTTAAGGTATTTCATATTCAAATATAGACTTAGTTTAATGCTAAAGTGTGTATTCTAAGGTTAGACAATTCTAGGGAATATGTATCACATAACTTTGACTCTTAGCTCTTATCCCATGGAATCATTCACCAAATTTCGTGAGCTCACACATTACAAAATAATGGAGTAGGAGAGCATAAAAATCACCATTTACTTGAGGTCACCAGGATATTGTTGTTAAATATAAGGGTTCCGAAATTTTTTTAGAGTGATGCAGTTCTGACTATATGTTATCTAATAAACCAGATGCCTTCATCAGTTTTAGGTGGAATGTCTCCTTTTTTCTATTATATATCCTCCACATCAAATTTTTTTTCAATTCTTCCTAAGGTATTTGGGTGTGGGTGTGGGTGTGTGTGCTTCGTGTATTAGTTTGACCATGTTTCCGACAAATTTGAACCAGAAGTTGTGAAGTACGTGTTTCTTGGTTATTTTATACTTAGCAAGGTTACAAATGTTATAATCCAGTTGTGTAGACATTATGTATTAGCTATTGTTACATTCTTTGAACATTCTCCATATTTTTTTGAGAGAGGACGATCAATGCAATTTGAAGAAGGTTCTAGTACCCCATCTTTATTGTCCAAGACACAACTTTGATTCATGGAGAAGGTTCCTTTGCAACGTGTAGATCCACCTCTACAGGTCCACTCCAAATGTTCCAAAAGAGGAGATGGAGTGCATACAAACGTGTCTCCTCTATCAATCCTTCTACCCCATTAGAAGACCATTCTCTTGAGTCTCCACCAATATCTTCAAATGAAGATGATTTACTCATTGCTCTTCGTAGGGGTAGACGTTCTTGCATTCAATATCCTTTATCTAAATTTGTTTCCTTTGATGGCTTATCTCCTTCATTTCAACAATTTGCTTTGCCTTTGTCATCAGTGTCTGTTCCTCATTCTTTCTAGGAAGCTCTTAACAGTGATGGGTGGAAACGAGATAATGGATGAAGAGATGTCTACGCTTCATCAAAAATCAAACTTGGACACTAACTGAGTTGCTTATAGGAAAACGTGCCATTGGGTGCAGATGGGTATATACATAAAAATATAACCCCGATGGCTCAGTAGATCATTTAAATGCTTGATTGGTTACAAAAGAGTATTCTCAAACTTTTGGAGTCGATTACTCAGAGACTCTCCTTCGGCCAAGCTTCACTCTCTATGGTTTATGATCTCTATTATTACGAATATCAATTGACCATTGTATTAGCTTGATGTGAGGAATGCATTTTCTTCATGGAGAGCTTGTTGAAGAAGTTTACATGGAGCAGCTACTTGGCTTTGTTGATTGGGGGAGTGACAAATATGCAACTTAAATAAATCAATCATTGGTTTGACAAGTTTAGTGAGATGGTGCTTGAGTTTGGAATGAAACGTAACCAAGCTAACTATTCTATCTTTATACGACATAGCGATGTAGGTGCTATTGTATTGGTTGTGCATGTAGACGATATCATTGTTACATGTAATGACAGTACAAGTATTTTCAAGTTGAAGTTTTTACTGTAACACTTCTACACCAAAGATTTAGGTTGCATTCACTATCTTTTGGGTATTGAGGTGGCAATGTCGAATGTGGGAGTTAATTTGTCACAGCAAAAGTATGTGATGGATTTACTAGAAGATATGAGTCTTCTGGAAGCCAAGACTCCCAAAGCTCCCATGGATACAAATCAAAAGCTGAGTATAGATCATGGAGAACTATTCAATGATTTGGGGATGTATCATCGACTTGTTGGAAAACTAATCTACTTAGACAATTACACAACCATACATCATTTCTCCAATCAGTGCAGTTAGTCAATTCATGCAATGTCCTTGTACTTCCTATATGGAGGTTGTGCTTCACATCCTTAGATATTTAAAGGGAGCACATGACCGTAGTATTCTCTACAAACAGAATGGACATCTCTGAGTAGAAGGGGTATTAATGCAGGGGCATTTTCACATCGGGTTCGAGCAGGGTCGCCTGTGGGATGTAGGGGCACACTCGGGGTGGGCGGGGCCCACGAGGGAGGTCTCGTATTCAAGACTCCTCACCGGAGATGATTAATACGCATTTCACACCGGGCTCGAGTGGGGTAGCCTATGGGATGCGGGGACACACTCAGGGTGGGCAGCCCATGGGAGGCATTACCCATGTGATTTGGGGCCCACGAGGGGGGTTCGGCTGAGGTCCTAACCCATGAGATGTGGGGCCTGGGCTATGAGATAAAGGGATTAATTTGCCATGCTCTAACAATTCGAGCTTTTAGAGCAAGTGGTTAATTGTCTTGCATCAAGTATTAAGATGCATATTGGGCTAGCTCTCCTTCTAATAGGTGGTCTACCACGGGTTATCCTACTTTAGTAGGAGGTAATCTGGTTACATGGAAAAGTAATAAGCAAAGCTTAGTTGCACGGTCAAGTGCAGAGGCAGAATATAGGCAATGACCCATGCAACATGTGGACTCATTTGGCTGAAGACAGTGCGAGCCTAGGTTCATGATTGATATCTCTTTGAAATTGTACTATGAGAATCAAGTTGCGTCTCATATTGTAAATAATTCAATCTACCATGAAAGAACCAAGCACATTGAAGTAGATTGTCACTTCATTAGAGAGAAGGTCACTATCAAGGAAATATGTATGTCGTTTGTGAAGTCTCAAGATCAAGTAGTAGGCATGTTTGTAAAGGCTCCATGTCTTGCTCATCTATATCAATTCTTTGTCAAGCTGGTGATCCATGGTATAATGCTCCAGCTTGAGGGAGAGTGTTGATCGCCATTCCGATCACACATGGGGTTCACACGAGTCACATGTGTGGTCAAGTGAACCATATTTGATTCTCATATGATTGGGTTTTGTTTCTAGGCCTAGTTACGTGTTTGGGCTTAGTTTTAGGCCCATAGGCTATTTGTATTTTAATGAGGTATATTGTAATTTCGCATCTTTTAGCATAGCCTCTTTGGTTATTGCTGTCCTCTCCTTTTGCTCTTTTTGGTTCTCACATCTCTCTTCTTTTTCTCTCTTTTCTACATGATTTACAACACTATCAATACCACAAACACTGTTAGTTGGCATATGCGGGCCACCATGGGCCATGGAAGCTTTTTTTCTTCTTCTTCAATGGCATTCTTCACTTTTTGCCTTGAGTCCTGTTTTGTTTATCCATGTTGGTCAAGAGGCAAACAACTTGGTCGATGTCCTGTAGAAGAGTGGTGTGCTGGATCTTCTCGTTGTATGGGAACTTGCTCTCTCCCCCTAATGCATTTCCTTGTTGCTCTTGCATATTTACTCTTTTAAAGAAAATGGTTCCTGCAAGCGATTCCATTGACATGAGATTATCTGGTTGTAATAGGATGTAACATCCACTGAAAGCCTAACTGATTTGTAAGAGTCTATTACGTTGAGATCCTAAAATCTGGGGTATCCAAGTGCAATGCTCGAGTAAGGGACTGCCTAAGTTGTGAAGGCAAGCCTACTGGTTATTTAGAATCTATAGAACCATACCAGTTGGGCCACAAATCTAGCTTGTAATATTGTTTGGGAATTGTTTCAATGTGCTTGTACTTGTGAGTTGTAACCAATCCTTCTGCAGTCATATATGGAGATTTTTTTATTTAGAGGATCCTCTTTCCTGATCCTTTCTGTATTTGATACTTGTACCTGTATTCGGGTAACATTAGTAAGAGTTTTTTTTTTTTGGTGAACATTAGTAAGAGTTACAAATTGGAACTTCAAAACTCTATGACACAACAGGATCATGAAATCATTTTTTCTTCCCTTGTGTGCACATGTCGTACCAGAACTCAGCTGACATGCTTGTTGAGGCACTCATTTTTTATTTATGGTTATAGATTGCACTCAGTTTTCTGTCTGAACTGTATGATTATTTATTTATTTTGAACGGCATCTGAATTCTATGTTGCATGCAATCTATCCTCTTTCTAAGCATTTTGAATTGAAATCAACTTATCTTGGACAAGAATTTCCTAAGAAAACCTTAGTTAGATTTTCATTGTCTCTCTAAATCATCAAAGCTTACTAAACTTGCTCTACTCTTGCAGTCAGAGTACCCGAAGTACACGCCGTTGCTTGCTAAGATCTTGGAGGGATTGCTTTCCAGAAGTCCTAGTGAAGACAAGATTAGCTATAACGAGGAGGTGAGTTTTCATTATTCTGATGAATCAATTGGTTTTGATGAGAATAGCTTATTCCTTAGAGATCGAATCCATTTTGAAAAGAAAATTGTTGGACCCAATTATATGTTTAGCATGGCCAACAACAACTAAAGTTTTTAGTTTTCTTTTTGTCTTTTTCTTTTTCTTTTTCTTTCTTTTATAAAAATAAAATTTAAAAAAAAAAAAAAAAAAAAAAAAAAAAAAAAAAAAAAATCATGAAAACTGTAATGAAGTAAAGAGAAATGAGTAGGGTACTTCAAGTCCCCCTAAAAGTAAATTTTTACAGGTGTTTACTATGCCCTTGATTTCCCAAAGGAAATAAGTGAGTGCCTCAAATTTGATAAATGGCCCAAAGCCTATAAGTTTTGGGGGTGGTAATAACCAGTCTATGCCATCATGATTGATGCAAGCTGCAAGCCAGGTCTTCTTTTGTTTCTAAACTTTTCCCTTTCTTCAGTGAGTGCTTTGCAGAATGATCTCTCCCTACATTCAAGTCTTGTATTTTCCTATTTCCCCAACTTATTCAGATCCCATGGGGCAGCAAGTTTTCTTACTTTTTACGTAAATTCTTGGTTATATTTCACGTAAATTCTTGGTTATATTTCTAAACATCCCCCCTCCCCCCCCACCCCCCCCCCCCAAAAAAAAAAAAAACACACACACACACACAAACACACCCGGCGCGCGCGCGCGAAGACCATAACTGCGCCATCGTGATTTCACTCAAATCAGATGTTTTGGAATTTTCTGCAACTTCCAGTTTGTATAAAAAATTCTGTTGTTTTCTTCATGCTCAAAGTTGGGTTGTTTCTCATTGCAAGTTGCCTATTTGCAGGTCATAAATGCAGCTGATGAGGTGATCGAGAGTATTGACAAGGATGAGTTGGCAAAATATTTTTCAGTAAAGGCTGATCCTGAAGATGATGACGCAGAGGTGGGTACCTGCCTTTTTCCAGCAAGGGTCTTGAAACACTTCTTGAAACACTCCTTGGCCGATATGTTCTACTAGTGAGCTATTGGTTTGTTTGTTATCCACTGTTGTAAGCGACCGTAATTCACAATTCCCCAATCTCAGGATTTTTAGTTATGATGCTCACCAATAGGGGATCAAGCAGGGATAACTTTTGGAGGCATGGTGACCTCATGCAACATGGTGTGGGTGTGCGTGCATGCTATGCATTATGCACTTGTGTTAATTGGAATTCCAAATTCCAAATTATAAGAAACTTGAGTTCTGGTTGCTTGCAAGCAACTAGCTGATCTTGGATGATTGCTAGGGTGTGGTTATCCGTAACTAGCTGATCTTGGATGATTACTAGGGTGTGGTTATCCGTAACTAGCTGATCTTGGATGATTGATAGGGTGTGGTTATCCGTATGGTCATTGTGTGTACGTGTGTGCTTGCATGAGCTAATAATTTGTGTGATGTTCATGCTCACATACCTAACCAACTTTTTTCCTTAACAGAATTTGTGTGGCATCGCTAGGCAGTAATACTTAAAACACAGCTAACTTAGAAATGGGTCACCAGAATGCAGGTTCATCTTGGCTGAGTTTTTGGAAGCCGGTTTAAACTTTAAAGTACTGACTTCATGAAGAAAAGAACATGAAAATAGGATAAAGAAGATAAATAGTTGGTGGATAAGGATTCTATTCTGGAAAAAAAGGGAAGGAATGACAAAAGTAGGTTTTTAGAATTTTCAGGTTAGAAACACTTTGGTTTAATGAGTGAGAAAGGAATCTTAAAAATTGCCTAAATCTCTCTCTCAGTCAAAAGGGAAAAAGGGAACTTCCAGTCATCCTAATTGATCACCAATAGAGGGCTAAAATTGGTTATCCTCTTCCACTACTCAGTTCTCTGTCAGACACACAATTTTACCAAATACCAAGTCTTTATGCTTTTTGAAAAAATAAATTTTAAGTATTGCTATGCTCAGAGTTACATGGATTTTTCCTTAGAAAATCAAATTTGGTATGTAATAATGGCTGCTATTTTGTAGAAAATAAAAAAGAAGATGGAGTTAACGCGTGACCAGTTGGCAGAGGCATTGTACCAAAAGGGACTGGCCCTTGCTGAAATTGCGTCTTTGAAGGTGAGAATGACTTCTACTTCTCAATCTTCCAACTTTTTTCGTTTTTATTGTTTGTCCTTTATTTGTATAATTTTAATTTGTATATTTGGCTTTCTAAGAAAAGAGAACATATGAAATCGTCGATGTTACTTCATGCATTGTTGGTATGGCTCCTTGCAGCTTGTTTCTAAAGACAGGTGCCTCATGCCTTGAGGTGTACACCTGGAGATGAGGAAGGGAAAGGCCTTGAGGCTGTTCCCGTCGCTTAATTAAGGCTTAAGCTTAGTATAGCCAAGGCGTAAGCCTCGGCCTCGAACTGTGAGCCTCGTATACTTGGGCAAAAAATGACCTTATTTATTTTCTTTTATCCTTTGATCTTTTTAAAGAATTTTCCCTCAGTTTGCCAGTCCAGCCATGGGCAATTCATGTTAGTGGTGACGCTACCCCAAGATGTGTGTATGCATTCTCCCATGCTTATTTCACCACACTGTATCTGTAACTTATGGCGCCATCAGTTGCATTTTGACACGTGGATAATTCAATCAATCTATCTGGACCAACATTTGTATGCTGTTGAGCAAAAATCTCAGTGGCCAGATTATTCTAATCATCCAATTAATGGATGTCAAGATTGTTAATAGAAAAATAGATCTGGTCATCAACCCGAGCTACCCATTGTGGGTCTTCATGATTGTAAATGGTTTTAACTTTGTTTTATTAGCTGAAGGGTGGTTAAATGGACTATAAGTGAACTGTAAGACTAATTCTTTTTCATGTCTGGTTGATGTGGATCCTATTCATCAATGATTGCTACATGGATTCATTGAAATGCCATGGAATGCAGGAAAGTGCCCAAAATGAGACATGGAAAATGAGAAACAGCTGGTACTGTTGTGTCTCAGAATTCTTTTATTATCTACTAGGTTCGTATAGAATTGTAAGTGTATACAAATTAAGGTCCAATATTATGGTCAGATGTAATCCAACTCCTTGTGATCGTGGGATCCAATCCCATTCTTGAAATGTTCTTCCAGGTCAAATAGCAACTAGAAATTTAATATCAAAATTGATTTTTTTAGTGTTAGCTTTCAGTATTTTTCTATGCAATAAGAAAAACCAACTGAAAGAACCTTGTTTCACAAAGCTGATATCTAGTGCTAATTAGAATGCATGAATTGTCTCCATCATTAGTCGTTTGTGATAGCTTAATCAAACTGCTGACTGTAGAAGGCACAACTGGCCTATTCTGTGTCATGCTTCAGTTTTAAAAATGTTAGGTAATGGCAGGTTGAGAAGGCACCAGTCGATTCTGAGGCTGGAAGCACCAAAGATTCTGAGAGAACAACGGAGAAATCTGTGCCTGAGAGCCATGACGCATCAGACACATTCGAACAGAACTTCAAAGAACTAAAGAAATGGGTTGATGTGAAATCCTCCAAGTATGCCATGCTCTTGATGTTACATGAGAAACGTTGCGGAAGGCTTGGAACAGCATTGGAGGTAATTTTTACAACTGTACTTGTTGAGCTGTTATGCTTTCTTCTCAATCCTAACATCATTCATGCTTGTTGTTATTGAGGGAAAATGTCAATAAGCTCCTATTTAAGCAATTTAAGTACCTAAAAGTCTTTAAAACAAATTAACCAATCAAAACTTGTAAGCATCTCTCCCTCCCTCCCTCCCTCCCTAGCCATAGCCAGCAAACTCTGTTCTATTCAAGGATACAGTAAACGCTATCCGGAGAATGAAAATTCAACAATCCATGCTCGTATCTTAAAACTCCCCAATCCCGGAGGCCCTAAGGTTAACCATTTGAGCTTCCATCAATGTTGAGCTTCCACTGGCCTGGCAATGGAGCCATCTAAATTTCAGATTTAGGGATAGGTCAGCCATGGTAACCCTCCACTCCTGAATAAGATTGGATATTGAAATTGCTTTAGGGCATGTTTGGATAGGGTGGAATGGAAAAGCTAGAGGAATCCTTAAAAGCGGAAATCTGATATCAGCAAGGGAGGGAAGGGATTTCCTTATCACTGTTTGTTTTGCACCATCATTTCAGCAAAAAAAAATAATTTACATTCAATCGATGTTGTGACATTCTAAATTTTAAAAATACAAGTTTTTGGGCTAAAGATGGTGTTACATTTTTTGGAACAGGTGTTGAATAATATGATTCAAGATGATTCTGATCCCCCAAAGAAGAAGCTGTATGATCTAAAGATCTCTCTGCTTGATGAGATTGGGTGGACCCACGTGACCTCTTACGAGAGACGTTGGATGTACGTCCGCTTCCCTGCAAGCCTGCCTCTTTTTTGAAGCTCGTGTTCATTTTCAGGTCTCATTTTGGTTAATACGATGAAAATGATGCGAAATGATTAATATCAATTAGGAGTTTAATGCCATGATTTTCTCGTCTCAAACAGTAGTGAATTTGTTATTTATTTAGAAATATAAGATGCTTTCCCATTCTAACATTTTGTTAGCTTTGAGCCATTTAAGATTGTTTAATCTTGATTCTTCTCGTCTATAGTGCATACTCCAATGCTGTCCAGAGTGCGACCCACACCTACATCCATAAACACCCTTGGATTTAAGGAATCCACCATAGATGTTACCTGAGCCAATAATAGCCCAATGATTGGATAATCACAATCACAATTAAGGGCATTCAAAATGGATTCTGTACTGTCCATTTTGTAGGGCCTTGTTTGAATCATCCTATCATGGTGATATTGGGACCATGTGCAATCCACAATGGAATCCTATACAATGTTCCATCATGATAATAGGTGGGCCACTTACAAAGTATTTTTGTTGGATCATAGACCTTTAAATAGTAAACTCCAAATCAAAGAACCAACAATATATTTCTAGCTGTTGTAGATTTTCAATAGCCTCCAAGGCAGGCTAGCTATACTCGCCTACTGATGTAATCTCAAAACTGAACTGAAATCATATTTCAGACTGTATGTCAAGATTACCACCGGCAGCTGGTAGTGCGAACAGTTGAGATTGTACTGTTTTTGTGGCACTAAACATATATCCAGATTAAAAGTCTAGCCAATTGACGGTATGATCCATATCAATAATCTACCATGAACATCGATTGCTAGGCAAATTGATGGTGGGCCTAATTGGATATATGCTCCAGAGTATATTACACAGCCTTGAAAGCCATTGTCAGCCATAAAATGAGCCAACCTAGTGGTTAATGTTTCTCTTGCCCACAGCCTTGAATTAGGATGATCAATGGTCTCGACCCAGACCCATTTCGATCTCTGGCCTGATTAGTGAGGCCCAGATTGCTGGAACCCAAGAGCTCAGAAGAGAAAGCTGCGAAAACCAAATCCAATCCCAGAGATCTGGTAGAGGCGTCAACTAGGCAGTGAAGGACCCACCCCAGTGTGCTCGATCCTACCACCCTTAAATGCAATTGGAGCCCTTGTTGGTGTAGATGATGCCCAAAGTTTACAGTGCTGGTCCATTGACAAACCCTAGTTCCACTCGATGAGGCTATGCAGAACATCCTGGTAAAGTCTCCTTTCGTCCAACTTGAGCAATGAGCATGTCAGAGCATCAAACTGGTGGGGCCCATTGTTTCAATGTGTGCTGGCTGCAACCACTGGGAGTAAAATACTGCCGCGTACCCATTCCAAAGACGTAGCCTGGCCTACTAATCGGGTTGTTTTCAATGTCATCCTCACATCTTGGCAGACTACACCTGCATGGCCAAAACGTGGGATCTGTACTCCATTCAGGTCAGGGCCTGACCAAGTTCGTCTTTTAAGTGAGGCCCACCTCCATGTATTTTATTTTATATCCACTGTCCATCCGTTTTGCCAGATCATTTTAGGGCATGGGCCCAAAAATGAAGCAGATCCAAATCTCTGGTGGACCACGACACAGGAAACAGTGATCATTGAAAGGTCCATTGTAAAGTTTATTTGCCATCCAACCACCTGGGATTTGGATCTGTTTCATTTTTGGATCCATGCCGTAAAATGAGCTGGAAAAATGGTTGGACAGCATGGATATACAATGCAAAAACTGAGGTGAGCCCCCACGGAAAAGACCGGACAGGATGGCTTAGAAAAAGGATGGTCCCGTTAAACCAATCCAGTTGGGTGACTATAGCCAGCCATCCAATAGGGGCAGCCTTTTTTCCCTCGTACGATTGCTCCACTTTCCTTAGCCGTCTATAAGTCCCTTTTGAGTAAGAAAACCACAAACTTCCAGTCATAGCCCCCACAGCATATGTGCCGTTTAACCTTATTTTCCTTACAGGCCCAGGCCAGGACTATGGCTTAGGACACTGGGACCGGGCCCTAGCCTGGGCCATTGCTACCAGATTGGCACATGTGGCCATACGCTCAAGGCCTGTTTGGATCGGTGGAAACTAATAGGGAATTTTACAAAAAAAAAAAAAAACCACCTAGCTCATTAATTATCATTAGAGTACCTTTGTTACATTTGTCAATGGCAGCATGGGTGGACCCCACCCTGATGCTTATAAAATCCACCCTAACCACCAAGTGTGTCAGCCCCTGTTGGTGCTAGAGGTCGTAGCTTGGGTGGACCCCACCCTGATGTTTGTGTAAAATCCATCCAGACAACCAGATGCATCACTCCTTGTTACTCTTACGGCCCAAAACTCAGCTCCATCCGATGGACCACACAATTGGAAAGAAGGTACAGGGCAACTCTCTCCATTAGTGTGGTCCACCTGAATCACATATGAACCAATTTTGGTGTGGCATTTAAAGCTTGGAGTGGTTTTCATATATTCATTATGGTGGGCCTGAAAAATTAATGGGTAGACGTCTCTCTCCCAATGTTTCCTTCGGTGTGGCCCAACCTGATTTTTTTACCCTGAGTCGAATGTATGATTACACATTTAATGGTCAAGAGTGGATCTTACATACACATCACAGTGGGCCCTGTAAATAATCAAGGGTGGGCATCCCACGATATTCCTTTTTTTCACTGCCCATCCTGATGTGTGTAAAATCCACTACAACCATTAGATGTGTAATTTCATGTTTCGTTCTATGGCCAAAAAAATCAAGCTGACCTATGATTCAGGTGGGCTATACCAAAGTAAAACAGTTGGGAGAAAGACTTCCACCCTTGATTTTAACAGGGCCGACTGTGATAATTATATAAAATCCAGTCCAACCATTAGATGCCACACAATATTTAGGCATGGTGGCGAAAAATCGGGCACATTCGTTATTTAGGTGGGCTACACCAAGGGAAACAGCACTCACCCTGTACACTTTCCCATTGTGTGGTCCACCTGAATCATGGATGGAATTGAGTTTTGGAACTTGAGCCTAACAAGGGGTGATGCACCTGGTGATCAGGGTGGATTCCACATAAACATCACGGCGGGGCCCACCCGAGCCACTCCCACTGTTAGATGGAAGATAATCAAATGGTAATTACTTAGATTAATGAGGTGGCATAAATTCTATATTATTTAGGTAGTTTATTGTAAAATTCTCAAACTAAAAAATAGATGTGAAAGGAAAATGTCACATCAGTGGAAAAGTATTCTCACAGGACTTGTTTGTTTGTTTTAGCATACATGATTTCAATGGAAACATGGAATATAATCAATGGTCATAAGTAAGAGTTCCCTCTCAAAAGGGTGGAAATCTCCGTTTCCTAAGTTGATGCGGGACAATTAACCACTTGCTCTAAAAGCTTGAACTGTTAGAGTATGACGAATTAATCCATTTATCACATATCTCAGGGCCCACATCTCATGGGTTAGGACTTCGGCCTAACCCCCTTCGTGGGCCCCAAATCATATGGGCCGCCCACCCCGAGTGTGTCCCCACATCCCACGGGCTACCCCACTCGCGCCCGGTGTGAAATGCGCATTAATCACTCATGGTAAGGAGTCTCGAACACGAGACCTCCCCCGTGAGCCTCAAATCGCATGGGTCACGCACCCCAAGTGTGCCCCGGCATCTAACAGGCGACCCCACTCGAACCCAGTGTGAAAATGCCCCTACATTATAAGTTCTAGAAAGCAAAAGGAAATGCCATTTTCTTAGGAAATAGGAGGAAATGAAAACTGATTTCCTCACCCCTCTTGGCTTTCGCAAACAAAGGAACCGTCACATCAGAGGAAACAGTTTTCATTGAATCCTGTTTTCCACCAATCTAAACAGGTCGTCAGGTCAAAAGCTAAAACCAAAAAGAAAAGATAGCAGCCATGTATTATGTTGCATAAGGAGAACTGAGAAGACACTATACATCCATATGTAGTTTCTAATCTAAGAAAGCAGCCATGTATTATGTTGTGTAAGGAGAACTGAGAAGACACTATACATCCATTTGTAGTTTCTACACTAATAATACTCTATACAGGATTACAAAAACAAAGACTATTGCCTACTCGGGGTCAGTAGCAGGTGCAGGTGCAGGTGGTTCCTCGGTTTTCGATCTATTAAATGATTTTTGAGTTTCCAGTACGGGCATGTAAGCGGCCGTTGTTTTCTGGAAAATATCAGGAGCCGGTTTATCAGATTCACGGGGACTCACCAGTTTTTTCTCAACGGCCTCGAACTTGGCAGTGGCCCATGGCGCCGTCCCCACGTTCCCGGCAACACTGGGCGCATCTATTGTCAATGAAGAGATCTCGTCTCGAGAAGCATACCATGTATTGCCACATGCAATGCACTGCAACTGGATTATTCAACCAAGGGAAGGTCAGAGGCCCAGTTCATTATAAACATACAAATCATCCTACTACTGAAGACTTTATTATAGAAGAATTATAAATTATAGGGTCTTGATGCATCATATAGTGTCCTGATGTCTGCACAAGAGGTGCACATGGTAAGCCATCCAGACGGTTGGAGGACCCAATTAATGGAGAAGGCCACAAAAGTAGCCAGACTAGAAGGTCATAGCAATCCAATATTTAGCCTCTGTTTTTTTCCCTCCTTCAAGTCACTGCATTTTTATTCCTTTACCATCTATTCATAGGCCATTGTTCATAGGGTTATGACCTTCCAACATGAGACATTTTCTTTTGGCACCATCAATCCAAAGCGGGGTCTAGAACATTGAACCATGGCACACTACACAAACTGATGCAACAAGGATCATAAATTAATTCCTTCTTGTTGTTTTGTGTCCAGATGCATCCAGTGTTCTTGGTGAAATTCACCCACCCAAAAAAATAAAAAAAATAAAATAATAATTCAAATTAAAAATAGGAGCAGAAAAAGTAAATAAAGTATCCTGGGTATGGCTGACGATGATATTTTAGCAAATAACAAGGCCCAAGGCAGCAGTGACTGCTTTTTTCCCTTCTTTAAAATGTCTTGAGCAACTATCATGGCCTTAGGCACCACTAAATTACAAAGAATAACTCAAGCTCATTCACATAAAAGTTTTAGCATTATTCAAGCATCATAGCATCATCCTCTGCTTGCCAGTTGAAATGGAAAGAGAAGAAGTGAAAACGCAAGTGGCAAGGACATGGAGTGGATCAGAGACTGCATATTGTGAGTAGGAAGGGCTGTGGGGTTAACTATCGAAGGCAGCAATGAAAATATTCTGGCCATTTTCACATCTCTTGAAGAAAGGGCAAAAGTGCTGAAAAGAAATTGGGAAGGTCGGTAGTGTCAGTTTGGCCAGGTAATTCTTTTGATTGGGTTGATTTAAACTCCACAGGAACTAAAGTTGGGATAATCATAGTTTGGGATGACAAATTGCTAGGGAAGGAAGATTGGTAGATAGATCAATATTCAGTTTCTGTCCTACTTACGACTGTAAGCATTGGCAAGGTAAGGTATGGCTGTTCACAGCTGTGTATGGCCAAACTGACCCTGCAGCAAGGCACTCTTTCTGGGATGAGCTCAAAGAAACGAGATGGACTGGACCGTGGTGCGTTGGTGGGGTTTCAATTGTGATCTGATTCCAATTTTAAGTGATCGAGTGGAGCTGCAATTGGTGATGGTATGCGTGATTTTTCATATTGGGTTGATAGCAACAATATGATCAATCTTCCCCTTTCCACAACAAAATACACATGGTCCAACAATCAGACGGGCGTAACGGCCGTTACCACCCCATAACATGTAACAGTTGCCACCGTTACCTTTACGTAACGGCCTTTACTGCCCCATAATGGCCTTTACAGCACACCATGTCTAGAATAGACAGGTTCTTTATCTCCGGTGGTGCAGCTAGGCCTTCCAAGCAGTTGGACTAGAGATAGAGATAGAGAGAGGGAGGTAGAGAGAGAGAAAAAGAGGTTGGGCCTTTGT
The DNA here is from genome assembly GCF_029962835.1 of Magnolia sinica. Classification (NCBI taxonomy): domain Eukaryota; kingdom Viridiplantae; phylum Streptophyta; class Magnoliopsida; order Magnoliales; family Magnoliaceae; genus Magnolia; species Magnolia sinica. The sequence continues at coordinate 68,449,955 of NC_080589.1, read as the reverse complement.
TTGATGATGAATTGGTCCAGAGGCAGCTCTTGAAACAAAATTTGGAGAGGACATTTAAATGGAAACAGTTAGCAGGCTGTTTGGCTCAAAGAGGATGACAGGAATACCAAATTCTTCCACGGTATTGCTAGTGGGAGAAGGAGAAGGAATCGCATTCATACCTTGATTGTTGACAGAGAAAGGTTAGTAAAGAAAGATGAAATCTGCCTTGCTCGCTAAATAGCTATGAAGGTTCAGGATGGAAAAGGAAGGGTTTCTGCTACGAAGTTATATCAAGCATGGAGAGGATAAAGAGAGGTGGTTCACCACGATACCATCCAGATACAGGGCTTCAAGTGTGTGAAAATCGATTCTTAAGTTGGCTAACTCATTTCAAGGGAGTATATCCTTCTCTCCTAGCAATGGGACACAAATTCACTTTTCGAAGGATCGTTCGTGTGGGGAGCATTCATATGTGAAGATTTCCCTTTACTGTATAGGGTGGCAAAGGAAAAAGATGCCTTCTTCTAGTGTGTTTCATTGGAAAGAGGGCAAGCAGTTCGGAATCCTTTATTCAGAAGAAACCTTCTAGATGCAGAGAAAACAAAATTTGTATGGATAATGGAAATGTTGCGAAGCCAAGACACCTACAATGGGAGGGGATAGATGGGTGTGGAATCTCAACAAAACAGGAGGCTTTTCAGTTAGATCTTTCTACTCATCTCTTAAAAACTCTCTAACACCGCAAGCCAAAGATCCCTTCTGCCACATTTGGAAATCCTTGAGTAGCCTTTGCTTGGTTGGTGGGTAAGAACAAGGTCCAATCATCAACAGTTTGAGCAAGTGGAGTATGATTCTCACCAACGGATGCATCATGTGTCTAAAGGATGAAGAAATGGTTGACCTCCTATTTATCACTGCAGTTTTGCTTGGAGGATTGGAACACAGTTCCTCACCCTCCTTGGTATAAGTTGGGTGATGCCATGTATGGTGGGGAATCTCTTTAATAGTTGGGCAATTTGTTTGATTGGGAAGGAAGAAAAGGATGATTTGGTGCCTCTCCCTAATTGCCATGCTCTGGGCTAGACAGCTGGAGCATAACAATAGGTTGTTTAATGACAAGTCCATGTCTCTGGAGCAGGCTGTCCACAAGACCAGGTGTATGGTAGTTGAATGGGCAAGTGCTACCAACTAGTTCAAGGGCACTCCTAGGGAAATGTTTCATGACAGTTTTTCTCTTTTTCTGTGCGTGTGTTTTCTCTCAATAACCTTTTTGTAGCTTTGCGTTTTTCCTTTCTTAATAAAATTTGAGTCACCCTTCAAAAAAATAAATGGAGAGGAAATGAAGAAGAAGAAAGAAAATGAAATAGAAGCTCCAACAGTGTAACTACAGTAAATAAGATAAAATAAACTGACCAGATATCGGTCCCCACTCCCAGATCCTCCTGCTTGGATGATGTCTGCAACCCCCACTTTCTTCTCTGTGCATCTTGAGCACCGAGCATCCGTCATCTGTACCATGTACCAATGTTGCATGCTGTGAGCGCATACCCAATACATGAAAAAATTTGTAAAAATAACCAAAATATAAAAAGCAAATGAAGAAGGGAAGGAAAAAACTGTGACCTGAATGCTTTCTGACTCCTCAGGTTCCTTGGTTGATTTCTCCTCTGAAGTTAGGCCATCCTGAAATGCTAGGAAAACTAAATCAATGGGTTCTCATGAAAGATACCCAACATTGGAAATAAAACGAAAATCATGACGTATGAAGAGATAGGGAAAGCTTGATTAACAGGAATTGTTTTCTCAACCCATACCAATGTCATTATTAAAAATACTAACATGTACCGGCCTCTTCTTTTGTTTTAAGGGGGGTCAATCAGTTCAGAATGTCCAGTTACAGATTTGTGTTTATCATTCAGATCAAATCAGAGGAAGTATGTGTCCCAAACAAGTCATGCGAAAAGGGAACATGTATATCAGCTTATTTATCTATGCACTTGGTCATATTTGGGTACCTAATCTGCCCCCTCGCTAAACTCAACACGGTCATGTTCCGATCAGATCTGGGTGGTGATTTATCTGTTTACACTACTGTGCTTTGATACGGGTGCATGGTTTTACATATCCAAGTCGTATTGGTTTGTGGGTGGAGATCTACCTGATTACTGTTGTGCTTTGATTCAGGTGCATGGTTTTTTTAATATCATGAGAGTTTTAACGGTTTTGTTCCGTGGGTGGAGATCTATCTGATTAATGCTGTGCTTTGATACAGCTGCATGGTTTTAAATATTGTCCGAGTTGTATCTACTTTGATCCGAAACGAAGAGTCACCACACCGATACAGGACCAAGCCTGACAAAACAGGTTGAACAATACCATTTGTGTCCCCCAGGCAATTCACACTCCGAAACCATCACTTAAATCCATGTTCAGGTGTGTTCCTATCGAATCTGGGCGCAGAATCTGTCCCTTGTTGCTATTTTTCATTTTTGTTATGTTTCAATGCATTGAATATGTCGCAGAAATGGATTGGTCGCAGTTGGGGCTATGTTCCAGCATTGTGTTGACCATCTTTCTTTGGGCAAATTGCATATTGATTTAGCTTTAAAAGGTAGCTATAGTTGGGACCCTTCGTCCGTGTTGAAATGGGCACGCTGGACAATTATAAAACCCAGGAGCTACAGAGAATATTAATATCCAGATTACTGCAAATAAAAGAGTGGTAGCGACATATAGTGGCCAGTGGCCATAAATTAAACTCAATTTCATTGGTAAAGATGTGCCGACAAAAGATGATTCCAAGCATGAACAGTGGATGAAGAAGAAAACAATTTATGAATTGATAATCGAACGAGTTACAAGTGAATAGCAATGTGCTTTTCTTAAAAACCACCAAAGTGATCTGCGACACATGTATTCTGAAGCTTTGCTAAGCCCACATGCAAGTGTAATAAGGATCACGTGCATGCCACACGTGACAGCATGGTACACAGGTGCAAGACCCAACTCAAGCATCACAATGGAACCACTATATTGATGTCATAGCTCAAGAATCAGGTAGATCCATCCTTCAGGTAGGCCACAGTTTGCAAAATAAATGAAAGGCTCCGAAAAGTTGGCTGAAGTTCTCTAACCCACCCACCTGTTTCCAATATTGGGGCCCACATGCTGACTGGACCAGTTTTTTTTTTTATTATTTATATATATAAAAAAAAAAAAAAAAAAAACATGTATAAGGTTGGACCAACCTGATAGATGGATTGGATCTTGCACGTATGTGCCATTCTACAATATGTGGCATGTACACGAGCTTTATTGCACACACAGGTGTCTTAGCAAAGTTCTGTATTCTGAAGAAAACAATGTTGCTAGGTTTGACCAACTATTTCTGCATATCGCTCAATTTAAACAAGTGTAAAGAGCTTGCTTGAACGAGTATTATGTAGCTCTTAGAGGGATGTTGAATGAAATGGATGCATTATCAGACTATCCCATCTCACCATAAAGAAGATAAAATAAAATGGTTAAGAAGCAACAGATGAAACAAGGCTGACGCAATTCATGGCTTTGGTGAATCCTAAATTTCACAATGTTTGGGATCAAATTTTGACCACAGAGCATCTTCCTACAAGTTTTTCTAATCGTGGGAAGAGGCTTCATCGTCATGTCATGAAAATCATGAGTACAATGTATGTCCACTAGAACGGGAAAGATAGCTTTCATGATGCTACTACATCTTTTACATCATCAGCTAACCGCCATATCTAATCAGCCGGCTATGGTTTCTAATTTTCATTCATGATGGCCGGTGGAATTCCTGGTCATGGTCTTGATACAAATGGCAGCTAGTGAGGCTAAGATATTAATGTAGGTCTTGGATGTTGACCAAGGTATTCAATAACAGTAATGGTGGCCACAACGATATGGGCTGTAGCAGCTGTTAAGTGTCAGGGATTTTTTATTTTTATTTTTTTTTTAAAAGGGAAACATGTATCAGCCCATTACGGGCCCATGTCGGCCAGGCCCCTTTTCTTTTCTTATTTTTCGTTTTTTGAAAGGAAACGATATTTTGTTCAATAAACTTGCCGAGATGGTGCAAAAAGCTACAACCCAAACAAAAAAGGGAAATTGAAGTCCTTGATAGTATAATACAAGAGGCCCATTCTACTATATAGAGCTTTGCCCTATTGAAGACCACCACCAACATCCTAGCATTCCCCCGCTTATTTTTTTTTTAATTGGGCGCCACAGCCCCATATCGCATAATGGTCACCTCCATTCTGTTACGTAACGGAACCGTTGTTTTATACCAGGATGTTGAGGAATTTGAGTTTAATTGAGCCCACCGTGATGTTTATTTTCCATCAAATCTGTTCATAAGGTTAAACAGACCTCGATGAAAGGAAAACACAAATATCAGCTTGATCTAACACTTTTGTGGCCCCTAAGAAGTTTTCAATGGTAGGCATTCAATCCCCATTGTTTTCTGTGGTGTGGTCCACTTGAGCTTTGGGTCTGCCTCATTTTTGGGTTCATGCCCTAAAATGACCAAACAAAATGGATGGACGATGTGGATATAACACATACATCATGGTGAGGCCCACAAAACTCTGCCATGTCAACACAGTACCTACCTAAGTGGTGTTCTATTGCACGCAATCCAAGTAAAATGGAGCACATGAACTGTTACATGTAACACATTAGTGGGTGTTTTCCTAACCGTGGGGCCCAACTCGATGTATGTGTTGTGTATCCAAGCTGTCCATCAGTTATTCCATATCATTCTAGGGCATGATCCCAAAAATGAGGCAAATCCAAATCTAAGGTGGACCATATCATACAAAACAATGGTGATTGAACAGCCACCATTAAAAACTTCTTGGTGATTTTTTGTGGTGTGGTCCACGAGAGCCTTAGATCTGCCTCATTTTTGGGCTCATGCCCTAAAATGATCTGACAAAATAGATGGATGGTGTGGATATTACATATACATCATGGTGGGGGCCACAGAACAGTACCTACCTAGGTGTTGTGTTTGATGGCACACAATCCAAGTAAAATGGAGCACATGATCTATTATAGGTAACACGTTAGTGGATGTTTTCCTAACCGTGGGACCCACCTCGATGTATCTATTATATATCCAAGCCATCCATCAATTTTACCAAATCATTTTAGGACATGATCCCAAAATGACGTAGATCCAAATCTCAGGTGGACCACTGATGTAGAGGCATCTTGGTGCGACTCCAAGGATGCACCGTATCTCCACACTGGGGTGGGGTGACCCATGAAGTGGGGCCTGTGAGATGCAGGATGGCCACGAGGTGGGGCCTACTGTGGGACCGTGTAATTCGGAGACTCGTGCAACGCGAGGGTTGCCCACGGGGAGGTCTCCCCTGGGTTTGACTGGGAGGGCATGCATGTAGGGATAAACCAGTCCTTTCCCAACAGCTCTGCAGCTTTTGGTGTACTAATCGGTTGTCTGTTATTAGAATGGTATCAGAGTGGGGCCAAATCTATTATTATAATGGTATTAGAGTGGGGGCCCAGTGTTCGAGTCTCCTCACCGACGTGGGTGGATGATGCAGGGTAATCTTGGTGCGACTCCAAATATACACCGTATCTCCACGCTGGGGTGGCTCACGAGATGGGGCCTGTGAGATGTGGGATGGCCATGGGGTGAGGCTCATTGTGGGACTGTGTGATTCGATGACCCATGTAATGCTGGGGTGGCCCACGGGGAGGTTTTGCCTAGGTTTGCCTGGGAGAGCCTGCATACAGGGATAGATTTGTCCTTCCCAATCAGCTCTAGAGCTTTTGATGCGTTGGTCAGTTGTCCGCTATCAACTACACCATAGGAAAACAATGGTGATTGAACACCTAGTATTAAAAACTTCCTAGGGCTCACTATAATGTTTATCTTCTATTCAACTTGTTTCTTAGGTCACTCGGACTTGGATGCAGGGAAAACACACATATCAGCTTCATGCAAAACTTTTGTGGCCCCTAAGAAGATTTTAATGGTGAGCGTTCCATTACCACATTTTCCTGTGGTGTGGTCCACCTAAGATTTGGATCTGCCTCATTTTTGGGCTCATGCCCTAAAATAAGTTGGCAAAATGATGGGACAACACGGATTTAACAAAGCTAATCAAGGTGGACCATCTCATTTTTTTGGGATGGCCCATGACTCATATGCAATCCTGAGGCGAATTGCATCATGGGGATTGGCATATACACCTAGGTTATGTATATGATGGTGCTCTATGGGCCCCACCATTGTGTATTTTATCCACGCCGTCCATTCATTTTTGTCAGCTTATTTTAGGGCATGAGACCAAAAAAGAGGCTGATCCAAATCTCAAGTGGACCAGAACACTGGAAAACTGGTGATTGAACGCCCACCATTAAAAATTTCCTGGGGGCCCACTGTAATGATTATTTTCCATCCAACTTGAGTAGGTCACGTGAACATGGATGATGAGAAAACACAAACATCAACTTGATCCAAAAACTTTTGTGGCCTTGAGAAGTTTTTAATAGTGAGCGTTCAATTACCGTTGTTTCCTATGGCATGGGTAACATAGGATTTGGATCTACCTCATTTTTTGGCTCATGCCCTACATTAAGTTGGCAAAATGGTGGGACGGCGTGGATTTCACACATACAACAAGGCAGGCCACCTCAATTTTAGACAAGTTTTCCTATATGTGTTTTGGCTTCAACCCATTTGGCATTACTTCTAACAATGGCAGAATTAATTCTCAACAAATATGATGCTCCACCTGAGTATGGGTCATACCTCGGCAAGGGGAGTTACATGATGCTCCAATTTTGTTTGTATAGGTAGGCACATTGGTTTCATGATCAATAATATTGTCAGCATGGGGCCCACTGTGGATGGACCATGAAAATAATTTTTCTTTTTTTAAAAGAATAAATATTAAATGATCCTAACCTTCGTATCTTACCAAATCAGATTTTTGTGAAAAAAGTACTTAATTACATATATTTAGCATCAAGGACAAACATTCCATACTACTACTACTACAACGACGACGACGATCCTTCCCTGCTAATCTATCTTCTCTTCCAATTTCCCTTGGGGGGGGGGGGGGGCACTTATGCTCATCTAATTAATAACTTTGTTTCTTTTGAAGGTATTTTTTCTTCCTCTACAGGTCTTTTTGCTCCAGTTATTTACCATCTTTGTGCCTCATAATGTTAAGGAGTCTCATTCTGATCTTAACCAGAAAAAGGTCATGATTGGGTAGACAAAATCTTTGAAGAATGCAACTTAAGAAATAGTACCCCACCCTAGGAAAAATGTCTGGTCAGATGTTGTTAGCCATATACATTTAAGCACACGGACATATGCCTGATAATGGATTTAGATTTAGCATAAATAGTAAAGCAAAAGAATGGATGTGTGAACCAATCCCTGTTGTCCAAGATTTAACTGATTCTGCAAAATTGCCAAATTACAAAAGTTTACCTAGATCTTAAATAATGACTCCATTTATGGTTGAAAATGCTCCTAACATCCAAAATACAATTATAAGCTCCTAAATAGATAAAGCATTCACCATTAGCAAAAAAAAGGAAAGAAAAAGAAAACTAACAATTTTCCGGGAATAATCGTGGGTGTTCTTTTGAGAAACTAACAAATGGAAGTGCATCTCCTGGTTTTGAACATGCATTTGAAGGCATCCAGTTGTTGGCTCCAGATTAATCTAGTATAAAATGGTGGAAACATGGTATATGTTGGATATCAAATTATACAGAAATAATGTATCCAGACGTGGGAACTGCACCTTTAATTCATTTGGTGACATATTCAGAATAACTGAAGGTTCCAACTCTTTATTCACTAGACGCCTTGCCAACAATTCATTCCTCTGCAAGATTTTTTTGGACAAATTATCAACATCAAATAGCATTAACCTAGATTGACAAAAATTACCTTATGATTATTTTGAAACAAAATGCAGAATAAACATTGCCGAACCACAACAAATTGAAGTATTGATGAATTAGAACATTGTCTCTGCTTATCACAGCACTTTAGACAATCAAGCTTTTGTGATATTAAGGATGGAATAAAAAGGCAAAGGAAAAAATTTCTTCTTATGATAAAGTGCCCCTATAAATCACCCTATGACTAGTATATTAAATACCACACGTTGTCTATAAACTAGTTGATCATAATTAGTTAATATAAGGCTTAGATAATGATGATATGATCTATAGAAGTGTAAATGTCATCATCTATTGAAAAAATAATAATTTATACTGCAAATCTTGAACATTATAAATCCACGGTATATATTTAACACTGTGGCTACATAATTTCTGATAGAGAGTAACATAAGGATCATGCTAACCAATCTCGGCAAAGAACGGTATTAGGATGCCTAAAGTTTCTAAGGGTGTTATAGAAATATGTGCATACGGGTTTTTTTCAGAAATTCAATCTAACCATAGAGTTTCGACGTGAAGTTTGTTATCTATTAATTTTTGGGTATGAGGAACATATTTATAACTGTTTTGGCATTTGGCTCTGTTGGCGACTCTCTGGGAGTTATGGAGAGAAGGGAATAGCCGCTGCTTTTGGGACATATGTCTGTCATCTAGGCTTTCGGATATGATTCTTCAGGACTTGCGGGAATGGTCTCTTGGTCTTAATCTTTCAGACCGTTCTCTCATTTCTTCCCTCCTTGGCTATTGGTGTTGCTGGCCACTCTACCAACTTCAGGTGTCTTTCTGTCTCAAGTTGTATAGTTGGTTTTGTAGGTTTCTTTTTCTTTCTTTATTTCTTTCTTTTTTGCGATGTACAGTTGATTTTGTTGTTTTGGCCTCGGCCTTGTTTTTTCTTTTCTTTTTTTTTTTGGGTTGCCTTTGGCTCCATTCTTTTTATATATCAGTTCAATCTTCCAGGAAAAATAAAAATAAAAAAAATCCTCATGGGTGCCAAAAACAGATTGGGCATTATCATAAACATGCTTTTGAATACAGTATCAGCCAGTCCCAAAGACGATATACTACAGGCATAATGGACTGGTATCGGCCGATTTTTTTCTTTTTTTAGCATTTTTTTTGTAAAGGAAAAAATGTAAAAACATCAGAATCTTTCTTCTTCTTTTTTGTATCATGTGTATTTGTGCGTTTTTAACATGTATGTAATGGTGTATCAGACCATTCTTTGATAAGAATGATGTCTATCAGCTTGACTAGCTAAAATTCAACCAAATAGATCCTAATCAAACACAAATCAAGCATGATTGGGTGGATTAGGGTCACATTACATGTGAATACAACAAAAGATGAAAAAATGGAATAAAAAGAAAAAAGATATAATTTACCCCTTCTTCCAATGTTTCTCAAAATGCTCCCATTCCGCTTCAATTCATGGAATTCCACTCAAATGTTATGTTTTGATCCTCAAAATAGGCCTAGATCTAGTCTAAAATTAGTTTCTAAGCTTTTTCATGGCTAAAATGAAGAAATAAGTAGAAAAATGAGAGAAATTTTGAAAACAAAAATTTCGCAACAGGGTTTTATGGACATATCAGTCCATATCAGCCGTAACAGCTCATACCGGTGCTAATACAGGGCATACTGGCCTCTATTGGTCAACACCGCCCATTTCTACTTAATGGAGCAGTTCAACCCCATAACGCGTAATGGGAGTGATCACATGACATCCAAAACAGATTCAGAACCATGATCACAACCCTTGATGTTGACTTGGAATAGGTTAGTGTTTTAAACTTTAATAGTTCATTTTGTAGGTACATTATGTGGCTTAGAAAGGCAGTTTTGTCAAGATCTACGGTAAGTAGCTGGAAAAGGTAATGTTGTCAATGGGCCAAGCCAACCCATAGGGCTCCTAGGCCTTGCCTGCTATGGGCTGGGCTTGGACTAGTGTATTAGGCCCTAGGGTTGCACCCCAGTCTAAAATTTAGGCACATTTATTAATTGGGTTGGGTTCAAGCGATGTCTAAAGGCACACTTTAGTCTGGGCTTGGGCTGGTGTATCAAGCCCAAGGGCCAAGTGCAGGCCTGAAATTGAAACGCTTTTTATTAATCGGGCTGAGCTCGGGCTATGCATATAGGCACATCAGCCTGGCCTGTTGAGGATATCAAGGGAATTTTTGTAATATTTCCCATGAATGTAATTAATAAATTCCATCCGCTTAATTATTTTATAATGCATTTCTAGAATTTCAATGTCTCAATTAGGCAACTCTATTCCATGCAATTAACTCTCTTTATATTTCTATCATTGTAATGAGAAAAACTTTGATACAGTAGGAGAGTGTGATGGATGATATGCAGGCAGTTAGAAATTACTTGGATAATGCATAAATGGCATACAGGTAAATCGAATTAAAGTCTCCGATTTATGGGTCCTAGATTAGATGTATAGTGAAACAAAAACTAGGCTTAGTTTATTATTGGACTATCAGATTCTGGACATTAAGTATCCATGAATGAAGGATCAGAGATTAGGATTATTCAACCAAATTATTTTAGCATTATGACTTAATGGCAGTGGGTTCCACAGTTTATTCAATTTAATTTATGTGTCATGTGTATGATTTCTTAGTGTTTGTGTATCAAGAGTCATACTCTGCTGGAGTTTAAGTGCCCCATTGTAATAGTCTCTTTCTTTGTGAGAAAAAGACTATTCCAAAGCAGACTTCTCTAGAACAAATGTTCTAGGAAATGTACAAAGCCCAAGCTCTACGGGCACACCGTGATGTTTGTGACACCCACTTTGTCCAATCAATCCAAGTGGGCCACCGCAGAAGGAACAATAGGGATGGGGATAACCATCATAGAGACCTTCATTGGGCCTTAGCATGTTGTTTAAATGCCATCCAACCCGTTCTTCAAATAGGCCTGTCCAAGATGAAGAGACGTCCCAAAATTAATCATGTTTCAGAACCCAGAGCAAACCAAGCTAAAAGTGAGCTAATAGCCAATCCCTTTTACACTACTTAGGAATATTGAAGTCATGTCGGGGCTCAGAGTAAACCTCGCTAAAAGTGAGCTACCCAGGATCCTCTTGTCTAAGGAGGAGGTATCTAGGTTGGCTGGTGTTTTTGGTTGTCAGATCGGGTCCCTCCTTTCTTCTTACGTCAGCTTGCCTCAATGTGTTAGTAAAGCCGCAAAACATCTGTGGGACAAGGTGATTGAGAGAATGGAGAGGAAGCTTTCGCCGTGGAAAAGTAGACTTTTGTCCCTTGAGAGTAGAATCACTTTAATTAAGGATGCCCTCTCCAATCTCCCTCTCCATTTTATGTCGTTATTCCAATGTCCAAAGTATATTCTTGCTAGGATTGATAGGCTTAGAAGGGACTTCCTTCGGCAAGGCGGAACAGCTAAGGAAAATTCCACTTGTTGAATTGGAGGGAGGTGTGTAGGTCGTACATTGATGGCGTGTTAGCATTACACCGCTCAACAACGTGAATTCAACCTTACTGGGTAAATGGGTTTGGAGATTTGGGGTGGTGGAGAGCAGTCTATGAAGGAGCATCATTGTTGGTAAATACGGCAACTCCAAAATGGGTTGGTGGACTAAGGAGGTTGTACATGAAACGAGTTAGCTCGGTTAGCTCGCTCAACTCGACTTGAAAAGGCTTGATTCAACTCAATTCGAAACTGAGTTCGAGCTTGTCCGAGCTCGACTCGACTCGGATCGAACCCCAACTCGAATCAAACTTGGGCCGAACCAGTTCGGTGACTTGGTTTCTTTGATATTGATGTTGCTCACCAAGTGGTTGATGAAATGACTCAACGAAGTGTTGACTGGTGGCAAGGAAGGTATGTATATGAAACAAATACCCTTTTTTCTTGATTTTGATGTTGCCTACAGGGTGTTTGATGAAATACTTGTAAAACTGTTGCTGATGTTTTACATACAGTGAGAATTTACAGCTAAAGTCCATGCATTTGTGAAAATGTTGCACAAGCGAACTCGGCTCGATCTTGGCTTGAACTGGCCCGAGTTGCTGACCAAACCGAGCCGAGTTGGCCAGTCAGGCTCGAGGACCAAGCCGAGCCGAGTTCGACATGGCGTCAGCTAGTGGCCAAGCCAAGTCGAGCTATGCCAAGCTCGACTCGGTTCAACTCTTGTACACCTCTAGGACTACGGACTTGTCTCTTTATCAAGCGTCCTATCTTTGGAAGGTTGTTGGCCAGGTTGCGAGTAAAGTGTCTGTGAGTCAAGGTGTTCCATAATGGTAACAGTGGCCATAACGGCCACCACCATTACCTTTACGAAACGGGGCATAACGACTGTTATGGCCCCGTAACGGCCATTATGGTCTCTTATTTATTTATTTATTTATTGAAAAAACTCCTGAAAAACCTGTATTTGCCTCATAATGTTGATTAAAAAGTATAAAAAACATGTATCTGTCCCATAATAGACCATTATAGGGCTATTATGGCCTTTATAAGGGACGTAACATATCGTTAACGGCAATTACTGGTCATTTTTTTTCGTAACGGCCACCCCGTAACGTGTAACGGTTGCCACCGTTACCTTTACGTAACGGCCTTTACGGCACACCATGCTGTGAGTGCCTGTGAGTGTGGGTTTTGTGGTTGGGGATGGGGCTCGGGTCAAATTCTAAGAAGATGTTTGGAGTTGGGAGTCCTCACTGCATTCAGATTTCCCAGTATGGCTAGCATCTATTTTGTTGATGGTGTCCCTGTCACTCGTTGTTTCTCGAATTCAGGAGATGGAGGTGCGTGGGTTCCTCCTTACAAGCGGTATTTGTCAAATTCAGAGATCGATGACATGGTGCAACTTCTAACTCATTAGCAAGGGATTTAGCTGTTTCCAAGTGTGAAAGATTCACCAATTTGGTTGGAAGATAAATCAGGAGTTTTCTCATTAAGATCCTTCTATTTTCTCATTTCCTGGCCTGAAAATCTTGGTTCCAACAGCCATATACTAGCCCTATCTGGTCCTACAGTGCCCCTCCTAAAGTTTTGGCTTTGACCTAGCATGTTGGCAGTAATAGGGTCCTTACAATCGACAATCTTCACAGAAGGGCTATGGTGCTACCAAACATATGCCTCCTCTACTTCAAAGATGCAGATTTGGTTGATCATTTGTTCATCCACTAGCCCTTCGCTTGGGATGCTTGGTCTAGTATTCTGCTCTCTTTTAATGTATTCTGGTGATGTTAAACTCTATTGAGGGTCTGTTTCATTCTGAGCATGCCGGCGGCGCCAAGAGAAAGGGCTGGGACAGATGGAGGGTCGCTCTGCTCACCGTTCTCTGGACTCTCTGAAGCGAGAGGAATAATTGTTGTTTTCGTAATAAAAGCAGTTCTTCTCTAGGGGCTATCAGCTGGGCTAAATTGTGTATCAAGGATTGGGTGCCTAAGTGGTAATTTGTATTTTCTTTTTCAATTTTGTTTTGGTTTTTTCTTGTTGGCTTTTAACTCTTAATAAATTGCATCATCTTTCAAAAGAGAAAAAAAAACAAAAAATTTGTTGTAGAGTACTCCAAACAGACTATTCCAACACTAGAGGCTATTTACATGGGACTAAGACTCCTACTTATTTTTGCACCATTTAAAAATGATGGTGACTCTTTAAATGTACACATCCCATAGTTGTACAGGAATCCAAACTGTCCAAATCGTTGACCCAACTATGGATCGAGCATAATAGGAAATTTTCACTGAGAAAATATTGACCATATCATTTTTCCTTATAATTTGGACCAATCACTATTTTACTTTTAGCCATCCAGTTAACAGCCATTAATTGGACAGTAAGAACTGCTTAATTAGTGCAATTTTAGAGATTCTAACCATCTAATAGTCATTAATTGGATAGTAAGGACTGCTTAATCAGTGAAATTTTAAGATGTTCTATTAGGAGTCATTATTTTACCTTTAACCATCCATTCAATAGCCATTAATTGGACAGTAAGGATTGCTTAATCAGTTTAATTTAGAGGTGTTCTATCCACAATGAAACCCACAATTTGGATGGTTTTAGGATAGTTGTACATCATTGCGACATTGGACTAGCATGAGTCACCACCATATATGGTGCAAAACCCACACAGGACTCTCAACCCATTCATGTGGGAGAGTCGGATTACACAAGGGTCCTCATGTGAAGAAGCAAAACACGTCAATATTGCACATGTGTCAAGATCTAAGCCATTCAACAGGTAGTGTGCATTTATGAACATAACAAATACCAAAAATCAAGGTTGTACAATCACCAACTGAGTTATACATGCACATTGAATTTGAATTGTTGGCTTCTTTTTCTAGCCACCCATTTTTCTCATACAAGTTGGACTTGCCTGATAAGAAAGGTATTCCATAACGGTAATGGTGGTTGTAACATCCACGACCATTACCTTTATGATACAGACCATTACAGTCTCTTTTTTTATTTGAAAAAAAAAAACGAAAACTTGTATCATCCCCGTAATGAACCGTTACAGGGCTGTTACTACAATTACGGGGACTGTTACAGCTATTACAGGTCATTTTTTCTATAACGGTTGTTACGGCCGTTACGACCTCGTAACGTGTAACAATTGCCACCGTTACCTTTACGTAACAGCCTTTACAGCCCCGTACGGCCATTATGGCACACCATGTTGATAAGGGGGACCAATATTAATTTTGGTCCATGACATGTTGACAATGTTGCCCATCTGATGAATTGGTCATATCTCTGATGTGTTCCTTTTGCCCAGATCCGAACATGCAACTTGTCCCCTCGAACATGAGAGGCCACCCACTGAATCACAATTAGAGCTGCCTAACTTAGATATCCAACTCATAAAGCTTGCAAATTTGGGCAAAAGTCTTCGCTTTGAGATTTAAAAATGTGTTTGGCAAGGTTATATCTGAGAATCAGGGCACCTTTGTTGTGGGGAGACAGATGGATAGGTTGCGTTGTGGACAAAAATGGAGAGGGCGGATGCGGGCTTGTGTACGATCCGCCTCCTTTTCCATTTTGATCAATGGGTCTCCAAAAGGCTTCTTTGAAGCATTCAAGGGTCTAAGGCAGGGGGACCCTTTGTCTCCATATCTATTCATGGTCGTTGGGGGAGCTTTCAGTAGGATGCTCAACAAGGGAGAGGATAATGGCTTGATTAGTGGGTTCAAGGTTGCTAACAATAGTGCTTCTTTCACGCGTCTCCAATACGCAAATTATACTCTCTTTTGTGATGTGGACCTAATTTCAGTAGATAATCTTCGAAAAATTACTATTTTCTTTTGGGCAGTTTCGGGATTGAAGATAAATGTTGCTAAGTCGAAAATGCTAGGAATTCACATCAGTGGTCAAGACCTTCTGCCTTTTGCAACTTCTTTCGGGTGTAGGACAAGAGACTTCCCGAAGACATATTTAGGTCTCCCGTTATGTATTGGTAAGCCTCCTAAATATCTATGGGCCAAGGATATTGAAAGAATCAAGAGGAAGCTTGCAACTTGGTAGACTCATTATCTCTGTTATGGTGGTTGTTTGACCCTGATCAAGACAGCTTTCGCAAATATGCCGATCTACTTTTTCTCACTTTTCAAATGTCTGAAATCGATTCTGTAAAGGTTAGAAAAGATGAGAAGAGACTTCTTTTGGAGAGGTTCCATGGAGAGACAAAAGTTTCATCTCCTTAAATGGGAGTAGGTTTGTAAATTTGTTGAATCGAGAGGGGCGGGCATCAAAAGCTTAGAGCACATGAATATTGCTCTTCTTGGTAAATGGATTGGAGGTTTGTATCTGAACAGGGGAGGCTGTGGAGGGAGCTCATAGCAAGTGGGGTCGCAGCATGGCAAGTGGTTTGTTCGCCTATCCTCCTTATATAGAGCCTCATCCATTTAGAAGGCAATTGCGGCAACAAAGCAATTTGTTCAAAAAGGACTTGCTTTCTCCCTTGGAAATGGGTGTCACATTAGATTATGTGTGGATATTTGGTGTGGGGATAGAGGCATAGAGCATTACAAGATCTTTTTCCAAGACTAGCTCACATTGCTACTGACCGGTTCGTGTTAGTCACAAATTGTCTCCATATCCAACGGCTCCTTTGTTTGGAATCTGCCTTGTCGTAGAAATTTGACGGATGCATAAACTAATGATATGGTGGGTTTGTTAGAGTGCTTAAAAAATCTTATGCCTTTAGGTCAAGTTTCTGACTCCATGGTTTGGAGTGCTCACCAATCGAGTAAGTTTTCTGTAAAATAGCTAAACAATATGATTGTCGTGCCCAGTAATCGTCGAGAACTTGCTCATCCTTTCCACCATTGGTTTTATGGCGCCCCTCGCCGTGTTGTAGTTTTTGTTTGGTTAGTGGCTAGAAAGAAGATCCTTACCATCGGCAACCTTCAAAGAAGACCCCTCATTCTGCCAAACATATGTTTGACGTGCATGGAAGACACAAAATTAATTGATCATCTCTTTATTCACTGCCCGTTTATGATGAAGATCGGCGACTTTTTTTCTCTCTATTCAGTACTGTTGGTTATGTCAAAATTTGTGGAGGATCTTCTTTGGACTTGGCATGGGGGAGGAAATGGGAAATCCGGAAAAGTCAAATGGAGGCTCCATATTATGCCTGTCATGTGGGTTGTTTGGGGGGCAAGAAATGCTTGTTGTTTTCAGAATGAATATTTGTCGGTTGAGGAGGCCATTTGCAGGATCAACGGCCTTCCTTCCGAATGAGCCGCTTATGTAACTCTCGCCTAGGCTGGTTTTAGGGTTTTTTTTTGTTTATCTTGTATTCTTTCTTGCCATTTGGCGTGTTCTTCAATAAAAGTTGTTGTTTCCTCTCAAAAAAAAGAAAAACTTCACAAGAGAAGTGATCAAAATAAACCCAGATCTAGTGCTTAGCCCCACCCACTCCCTCTATTCCAATCTCTCCAAAGAAGAAGAAAAAGAAAAGGCACTCCTACCTCTTTTTCACAACTAAAAGCCTTCTCTCAAAGAAACTGTAATCCTCAAAAGTCCTACGCCTCTCTCCAGTGTTGAAGAAATAACAAAAAAGCTGAACCCAAATCCATTGATAACTATTCTCTCTGCTGCGATACACATTGCAGCAGTTTGTCTTTCTCTTTCTTTCTTTCTTTCTTTTTGTCTTTTAGGGTTGCAAGTGGGCCCATCGAATCTATGACCCATGCTGTTAATCTGGTGGATCCCACTGCGGAAGTAAATGTACCTTGGGTGATATCGAGCACCTATTTTACAGCACATGGGCTGGACTTGGGCTCAGACCAAGCTGCAGACAGCTTCAAGCTTATTGGTTTTGGCCTGTCATGGGTCAGTTGAGCTTGGGGTAAGGTTCTACTTTGCAGACCAGCCTCGGACAGAGCTCAACTCGACCCATTGACAGACCTCAGAATAGGTATCTGAGGTTCATATTTAAGAAGACAAAAGGTAGGTCGGGTTTCAGTACTATGTAACAAGGCCCGAGGGTACTCCAATCATTTAAACCTATGGCCTGTGCATTTAGGGTGGATGGATCTGACAAGGAAATCAAACAACCCACCTTCCTTCGGCGTGCTTCGCCCTTCTTGCATAAATTTTTAAATTATATTTTTTCATATCTAGATAGATTCTTATCCATATTGCATATGCATGGATTTCTAGTTTATAAAGGAGTTGTTAATACAATGTGAAGATATACCAAGGTCTTATTCGGGTACAGTAAGTTTGGTGGTTTTTACCTATTTTTGCACACAAACATCACATGATCAATGGTTAAAAAATCAGAACTCAGGATGTTGACAAACTTAAGAATATGGAATCATCTTGTTTTATCTCATGTATAAGTGTTTAGATAAAATAATCATGAGCAACCCAAGCATAATCTGCAAAAACATAAAAACTATCTTGAACAAGATTACAAAATTTTGAAGTGTACCAAATCCCCAAAAGGATAATCAGTAGAATTCTAACCAAGAACTCATAAATGGCACAGTAGCAAACATCCAAATGAATTAAATGCTTAAGATCATATGGCAGGGAGTGACAACATGGAATTACAATATAAAGTAATTGTTTTCTAAACTGCAGGCATGAATTTCCAGTGAAACACACCTCTCTAGTTAAAATTGGATAAGCAACTGAGAGTGTTACTTGTTTCCAGTAATTAAAAATAGAAATAGGAGCTTGTAAAAGGTTTCGGAGCAACTTTTTGTAGAGGAAAAAAAAAAAAACATTGACTTGTACAATCTCCCATGCAAGAAGAGGCAGAGTGTTCGTATATCGAACTCAAGTAGCCAATAGCGAAAATAAGTAAGTTGTAGGTAAACAATCTCCTAACCTGGAGATTGAAAAGCAACTGCCGCATCTTTTGGTTGTATTTCTGAAAATCCAAACCAAGAGAATCATATGAAGCCTTCTCAAGGGCAGTTACTGCTTGAACAGCAGCATCAGGCCACAGAATGACTCCACCATCCTAGAAACAAAATATTGCATGCCCATATTAGAAAGTATACTAAACATTATCCACTAGCGCACAAAAACTGGAATCAGGATAGGATGCTTTTGAAGAACTTCATAAGAATCAGGACATGGATTTTGAACATTGCTGAGTAGTAGAACTCAGTAAGGAATGTCAGTTGATAAATTTGTAAATCATGGCATAAAAAGAAAGAATCACAACAATCCTTTAAAAAAATAATGAATGAAATGAATCACAACTGTGTAGAGAGTAATAAAACAGGAGGAATCATAAATAATCCAAAAACTAGTACTTGATAACCCGCCTTTGCTCAAACAAGTGTTTGGAAACATTGGCTAAAAGGAACTGCACGCAATTGGTATTCTCACCAGGGTGGTTGTATATATAAGTTGGCTCTAATTCAATACTCAAGATGATGCATGATGATGAACTGCATCAAATAAGAAGTCACCAACTTCTAAAATATAGTTTGAACATATCAAATAACTACATGAATTTTCAGGAATACATTCCGAATGATACATGCCTACCAATACCATCGACCTTGGTGTCCCATTGAATTCCATAAAATTATATGAGGATACTTTCTGATAGAAAGCATTTTGTAGCAGGATGCATCAATGATACAAAATACAAACGACACCTTCAATATGCATATGTAAAGTGATAGGGACATCTTGTATATTTGTATCATAGGATGAATTAATCACTATACATCTGCTATGAGACACTCCAGTATTTTGAACCTTGCTAAATACTTGTATGTTTTTATTTCCTCATAGTTCAAAACCCATCAAATAAAACACATTATATAAAATATATGTCAAATTACCATTAAGGAAGAGAACATCCACCAATTGGATAGTAGTGAAAATCCTGGGCAGAATAACGATACCATCTTCATGGTGAATAAACACTGAAGACCATAATTTTCAAACACCAAATCTGAAGCTTGGGCAGAATTATGACCAAAATATATATCATTCATCCACGAAAACATAATATGCCCCAAGTCACCAAAAGCTATGTTACCCGAGTACATGTATATTTATTTAGCCTAGCAAAAATCAGTATTGGCAGATCTCCAAATCCAAATTCTTAGCATGTAATGAACAGTAATTTGAAGTATAATCATGTAAAAATACTTCCCTAACGATATCAGAACCCAATTGGCATACTTCGCTGGATGTTATAAAATAACTGGAAACTCTAGAATTCCTCAATAAACGCTTGTGATGGGGACATCACGCGCACACGCGCATGCACGCCGCCCCCTACACACGTACGCACGAAGAAGGAAGGCCCCACCGTCGATCTGGATCAATGACGACGTCCAAAGAGGGCCCCCTAGCTAGAAGACGAAGTTTTGGTTCCTTGGATTGGGCCCGAAATCGAGTAAAGCCCATCATGGGATCTCATGATCGGGGCCCACTAGTCGGATTGATTTCATATTTTAGGTTTTGCTTATTGTTATTATTTAGAACATCATGAACATTTTAGATTTCTTTGTTTGATTTTTATTTTAGTTTACTTCATCGCCAAGTAATAGGTTGTGCACATAGCGCGAGTTTTGGTGTATAGGATTTTCTTATAAATAGGCACCCCTTGTAGTTCTTTTGATTCTATTGAAGATTAATAAAAATTTTGCGTTTTCCTACTCTCTGAGTTGTGAAGCTTAATTGGGTGTGAAGCCCTTCCTTCATCGAAGGGTTAACTAACATGGTGCAAATCCACATCTATCCCGATTCACCCTCATCCATCGCCATCTCTACTACCCATCTTCTATCATCCCTTCTCCTCATCTCACCCCATCATCTATACTTCAAATCAATCATCTATTGCAGAATTCTCCTCCCCACATCAGAATTTCAAAATCTGGCCCTACAGGAGGGCTGAAACTTCGGCGGAGTACCACGCACAAACCGTACATCGGATCGAGCTGAGATTTGGAAGTTTTGGAGTCCATCACTAGCCGACCAGGGCTAAGGTGGCCTTTTTCTTAATAGTGGGTCCCACACACGTGCGGCCGAGATCACACGCACGTGCGTCTGGGCCATTGTTATTGTCCACACGTGCGGTACTTCTCTGGTTCGTCTCTCTCCTTTCTTTCATTCTGTTTTCACCCAAAATCCCTAAACTTAACCCTAAATTACTCAAATCTCCAATTTTATGCCCCTTTTCTTACCCTAGGGTTCCCCGAATTGGAATTTCCGAATCCCTTGGATTAGGGACTAATTACTATGCACGTGTGGATGATTATTTATTATCTTTGAGCATCGTTTGGTTCATAATTTTTATTGATCCAGCCCTATCATGTGTAGGCCTGGACCCGCATAGATTTCCCTTAATTGAATGTTTGGACTTTCATGTGGGATATGGAATTTGTGTAATTGCTTCTAAACTAACGTGATCTTAAGCCTAAAATCTCACATATCATATTTAATTTTCATGTCCTGCATCAGCTTGTTTGGTAAAACTTATTTTTTGCACTTATCACTGAAAGGAACTATTTTCAGTTATTTTCCTTGATTCAGACTATTTGGCCAAATCAAAATATTATCACTGAAAGGAGCTATTTTCCTTGATTTTCCTTGGACTTACATGTTATTGCTAGAAAAGCAGAAGGATAGTGCACCTCTCATCCCATTCAACGCTTTGTTTCCTATTATTCTGTCTCCTCAGCACAGGTCCTTTGTTTCTGCTCTCGAGTGCCCTTCCTCCACCATGCCTAAAAATCTTAAGACTTATTTCTCCTCTGTGGAGTCGAGCTATGAAGGAGGAGATGATAGCTCTTGAAAAAAATCATACATGGGAGATAACCAAGTTACCAGCTGGGAAGAATCTTGTAGGTTGTCGTTGGGTTTATATTCTCAAGTACAATCCCGATTGAAGTATAAGTCAAAATGAAGCCCATCTTATAGCTAAAGGTTTTACACAAACCTTTGGTGGAGATTATTCTAAGACCTTTGTTCCTGCTATTAAGATGAACTCTGTATTGATGATTTTTTTTCTCACTACCACTTTGAATTGACCCTTACATAAGTTGGATGTTAAAAATGCTTTTTTGAATAGTGATTTAATCGAGGAAATATATATGTATCCTCCTAGATTTGTTCGAAAGGGGGAGGAGAGCAAGGTATGTCGTCTAAAGAAAGGCGATATATGGTTGAAGTAGGCTCCTCGCGCTTGGTTTGAAAAGTTTAGTGGAGCCTTGATTTGTATTGATTTCACTTACATCCATTTTAATCATTATGTGTTTGTTAAGTTGCATGCAACGGGGACTACTATTGTGTGTATATGGATGACATTCTTATACAGGTGATGATGTTAATGGCATATCAAAACTAAAATTGTATATAAGCAAGGTATTTGATATTAAAGATTTGGGACAGTAAAAATATTTTCTTAGAATTGAAGTCTCTTAGTCCAAGAAGGGGATAATTCGGTCTTAATAGAAATATACTCTTGATTTGTTGACTTCAATTGAGAATTTTGGTATCAAACCTATTGATTCTCCATTGGAAGTTAGAAGCTCAAAGCAGATGATGATGAACTTCTTAATGATCCTCGTATGCATCAATGCTTGGTTAGAAGAATGATATATTTGATGATTACTCGACCAAATTTGTCTCATGCAGTGATTTTGGTTAATTAGCTCATCCATGGTCCCTATTCTAGTCATCTAAAAACCATTCGCCACATCTTGCACTACATCAAATCATTTTAGGGGTGTGAAATTATCTTTGGTCGTCATCATAATCTTGACACAGATATTCTGATGTTGATGGGCAGGTTTTCCGAATGATCGTCGCTTTACATCAGGCTACTATACTTTTTTGCGGCAATATAGTCACTTGGAAGATTAAGCAGACAGTTGTAACATAATCTAGTGTTGAGGCAAATTATCATGCTATGGCAAATACAATATGTAAACTATTATGATTGAAAAGCTTTCTTTCTGAGTTAGGATTTCCTGTGAAGACTCATGTGCTCATGTATAGTGACAATCAAGCTACCATTCACATTGCCTCTAATCCTTTTTCATGAGCACAAAAAATATATTCAAGTTGATTGTCACTTAATTTGTGAGAAGGTTGCTGCAAATATTGTTTCCACTCCATTTGTTTCGTCTTCCGAGCAATTGGCAGATATCTTCATAAAGGCTCTTACAATGGAAGTTGGACAACGTATTCTTGGCAAGCTGGCCATGATTGATATCTATGCCTCGGCTTGAGGGGGAGTGTAGGAATGTGTATTGTGTCTGTGTGTGTGGGCCTATGACTAGACACACAAGTACATAAACCTAAACCTTGTGTGTTATAGGCCTTGATCTTAGCCTTTTTTCTGTTTTATCTTTATTTTTATGCTTTCCTTATTTGTCCCTTCACTTTCTTTAGTTTTTTCCTCATAAGGGCATATATTTAATTGTACCTTTCTCATATTGTTATAAATAATGTAAGATTGGACCCTATGAGCTCTCTCTCTCTCTCTCTCTCTCTCTCTCTCTCTCTCTCTCTCTCTCTGTATCGTGTAACGCGTGTTGCATAACTTCAGCCCTCTGTAGCATGTAGCATAAATAGCATAGCATGAGCTACACGATACATCTATTTCTTAATTTAAAATATGATGAATATGATAAATAGTAGTAAGAGAAATGCAGAAAATATAAAAATGTCTAAAAGATTATTCATTTTTTCAAGTATAAGCATGCTCAAACATATTATTAATTATCATTTATCAAAAGCCAATCTACATATATAAAGTCATAACCCAACTCAAATAATTATCACATCAACAACTTTCTAAGCAAACCACTTTAATTAATAATTTCTAATTAAAAACCACAAGTCACAACTTACAAGTATGAAAAGAAATAAAAATCCCACAGTTCAAGAGTATGAAGTACAATACAGATGTCATCTACACAGAGGAGTTTTCGAAAACCCGTTTTCTTTTAAGTTTACTTTTGAAGGTTTTTTAGCATGTGAGTTTCACACCAACTTTAACAAAGGATTGCCACCATTTTAAGTGAAAATACACAAAGAAAGGTTTAGTTTTAAGTTGTTTTTATAATGTGAGTTTTACACAATTTTTAACAAACAAAACTTCAAAAAATAAATAAATAAATGTAGCTTACACTACATAGTTATAGCATACGCTACAAATTTACAATATTTTGCTACGCTACGTGGCGTATATATATATATATATATATATATATATCTCCTCTAACAATTTCTAATTTTCCCACTTTTTTATTACAGTTTATACGTTAACCTAGTTAGCAATTTAACTTTGTTAGAATTCTTCATTTAAGGTTTATTCTAAGTTAGGATTTATTAGTTTTTGAAATATCTAGAAGGCCTCACGTGCAGTTAAATTTTTGTTCAAATTTGAATTCTCTTTTGAAGTGAAATGGGTTTTAGAATATCCTCATTTGATGGTAAGTTGAGTTAAGAGTTCTAGAGTTGGAATGTGTCTTAGAGGTGTTTAGGTAACTATAAATATGGGCTACGCCATAAATGTATATTAACGTGGCAAATTCCACAAAGATCATCTCAAAAAATGGAAGGCCGCAAAAACAAAATAAACAAATCATACAAGGGAAGGCTATCGAAAAGAGAAATTTTTAGTATAACCAAATGTCCATTGGTGGTAGGATGCAAGGGATACCATGGAATGGTTGCACTTTTTATTTATTTCTTCCCTTCTAGCAGGGCAAACATTACTATTAAGAAACCATCCAAAGAAAAAGATTAATTTTAAGACCTCCAAGTTCTAGATTTTTTTTTTCATTGGCAATTTACACTTTCCAACACTTTAAGGCAAACGAAACAAAAGGGCAGTGCAATGATTGCACCTACTCAGCAGATGTTCCTACCACAGTAAATTGTGTCCTACTACCAAATGGACTCAAAAACTTTATTGAAAGAGAAAAAAAAAATTTACAAGGGAGGGAGGTATTCCCAAAACAAGTGGGAGACACCAAGCACCCTCCAAGGCAAAAGCACAAGCTACGACCTAAGCTTCATGGGAGAGCAGAAAACCAAAATGTCACCCAGGTCCTAGTCTCATCACAAAGGAAAGAACAGATGGATATAAATTACAGACAAGTCTGTACAACCAGCATATAAGTCAGAATCAATGGCACAATCCTCTCTTAAAGCTTAAATTATGTTCCCAAGATGCTTTTTGATATTCTTTCTTCAAAAATATTCTGTAGCTCCCAACTATGAAAGAGCATACTAGGTCCAGGAGGAAACTATATACCACATACCTTCGGACTCTTTTCCTGAGATCCATGATCAACATGAATTGATCCACCCTTTTCTTTATCATCCGCCTGCAAGTCTTCCCTGGAATTGCATACAAACCGAACTCCTTGAAGTAGTTTCTCTAAACATTTATCACGATGCATAACTCCTGTTAATGCTTTGAAGTTTGCCAAAATTGTATAAAACTCAGAAGAACCATTCGTACAGCTCCCCGGTGTTTCAGCTTTGATCATTTGGTCCTGTCTGGTGGTTGTCTCATCATCTCTTGTAACATCAATCGGTGACATGGTTTTCTTTCTGAGATTCCGTTTGAACTTCAATGCATCATCCTGATCAGCAGAAGCATCTTCTGGTTCAATATCCGGAAGTTCGCCTATACGTTCCCGAGTTTGCTGAACAAGCAGATCAATTTCATGCTGTTTGGAGTCCTCATAATCTTTATCAGTCAGTTTCCAAAGTTTTCTCTCAACAGTATCATAGACTTTTTGCACAATAAAACCTGGATGCTGTGAACGAAGTGGAAGCTGCTTGTGTAAAGGAACAAAATGCACCACACACTTGTGCATTACAGATTCAGCAGGAACCTCATCACGATGGAAACTATAAAACAGCTCCCTGGTATCACGTGCTTCCCAGCTTCCACCTCGACTTTTTTCTGCTTCCTCAGGACGATAAAACCACTGCCCTGTAACCATCATACTCCCATCTCTGGCCTGTGCTATATCCTGTGAAAAGGAAACCAGATTTCATCCATAATTCCAATAATAACAATAATCATAATCAGCAGATGAACCAACAACCTAAGAATCAAAACTAGGTCCGGCAACGAGCAGGCCCAGGGCTTGTTCCGGACTTTGAACTGGTCGTGCCTGGCCTATTCAAAATATTGATTTTGCCTGGTCACGGCAGGCCCATTGCCAGCCCTAATCAAAATTGTGGAAGGTATAAGATGAGACAAAGAAGTGCATGAAAGAAACAGAGCGTAATCTTGTAACATTCAGATGCAAATGACACAATCATCCTAACTTCATCAGACATAGTATAAGCATACCATTCAGAAACCAATGAGGTCAGCCATTTTAGCTGAACGATATCTTTGCATCCAAGTTTGAGGATGAAACTCGGATACAAGAAAGAACCTCCAATCTCTAATGAAGACTAGAAGATTAAGTCTTGGATCATAATATCCATTTCCTTAATGGATATTTTAATTTTTTATGTTTTTTGTTTTTCTCTTTTTTTATCTATCAAAAAAGAAAAGGAAGTTTTCTTTCTTTTTTATAGGGAAAAGAAAAAAGGAATGAGGATGTTGGCAGTTAAGGAACAACACGTTCATAAGATGAGTGTAGCTGAAATGAGGATGTTGAGATGGATGAATGGCAAGATGAGGAAGGAGAGAATTAGAAATGCATGCATTCGAGGAAACTTAGGAGCAGCACCAGTAGGTACTAAGATGAGGGAAAGTAGACTTGGTTTGGTAATGTACAACGGAGACCAAGAACTGTGCCAACTAGGAGTGAGTTGGTGCAAGTTGAAGGCTCTAAAGGGGTAAGGGGAAGGGCCAGAAGGACGTGGGTGGAGGTAGTAACAAAAAAGAGCACATTGGTGGAGGTAGAAAGAAAAGAATTGATGACCTATGGTCTAAGTGACCTTGGCCCTTGATAAAGTGGAATTGCAACACAGGATTCATGTAGCCGACCCCAATTAGTTGGGTCTTGGGAACAGTGTTTTAAATAGCTGCGCTATGTAGTGTGTAGCTTAATGCTATATAGCATAGCATAGCCGTAATGCTACGTAGCTCATGAAAATAGCTTAAGTTGAGTGTAGCCGATGCTACACGCGACGTACACTACACTACACACTACGTAACTCACATTACAGGTTATGTTTCATTGCAATATTAAAATCAATTAATGTTTTCAATGATTTGTTACATTTTCCATTTTCAATAAAATTAGTTAATCTTTTTAATGCTTTTAGTAAAATAATATAATTTATAGTATTAAATCAGTTTTCTTGCTCTTTCTTTACCTTTATGCTTAATCATTGCCCTTTCCTATTAACTTCAGTTGCATTTGGTTGCACTAGATATCACGAAGGATTGTTAAATTTCATTATTAATTGATTTAATTTGGTGCAGAAATCATGAAATTGGTGCAACCAAGAGCAACCTTGATTAAAAATCTAGAAGTACTGTGTAGCGTATGTAGCTTATGCCTCACACTTCAGAGGGGTGAACGCTATGCTACATGCCACTCGCTATTTAAAACATTGGCTAGGATAAGGCTTAGATGATGATGATTGGACGACGACAAAAAAAAAAAAAGAAAGAGAGAGAGAGAGAGAGAGAGAGAGAGAGAGAGAGAGAAGGAGATTGGAAGATGAATCTAAGATAGAGATTGCAATCCTTCATGGATTCTTCAAAAACAATTTCAAGGCACCATCAGTTACTTCATATACATATGTTTTTTATTTTTATGAATTATGAATTATCATATCATCATCATCATCGAGTTGGATGCAGTTTCTAGCAAGTGGGGGCTCTCGTGGTGTGTGAGAGCATATTTCAACGCCATCAAATTCTCTTTCGAGAAGTCTTCGAGAGGGCAAATTACCTAGAGCATGGAAAGTTCTCAAAATGGGTGCAAAGAAATGAGTTGGGGGATCTCCCGATGACAATGTCAATTTTACTTGGTCAAATGGGCAAGACAAGGTAACTAAATCGATTCAAGTCTCGACAGACTAGGTGAATAAAGCTCCCTTTGGTGAGCCAACATGGCCTTCTGAAGCTTGTCTCGGACCATTGTCCAATTCTTTTAGAGGTTGCAGAGGACTGGGGCCCCAAACCGTTCTAATTCGAATTAGTGTTGTTCGATGTGGGAGGCTTCATTGATCTCGTGAAAGATTGGTGAGCTTCTTTTACTGTGGGAGCCATCCAGGTTATGTTCTATTCCAAAAGTTGAAGCTCCTCGAAGGCAAGATCAATGATTGGAAAAAGGATGTGTGGGGATGTAGAGAGCAAGAGACGGGGTTCATTCTCAATCAAAACCAAGCTCTAGACATCAAGGAAGAGGAAAAGCTTAGGAGGGAGGCTCTTACTCTCTTTTTTTAAAAGGGTAATGGAAATTTATTAAAGGCCTCTGGCAATAGCTAGCAAGAAAAGAATACAGAGGAACGAAGCCCCGAGAAAACAAAAACGAACAAGAGGAATCAAAGGAAGCTATCCGTCACGGCTTTTAAGGATAGAGGCCCATTCAAAAATTAATAGCCTTCACGAATGAAATCATTCTCTCAATTGAGTGAGAAGCATTGTTGAAGTAGCGCTTATTCCTCTCATTCCATGTCACCCACCAAACAGCAAGGAGAGTCACGTGCCATGGGGCTCCTTTTATACCCATACCTCCACCATGTCACGCCCATAGGAGATCTCTCACGTTACTTGGCATAACCCGCAACAAGTTGGAGGATAAGAAATGAGACCACACATTGTTTGTGAAAGAGAAAAAGAATCAACAGACTCCGTTACTTTCTCACAAAGATAACATCGATTCGGGATGACCATGGACCACTTTTGCAAGTTGTCAATCGTCAGAACTTTCTTCCTACCTACCAAGTGAAAGTCGCTACTTTAGGGGGAACATCATAATGCCAAAAGTGGTAGGTGTGGCCATTGTCGACACCCAAAATGAAGGATCAGATCATATTGTAGAGCGAGTGAACCAAAAACTTCCCGAAATTATGGGCTTTCCAGACCATTTCATCGTTACCACCTAGAGGCGAAACATATCTAAGCCTTTAAGAGAGACGAGCTCTTCCATTTCCAAATATGCCAATCCTCTTCTGCAAGGGGGAGTCCAACATACTTCAAGACCCCTAACCGAGAAGCACTCTGCCACTTTAATATTAGTTGAAGGCGCTAGCCGAGCTAAATTGGGATAGATTTGTAATGAGGGGAAATCGCCACACCGCTCATCTTCCCAAAATCTGACTCTAGACCCATCACCTATTCTAAAAAAATGCCTTTCCTGAACTTCGACTTGGGGGACATAATCGACTTCCAAGTATTTGAAGCCCTGTAAAGAGTGGATTCCTTAGCCTCCTAACCCCCCTAGTTGTAACCCATATTTGGAAGCAATGATTTCTCTCTAGAAATTCCCTTCCTCCATGGCAAAACACCATAATCATTTCACGAGAAGAGCGCAGTTCATAGTGAGAAGATCTCCTATACCAGCCCCACCTTCTTTAATGGGCTTGCAAACATCTTCCCCTTTTAAAAGATGAAATTTAAATCCTTTATTTGTGTTAGTAGGATAGACAACAAACCTACCATATATTGTTGTACCATATGTTGTTGTAATTAAGGGCTGTAATTAGGGGATATAGATGTTGTTGTTATGCTGTAATTAAGGGATATAGATGCTGCTGTAATTAGGAGATATTATGTTGTAATTAGGGGATATAGATGTTGCTGTTATGCTGTAATTAAGGGCTGTAATTAGGGGATATAGATGCTGCTGTTATGCTGTAATTAAGGGCTGTAATTAGGGGATATAGATGCCGCTGTTATGCTGTAATTAAGGGATATATTGTAAGTAGGGAAAATGATTTCTATATAAGAAAAGGACCACTCAATTGAGGGTCATTGAGCAAATCTAACATGGTATCAGATCCACTCTCTGCAACCTTGTCTTTGGTCCAAATTTCATGGTTCTAGACTCTGGTTTTTTGGTTTCTTGGGTGTGGTTCTGGTTTGCAGTTTTTTTTGTGCATTTCAAGAGATTCTAGTTATGGCTAACAACTCCAACTCAGAAGTCTTTCAAACTCGGTTTACTGGGAAGAATTATGTTGCCTGGGAGTTTTAGTTTCAACTTTTTGTCATGGGAAAGGAGTTGTGGGGACATGTTGATGGGAGTGATCCAGCACCTACCGATCCTAAGACGTTGGTTCAATGGAAGGTGAAAGATGCTCGCGTGATGACTTGGATTCTTGGGTCTATTGATCCACTGCTTACACTCAATTTAAGGTCGCACAAGACGGCTAAATCGATGTGGGAGTACTTGAAAAAGGTTTATCATCACGATCATTCCGCCCGGCGATTTCAGTTGGAAACTGATCTTGCTGCCTATTCCCAAGGTACACTCTGTTCAGGAATATTTCTGTGGTTTTCAAAATCTTTGGGCTGAGTTTTCTGACATTGTGTATGCCGACGTGTCGGCTGAGTTCCTCTTCTGTTCAAGCAGTCCATGAAGTTAGCAAAAGAGACCGGTTTTTAATGAAACTAAGGCCAGAATTCGAGTCTATTCGCTCCAACCTAATGCACAGGGATCCTTCACCATCTCTTGACGTGTGTTTTGGAGCACTTCTTCGAGAGGAACGTCGTCTTCTTACTCAATCTTCGCTTCCGCAAGAGAATGTTGTCGCATACACTGCTTAAGGCAAAGGGAGGGTTCGAGACATGCGTACAGTTCAGTGCTACAGTTGCAAAGATTATGGGCATATTGCTGCCCATTGTGCTAAAAAGTTATGCAGCTACTGTAAACAGAAGGGTCACATCATCAAAGAATGCCCAACACGTCCTCAAAATCGACCCGTGAATGCTTATCATGCTACTGCTACTGGCCACACTTCGGATGGGGTAACCAGCACTCAAAATCTCGCTCCAGTGTCATCTTCCACTGCTGCTACACCTGCCCTTACACCAGAAATGGTGCAGCAAATGATTGTATCGGCATTTTCCGCTTTGGGGCTGCAAGGTAAGGGTACTATACGTAATATACCCTCTCAATCTTGGCTTGTTGACTCCGCTGCATCCAATCACATGACTAGATCTCCTGATATGCTTAGCAATGTTCGTAAGTACACTGGTTCTTCTAATATTCAAGTTGTTAAGGGCCATCGTTTACCGATTACTGGAATTGGTGATATCGCACCATCACTTACTAATATTTTTGTATCATCTGGGCTTTCTATGAGTCTTATCTCGGTTGGACAATTAGTGGATGATAATTATAATATTCAGTTTTCTCGTGATGGTTGTCATGTGCAGGATCCGGTGTCGAGGAGGACAATAGCGAAGGGGCATAAAGTTGGGAGACTGTTTCCATTATACTTTTCCATTCCTAGTATCATTTCTTTGGCTTGTACTACTATCTCCAATAATTGTGAAGTATGGCACAAACGTTTAGGCCATCCAAACAATGTTGTTTTATCTCATTTGCTGAATTCTGGTTCGTTGGGGAAAAAAAGATTCTTCTTTGCCTCATGTTTTATCTTTTGATTGTTCTACGTGTAAAATCGGAAAAAGTAAGATTCTTCCCTTTCCTTCTTCCGGGAGTAGGGCAAAGAATTGCTTTGACCTTGTTCATAGTGATGTATGAGGCATTACTACTGTCATTTCTCATGCTCATTATAAATATTTTGTGACATTCATAGATGACCATAGTCGGCATACTTGGGTATATTTTCTACGCTATAAGTCTGAAGTCTTTGCTATTTTCAAATTGTTTCTAACATATGTTGAGAATCAATTTACCACTAGCATTAAGACTTTACGAACTAATTCTGGTGGAGAATGTCTCATGAATTTCTTGAGTTTCTTTGTCACAAAGGAATTGTTTCTCACCGCTCGTGTCCTTATACGCCTCAACAGAATGGCGTGGCTGAGCGCAAAATCGACATTTGTTAGATGTTGCTGGGACCTTGTTACTTGCATCTTCTGTTCCTCCTAAATTTTGGGTTGAAGCTTTAGCTACAGCAGTATATTTGATTAATAGGTTGCCTTCTAAAGTGCTAAATTTCGACTCTCCATACTATCATCTGCATAAACAGCACCCTAGCTTTCTTGACTTACACACTTTTGGCTGTGTCTATTTTGTGCATCTACCTCCGCATCAATGTCACAAACTCTCTGCGCAATCTGTGCAATGTGTCTTTTTGGGATATAACTTATCTCAAAAAGAATTTGTATGCTATGATGCTTCTTCCAATAAATTTCATATATATCGTAATGTCGTTTTCTTTGAGCATCAATATTTCTTTCCTAGTTCTATTACATCATCTCCTGCAGTTTCTGTTCTTCCTCACTTTGATGATTTGATGTGCCCTCCTGATCGCTTCAAGCCTGGTTTTGTGTATGAACGTCGTCGACCAACTCTACCCCTTCCTGAGTCTGATCTACCACCTGATCCCATTTTGCATCCTCGTCGACGATCTGGCCGTACTTCTCATCAACCGGATAGGTATGGTTTCCCTCATACCTCCTTCACGGCTACCTTATCAACTGTGTCGATTCCTAATTCCTACTCACAAGCTGATAAACATGAGTGTTGGAGAAAGGCTATGCAGGAAGAACTTCAAGCTCTTCAAGAAAATCAGACTTGGGACATGGTCCCTTGTCCTTCTCATGTCAAGCTAATTGGATGTAAGTGGGTTTTTTCTGTGAAACTTCGGCCTGATGGGTCTGTGGACCGTTATAAGGCTTGTTTGGTTGCCCTTGGTAACCGCCAGGAGTATGGGGTTGACTATGAGGAGACTTTTGCTCATATCGCTAAAATGACCACTGTGCGTACTATTATTGTCATCGCATCCTCTCAAGGATGGTCCCTTTGTCAGATGGATGTGAAGAACGCATTTCTTCACGGTGATTTACAGGAAGATGTTTACATGACACCTCCTCCTGGCCTCTGCTCGTCATCAACGTCGAATGTGTGTAAGCTGAAGCGCTCTCTATATGGTTTGAAACAGGCTCCCCAAGCCTGGTTTGATAAGTTCTGGGCTACCTTACTTCAATTTTCTTTCATACAAAGCCAATATGACTCTTTGTTATTTCTTCGTACAACTTCTGTTGATATCGTTCTTCTTCTAGTTTATGTCAACGACATTGTCATCACTGGGACTGATTCTGCCCTCATTGATCTACTCAAGCAACATCTTCATGATTCATTCCATATGAAGGATCTTGGTCCTCTCCGGTATTTCCTCGGTTTGGAGGTTCAGTCCAATTCCTCCGGGGTTTTCCTACATCAGCATAAATACACCCCCGGTGAGAAGTCTCAAACCTGAGACCTCCCGCTTTGATACCAATTTGATGCAGGACAATTAACCACTTGCTCTAAAAGCTCGAACTGTTAGAGTATGGCGAATTAATCCATTTTATCTCATAGCCCAGGCCCCACATCTCATGGGTTTTAAGACCTCGGCCGAACCCCCTTCGTGGACCCCAAATCACATGGGCCGCCCACCCCGAGTGTGTCTCCGCATCCCACGGGCTACCCCACTCGAGTCCGGTGTGAAATGCGCATTAATCACCCCTGGTGAGGAGTCTCAAACACAAGACCTCCGTGGGCCACACCCATCCCGAATGTGCCCCCGCATCCCACAAGCGACCCCACTCGAGCCCAGTGTGAGAATGCCCCTACATTAGGATACCCCTTTGGAAGTGAATGTCAAGAATTGACGTCAGGAGGGGGATCTCCTTCCTGATCCCATGGTGTTTCGACAGTTAGTTGGTAGTCTCAATTATCTCACTATTACACGGCCTGACATCCTTTGTTGTCCAGCAAGTCAGTCAATTTCTGCAGTCTCCTCACCACCTTCATCTTGCCACAGTCCACCGAATTATTCGATATCTCCGGGGTCCCTCTCACCATGGCTTATTCTTCTCTACCGGTACTCCTCTTCGCCTTGTGGCTTTTAGTGATGTTGATTGGGCAGGATGTCCTGATACTCGTCGGTCTGTCACCGGGTGGTGTATGTTTCTTGGTGATTCACTTAATCTCTTGGAAGAGTAAGAAACAGGATCGTGTTTCTAAATCTTCGGCCGAGTCCGAGTACCGTGCCATGTCGGCAACCTACTTAAAGATTATGTGGCTCTATGGCTTGCTGAAATAGGTTTTCCTCAGTCTACTCCCACTCCTCTTCATGCTGATAATACGAGTGTTATTCAGATCGCTACCAATCCCGTCTATCACGAGCGTACCAAACATATCGAGGTGGACTGTCATTCTATTCGAGAAGCTGTTGATACTCGGGTTATCTCTCTTCCACATGTCTCAAGCGACCATCAGATAGTGGACATCTTCACCAAAGCTATGACACGACTACGTCATCAATTTCTTGTTGGCAAATTGATGCTTCTTGATCGACCAGCATCAATTTGAGGGGGGATGTTAGTAGGATAGACAACAAACCTACCATATATTGTTGTAATTAAGGGCTGTAATTAGGGGATATAGAAGTTCTTGTTATGCTGTAATTAAGGGCTATAATTAGGGGATATAGATATTGTAATTAGGGGATATAGATACTGCTGTAATTAAGAGATATTATGCTGTAATTAGGGGATATAGATGCTGCTGTTATGCTGTAATTAAGGGCTATAATTAGGGGATATAGATGTTGTTGTTATGCTGTAATTAAGGGCTGTAATTAGGGGATATAGATACTACTGTTATGCTGTAATTAAGGGATATATTGTAAGTAGGGAAAATGATTTCTATATAAGAAAAGGACCACTCAATTGAGGGTCATGGAGCAAATCTAACAATTTGTACATTTCTAAAAGAAGTCCCTTCTAAGTTTCTGCAATTTAAGTCTAACCGAGAAAGGGCACTTGAATAGAGATATATAATAGAGCAATATATTGTAAAAAGCTGCTTTAATGAGAGTTAGTCTCCCTCCCAATAAGAGATATCAGCTCTTCCACTTAGACTGTTTTCTTTCTATCCTCTCCACCACCTAAACCCATAGATGCACAGGGGGTTTCTCTATACATAAAGGGAGCACCAAATAGGAAAAGGGAAGAGATCCCACCTTGCACCCGATAATCGAGGCCAAGAAAGGAAACCTCATCTCCTACACAGCTGAAAAACGTAAAGAAATTAATAGGTAACCAACCCTCCGAGAAGCCCAAAACGTAGAGGGTGGGCAACTCCATTAAAGAACCCCCTTCCTTCGTTTCTATGGTAATTCCATATCCTTTTCTACTACGAACTGTGACCCATTCTCCCTCTACCACATCTCCTTCAATCCCTTTTCCTTTATCTGCACCATGAGAAGAGGAAGAAGTTGCACCTCCGTTGGAAGAACCCCCACTCATATTTTGACCTTGGTGTATCTCCCTGGCGTTTTTAGTCATCCATCTTCTCTTGCCGAAATTCTGAACATGATTCTTACCTCCTGTCATTTTAATGTGAAATCCATCTTCCCTTGCCAAAACTCAATTTGAGGAAATCTTGGGATTCTTCATGCGGCAACGGAAGGAAGCCACATGTTGAATATACAAAGGTCGAAAGAAGAGAAAAAGTGGAAGCAATGATCCAAGGCGACTTGGGGGATAGAAAAATGAAGTTCTTCTATGGTATTGCAAACACAAGGGTTAGGAACAATAAGATTCATTATATGGTTGTTAATGAAGTGAGATTAGAGGAGAAAAACAAAGTGAGGCTATTGTCACCTTCTACACAAAGCTCCTCTCGAGCGAGGGTTGGGAAAGACTGAGGTTAAATAATCTCCCCTTTCAAATGACTTTTGCAACTAAGGTGGACTCTCTCAAAAATCCAGCTTCAAATGGGTAGATTGAAGTGGTAGTGGATGCTTTGGGGCAAGATACAGTGCCAAGGCCAAATGGCTTTCCCCGCATCTCAAGTATTTTGGGAGTTGATTAAACAGGATGTGGTGACATTCATTTTTTAATTCTTTGAAAGCATTCGAATTCCAGTCGAAATGGAGTCTTCATTCATTGTGTTAATTCCAAAGAGAGAGAGAGAGAGAGAGAGAGAGAGAGAGAGAGCAAAGTGTTTGCAGGATTTCAGGCTAATTAGCTTGATTGGAGCTCCATATAAATCCTCACACAAGTGTTGGCTAAAAAAACCTAAGGTCAATTCTAGGGTGCATTGTGCCCAAGGTCTAAGGTGCTTTTATTGAAGGGAGACAAATTTTGGATGATGCATTGATTGCTCATGGTTGCATTGGGTCAAGTTGGCTGGCGACAAATGGAGATGGATTCAGGCTTGCTTGAGATCAACCAAGTTCTCGATCCTTGTTTAACAGGTCATTTAAAGGATTCTTCAAATCGTCGAGGGCTCAAGCAGGGGGATCCACTATCACCTTTCCAATTTGTGATGGTCATGGAAGTCTTAAGCAAAATTCTAGAAAAGGGGGTATTAGCAAGCCTTATCAACAGATTTAAAGTGGATATCGGTGATTTTCAGGTTTCCCATCTCCATTTCGCAGATGGCACAATGATATTATAGGATTTGGAGGAGTTAGAGGTAGACAATCTTTGAAAGATTATTTGTTGTTTTGAGGCGGTGTTAGGATTAAAGGTTAATATTCAGAAATGTGAGATGCTAGGCATATGCATTCCTGAGGAGTTTAAGGAGCTTATAAGGGTTTTTTGGTGCAAGGTCCAGTTCGTTCCCTTACATGACGCTTCCGTTATATGTCAAAATCCGCCAAGCACTTGTGGGACAGGGAGATCGA
Source organism: Magnolia sinica (assembly GCF_029962835.1). Taxonomy (NCBI): domain Eukaryota; kingdom Viridiplantae; phylum Streptophyta; class Magnoliopsida; order Magnoliales; family Magnoliaceae; genus Magnolia; species Magnolia sinica. The sequence continues at coordinate 68,413,760 of NC_080589.1, read as the reverse complement.
GGTGGTGGAAAGGAAATTATTTTCGTGGAAGCATCATCATCTATCATTAGGGAGAAGGCTAACATTGATTAAAACAACACTATCAAAACTCCCTATCTACTTCTTATCTCTTTTCAATTGTCCAAAGGAGGTATTTAGTAGGTTGGAAAGACTTCACCACGACTTCTTATGGCAGGGAGCAGAGGAGAGACAAAATTTCATTTTAATGAAATGGGATGAAGTGTGCAGACTAGTTGGTTGTGAAGAAGTACGGAACAAAATATGGGGGCTAGTGGACCAGATAGTCTTCCACATATGGGGTAGGGCTACTCAAATGTGGAAAGCGATATCCAATGTGGGGAAGTGGTTTAAGGAGGGGGTTGGGTTTGCAATGGGTGATAGGAAAAGGGTTAGATTTTGGAAGGATGCTTGGCTAGGTGACAAACAACTTTCAAAGACTACCCGAGTTTGGCATCATTATCCCTGAATGAGGATGTGACTATTGATCAATGCTTATCAAGTTCCAAGGCCAGGGTGGGTATGAACCCTGCTATGTAGGAAGAGTTTAATGACCTGGTTAAGGTTCTCACAATCGACAAATTCTCGAAGGGGGGAATGACAATTAAAAATACTTGTGTGCTTTGCATGAGTGAAGAATCAGTTGACCATCTATTCATTCCTTGCACCTTTGCAAGGGAGGTGTGAGAAAGGTTGTTGGGAACTTTTCGGGTGACGTGGGTGATGCCCTAAGTCAATTGCAAATTTCCTTATTAGTCAAGGGAGGGGGAAGCCGTAGAGGTTGTCCTTATTAGCGGGCTTATGGGCCTTATGGAGGAATAGGAACAACCGATGCTTTCTTTATCTTTGTGGTGTTGCATTGGAGGCCACTAGATGGGCTACGGTGTATGTAATGGAATGGGCTTCCACTTCAATTACCCCTAGTGATTAGAATCTATCTTGTATTTCTCGTGCTTTGTTGTAATTCTTTTGGCCTTTTGAACCTTATCTAATAAAATTTTAAATTCTCAACAAAGTGTATGTAATGGAATGGGCTTCCATTTCAATTACCCCTAGTGATTAGAATCTATCTTGTATTTCTCGGGCTTTGTTGTAATTCTTTTGGCCTTTTGAACCTTATCTAATAAAATTGTAAATTCTCAAAAAAAAAAAAAATCCTTCCAGATTTGGATATAAGAACTCCCCACGGATCCCATGGAGTTGGCTAACGAGTCCATGCCATCCATCCATATCATGGGGCATATTAGTCGTTCCCAAAAAAAAAAAAAACCCAGACCCATATTGGATGATATGAGCCCATGACAGCCTTTTTACCCTTTTCTTTTCTCCAAAAATTGGGATAAAAAAAAAAAACTATGAGTAGGGTAAAACAGTAGAATCTTTCTTTCTTTCTTTCTTTCTTTTGTGTTTATGTGACCTTAACATGTATTGGATGGTGCATCAAACTTTTTTTCTTTTTTAATAAGATGTCATTTGTCAACGTTACCTCAAGAAAGTCAACCAAATAGCCTAAAGCTAGTCACAAGGGAATCCATAAGTAGGACTATACTTACGTAAGGATCAAAGCCTTTTCCCACACTAGAGTTCCTAAGAATTGGCATACTATGGCAAATTAATGATCGGGCTCTACCACAACCAGCTTGTCTATTCATTCTCTGAGAGTGTTTCAATGTGCTTCCTTCTAGAGTTTCTTACCTTCATTGGTATTAGAGCCTTAGGAAAGACAGTTCAAGGGCCTTCAGTGGTACCAAACAGTGTTATGGCTACCTCTTTTATTACTTCAATGCTCACCACCCCCATCCTCCTTCCTCTATTTCCCATTCTTAAAACATGTCCTTGCTATCCACAATTCCATTGCGTGAGAAGTAGACTTGTTTATGTTGTTGATGGGCAGGCTCAAGTTTGGCCTCACTTTTAGGCCACATAAATAATAAGGTCTCACTCCAGGACCCTTAGAGGTTCCAACTAGGGAGAGCAGAGATCCCAAAAACGCAGCCCCACCAAAACGGCTCTGAAACAAACAAAAAGGTGCATGCCGCACCCACGAGGGACTACCAGTGATATGCTGGAGGAAGATGGGGATGACGTCAACTCCGCATTGCCCTTATGGGTTGGGCCACACACGTGCTACACTACAATGGCAATTACAATGGGAAGCAAGGCTGTAAGGCGGAGCGAATCCGGAAAGATTGCCTCTCGGATTGTTCTCTACAACTCGAGAACATGAAATTGGAATTTCTAGTTGATTCACTAATTTGCACTAAAACGAACAGTTGCCGAAACCCATCATTATTTCACTTTCCTCACTTCAGCTTCATTTTCCAAGTAGGCAACTACTTCCACCTGCCCCTTGGCATTTTATTACCTACATCACTCATTGAGTGAGTTCGGGAGCTACCTTTTATGTATACCATACCATATAATCGAGAGGGGATATAGCAAGTAAACGCATGAAATGGGAACTGGCCTTTCTATAATAGGAAGAAGAATATAAAAACCAAATATCCAAGAGAATAGCATAATCAAACGGTAAAAATAAACAATAAAGCGGTCACCTTAATGATTGCAACATAAGGCTTTTGACGTTTATCAATCTCCTCTGGAGTTAAAAGTACAGCGTCCTCCTACATGACAACAATCAAATAAAAGTCAATGTTTAAAAAATAAGCACTGGGAAAATAGCTTTGATTATTGTTTGTTGTGATAACACGGAGTGGCAATCAATGTGGATTGCACATTCACGTGAATAATATAAAAGGTCTCCCAATACTAATGCTAAAGAAGAAGGTAAGAAAGGCAAAAGACAAAAGGAACTAAAATCTTTCCTAGTGCCAAAAAAAAAATTCCATAAGACTTTAAAAGATATGCAATAAATTATATTGATCCTTGAGCTTAACTACATGCATCGCACCAGGGACAAACAAAAGACAGAAGGGGGGAAAATATATTTAATTCACTACCATTTATGAAATGGTAGCAACAAATCCCAATACATTGCTTGCATGTACATCAAAGCAAACTATCCAAACTATGGGCTACATTTTGGATGAAGAATAGCTTGAACCAGCATCCAACAATCTCCACCATCCAATTTTGGCTGTTGAATTTGGACGACAACTGAGAACTTCATTGACAGCCACCAACTGGATGGTTACGATCTTCCAACCAGTACAAATTCCAGTCTACCCTCAACTTGTGGGGCAACAGTTGAAAGTGGCACGAGCAAGGTTGATGTACATGTACGCTGTGTGCATGAAGAGTTGCCGCAATTTAGTAAATTGTGACACTGTAATGCACACCTCGAACAAACTTCGGTAAGATTTTGTTGTGTCCATGCACTTCACAAGATCCCTTTGTTCTTGAGCAAAAGGGTCAGAACCTTGTGTTTCTTTTCCAGGCACATCAAATGGTGGTGGCTCATGCACAATCCACCATACGAATGGCATGCATGTACATCAATCCCAACTGTCCATGTCATGATCCCCATTGTGTATAGATCATAGCCAGATAATCCCATTGATCAAACAAGCTTAACCATCTAGCTCTGCTTGTTGAATTTGGACTGCAAACAATTTCCTTTTTCTAACCATCCATCTAATGAAAACAATTGGACAGTTGAGACCCACCGTCAGTGTGATTTTCAGGCTATGCTCCACCCACTATAGAGGCCATGATTTGGAGGGCATGTATTCTGCAGGTGCAGTGAACGGGCCACCGCCATTTTAACATTGTGGCAAGAAATGCGCACCCAACTAAACAAAGGACCCAAATTCTGCAAGTAAGATCATCCAATCCCCGCAATTCATGGATTGTGGTCGATCCATGGCTGGTCCACTGTCAAACTCCAACTAGCAGTCTAGAATCCCAGATCATGCATTGTCCTGCAACATGCCCGGTTCCTGTGCAAAGCACAAGTTAGATTGTCCCTCAAATGAACGGAAATGACACCCACCCTCCACACATCTTCCCAAACCGATTGTTCCACCCAAAAAAGGGCAATTTGGTCATTATGGCAATTGTTAAAAGCACTCATTCAACAAACCTATTGTGTAGGGGTGAAGTTATAAACATTGGGGGGGCAGAAACACTGCATTCCAATTCTTAGTAGCGGCTTCAATTATCACAATCTGAACCCGGTTCCCATCCAAACACGGCCTAAATGAAGAAGGGGCTACTTGATCATTATGGCAATTCTTGAAAGTACTCATTCAACAGAGACATTGTGTAGGGGTGGAGTTATTAACGTTGGGGGTGGAAAAACCAGCATTCCAATTCTTGGTAGCAGCTTTATTTATCGCAATCTGCACCCGACTCTCATCCAAACACAGCCTAAATGAAGAAAAGGTATTTTAGTCACTATGGCAATTCTTGAAAGCACTCATTCAACAAATATATTGTGTAGGGGTGAAGTTATCAACATTGGGGGGGTGGAAACGCTGGCATTCGAATTCTTGTAGCAGCTTTAATTATTGCAATCTGAACCAGGTTCCCAGCCAAATGTAGCCTAAATGAAAGAAGGGCAATTTAGTCGTTACAGAAATTCTTGAAAGCACTCACTCAACAAAGCCATTGTTCAAGGGTGGAGTTATCAACATTAGGGGGGACGGAAACACCAGCATTCCAAATCTTGGCAGTGACTCTTATCACAATCTAAACCAAGTTCTCAGCCAAACACTAACTAAATGAAGGGCAATTTGGTCATTAAGGGGTCATTTGAATGCATGTAGGTTTTTTAAGTATAAGAGACTTTCACCTTAAAGTGACTTTCAGCTGTAAGTCACATACAAGGAAGGACTTCTCACTCCAGCCCCTGAAGTTTACTAGTAGTTTTGCATGTAAGTGACTTACAAGTGAATTTCATCCCCCAAACAACACCTGTAAGTCACTTCCCACTTACAGAACTTATAAGCATCCAAACAACCCCTAAGAAAATTCTTGAAACCACTCATTCAAGAAGCTTTTATCAATGTGATGCAACCAAATGACCACACAAGCTGATTGATCAAGATTTGAAGAATCCACCCGTATCCCACACGTGCACACTCCACATGTGTGCACAAAAAAAGGCCCACTTTCCTTTTTTTAGTTTATCTCTAATTTCCTTCTCTTTCTTATCTCTATATTAGGAAATAAGTACCTTCTTATTTTAGATAATCAATGTCAAGAAACAAGCATTATTTTTCCTATTTTGGAGATCTTGTCTAGAGAGGAATCCTATTTTTAGATTCCATAGATTATGTTGAAGATTGTAAGCACTCATTATAAATAAGGCTTAGGCCTATGGAATAAGACACAATTGATTGGTATTCTCTTTAAGTAAATTCTCTTGTTTCTCTATGGTAGTTGTTGAAGGGAGGGAAGTGATCTTTAGTATAAGACTATAGGCCTGTTGAGCTTGCTCACAGGCATTGCATTTTTTTCTCTTATGTGATTCAAACTTCAATCTGGTACATTGAATCTTATTGCAATTAGTTTCTTCCTTGATCTAGTTGCATTACTATGGAAGGAGTTATCAACATTAGGAGGGACAGATACAGCAGTATTCCAATTCTGGGTAGCGGCTTTATTTATTGCAATCCAAGCCACTTCCCATCCAAACACAACCTAGACGGAAAATATCACAAAAAAAACCCTAACAGCACCAGATCAGAGAGAGAGAGAGAGAGAGCAAGAGAGAGCTTACAAGCTCGAAGCGATTGCCATCGAATTCAAAGGCAGAGAAGTGATTCCTCTTGGCCCTTCCTTTGACGGAGGTCCTGATGATTTCCCCGATCGGCTTCGCATCTTCCTGCACGGGTTCTGCCACTTCTTCTTCCTGTCTTCCTCCCTTCCCTCCTCCCCCTTTGTTTCTACGGCTCTCTTCTTCTCCTCCCTCTTCTTCTTCCTCTGGAAGCTTCTTTTTCTTCTTATTTTGTTTCTTCTTCGTCTTCTTCTCTTCTTCTTCTTCGCCTTTCGGTTTCTCTTCTTCTTCTTCGTCGCTCGTCGAAATGAATCGCCTCTTCCGCATTTTTCCGTGTTTTCACCGATTTTGCTCTGGCGGGAGGGGTTTATATAGAGGAGCGTTTGCAAGAAAGCCTTGACTTTTGAAATTATGACAGAAATGCCACTTCTTTTTTCTTTTTCTTTTTTCAGGGAACTCGGATTGCGTAGTGGACACAGAACCCACGTAGGTGCTGCGTCTGTTGAAAAGCTTGTGGGGGCTATCATGATGTGTGTGTTTCATCCACGCCGTCCATCCATTGTTTTAGATCACTTTAGATCTTGAGCCTCAAAATTAGGTAAATCCAACTGTCAGGTGGACCACATCGTAAAAACAGTGGTGATTGAAGGGCCACCGTTAAAAACTTCTAAGGAGTTGATGGTCAAAAATACATTACAGCTGACCCAATGAATGTTTGAACGGCGGGCGTTCAATGACCACTGTTTTTTTACGGTGTGGTCCACCTGAGATCTGAATCTGTTTTTTTTCTCGTATACTATCGTAAACCAGATGGATAGAAAGATGGATGTACAACGCATAGAGCTTTTACGGCATTACACAGTACCGGCCTTGGTGCTGTGTGCTATCCTCTGTAATACAATGTGGGCATTTTGTGCTGCTAAAAAGCTCTGCGGCCCCACCAGGGCTGGTGTACCACACACTAGCTATATAGCTGGTGTAGGTACGGGTCGTGCGAAGACGAGCGCTGACGCTCCTCAAGCTCCGAGTAATACGAACAGTTCAAAGGAGATCAAAGTTACGTGGACCAACAAAGTTACATGGACCAACAGTGATGTATTTATTATATCCACACCGTTTATCCATTTCTTGAGATTATTTTAGAGCATTATCTAAAAAATGAATCATATCTAAAGATAAACTGGCCCACACCACAAATAGCAGCAGGGATAATGATTTTCACAATGAAAAAATTCGTAGGGCCCACCATAAAGCTTATTTTCCATGCATACTGTTCATAAGGTCACGAAGACCTAGATGAAGAGGAAAAACAAATTTCATATTGATTTAAAACTTTTTGTGACCCCTAAAAAGATATTAATAGGGCCCACTGTAAAGTTTATTTTCCATCCAATTTGCTCGTAAGGCCACCAAGACCTAGATGAAGAGGAAAAACAGATTTCATATTGATCCAAAACTTTTGTAACCCCTTAAAGGATATTCATATAGCCCATTATAAAGTTTATTTTCCATCAAATCTATTCATAAGATCACAAACACCTTAGATGGCAAGGAAAAAACAAATTTCATATTGATACAGAACTTTTAGGACCCTTAAAAGGGTATTTGTAGGGCCTACCATAAAGTTTAATTTCTATCCAATCTATTCATAGGGTCATAAAGACTTGGATGAAGAGGAAAAACAAATTTCATATTGATCCAAAACTTTCGTGACCCTTAAAAGGGTTTCAATGGTAGATGTTCAATCCCTCACTGCTTTTTTCAGTGTGGACCACTTGATAGTTAGATCTGTCTTATTTTTCGTGTCAAGCCTTAAGACTAGCTCGCCAAATGGATGGACGGTTTGGATATAACACATACATCATGATGAGACCCACAAAACTTGTTGATGTTAATACACCGCCATACACCAGCCAAGCCACTTCCGTTTCATCCATGCCATCCATCATTTTTCTAGCTCATATCAAGGCATGGCCTAAAATGTAGCAGATTGAAATCCCGGGTGGACCACACCACATGAAATAATAGTGATTGAACTACCATTGTTTAAAACTTCTAAGGCACACGAGTTTTTAAGATCAATCTAATATTTGTGTTTCCCATTGTCCAGGTCTGTGTGACATAATGTGACATGATCAACAGCTTGATGGCAAAATGCATGTTACAGTATACCTTAGCAAGTTTTTCATGTAATGTGGTTCATTTGAGATTCGAATCTCCCTCATTTTTAGCCTTATGCCCTAAAATGGATGGACGACATGGATAAAAAAATATATCATGGTGGGCCCACAGAGCACCACCTTGTAGCCAGTTCTTTCACTTAGCCATTCGCGAGAATATCAGTGCACAATATAGGTAAGTGAGAGCTACTTGTTCATTAATTTCGATAAAACCATGTTAGGATGAGAACTAGGGGTGTACACAAACCGAGCTAGCTTGGTTAGCTCGCATGACTCAACTCGAAAAAGCTTGATTCAACTTGGTGTTCAAGTCGAGTCAAGTTGCTTTTTTGAGCTTGAAAATAAGTTTGAGCCGAGCTCAAGTAGGTCTAGCTCGACTCGACTCGAATCGAATCCAACTTGTATCGAACTCAGATCAAACCAATTTGGTGACTCATTTACTTTGCCATTGATGTTGCTCACCAAGTGTTTGATAAAAATAACTTACCTAAGTATGACCGGTGGCAAGGAAGATAAGTACACAAAACAAATACATTTTTTTCATGGTTTTTCATGATTTTTATGTTGTTTAAAATGTGTTTGATAAAATACCTGTAAAACCATTGCTTTTGTTTCACATACAGGGGGATTTTGAAAATACAGTCCAAGTATTTGTAAAAATGCCTCACCAGCAACCTCGGCTCAAGTTGCTGATCAAACCAAGTCGAGCTGAGGTTAGCTAGTGGCCGAGCCAAGTCAAGCTGAGGCAAGCCCGACCTAGTTCTCTAATTATTATAAGATACTTGTACAAAAATGAATCGGATTCATCGTTCAAGTGGAGCACACCATTTAATGAGCTTGGTTCACATGAAATTATAAAGTATTAAATGCAAGAGTCATATGTGGTGTGGTATACTTGAGCGTTGGATCTATCTCATTTATGAGCTAATACCTCCAAATGATCTCATAAGAGGAATGTACGGTGTGGATAAACCGATACACCACAGTGGGCCCACCCACAGAACCGACCGTTCGTGGCTCCCAGTGGGCCCTAGGAAATCTTTAATGGTACGCGTTTAATAACCACCGTTTCCTGTGGTGTGGCACACCTGAGATCTGTATCTGCTTCATTTTTGGGATCATTCAGCAAAATGAGTTGGAAAAACGGATGGACGTTGTAGATATACAACTCGTACATCGAGATGGGCCCCACAGTCAGGGTCCTACCTGCATCGCTGGTTCCGGGTCCCACCCAAATCTCGCCCGTCCAAATGGTGGGTGGCAAAATAGATATGAAGTGTGCCAAAGCAGAAGCTGGTAGGGTATTCTAAATGGCCAACTAGTAGGAGTTTCATGGACAAGAAAGGATAAAAATAATTAACGGACTGGATTGAACAAACAAATGGCAATTAATCGGAAGAAAATGTGGTTCAATGGCGTCAATTTTATTATTATGACCTACATATGTTGGGTCGCGTAATTTTAGCGGTTTAAAGTAACTGATGGTAGTGGGCACGTATACAATTTTTTTAGTGCCGGCGTATCAACCGTCACGTTCTGCCAGAGTATAAGCTAACTCCACTCTTTTATTTTTGATCAAATGATTTTACCATATTTTTCACCGCACGTGAAGCTCACACCGAAGCACGTTCTATTGATCTGAACCGTCCATACTATGGGTCGCAACCTTGATAAAACAATGAGTCTAATCAGATATTTTAATTCACGATTTCTTCAGTTGAATCTGGACGGTTGACCATTTCTATACGAACCGTCCGTTCAAATGCTAAGACACGAACGCTCTGCATGTTTTTCTATGGCCCACTCAATGTGGACCCAACAGATTGACATCTCCTATCATCTAAACTCGCCCTATGTGGGTCCCATCCACGCACGTAAAGTTGATTACTGCAATGTGTTTGATACGTCGGTGGTCCGTGGTCTACCGAAATTTCAACCATGTTTGCTCGAAATTGGATTGCGTACTGAGTTACTCAGTACGCTTTTATCGTACTGAGTAAACTCAGTTGGGCCCACTGTTAATGTATGTGATTTATCCACATTGGCCATCCATTTTTACTGCTAATTTTAAGGGTTGATCCCAAAATTGAAGTAAATCCAAAGCTCAAGTGGACCATTACACATGAAACGGTGTGGAAAATGATTTCCACCGTTGAAACCTTCCTAGGGTTGAAAGTAATTTTTATTTGTCATCCAACCTTTTCATAAGATAAGAAAGACACGGATGAAGAGAAAACACAAACATCATCTTGATCTAAAACTTCTTTGGCCTCTAACAAATTTTCAATGGTAGAGGTTCAATCAAACTGTTTCCTGTGGTGTGGTCCACTTGATAATTTAATTTTCTTCATTTTTGTAATAAAGCACTAAAATTATCTGTTAACATAGATTAACGGAGTGGATAAAATAAATAAATAACAGTAGACCCCCACACAGTTTACTCACTCAGTACAGTAAAAGTACTGAGTTACACAGTACGCAATCCGCTTCTTGTTTGCTCACGCATTATTATCCGATCGCACATACCACGTAACAACACTGACAACGTCGCAACCGCATTTTCTCTATTCTCTATTCTCTATTGAGAAATTTGCGACTGTACGACCCATTTATGGCCCATTTGGGAAACTACGCCCACCTCATTTTCCTTTGCGAGAATACGCCCCGGCTGTACGGAAGACTTGCCAAAGGTCGAAAATGCCCCTGCTTGCTCCTTCAAGCGGATATGCGGTGCTCGAAGACGAGCGCTGACACTCCTCGAACTCCGAGTCGTACGAACGGTTCAAAAGATATCAGAGTTACATGGGCCCCACAGTTACGTATTTATTATATCCACAACGTTCATCCATAGTTCGAGATCATTTCGGAGCATTATCAAAAAAAAAAAATCCTATCTAAAGATCAACTGGACCACGCCACAAAGAGCAACGGGAAAATTGATTTTAACCGTTAAAAATTTTGTAGGGCCCACCATAACATTTATTTTCCATCCAATATATTCATAATGTCACAAAGACCTGGATGAAGAGGAAAAACAAATTTTGTAATGATCCAAAACTTCTGGGACCCCTAAAAGGGTTTCAATGGTAGACGTTCAATCTTCCACTACCTTTTACAGTGTGGTCCACTTGATAGCTAAATCTATCTTATTTTTCTTCCCAAGCGTTAGTACTAGTTCGCCAAATAAATGGACGGTTTGGATATAATACATACCTCATAAAAGGACCCACAAAGGCGGTGGGGATTACAACAGGGAAAAAAAAGAGCTGGTATCTTTAGCTACGGATTATAACCGTAGCAATAACCGCATCCAATGCTTTTTCAATATGTCCTCTACTATACATCGAAGGTCTTTCGATATATCGAATGTCTTTCGATTAATCGGAAAAGGTCCAAAACTGTCCAGCAACTTTGCATAAAAATCTTGCAATTTTCGATTAATCGAAGTGTATTCGATATGTATCAAAGATATAACTACAAATTATAGCTGTAGCCATAACTGTAGTCCGTAAAAGTCTATGTAAATTTTTTTATTTTTTATTTTTTAGTTTTTATTTTTTACATGGAGAACTTTATTCTACCTACAATTTTCTCTAATACATATTTATATAAATATGTATATATAAGCATATAAAAAAAAATTCTTTCTTTTTTTCATTTATTTCTCTATTCATTCAACAAGAATATCTTATAAACCAAAATTAGTTACTTGATGTACCCTATATGATTTTGGGGTAGGAGAAGATACTTTAGCCAACTAACCTAGTTATTTTCTAAGATTCCATCAGGTCGATGGTCGAAAATCCATTTCATTCACTTTGCGGTCAATTTCAATCAGTTCGTGGTCATTTCCATGCATTTCACCGTCAATTCCCTCCACTTCACGGACAATTCCATGCATTTCACGGTCATCCCAAACTATTTCGTGTTGATTCACGGTCGTTTCGAGGCATTTCGCAGTCAATTCCCTTCACTTCACGATCATGTGCATGCATTTTGCGCTCAAATCGCTTCAAACCATGTTCATTCTCATGCACTTTACGGTCATCCCAAACAATTCCGTGTTGATTCACGGTCGTTTCGAAACATTTCGCGGTCAATTCTCTTCACTCCACGGTCATTTGCATGCATTTCGCGGTCAATTCGCTTCAAACCATGATCATTCCTATGCATTTCGCGGTCATTCCAAACAATTCCGTGTTGATTCACGGTCATTTCGAGGCATTTCGCGGTCAATTCCCTTCACTCCACGGTCATTTGCATGCATTTCGCGGTCAAATCGCTTCAAACCATGACCATTCCTATGCATTTCGCGGTCATCTCAAACAATTCCGTGTTGATTCACGGTCGTTTCGAGGCATTTCGCAGTCAATTTCCTTCACTTCACGGTCATTTGCATGCATTTCGCGGTCAATTCCATTCACTTCACGATCATTTGCATGCATTTCGCGCTCAAATCGCTTCAAACCATGTTCATTCTCATGCACTTTACGGTCATCCCAAACAATTCCGTGTTGATTCACGGTCGTTTCGAAGCATTTCGCGGTCAATTCCCTTCACTCCACGGTCATTTGCATGCATTTCGCGGTCAAATCGCTTCAAACCATGACCATTCCTATGCATTTCGCGGTCATCTCAAACAATTCCGTGTTGATTCACGGTCGTTTCGAGGCATTTCGCAGTCAATTTCCTTCACTTCACAGTCATTTGCATGCATTTCACGGTCAATTCGCTTCAAACCATGATCATTCCCATGCATTTCACGGTCATTCCAAACAATTCCGTGTTGATTCACGGTCGTTTCAAGGCATTTCGCGGTCAATTCCCTTCACTCCACGGTCATTTGCATGCATTTCACGGTCAAATCGCTTCAAACCATGATCATTCCCATGCATTTCGCGGTCATCCTAAACAATTCCGTGTTGATTCACGGTCGTTTCGAGGCATTTCGCGGTCAATTCCCTTCACTTCACGGTCATTTGCATGCATTTCGCGGTCAATTCGCTTCAAACCATGATCATTGCCATGCATTTCACGGTCATTCCAAACAATTTCGTGTTGATTCACGGTCGTTTCGAGACATTTCGCAGTTAATTCCCTTCACTTCACGGTCAGTTGCATGCATTTCGCAGTCAAATCGCTTCAAACCATGATCATTCCCATGCATATTCCCATACATTTCGCGGTCATCCCAAACAATTTCGTGTTGATTCACGGTCGTTTCGAGGCATTTCACGGTCAATTGCATGCATTTCGCGGTCAAATCGCTTCAAACCATGATCATTCCCATGCACTTCACGGTCGTCCCAAACAATTCCGTGTTGATTCACGGTCGTTTCGAGGCATTTCGCGGTCAATTCGCTTCACTTCACGTTGCATGCATTTCGTGGTCAATTCGCTTCAAACCATGATCATTCCCATGCATTTCAAGGTTGTCCCAAACAATTCCGTGTTGATTCACGGTCGTTTCGAGGCATTTTGCGGTCAATTCCCTTCACTTGACGATCATTTGCATGCATTTTACGGTCAAATCACTTCAAACCATGATCATTCCCGTACATTTCATGGTCGTCCCAAACAATTCCGTGTTGATTCACGGTCATTTCGAGGCATTTCGCAGTCAATTCCCTTCACTTTACGGTCAGTTGCATGCATTTCGCGCTCAAATCGCTTCAAACCATGATCATTCCCATGCATTTCACGATCGTCCCAAATAATTTCGTATTGATTCACGGTCGTTTCGAGGCATTTCGCAGTCAATTCCCTTCACTTCACGGTCATTTGCATGCATTTCGCGCTCAAATCGCATCAATTCATGATCAGCGGTCAGTTGCATGCAACTGACCGTGAAGTGAAGGAAATTGATCGCGAAATGCCTCAAAACGACCGTGAATCAACACGGAATTGTTTAGGATGACCATGAAGTGCATGGGAATGATCATGGTTTGAAGCGATTTGAGCGCGAAATGCATGCAAACGATCGTGAAGTGAATGGAATTGACCGCGAAATGCCTCAAAACGACCGTAAATCAACACGAAATAGTTTGGGATGACCGTGAAATGCATGGAATTGTCCGTGAAGTGGAGGGAATTGAGGGTGAAATGCATGGAAATGACCACGGACTGATTGAAATTGACCGCAAAGTGAATGAAATGGATTTTCGACCATCGACCTGATGGAATCTTAGAAAATAACTAGGTTAGTTGGCTAAAGTATCTTCTCCTACCCCAAAATCATACAGGGTACATCAAGTAACTAATTTTGGTTTATAAGATATTCTTGTTGAATGAATAGAGAAATAAATGAAAAAAAGAGAGAATTTTTTTTTTAATGCTTATTATACATATTTATATAAATATGTATTAGAGAAAATTGCAGGTAGAATAAAGTTCTCCATGTAAAAAATAAAAACTAAAAAATAAAAAATAAAAAAATAAAAAATTTTGCATAGACTTTTACGGACTACAGTTATGGTTACAGCTATAATCTGTAGCTATATCTTCGATACATATCGAATACACTTCGATTAATCGAAAATTGCAGGATTTTTTATGCAAAGTTGCTGGACAGTTTTGGACCTTTTCCGATTAATCGAAAGACATTCGATATATTGAAGTACATATCGAAAGACCTTCGATGTATAGTAGATGACATATTGAAAAAGCATTGGCTGCGGTTATTGCTACGGTTAGAATCCGTAGCCAAAGATACCAGCTCTTTTTTTTCCCTGTTATAATTCCCATCGCCTTTGTGGGTCCTTTTATGAGGTATGTGTTATATCCAAACCGTCCATCTATTTGGCGAACTTGTACTAACGCTTGGGAAGAAAAATAAGACAGATTTAACTATCAAGTGGACCACACTGTAAAAGGCAGTGGAAGATTGAACGTCTACCATTGAAACCCTTTTAGGGGTCTCAGAAGTTTTGGATCATTACAAAATTTGTTTTTCCTCTTCATCCAGGTCTTTGTGATATTATGAATATATTGGATGGAAAATAAATGTTATGGTGGGCCCTACAAAATTTTTAACGGTTAAAATCAAATTTCCCGTTGCTCTTTGTGGTGTGGTCCAATTGATTTTTGGATAGGATTTTTTTATTTAGATAATGCTCCGAAATGATCTCGAACTATGGATGAACGCTGTGGATATAATAAATACGTAACTGTGGGGCCTATGTAACTCTGATATCTTTTGAACCGTTCGTACAACTCGGAGTTCGAGGAGTGTCAGCGCTCGTCTCCGAGCACCGCATATCCGCTTGAAGGAGCAAGCAGGGGCATTTTCGACCTTTGGTAAGCCTTCCGTACAGCTGGGGCGTATTCTCGCAAAGGAAAATAAGGTGGGCGTAGTTTCCCAGATGGGCCATAAATGGGTCGTACAGTCGCAAATTTCTCATTCTCTATTCTCTTATAGGGAAAATATAGTACGGCAGAGTATGATCATCCATAAGCATGCAAACTAGATCTGAACACGTGGCACAAATTTACATTAATCTAAACCGTTTAAATGGTGAGAACTTCTATAGATTCCATAAAAATCGAATTTAAATGTCATAATCTCATAAAATTACAGGGACCAGACTCCTTTGCTAGTTTTGCCCATTTTAAAAAATACTAGTGGCTCATCATCCTCACGTAGCACAGATTTACAGCTATCCGAACCACCCAAGTTGTAGATCCCAGTATGGATGGAGCATATATCTAAAATCATATATGCAATCCTAGCCATCCAACTAAAGGCTGCGAAATGGATAGTGAATAGTGAAATAGTGAGTTTTCCAAGCGTTACGCTCCATCAACTGGGTCAGAGATCCCGTCAGCTGGATTTTGGTACAGATATTCAACGTGTACGTCTGAGACCCAAAAATGCGAAGGACCCACTATTTGGACAGTTTAGATGGAGATTTCATACTTGACACGTGTACAGTCTTACTTGCATGTGTACATGTGATCATACTCTACCAGCGTATCGAACAACTCCTCCATCCTCCACTCCTACTAGCAGACAATCCGTCTCACCCAAACAAGCCACCGAAGAGCGCTCTCTCTCTCTCTCTCCCCCCGAAAACCCACTTCATTCATCTCTCTCTCTCTCAATTACCGAAAACCCACTTTATTAATCTCTATTTTTCAACGGACGCGGATTTCCTGCGAAAGGCCTTCGCAGGAAGTTCCTGCGCTGGGAACTCAGGTGGGGCCCACTGTGATGATTTTAAGAAGAGTCAGGATCCTTTGTTATCAGGTCAACAGAGAATTCCTGTTACCCTAATGGTTTGGCGTCCGAAGCTGTTTTTTATTTTTTTTATTTTTTTAGTGAGTGGTGACGTGGACCAATGAGAATTTGGGTATCAGGAATTCTCTGTTGACCTGATAACAGAGGATCCGGACTCTTTTAAGAAATCCTCTCTGTCCATCCGCTATGTGAATTCATTTTAGTACACGAAGACATAAATAAACCGTACCTAATTCTCAAGTGGGCCGAAAATGTGAGATTTGAATTTTGACCGTTGGAATATTCGTGGGCGACAGAAGTTTTGAATCATTCTTGTTGGGGATAAAAAACACAAGTCCGCAGACTCGGACTTAATGCCTCGGATCACAAAAGGATGTGTCAAATCCGAGGCATGGTTCGCTAAACCGAGACAAAGGTTGAGTCGGTTCGGACGACTCATCAGCGTCTCGGGCATGCGTCGGGCGGACCACCCTGCCAGACCGACCATCGCTAGGACGAGCCTCATCCCGGATATCTTGGGATAAGATCTCCGACCCCGAAGCTCACGGGATCGGATGAAGGCTCAAGATGGGCACGATCCTATCCCCGTGATCCCAGGAGAAGATCCCGCGCTCAATATCAGGAAGAGAATCCTCGTGCGACACACGCCCCAGTAGCTATAAAAGAAGGACCCCTGTCACCTTGAGAGGTACGGAACAAATCCTCTCTAAAAAGCTCATCAATACTCTTAGACCTAGAATCCAGGCCTGACTTTGGCATCGGAGGGTCCCCTGCTCAAGTCAGGGTCTCCTTTGTCCCTTTTTCTTTTTGTGTAGGTACACGAAGGTCCAAGAGGAGGAATCGGACATTTGCATCAACAGCTTGGCGCCGTCTGTGGGAACCGTACAAAAAGCCATCTCGTATCTCTATACTGATTTCAATGGTGATGACTAGAAGGACGGTCCCAGAAGAAGATTTGAATGAGAATGCGATTACAGGGCCAGCGGGTCTAATCGCGGTTCCCGCAGCCCAGAACCCACCTAACAACCGCCGACGAGGGGCGACCGGAACAAGCAACAATCAGCGGGGTCGCGATGAGGGGCGGTTGGACAAGGAGGTTCAAGAAATCCGCTCTGATATGAATACGATGAAGCAGATGCTGGAACGAATGTATCAGCAGCAAATGCAGCCACTCCCGCATCCTCAAGGGGAGACAGCGCACGTACCGGCGGCGGCGGTTGATCCTCAACCTTCCGCGCCGCAGTCTTTCCGGCCGAGCCAACCCCAAGGCGGATCAGAACCATCTCCAGCGCAGTCAGCCAACGCTTCCCTCCCCCCGACTGATCTTCGGCACGAGATAGAACGAAGAAGGCGCAATCGCCCATCCATGGAAGGCACGGCAGAGAGCAGTGAACCTTGGAAAGCCGATATTCAAAAATTTAAAAGAGAAGTGCGGGAAGAAATGGCGAAAGAGATGGCGGACATAAAGCACGGCCGGAATGTATATCCAACCGGGTCCGAAGCGAAGGCGTCCCCCTTTGTGGACTCGGTACTGAAGGCCCGGTTGCCCGAGAGGTTTCGATTGCCTCAAATCACTCCTTTCACCGGCAAGACCGACCCAACGGAGCACATCGAATGCTTCAGAACCTATATGGAGCTCCACGATGCCTCGGACGCAGTAATGTGTCGGGCCTTTTCTCTTACATTGACCGATGTAGCTCGACTGTGGTTCAAACAGTTGAAACCAAAGTCCGTCAGTTCATTCGCTGAGCTGAGCGACGCCTTCCTCACCAACTTCATCGGCGGAAAGAAGAAATTGAAGCCCCCTGCACATCTGAACAACGTAGTTCAAAAGCAGGGAGAGCTATTGAAAGATTATATCAAGCGTTTTAATTTCGAATCCCTTCAGGTTCGAAAACATTCAGAAGAAACGGCTCTCAATGCGCTCATGCAAGGAGTTAGAGATAAGCCATTCCTGGCCTCTCTAGACAAAACTCCGCCCGACACTCTGGCAGAATTTATGGCACGGTCGGATAAGTATGCGAATGCCGAGGAAGCGCGAATCCTGCGTGAAACTAAAACTTTGGCAAAAGAGTCGGCCAAAAAGGAAGCCGACTCGGCCGGAGGAAGGAAACGCAAGGATGATCAGGCGCGTGATGAGCGAAGATCAGGCAAGCGGCCGGATCGAAAATTTTCCACATATACTCCCCTAAACAAGACTCGGGAAGAAGTATTGATGGAAATAAAAAACGAAGGCTTTGTTAACTGGCCCAGTAAGCTCAGGAGTAATCCTAATCGGCGGGACAAAGATAAATACTGCCATTATCACCGTGATCACGGACATAACACAAGTGATTGCCGTCACCTAAAAGAAGAGATCGAACGACTCATAAAAGACAGCCGACTCAGGGAATATATGGTTAAAGCTGGGGCAGCTGAGGCACGCCCGACCGAGAGCCAGCATATGGAAGAAATCCGGACGATTATCGGCGGTCCACAAGGTGGGGGCGACTCAAACAATGCACGAAGGAATCATGCAAGAAAACTTACTCAGCCTCAGTCCGAGCTCATGATCGTAGATCGGCCACCAAAGGAGAAGAAAAGAGAAAGATATTGCATCTCTTTCACGGAGGAAGATGCCCGAGGCATCTATCACCCCCACGATGATGCATTGATTGTCACCCTGGCTATCGCTAACCGAAAGGTGTTTCGGATACTCGTCGATACGGGATCATCTGCAGACGTGTTATTTACCCAGGCGTTCGACAAAATGAGGATCAAACGGTCCACACTACGCCCAGTTCGGACCCCATTGATCGGTTTTTTCGGAGGACAGGTACTGCCTGAAGGGATTGTCTCGTTGCCGCTCACTGCTGGTAGTGCCCCATGTCAGACGACGATGATGGTTGACTTCTTGGTCGTCGATCAACCCTCAGTATACAACGCAATACTCGGCCGACCTTCATTGAGTCTCCTCCAGGCCGTGGTATCCACATACCACCTTTCAATGAAGTTCCCGACCGAGTCGGGAGTCGGAATTGTCAAAGGAGACCAGCAGGATGCAAGGCGATGTTACATGATAGCCGTAAAAGGAGCCGCCGACAAAAGTCCGACCAACATATTAACGATTGAATCATTGGACCCTCGGGGCGAGAATTATGAACGAGGACAGCCGGTCGAGGATCTTGTCTCGGTCCCCTTGGCCGAGACAGATGGATCCAAGACGGTACGAATTGGCTCGTCTCTACAGTCCCCTTTGAAAGAAGAGCTGACAGCCCTGCTCCGTAGGTACGCCGACGTCTTTGCCTGGAGTCATGAAGATATGCCCGGGATCGACCCCTCTGTGGTAACTCACCGACTCAACATCGATCCGTCGTATCGACCGATCCAACAGAAGCGGCGACCGCTCGGCCCTGAACGATACGCTATCATTGAAGAAGAAGTCAACAAACTCCTCCAGGCTAATTTCATAGAAGAAGTGTACTATCCAGAGTGGGTCGCGAATGTCGTGCTCGTAAAGAAATCCAACGGGAAGTGGCGGGTCTGTATTGACTATACTGACTTAAATAAAGCCTGCCCAAAGGATAGCTTTCCACTTCCAAGGATAGACCAACTAGTAGATAGTACCGCCGGACATGAGCTCCTTAGCTTTATGGACGCTTATTCAGGATATAATCAAATTGCAATGCATAAGACAGATAAATCAAAAACTACCTTTGTCACCGACAAAGGCCTTTATTGTTACCGAGTGATGCCATTTGGTTTAAAGAATGCCGGCGCAACTTATCAAAGGTAGTTAATAAAATCTTTGCTCGGCTTATAGGCCGAACCATGGAAGTATATATTGATGACATGCTCGTCAAAAGTATACACGCGGCAGATCATGTGAACGATTTGGAAGAAATGTTTCTCACCCTACGAAAGTTTCGGATGAAGCTGAATCCAAATAAATGCGCTTTTGGGGTGCGCTGTGGAAAGTTCCTCGGTTTCTTGGTTAGTCAGCGAGGAATAGAGGCAAACCCTGAGAAGATAAAGGCTTTGATTGATATGGAATCCCCTAAAACCATAAAGGACATACAAAGGTTAACTGGACGAGTCGCAGCACTTAATCGGTTCCTGTCCAGAGCCACGGATAAATGTCTCCCTTTCTTCAGACAGTTGAAAGGAAGACAAACAATGGACTGGACGGAAGAATGTGAAGCGGCATTCCAACAATTAAAATCATGTCTCGGTTCCGCACCTCTCTTATCAAAGCCCGAATCGGGGGAGTCTCTGCTCCTTTACCTAGCGGTGTCCGAGGCAGCGGTTAGCTCGGCCTTGATACGAGAATCCGAAGGAAAGCAACTGCCGGTTTACTACGTCAGCAAAGCATTATTGCCGGCGGAAACAAGATACCCAAGCCTGAAAAAAATGGCCTTGGCTTTAATCACTTCCTCTGCCGACTCAGGCCGTACTTCCATGCCCATACCATCATCGTAATGACCGATCTTCCGCTTCGCCAGGTATTGCAGAAACCAGAAGCTTCCGGCCGACTCACGAAATGGGCCATCGAATTGAGTAAATTTGACATTTAATATAAACCGAAGGCAGCAATCAAAGGAACTCCACCATTCGAGCTCCCGGTCAACGATATGCCAAAAGATGTTGCAGTTCCAACAACACCCGCTCCCCCGACCCTTACCTACCCTATTCCCTGGAAACTATTTGTCGACGGTTCTTCCAACTCGAAGGCAAGTGGGGCTGGAGTTGTGCTGGAAACCCCCGATCATACCTATATACAGTATGCCTTACGACTTGGATTCCAAGCGTCGAACAATACGGCGGAATATGAAGCATTGTTACTCGGCCTCCGTCTCGCCGCTAGCTTGGAGGTCACGCACCTCAGTGTTTTTAGCGACTCTCAGTTGGTTGTTAATTAAGTTACCGGTGTATACCAGACACGAAAAGACCAGTTAAGGGCGTACATGCAGAAAGCGAAAGAACTTATCAACGGATTTCAACTCTGTCGTGTCACTCGGATCCCTCGTACGGAAAACAACAAAGCCGATTTGTTAGCAAAGCTCGCCTCAGCCGATGAAGATGAAATACCCAGGTCCGTCCCTGTCGAATACGTCGATAAGCCGAGTATAGATGAACCAATTAGCGAGGCCGTCAATACAATCAACTCGGAACCATCCTGGATCGATCCAATCCGCCAATACCTTGACGAAGGGAAGTTGCCCGAGGATCGCGCCGAGGCTCGACGAATTAAGATCCGAGCCTCCCGTTACACCATACTCAACGGAACCCTCTATAAGAAAGGTTATTACGCCCCGTTGCTGCGGTGCCTCAAACCCAGCGAGGCAGACTATGTATTACGGGAAATACATGAAGGAATCTGCGGAAACCACTCTGGAGGGCGATCTCTCGCCCATAAGGTCCTACGACAGGGATATTACTGGCCCACTATCCAACACGACGCTCGCCAGCTCGTCCAAAAATGCGACAAATGTCAACGATTCGCAGCGATTCCGAGGCAAGCCCCCGAGGCACTGACGCCGATGACTGGTCCCTGGCCCTTCGCACAATGGGGTGTCGACATCATAGGTCCGCTCCCTATGGGAAAAGGTCAGACCAAGTTTGCCGTGGTAGCAGTGGACTATTTCACGAAGTGGGCCGAGGCGGAGCCATTAGCTAAAATAACCGAGCAGAAGATCACCGAGTTTGTGTGGAAAAACATTATCTGCCGATTCGGAGTGCCCCGTACCATTGTCACAGACAATGGAAGGCAATTTGATAATAGGAGCTTTCGCGAGATGTGCGACAACCTCGGAATCAGAAACGTTTATTCCTCACCTCATCACCCTCAAACCAACGGACATGTTGAGGCGGTTAACAAGATTATCAAGCAACATCTTCGGACCAAGCTTGGCGGGGCCAAAAGCGCATGGGCCGAAGAGCTCCCGAAGATTCTTTGGGCTTACCGAACTACAGCTCGAACAGCCACAGGAGAGACTCCGTTTTCACTAGCTTATGGCTCGGAAGCCGTCACTCCCGTTGAAGTCGGATTACCTTCGGCTCGAATCACCTCATTCAATGCAGAAGAGAATGAAAAACTCCTTGCACTCAGACTCGACCTTTTGGACGAACAAAGGGAAGTGGCGCGGCTGCGCACGGAAGCGCGGCAACGACAAGTGGCACGGTTCTACAATACCCGAGTTAAGGTTAGAAGGTTTCGAATGAGAGATATGGTTCTCCGGAAAGTTTTCTCCAACACCAGGGAATTTGGATCGGGTACGCTGGGACCCAATTGGGAAGGACCCTATATCGTCTCGGGCACCATACGACCAGGAACGTATCGGCTAGAAGACCTAAACGGACAACTATTGCCTCACCCTTGGAACGCTGAACACCTCAAGGTCTACTATCCCTAGCTCGGTACTCAATGTTTAAAGACTCTGAACTAAGAAAGATTAAAGCCAAATCAAATGAATAAAGCTAAGTATTTTTCTTTCATTCATCAAAGCACGTACAAATACAATGTGTGACTACATCAAAGTGAATAAAAAAAATCAAAGGGCCCTGGTAACTGTCCTCATGCACCAGCCTCGCAGCAGTGTCTTCGGCAGCGGCGTCCGGGTTCTCGAGTTCCGGGGCTGCTCCACCCTCGATTTCCGAAAGGTCAAGGTCGGGAAAAGATTCCTTTATATCCTTGACGCATTCCAGATATCCGCTTTGGAACAAGCGGTCCCTCTCGTCCTCGAACTCCGCCGACTCAAGGAAAGCTTGGACGGCCTGGTCCCTGGCCTTCTCGGCCTCCCGAGCCTTCTCGTCGGCTTGACGAATGTGCTCTGCCGCCTCAAGCTTAGCCTGAGCTAAGTCATCTGCGCACGAAGCATGGACTGCGAGAATTCGCCGGTTCTCTTCTTCACCTTCGGAGAGCAGAGCCAGTACCCGAGCGACCTCCGCTCTCGCTTCATCCAAGGCTCTTCTGGAGGAAGCCGCCTCTGCTCTCGCATCTTCGGCAGCCTTCCGGGCAAGAGCCGCCTCGCCTGTCAGGATGCCGACCCGGATTTCGGCCTCCTCGCGTCGCCCTTCAGCTTCTGACAGAAGGGTCTGCAGCCGATGAGTTGAGGATAGCTCCTTGCTGGCCTTAATCAAGCAGGGAGCGAGTTCGAAAAGCATCCTCGCTGCATGGCTGACGGTTTGCGATGACGGGGCGTTATAGAGCCTCACGAACTCTCTTTCACCACCATGGGCTAAGGCCCAGGGAACCATCCCCGATACCACTTGCTGCAGGACAGACGGCCCTTCCTGGTTCGTCTCCTCCCCTCTGGAGGATGCGGTCCTCGTCTCACCTTCCCCTCTGGAAGACGCGGCCCTGGTCTCTTCCTCCCGTCTCGGAACGTCCGTTTCAACGTTCGCCGAGTCGGGTGCCGCCTGAGGTTCCGAGGCAGCAACCGCTGTCTCTTCAGCCCTTTCTTCTGGGTCGGGAATCACGACGACGGGAGGGGCAGAAGAACTCGCTGGTTCTTTCTCCTTCCGCACCACCTTTTGCCTCTTAGGCGGCCGAGGCTCCGACAAAAGAACTGACCGCGGAGGAGCCTTGACTTCGTGGATCGCCTAAGGGGAGGACGAGCTCGATCATTTACGAGGAGCCGGCTCGTGAATAATCCTGAGATTGGGACCCGTTCATCATCTGTAAAAATTAAAAAAAAAAACGAAGTAAGTCGGGGAAATTCGGAATACTCAGAAGACACATTTTCAATTACCCGTGACTTCCGAGTCTAGACCTGCGATGAAGGCGCTCCGGTTGTAGAAGCACCTTCCAAGACCTGTCACCGGATCCAACGTCCTCAACTCTTTGATCCGAGCCGAGGCACTGAAGCCGCTTCCGCCGCTTCTTCGGGATATCTGCCAGACAAGACACTTAGGACTCAAAATATTACAAAAAATGAAAAAGGACGAGAGAGAGAGAACCCAAGTCACCTGTCCTCTGGAATGTCCGAGGAACACGAGCCTCGTAAGACCCGGAGTCATCAGTCTCCCACCGACCACATGCCCAAAACCAACGCTCTCTCCAATGTTTGTTGGAAGTGGGAGGGTCAGTTATCAAGGAACCGCCTCCGCCTCGCCAAGCAGCGAAGACGTAGAAGCCAGGGTAGTTCGGATTCACCCGCACTTGGTACAGGTGGAGAAATTCGTCGACTGTGAGCGGTGGCTGTTCCATCTCGGCCCACAACACCGCACACCCGAATAAATTCCTCCACCCATTCGGGACTATCTGCCCCGGGGCAATCTGAATGCGAGACAATACTCCCCGGACGATGGCCTGAAGGGGCAGACACAAGCCGCATTGCATTGACACTTGGTAAATGGCGACCGCCCCAGCAGGAGGGTGATCCGGCAAATCATTTGAACGGGGGAGATAGGTGATGACCGATTCGGGGATGTGATACCCTATCCGGATTCTGTCTAAGTCCGCCTCAGTTAAAACTGAGGGAACTGGACCACTTAAATCTTCCCCCGATCTTTCTCCTTCAGACTCGGCATGCGCCGGTTCATCAACGGGAACTGGGTCGGAGGTTCCCTCGGCAATCAACATTTCGTCTTCTTCCTCCTCATCTTCCTCCATGCCCCTTGGGAAGTTAGGCCTTCCCGGGCGGGTTAATAAAGACGACCCACCACGAGAAGGAACAACAGAAGCAGGGCACTCCGCCGGAGCTTCAGCGACTCTCTCAGATAGAAAAGCAGCGTTGGCATCCACTGCTATCTCCGTCAGTAAGGAAGGCGATTCCGCAACATTCCAAAAACATTGCGCTTCGCCTTCATCTCCGGAAGCTCCCCCCTGGGAACTTCGAGAACCCCTATCCGCCATTATTATCTAATAGAGAGGGAGGAGAAACTCACCGGAGGGAGAAACGAAAACGGAAATGGCGGAAGGAAGCGCTGATGGTTAAGAGAGAGGAAAGGAAGAAGATGAAAGACTGAGAAGGCTCCGAAGGGAATGAAAAGTAGGAATGGCAATAGAAGTTCAAAATGCGGACCCCCACCAATTTATAAGATTGCCATACGGCGGGAGTAATTAATGAGAAAATGATTCGACGCCTGCATCGATTCCCCCACTCGACACGTGGCGCTCGTTGACTGACGACAATAATGCCCTTGCTACGTGTCCAATCCTCATTGGCAGGATGAGCGACTTGACGGCTGACGGCGCATGCGATGTCAGGAACCGAACCGCCTCCCGTCAAAGGCGACATGGAACGCATTAAACGACCACCTCTTCGTCTCTGACTGAGTTATGAACCGACTCAAAACTCGCTACTCCTAAGTGTCATATGAAACACACGGAGTAGGGGGGGCTTACTGTTGGGGATAAAAAACACAAGTCCGCAGACTCGGACTTAATGCCTCGGATCACAAAAGGATGTGTCAAGTCCGAGGCATGGTTCGCTAAACCGAGACAAAGGTTGAGTCGGTTCGGACGACTCATCAGCGTCCCGGGCATGCGTCGGGCGGACCACCCTGCCAGACCGACCATCGCAAGATCAAGCCTCATCCCGGATATCTTGGGATAAGATCTCCGACCCCGAAGCTCACGGGATCGGATGAAGGCTCAAGATGGGCACGATCCTATCCCCGTGATCCCAGGAGAAGACCCCGCGCTCAATATCAGGAAGAGAATCCTCGTGCGACACACGCCCCAGTAGCTATAAAAGAAGGACCCCTGTCACCTTGAGAGGTACGGAACAAATCCTCTCTAAAAAGCTCCTCAATACTCTTAGACCTAGAATCCAGGCCTGACTTTGGCATCGGAGGGTCCCCTGCTCAAGCCAGGGTCTCCTTTGTCCCTTTTTCTTTTTGTGCAGGTACACGAAGGTCCAAGAGGAGGAATCGGACATTTGTATCAACAATTCTAATATTTGTTTTTTTAGTTCATCCAGTAAGAATGTCGTTATCAACGGTATGGATGGCATGTAAACATCATTGAAGGAAGGTTTCAACGGTATGAATTTTCCTAACCACCTTTTTCTCTTGGTACGGCCCACTTGATACGTGGATCTTGCTAAATTTTACTATCATAGCTAAAATGAGCTCGCTGGATAGGGTGGATTCCATACAAACATCACGGAGGGCCCTGTGCAGGAACTTCCTGCGAAAGGCTTTACCAGGAGCTTCCTGCGCGGGGAACACAGGTGGGGCTCACTATGTTGATTTTAAGAAATTCTTTCCATCCATCCGTTTTGTGAATTCATTTTAGGATATGAGGACAAAAATGAACCATGCCTAATTCTCAAGTGGGCCGAAAATGTGAGAATTCAATATCAACAGTTGAAATATTCGTGGGCCAGAAGTTTTGAATCATTATAATATTTGTTTTTTCAATTGATCCCAGTATGAATGATGTTATTAACGGTATGGATGGCATGTACACATCACTGAAGAACCCAGGAAGGTTTCAACAGTATGAATTTCCCTAACCATCTTTTCCCTTAGTATGGCCCACTTGAGTCGTGGATCCTGCTCAATTTTACTCTCATAACCTAAAATGAGCTCACAAAACCGATAGATAGAGTGGATTCCATGCAAACATCATGGTGGGCCCCAACTGGGTTCCCAGTGCAGGAACTTCTTGCGTTCGGAACTCAAGTGGGGCCCACTGTGATGATTTTAAGAAATCCTCTCCGTCCATCCGTTTTGTGAATTCATTTTAGGACATGAGGACAAAAATGAACCGTACCTAATTCTCAAGTGAGCTGAAAATGTAAGAATTGAATTTCGACACTTGAGATATTCATGGGCCACCCCCAAATGGGTTCCCACGGCCGGAAGTTCTTGCGCTAAGAACTCAGGTGGGGCCCACTATGATGATTTTAAGAAATCCTCTCCGTCCATCCATTTTGTAAATTCATTTTAGGACATGAGAATAAAAATGAACCCTACCTAATTCTCAAGTGAGCCGAAAATGTAAGAATTGAATTTCGACAATTGAAATATTAATGGGCCACAGAAGTTTTGAATCATTCTAATATTTGTTTTTTCAATTCATCCCAGTATTAATGATGTTATCAACAGTATAAATGGCATGTAAGCATCACTGAAGAACCCAGGAAGGTTTTAGCGGTATGAATTTCCCTAACTACCTTTTCCCTTAGTACGGCACACTTGAGTTGTGGATCCTGCTCAATTTTACTCTCACAGCCTAAAAGGAGCTCACAAAACCGATGGACAGGGTGGTTCCATACAAACATCGTGGTGGGCCCCAACTGGGTTCCCAGTGCAGCAACTTCCTACGAAAGGCTTTCGCAGGAAGTTCATGCGCAAGAAACTTAGGTGGGGCCCATTGTGATGATTTTAAGAAATCCTCTCCGTCCATCCGTTTTGTGAATTCATTTTAGGACATGAGGACAAAAATGAACTATACCTAATTCTCAAGTAGACCGAAAATGTAATAATTGAATTTCGACAGTTGAAATATTTGTGGGCCACAGAAGTTTTGAATCATTCTAATATTTGATTTTTCAGTTCATCCCAATATGAATGACATTATCAACAGTATGGATGGCATGTAAACACCACTGAAGAGCCCAGGAAGGTTTCAACGGTATGAATTTCTCTAACTACCTTTTCCCTTGGTACAGCCCACTTGAGTTGTGGATCCCGCTCAATTTTACTCTCATAGCCAAAAATGAGCTCACAAAACCGATGGATAGGGTGGTTCTATACAAACATCGTGGTGGGCCCCAACTGGTTCCCAGTGCAGCAACTTCCTGCGAAAGGCTTTCGCAGGAAGTTCTTGCACTGGGAACTTAGGTGGGGCCTACTGTGATGATTTTAAGAAATTCTCTCCGTCCATCCGTTTTGTGAATTCATTTTAGGACATGAGGACAAAAATGAACTGTACCTAATTCTCAAGTGGGCCGAAAATGTAAGAATTGAATTTCGACAGTTGAAATATTCGTGGGCCACAGAAGTTTTGAATCATTCTAATATTTAATTTTTCAATTCATCCCAATATGAATGACATAATCAACAGTATGGATGACATGTAAACATCACTGAAGAACCCATGAAGGTTTCAACAGTATGAATTTCCCTAACTACCTTTTCCCTTAATGCAACCCAGTTGAGTCGTGGATCCTGCTCAATTTTACTCTCATAGCCTAAAACGAGCTCACAAAACCGATGGACAAGGTAGTTCCAAACAAACATCACGGTGGGCCCCAACTGAGTTCCAGTGCAGGAACTTCCCGTGAAAGGCTTTCGCGGGAAGTTCCTGTCCTGGGAACTCAGGTGGGGCCTACTGTGATGATTTTAAGAAATCCTTTCCGTCCATTCGTTTTGTGAATTCATTTTAAGACACGAGGACAAAGATGAACCGTATATAATTTTCAAGTGGGCCAAAAATGTGAGAATTGAATTTCGATAGTTGAAATATTCGTGGGCCACAGAAGTTTTGAATCATTATAATATTTGTTTTTTCAATTCATCCCAATATAAATGACGTTATTAACGATATGGATGACATGTAAACATCACTGAAGAACCACGAAGGTTCCAACGGTATGAATTTCCCTAACCACCCTTTTCCCTTAGTGCGGCTCACTTGAGTCGTGGATCCTAGTTCAATTTTACTCTCATAGCCTAAAATGAGCTCACAAAACCAATGGACAAGGTGGATTCCATACAAACATCACGGTGGGCCCCAACCGGTTCCAGTGTAGGAATTGCCTTCGAACTTAAGTGGTGCCCACTGTAATGATTTTAAGAAATCCTTTCCGTCCATTCGTTTTGTGAATTCATTTTAAGACATGAGGACAAAAATGAACCGTATGTAATTTTCAAGTGGGCCAAAAATGTGAAAATTGAATTTCGATAGTTGAAATATTCGTGGGCCATAGAAGTTTTGAATCATTCTAATATTTGTTCTTCCAGTTCATCCCAATATAAATGACGTTATTAAAGGTATGAATGGCATGTAAACATCGATAGTTGAAATATTCACAGGCCACAGAAGTTTTGAATCATTCTAATATTTGTTCTTTCAGTTCATCCCAATATAAATGACGTTGTTAAAGGTATGAATGGCATGTTAAGAACCAGGAAGGCTCCAACGGTATGAATTTTCCTAACCACCTTTTTCCCTTAGTGCGGCTCACTTGAGACGTGGATCCGTGTTCAATTTTACTCTCATACCCTAAAATGAGCTCACAAAACCGATGGACAGGGTGGATTCCATGCAAACATCACGGTGGGCCCCGGCTGGGTTCCAGTGGGCTTTCGCAGGAAATCCGCGTCCTTTTTCAACCTCTCCCTCTCTCTCTGTTACAAATACCGAAAACCCACCTCATTCATCTATCAAAAACAGAGCCATATCAGGTGGGTGTTAAAATCCACAGAAGAAGAGTCTTCTGCAGGGAGAAGAAGCTAGAGAATGGCAGAGGAGGTGCTGGCGAATAAAAAGAAAGTGATGGTGGCAATAGACGAGAGCGAATGCAGCCACTACGCTCTCAAATGGGCGCTTGAGAATCTCCCTGACTGCATCGCGTCTTCAGCGCCTCTCGTTGTCTTCACCGTCCAGCCGATTAGTAATACCAGCTTCATTTCAGTAACTTCCCATGGTTCTGCTTGTATGTCCCTCTCCTCTATCTGATTGATTGGACGGTCGTGATCGGATTGCTGGTCTTTGGTTTGTTTGAATTGGTTTTATTTATTTTTCGAATACTTTTCGCTTGATTCGAATTGGGTTGTCTTGTTTTGATTTGATTTCTGTACAAAAGAGTTGGCTTCTTTTTATTTTCTTGAAATTTCTGTTGAATTGTGTGGAATTTTTTACTGAAAAGTCCGGTGCTTCTGGACTGTTCTTCTGGTGGGTCCCAACATGGACCAAGCATGGTAGGGAAAAACAATCAGTTGATTGTAATTATCTGCTGTGGGTTTGAAAATGGATGGGAGAATTGAATTTTTGCAATCGCTACTATTGAACAACCAGATGGGTATGATGATCTTATCGGAGCATTTTGTCTTAATGAACGGACCCACCCAATAGACGGTCCGGATGACGGACTGTTTTGCAAGGAAATTGGGGTGTTGCAACGAAATTAGTTTTCCTTTGATCAATTGGTTAAATTTGTGGAGTTGTTTTATTGTGTATTTTAAGTGGAAAATCTACACGTTCTTCTCTGTTTTCTGTTTTGAATTCTAACTGAATTTTGAGTAATTCATTGATGTGGTGTGGTTTTCTACTTGGGAAGTGTTTGTTTGAATCAGTTCTGTATTTGGCCTTTTCTGTTTGATGTAGTTACTATAGAAGAAGAAAAAAACATGTGTTCTTGCTTGTTTGCTGTTTGGAATAAACATTCAGTGTGTGTGTGGAATGGGGTGGATTAGTTGAGAATTAAATGAAAAGTTGGATTTATGCTGCAGTTGGGTGATTCATTAGGGTCCATTAGGATGGAAGTTTGGAAGTAAGCGGAGGTAAAATGGCATTTGAGGTGTGTTTGGATGGGAGTAAATGCATGGAAATGAAATGAAATGGGAGTAAATGGGCATGCAAATGAAATCTTATTTTGAAACAAGGATTTGGAAGTAAATGGAGTGAAATGCCTTTTTGAGAGTCACACTAGTAAACAAAGGTATCCCTACGGCTTACGCACATGTCCGCCATATAAATGGCACGCTGATGATACTCTGAAACAATCTAATTATCAGCTACATCACTAAAATCACACCAATAGAATGATACAAACCATTCAAAGGTTCGCCATCTAAGTGGACGGTCAAAAAAAGTCGGCAAGTTGCTGGTTTGTGATCCTTATGTTTGTGGCCCGCCTGAGTCTCAAAATTTCCTCATTTTTGGCAAAAGTATATATTTCAATGAGCGTATTACAATCATTTTGTTAAATATCAGATATGTACACTAATTTGGGATGTTAAAGCTGATTCGGATATTACATATGTTCTCGTGAATATACTGAAAAATTCCAAAGGATTCCAATTCCTCTCCCATTTACTTCCATCCAATTAGAATATTTGAATTTCAAATGCATTTCATTTACCGCCATCCGAACACAACTGAGCAAGCCATTTATTCCCATTTCATTTATCTCAGTTTACAAGCTCCCAAACAAGCCTTAATGTAAGATAAGAGAGTTCAAGTGTTCCAGACTGTATCATTGAGTTATTCTGAAATTGAGTGGGAGGAGGTACTAAATGGTTTCGAGCACTGATGGAATATCAGAGTTTCATAGTCTAAATTTGAGACTGGATATAACCTAGCTTTAACTATGTCCAAGTGCATCTTAGTGCGTCTAAGTACGCTTAAGTGCTTCAATTTAACCTGGATTTAATCTCATGTACTTGATGCAATTAGACGCACTTAGGCGGACATTGTTCGCTAAGCTTGTCATACAAAACTTTGGATGCGGGCCATGCATTGCATCTTTGTTCATTGCATGTGGAAGAATTAATAATTTTTGTTATTGTAATACAGCTCTGGAATTGATCAAGTCTGTACAAGAACATCGAAAGAAGATATCATTGGCTCTCTTAGAACAAGCTAAGGAGATTTGTTCTAAACATGGGGTATGGTCAATTTGCTTTATTTGGGTTGTAGAGATGCATTTCTTATGTATATGAGGTTCATTGATCTTCATTTTGTGATTTTCCAATATCATGGTATGAAGTATAAGAAGTTACTGACTGCCCACTTGGTCATTTCAGCTTTTATTAAATCTATTTATCACAATTCACTTCAATTTCAATTCAGCAGTGAAACGCTGTGTTGACCTGCATGATAGAAGAGGATGCTAAAAGACATGTTTGAATTATAGCTCAAAGGCCTGTTAAAACTTATGGTTAGATGTATAAAGATGTGTATTAAGCTTTCCTTCTATCAATGATACTTAGGGGCCTTGGGGGGAAATCCTCTGTAAGAATTAGACAACCAAACTTACCGAAGCAATATCATAAGATAGGGAAGTGTGGCAACCCATACATGATTGAAAGATTTGAGATTGGCTTTTTGGATGCTATGATGGGCTGTTATAATACTCTGTAGCCAAATTGATGATAGTATCTCATCGCCTGTATGTGGGGATATAATTCGGCAGTCTTTGTACAAAGTGCCAATTATTAGTTACAATAGACAATAGCTCATATAAACCCATACAACATGCATGATGCATCTAGTGTCCGTTTTTGTAAGTAATGGTTTTGTCATCCATTTTGCGTTGCACACTCCAGTGGCTCTGGGCAGATGTGGGGCACATGTGATTCATTAATGAAATCTAACCCATCCATCAGATACAAATCTGTGAAGCAGGTGGGCCACACCAAGGGGTACAAGTACTGAGGGAATGCCCATCCTTGATTAACATGGAAGGACCACCCTGGTAGTTGGTCTGCATACATCATGTGGGCACCCAATCTCCCCAGTACCAATGTAAGCTGCTTGAGAGGGATAATGGTACTATTGGAGTGCGCCCCTTTGCGTCTGATGGTGCATGCACAAGGGATGGCTCGTTTATTTTCCACATGCGTCCCAACATGCCTGAATGGGCAATTGCAGGCAAAACCAAGCATAACGATATTCATGGTTGCCTCACCACAGGTAGTTGCAGTGACGATTACAGAGGTGGGAGACCCAAAAGGAATCATATGTGAAGCTGTCGAGAAGTTCAAAATTGATTTACTTATTTTGGGTAACCATGGCCGCGGCGCTCTACAGAGGTCAGTTACATGCTTCTCTAAGTTCGATAGCGTTCTTACCATATGATAATGCCATGTCATGCTATCACTTTCGTGCATTGGTTTCCTAAGTACAATCTAGTAGAAAGGTTTTACTCAGTAAAGTTTTGCTATGACTGCACGCATCAAAAACAGGTGGGCCCCTCTATGCATTTCATCTGGCCAAAAAATCAGACCACTTAGCTCATCAGGTGGGCCACACGAGTGCACATAAGTATTGGATGGTTCAAAAGAATTGCCAATTGTCTGCATCCAATGCACTCATGTGAACTACCTGATTATTGGGCCATTTTATTTATGCGGTGGGGCCACCTTATGCACAGCTCAGAGATATGTAGCTGTGCATTGGGTAAAAAATTTACTTAATATGGGCATGTCAACCATTCAACCCATTCAGCCACATTGATGTCATCATTTCATCTTCTTTCTGGGTTCCCCTCCTTACTGGGGCCATCACCAGATTCTAGAATCTCCTCCTTATTGGGTTCCCCTCCCATTCTTTGGCTGCTTAGACAAATGATTCAAACAAGCCAGTGGCGGATTTCGTTTTTCTTTATTTAAAGAAAGGCATGCTTTTCATCACATCATTTCAGTATTTGGATCTAAATTGAATTTTATGAAGCAGGGCTTTTCTTGGGAGTGTGAGCAATTACTGCATGCAACATGCCAAGTGTCCCGTTCTCGTTGTGAAGAAACAGACATAAAAGACAGTTTGTTCCCATTTCCAACTGGAAGAAAATGTTGAAACATATCTGCTGTTTGTTAGTATGTTGTCTGATAGGATTTGAAGTGTGGTCATGTGCATAAATAAGAATCGACTTTATGTAATCTAACTCAATGACCAAGTAGATGGTGTGAAAATATATATATATATATATATATATATATATACATACAAATACAACACTTTCATTAGTTAATAAACAGATGTATTTTGTTGGTCTTTATATGCAGAACAGATAGACAATATAGATGTTGGAGCAAATATTTATCAGGTGGGGTCGTCTGTGAAGAATGAGGTATGTCCACTTATCAGGTGGGCTTTTAGGTCGAATATGACACAAGGCCTACAATGAACATGCCTGCGGACAGGAATGAGGCCTGTCCACACATCAGGTGTACATATGTTGAATAAAGACCACAAGTTTTTTTCCCAAATGGTCCATATTTCTCATACATGGCCCACCTGCTGAAGGGATCAGCCTAATTTTTGAGCAAGGGTATGTTCACAGTGGGCCAACCCAATGAAATGCATTGATCTTCACACAGCCACCTTGACACATGTCGTGAAGACAACCCTCGAGTGTTCTTAACGTATGGAACAACAGATAGAATGGATTAAGGGGTTCCAAGCAATTGTTCAGAAAACCAAATCCATAGCAGTCTTCACCATTTTCATGCAACTAACTAATTTCCATACGAGAACTGGAATACCATTCTAGTTATTTAAAACCATATAAACATCATACTAATCAAAGCAATTGCAGATTGAGATAAAATCTCTCTGCATTTTTGTCTACAACCTCATAATGTCTGTACTGGAACCAGGTTTTGAGTTTCATCCAAAGATTCTGTTGAGTGTGGCCGCCAACCGAACTCCACCTTCAGCGAGCCGCAAATTCACAATCGGCAAGCGGGATAGGAAATAGTCATCTGCATGCAGCACTTTTGTTATTGTCCTTCAATGATAGACATTACGAAAATGCCGAAATGTTGTGTAGTACCACTGGGGTTATGAGCTTCCACAAGAGGGGGCAGGTGGGGGCCATGGATTGATATTTTGGGTCCACTGTGGATGGCCCATGTACTGAAAATCCCCAGATTGGAGAAAAATCCTACCCTTTCAATAGAGAGTACACAAATAGATTGATAGGAGACAAATTACAGCCTTGTTTCACATACAACCAATTGGGGATTTGTGATTCACAGATTATCAACGGTGAGGCCCATTTTATCAGTGTTTCAAATATTGAACCATGGGCCCCACTTCCACAAAACTGAAAAACCTGAATGATGTCATATTGCCAATGCCTTGTATAGTACCTCAATGAAAATTAGCAAGTAGACAAGGGGAATCAGCTTACCTTCGAGCACTGAGCCTTCAGTTACACCTTTGTATGCCCAATCACATGCAGCATTAATACTTTCAGATGCGTATCTGCAGACAAAATCAATCTCTATCAATCATCTATTATCCATGTACTATTTAGCTGCATGCTCCTCATGAATTTTAGTACAGCATGTTGACAAGAAATACTGATGGAAGGGCTGTGTGAAATCTAAATTATTAGATTGATTCACCGCTGTAGTAGATTTATATGTAGGCTTTGAAATATTGTGGATATATGAAACGTTTAACAGATAGCTACTTAGTGTTTGATGTTGGTGTCAACCACAATATGGTCCATATGAATGCTGCAGAAATGTATGATTACCTAAACCGCTAACAACCCTACATTTTCCATCCCGAATCCCAAGATCTGGAATATCAGTAACTTAGTGATACGGATAGCTATTTACCAGTCCATAATTATGGTTCTATACTTCTACGTAGATGAATTTGTAATGTCAATCTGTATTCAGAACGTAGAGATTTATACTTCGATTTATGAAATAACTTGCATTATATATCTATATATATGTTTGTGTGTGTGTGTGTGTGTGTGTGTGTGGGAACAGGTACTATGCACTCGACCTCACCCTAAGCTCCCGTGAGGTCGAGCTGTGTGGGCCCCACCGTGATGCGTGTCGACCATCAACACCGTGCATTTGATGGGTCCCTTTTAAATTATGGGATATCCCAAAAATCAGCTGTATATGGAACTCAGGTGGGCCATACCATCTAAAATCATGTGAAGACACCGTTAAAACATATAAAAACACTTGGTGGGGCCCACCTGAAATTTGCATGTGTCTGAAACTTGGTCTGAACCCTCATCGAAGTGGGACACACATAATGGATGGGCTGGATTTGCAAACCACATCTCGGTGGGGCAAAAAATGATTATGAATGTTTTAATGGTGCACGGCCCTTCTCCACTTCTATATGTGGTGTGGCCCATACAAGTCACGGATTGACTTGATTTTTGAGACCTAGACCCACTATGGAATGGTGCATCTGACTGATGGGGTAGATGTTCGAAACGCATCACAGTGGGGCCCACACAGCTCGACCTCATGGGACGGACTCGTGAGGTCGAGCGCATAGTACCTTTTCCATATATATATATATATATATATAAAATGCGTGTGGGGCCAATAACAATAATATTCATATTTTATATTCAAATCTCAATATCAATTAGCATATTAAACTATACTGTATGTACTGGACTGGACCACATGATCCTAATCTAGCAGTGCCACACATTGTAGAAAGTAGCATACCAAGTACCCGTTCCCGTAGCACATGATCCTACCAGAGCGGTCCCACACATTGGAGAAATTAGCATACCGTGTACCCATTTGCATACCATGTAGCAGAGGAACCTGCAATCCAGCTAACTTTGGCCAATACATTGACACTGAAGATGTTTTACATATATCCCTTATCTAATGAGATCTGTCTACAGGGGGGTGTACATATCATCTACATTTTAATAATCTCATATTTTTGCCATTTTCTCTGGACCATCTTAGAAGATCAAGAGCACTAACCAATCTAGAAAAAAAAAAAAAAAAAGAACAAAAAAAATCAAGAACACTTCCTACCAAGTGGGGTAAGCGAAACTTACGTGTTTGGGCATGCATTTGCATTAGAGCTGCATTTTTCCCATTTCTGTACTTGATCTGCCCACTTGCCCTGTTATTGAAATGGAGATATGTATAAAGCAAAGAGCATTGAACCATAGTTCAAAAACTTGAAAACTCAACTTGGATTCAAAGTCAAGCCGAGTTGGGCCGACTCAAAGGCTCGGTTGAGTCTTTACGGGACTCAACTTGATATTTATTAATAATATCAAAATGGAAGGGATAT
Organism: Magnolia sinica; assembly: GCF_029962835.1. Classification (NCBI taxonomy): domain Eukaryota; kingdom Viridiplantae; phylum Streptophyta; class Magnoliopsida; order Magnoliales; family Magnoliaceae; genus Magnolia; species Magnolia sinica. Next base: position 68,376,981 of record NC_080589.1, on the reverse strand, counting down.
TAATAAATAGAGAAGGTCTCAAGTCGAACCGGTTGGACCACAAACATCTGTCCACCCAGCAAGTGACTTCCAACTTCTCATGCGTATGAGACATTCAACACGTCCAATAGGTTGTCGGCATCATAAGGATCACTTGGTAAAAAATTAGCCGCATCCCATAGAGGGGACTACACTTGTACGGACTCGAGTTGATTTGGTGAGTTTAGAGTCAAGTCAGCCAGTTTAAGAACTATGCAATACACAGGAAAAGGAGATGGTTATGTATTAAGATGGATGCTTGCAAAACAAGGTAGCTTAAAGAAATCTACTTTCCATTTTCATTTGGTAGGTCATGTTGGATAGATTGTAAATAGTTATACCGTAATGTTTTGTTTGATCGCATCAATCATGTCTTCTACATTGGAGTTGTAAAATCTTTCTTCAGCTGTCTCAATGATGTTGTTATCCCAAACCTGCATGCAATAGGATCAGTAACAGTTGCATTTATATCATCATTTATGTAGACATCACACATATATACATATTTATCTTATGCCGTGTATCAATGTCTAACGAACAAGCATGCATACATGCATACATATATGTATGTTTATGTATGCATGCGTATTAGTTTAGAGAACTGAGTTTCGATGGGACTGAAAAAACACTCACATGATGGAGAACTGACTTCCTTGTGTCCCGATGTACATCAATGGTGTTGGCTCCCCTATCTGAAGTAAAACCTACATGCAGCAGCTGAATTACACCCGCAAGATTAGTCACAAGAACAAAGAAAAATAGGAAACTGAAACCAAAACCACGCGGACCAATGAATACAGAGTCAACTTTTATTTGGAAACAAGCTGTATATACCTGGTGGATGTCTCCCATAAAGTGAGAAAGGAAGAGAAGTGCTTCTGTGAGGTTATCTGATATCCGTCAACAATGATGATGAACAATCAAGAATCAGTTACAGTAGCCGTGTGATGTAATCTTTCGATCTTGATAAGTACAACACCCCCCTTGAAGGATTTGAGAAAGATAACTTAAAAAATTCTGTCTTAAGCATGGTTTTAGAACAGAAAGCTCGACTCGACAGGTAACCGGGTCGAGCTAACATTATATTTAAATGCCATAAACCTTGGCTAGTTTATTCAAGTATTGTCTGAGTTTTATTGAGTCGACTCACTCAACCCAGTCACAACCTAGTTTTGACTAAATCAAATTTTGGAGTCTTGGTGAAATCTATTAGAGTCGAGTCTACTCAGCCAAGTTTTTTTTTTTTTTTTTTTGAGTATCAAAATAGAAGTCCTCAGAATGACTATGAGCAAGGTTATAAAATTTGGGTTTAGGGTGCAATATGGCTGGAGGCTAAACAGTTAAAACTATTTTCAGTTAATGCTACAGCCACCAAGCTTCTCCTGCAAAACTGAGTCAACCCATATGAGTCAACTCAATATGGGTGAGTATCAATTCGTTGGGTAGAAGCTAGAGAAGATTTGAGAAGGGTTCTTACATTGGCTTTCAGAAGAACCTCCATATGTAAGACTGATCTGTGTAGTTGTTGATTGCCCCAGCAACACAGAATCCTTTCTCTCCACTTTCATCCTTACAATCCCCTGCATACACACCAAAACCAAATGTTACATTGTTCATCTTAACTGCCAGACAGTATAATTGTCACTGCTAGCTTAGACAATAATGGCTGGCATTGGGAAACAATCTTGTGTAGGACACCAACACCGAAACTCAACTCCGCTATTGGTTAACTAAGAAACATCCCCAGCTTAATTGAATTAAAGATGCCACTTCTTATAAGAGATTATGTGATCGAGTTGATAATATGCTCACTACTCCCGAGTCTTGACTTGGATCAAGTGGGCCCATGACTCAGTTATCTAGACCATTGATCCGACAGGCTCCATTGTGGAAATACGTTTCATTTCCTCAATTACTTTTTAGAAATCCTAAAGACGATATAGTATTCTCTTCCTAACCATTTTTTTGCAGACCAAGATAGAAGGATTAGGATTTTCAATCAGTGGGGGATTTTTAAGGAATCATCCATATTTGGTTAGGTGCATTAGATCAACAGCCAAGATCATCATGATGCGGCCCCATTTGTCCAAATTAGCCATAAATTGTTGTTGACGTCTTAATTCTGTCAATAACAGGGTCGGTCGATGCCATCGATATACCACTCGATGCCATCGAGCAGACGTCGATGCCATCGGAAAAATTTGAAAAATTCATGTTGGTTGCTGGAACGTATTGGTATTGATATTCGATGTCATCAAATGTGTTCGATGCCATAAAGGTCCTCAATAGATTGTTGATGCCATCAAAGGTACCATCAAGCACACAAGCAGAATTGCATAAATGCGGGATTTATTTCCTATTCTAGTTGTGATATTTTATATATCTGGTGTAATTGAGATTTGGGAATAGATCGAGGAAGTGTCCTAGGGCTTTCTAATCCGTTCCTAGGGAAGGGCATAGCTAAGGCTTGTGAAGTAGATTCAAGGCTTGTTCAACTTGGTAACACTCCCTGGGTCCTCACTCTTGCCTGGGTGGTAGACTCTCAGGAGTTTCAACTCCCGATCAAGGGTTCGAGTACCCATAGGTGGTGAAATTCCACTAGCGTGAGTGTGTGGGGTGTGTGTGCATGTGTAAAAAAAAAAAAAAAAACTTGGTAACTCTCTCTCTTGTAATATCTGCTTTTATAGTGCATTACTCATCGCTTTGTGACCTGGTTTTTTCCGGCAAGGGTTTTTACACGTAAAATTCGGATTATTCTTGTTTGGACTTGCTTAATCCTTGGATCAACAAAAGCGGACTTCCGCTATTGGTGACCAAACACAAATTCAATTTCCCTTGTTGTTTCTGCTGCTATCCATTGGTGACCAAACACCAATAGCATTTCCCTTATTGTATCTGCTGTTATTGTTGTTGTAATCTTAGAACTCCAATATCAACAATTTCCTCAACATGATAAATAAAATTAAATAATTAACAAAAAAAAAAAAGAGAGAGAGAGTCTGGAATGCATCAAGTATACAATTCAAATGTACCTAGCAGAACATACAGGCATGTACATGCATCTGTGTGGGCACCCGGGTCGGCGCAAGCACCCAGGGATGCAGTGCATGTACATCCTACACAAAGAAGTAGACATACGTGCAGGAAACATGCTGTGTCTCGAAGAGAGAATGTAGACAGGAACTCACTGTTATATTGGTAGTTGCAGAGAGAATCTGGTGTATCAATGTAATGCAGGGGGCTCGACCAGTGGTACCGGAACTTCATACGATCTGCCCATGCACATAAGCTGGCGAGGTTGTTGTCGGCATAGTCTGGAAGCAGTTGCTTCACTGCATCTGCGGCAGTCTCACTCAACCGGGGCTGGAAGATTCAAAGAAAACAAATCACAGGCCTTAAAAACAACATGAGACTGAATTTTTTTATTAGGGATATACAAGAACATTCAAAAAATTATAATGAAGGTGTGAAAAACAGATAACCTGAATTTTAAAGGCAGAATTCGAGTAAACGGAGTAGAAAACTAGACATTTGAATTGAACCCAAGTAAGCAAATCTCAGCCACTAAGACCAACCACAAAAATCTGAAAATTTGTACATAACCACCATCAAAACCATTGAAAATTCATAGAAAGCATGAAAAAAATGGAAAATTTAATACAGAAACAGATGACATTAGAGAACAAAATTGGTATTTGAAAGTCTGTATAGAACACAAAGAAACCAGCTTTTGGGTGTTAAGAAAAACCTCAAAAATACACACCAAACACCAAATTATCTTTGAAATTTTTTTTTTTGATAGAAACAGAATATAAGAACTAAAGATGAAAACCCAAAAATCAAATAGAGTAGAAAATGACAAAATTTTTCATTAAAAAAGGCAAAAAAAAAGAAAGAACATCTGTGCTATTCTACAAACAATGAAATGCCCATCAATTCCCCATCCATGAATGACTGGAAACAGGAATACAAGTAAGATTAGAGCTGATATTTGGATTTTTGAAGCCATTTTTACTGAGAAATGGTGATAGAAGATTGATGGGATTTTGCAGAATTTTATATTTACAGTCAAGAAATCTCTCTGTGTGTATATATAGAAGATAAATGCTCTAGTTCCCTCAATGCATTAGAAGTTATAGTGCTCTCAGTAGCATCTGAATACATAGACAGCTAAATCTATTGATCTAGACTGTTCATTAGATCCAGAACACATGTCACGGCCTACCATGCAAACATTACACTAATCAGTCACATATTAACCATTTAATTAATGACATTTAATATGGACGGTACAGCTCGTTTCCACAAAAATAAGTCCAATGAACATTTTCATCCATCTAATTTTGAGCACCCATCATGGATTGATTATGATTCTCAAGAATCAATTTTGTTAGGCAATTATAATCATTCCCATCCATGGCATAGAAAAAGGATGGCTGTATATGATAAGGCCAAATCAAGGATTGTTTAGATCATCCGATCAGTGATATTTTTGCATCATAGTCTATGACAAATATTTTAGACTTAATGGACGGTTCAGATCAATCGTTTGGAGTGTACAAATGAACTGATGCAACGAGGAACACTATGACTTCCAGTGCTCTGAGGGCCTGTTTGGGCGGTGGGATTAGAAGGGATTAGGTGGGATGGGCTTCACCTGGTTCTGTGCCAATTTCACTCCATGTTTGAGAAGAATGGAAAAGCTTGGAATTACATTAAATGGAATTGCATTGGTCCCAGCCAATTTTACTCAATGTTAGCAAGTTGTGTAGGTTACACCATGATGTGTGGGCTATATGCACACCGTCCACCCATTTATCGAGATTATTTTAGAGCATGGGCCAAAAATTAAGTAAATCTAAAGCTCAAGTGGACCCCACCATAGAAAGCAATGGGGATTGAATACTTACCGTTGAAAACTTCTTTGGGGCCACATAAGTTTTGGAACTACCTCATTTTTAAGCCCATGCCATAAAATGACGTTACAAAACAAATAAACAGTTTAGATATAACACATGTGTGTTATTCTCAATAATTTCAAATGATGGTGGGTATATCCATTCAATATACCACCGTATTACCAACAAAGCATGACATTAATATTAGAGAAATTTGCGACTGTACGACCCATTTAGGGCCTGTTTAGGAAACTACGCCCACCTCATTTTCCTTTGCGAGAATACGCCCGAGCTGTACGGAAGGCTTGCCAAAGGTCGAAAATGCCCCTGCTCGTTCCTTCAAGCGGATATGTGATATGTGGCGCTCGAAGATAAGCGCTGACACTCCTCGAACTCCGAATTGTACGAACGGTTCAAAAGATATCAGAGTTACATGGGCCCCATAGTTAAGTATTTATTATATCCACAACGTTCATCCATGGTTCGAGATCATTTCGGAGCATTATCAAAAAAAAAAAATCCTATCCAAAGATCAACTGGACCACACCACAAAGAGCAACGGTAAAATTGATTTTAACCGTTAAAAATTTTGTAGGGCCCACCATAACATTTATTTTCCATCCAATATATTCATAATGTCACAAAGACCTGGATGAAGAGGAAAAACAAATTTTGTAATGGTCCAAAACTTCTGGGACCCCTAAAAGGGTTTCAATGGTAGACGTTCAATCTTCCACTGCCTTTTACAGTGTGGTCCACTTGATAGCTAAATTTGTCTTATTTTTCTTCCCAAGCGTTAGTACGAGTTCGCCAAATAGATGGACGGTTTGGATATAACACATACCTCATAAAAGGACCCACAAAGGAGGTGGGGATTACAACAGGGAAAAAAAAGAGCTAGTATCTTTGGCTACGGATTATAACCGTAGCGATAACCGCAGCCAATGCTTTTTCAATATGTCCTCTACTATTCATCGAAGGTCTTTCGATATATACTTCGATATATCGAATGTCTTTCGATTAATCGGAAAAGGTCCAAAACTGTCCAACAACTTTGCATAAAAAATCCTGCAATTTTCGATTAATCGAAGTGTATTCGATATGTATCGAAGATATAGCTACAGATTATAGCTGTAGCGATAACTGCAGTCTGTGCAAATTTTTTATTTTATTTTATTTTATTTTATTTACATGGAGAACTTTATTCTACCTACAATTTTCTCTAATACATATTTATATAAATATGTATATATGAGCATATTAAAAAAAAAATTCTCTCTTTTTTTCATTTATTTCTCTATTCATTCAACAAGAATATCTTATAAACCAAAATTAGTTACTTGATGTACCCTATATGATTTTGGGGTAGGAGAAGATACTTTAAACAACTAACATAGTTATTTTCTAAGATTCCATCAAGTCGATGGTCGAAAATCCATTTCATTCACTTTGCGGTCAATTTCAATCAGTTCGTGGTCATTTCCATGCATTTCACCGTCAATTCCCTCCACTTCACGGACAATTCCATGCATTTCACGGTCATCCCAAACTATTACGTGTTGATTCACGTGCATTTCGGCATTTTGGTCAATTCCCTTCACTTCACGATCATTTGCATGCATTTCGCTCAAATCGCTTCAAACCATGATCATTCTCATGCACTTCAGGGTCTCCAAACAATTGTGTTGATTCACGGTCGTTTGAGCATTTTGCGGTCAATTCCCTTCACTTCACGGTCGATTGCATACTGACCGCTGATCATGAATTGATGCGATTTGAGCGCGAAATGCATGCAAATGACCGTGAAGTGAAGCGAATTGACCGCGAAATGCCTCGAAACGACCGTGAATCAACACGAAATTGTTTGGGACGACCGTGAAGTGCATGGGAATGATCATGGTTTGAAGCGAATTGACCGCGAAATGCATGCAACTGACCGTGAAGTGAAGGGAATTGACCGCGAAATGCCTCGAAACGACCGTGAATCAACACGGAATTGTTTGGGACGACCGTGAAGTGCATGGGAATGATCATGGTTTGAAGCGAATTGACCGCGAAATGCATGCAACTGACCGTGAAGTGAGGCGAATTGACCGCGAAATGCCTCGAAACGACCGTGAATCAACACGGAATTGTTTGGGATGACAGTGAAATGCATGGAAATGATCATGGTTTGAAGCGAATTGGCCGCGAAATGCATGCAACTGACCGTGGAGTGAAGCGAATTGACCGCAAAATGCCTCGAAACGACCGTGAATCAACACGAAATTGTTTGGGATAACAGGGAAATGCATGGGAATGATCATGGTTTGAAGCGAATTGATCGCAAAATGCATGCAACTGACCGTGGAGTGAAGGTAATTGACCGCGAAATGCCTCGAAACGACCGTGAATCAACACGGAATTATTTGGAATGACCGCGAAATGCATGCGAATGATCATGGTTTGAAGCGATTTGACCGTGAAATGCATGTAAATGACCGTGGAGTGAAGCGAATTGACCGCGAAATACCTCGAAACGACCGTGAATCAGCACGGAATTGTTTGGGATGACCGCGAAATGCATGGGAATGATCATGGTTTGAAGCGATTTAACCGCGAAATGCATGCAAATGACCGTGGAGTGAAGGGAATTGACCGCGAAATGCCTCGAAACAACCGTGAATCAACACGGAATTGTTTGGGACGACCGTGAAGTGCATGGGAATGATCATGGTTTGAAGCGATTTGACCGTGAAATGCATGCAACTGACCGTGGAGTGAAGGGAATTGACCGCGAAATGCCTCGAAATGACCGTGAATTAACACGGAATTGTTTGGGATGACCGCGAAATGCATGGGAATGATCATGGTTTGAAGCGATTTGACCGCGAAATGCATGCAAATGACCGTGGAGTGAAGGGAATTGACCGCGAAATGCCTCGAAACGACCGTGAATCAACACGGAATTGTTTGGGACGACCGTGAAGTGCATGGGAATGATCATGGTTTGAAGCGATTTGACCGCGAAATGCATGCAACTGACTGTGGAGTAAAGGGAATTGACCGCGAAATGCCTCGAAATGACCGTGAATCAACACGGAATTGTTTGGAATGACCGCGAAATGCATGAGAATGATCATGGTTTGAAGCGATTTGACCACGAAATGCATGCAAATGACCATGAAGTGAAGGGTATTGACCGCGAAATGCCTCGAAACGACCGTGAATCAACACGGAATTGTTTGGGATGACTGTGAAATGCATGGGAATGATCATGGTTTGAAGCGATTTGACCGCAAAATGCATGCAAATGACCGTGAAGTGAAGGGTATTGACCGTGAAATGCCTCGAAACGACCGTGAATCAACACGGAATTGTTTGGATGACTGTAAAATGCATGGGAATGATCATGATTTGAAGCGATTTGACCGCAAAATGTATGCAAATGACCATACAACTTAAGAGCTTAGAAGAAGCACACTATGAACACAACTTGGAAAACATGGAGTGTGTACCGACATGGGTGTGTACTAACAAGCTAACCTAAAAAAGTAAAAAAAATATATATATATATAAAATGAAAAAACACATTAGAAAAAAAACAGAAAAATTGCACTAAAAAAGCAGTTCGACGCTGGACATTTTCTGACAATTTTCGATATATCGAAATCTAGTCGATATATCGATACCTCGATATATCGACATCTACTCGATTATATCGATAATACAATTTAAAAAGTATTTTGTCGCTGGACAGTGTGTGACTATTCTCGATCAATCGAATAATAGTCGATATATCGGTCGGTTGTAAGGATGACTTACTAATATTATATCGACTAGATTTCGATATAATCGATAACTTACTCTACGATTAATCGATTAGGTTTCGATTATATCGAAGAGTTTCGATATATCGTGTTCTATTCGATATATCGAAGTGTAATTTTTCTGTTTTTTTTCTAATGTGTTTTTTATTTTTTTATATATATTTTTTGTTTTACTTTTTTAAGTTAGCTTGTTAGTACACACCCATGTCGGTACACACTCTATGTTTTCCAAGTTGTGTTCATAGTGTGCTTCTTCTAGTCTCTTAAGTTGCATGGTCATTTGCATGCATTTTGCGGTCAAATCGCTTTAAACCATGATCATTCCCATGCATTTCACAAATCATCCCAAGCAATTTCGTGTTGATTCACTGTCCGTTTTGAGGCATTTCGCGGCCAATTCCCTTCACTCCACGGCCATTTGCATGCATTTCGCGCCACATCGCTTCAAACCATGATCATTCCCATGCATTTCGCTGTCATCCCAAACAATTCCGTGTTGATTCACTGCCGTTTCGAGATTGCACGGCCAATTCCCTTCACTCCACGGAATTGCATGCATTTCGCGATCAATTTGCTTCAAACCATGATCATTCCCATGCACTTCATAGTCGTGTCAAACAATTCCGTGTTGATTCACTGGCCGTTTCGAGGCATTTCACAATTCGCTTCACTCCACAATCATTTACATGCATTTTTCGGTCAATTCGCTTCAAACCATGATCATTCTCATGCATTTCGCGGTCATTCCAAACAATTCCGTGTTGATTCACTCGCTTTCGAGGCATTGTCATCCATTCCCTTCACTCCACTGGCCCGATTGCATGCATTTCATGCCAAATCGCTTCAAACCATGATCATTCCCATGCACTTCACTGTGGCGTCCCAAACAATTCCGTGTTGATTCACTTTCGTTTCGAGGCATTTCGGCCAATTCCCTTCACTTCCTGGTCATTTGCATGCATTTCGCGGTCAAATCGCTTCAAACCATGATCATTCCCATGCATTTCGCGGTCATCCCAACAATTGTGTTGATTCACTGCCGTTTGAGGCATTTCGCTCTTGGCCAATTCGCTTTCACTCCACGCCATTTACATGCATTTCGGCCAAATCGCTTCAAACCATGATCATTCCCATGCACTTCACGGTCGTCCCAAACAATTCCGTGTTGATTCACGGTCGTTTCGAGGCATTTCGCGGTCAATTCGCTTCACTTCACGGTCATTTGCATGCATTTCGCGCTCAAATCGCATCAATTCATGATCAGTAGTCAGTTGCATGCAACTGACCGTGAAGTGAAGGGAATTGACCGCGAAATGCCTCGTAACGACCGTGAATCAACACGGAATTGTTTGGGATGACTGTGAAGTGCATGAGAATGATCATGGTTTGAAGCGATTTGAGCGCGAAATGCATGCAAATGATCGTGAAGTGAAGGGAATTGACCGCGAAATGCCTCGAAACGACCATGAATCAACACGAAATAGTTTGGGATGACCGTGAAATGCATGGAATTGTCCGTGAAGTGGAGGGAATTGACGGTGAAATGCATGGAAATGACCACGAACTGATTGAAATTGACCGCAAAGTGAATGAAATGCATTTTCGACCATCGACCTAATGGAATCTTAGAAAATAACTAGGTTAGTTGGTTAAAGTATCTTCTCCTACCCCAAAATCATATAGGGTACATCAAGTAACTAATTTTGGTTTATAAGATATTCTTGTTGAATGAATAGAGAAATAAATGAAAAAGAGAGGAAAAAAAATTTATATGCTCATATATACATATTTATATAAATATGTATTAGAGAAAATGTAGGTAGAATAAAGTTCTCCATGTAAATTTTATTTCTTTTAATTAAAAAAAAGGTGCATAGCACTACGGTTATGGTTACGGTTATAGTTATCGCTATAATCATCATTAGCTATATCTTCGATACATATCGAATACACTTCGATTAATCGAAAATTGCAGGATTTTTTATGCAAAGTTGCTGGACAGTTTTGGACCTTTTCCGATTAATCGAAAGACATTCGATATATCGAAGTATATATCGAAAGACCTTCGATGTATAGTAGAGGACATATTGAAAAAGCATTGGCTGCGGTTATCGCTACGGTTATAATCCGTAGCCAAAGATACTAGCTCTTTTTTTCCCCTATTGTAATCCCCACCTCCTTTGTGGGTCCTTTTATGAGGTATGTGTTATATCCAAACCGTCCATCTATTTGGCGAACTCGTACTAACGCTTGGGAAGAAAAATAAGACAGATTTAGCTATCAAGTGGACCACACTGTAAAAGGCAGTGGAAGATTGAACGTCTACCATTGAAACCCTTTTAGGGGTCCCATAAGTTTTGGACCATTACAAAATTTGTTTTTCCTCTTCATCCAGGTCTTTGTGACATTATGAATATATTGGATGGAAAATAAATGTTATGGTGGGCCCTACAAAATTTTTAACGGTTAAAATCAATTTTCCCGTTGCTCTTTGTGGTGTGGTCCAGTTGATCTTTGGATAGAATTTTTTTTTTTTTTGATAATGCTCCGAAATGATCTCGAACCATTGATGAACGTTGTGGATATAATAAATACGTAACTGTGGGACCCATGTAACTCTGATATCTTTTGAACCGTTCGTACAACTCGGAGTTCGAGGAGTGTCAGCGCTTGTCTTCGAGCGCCACATATCACATGTCCGCTTGAAGGAACGAGCAGGGGCATTTTCGACCTTTGACAAGCCTTCCGTACAGCTGGGGCGTATTCTCGCAAAGGAAAATGAGGTGGGCGTAGTTTTCTAAATGGGCGATAAATAGGTCGTACAGTCACAAATTTTTCTTAATATTATCCCATGGGACAATCCCTGTCATGGGTAATAATTATGTTTTTTTAATCTCATCCCACCTAATCCCTTCGAATCCCACCGCCCAAACAGGCCCCGAAAGCATTGGAGCATTTCTCTGTGTGGAAAGTCGACGAGATGATTGCAGGATTTTGGTGTGAAAGCGTTTTGAATGTTGTTTGAAAAGACCAAATTAACGAGTGGGATATAGTACGATAGAGCTGTAAAACCGGTTTAAGGTAGAGCTATCTTGATATGTACGCGTGGCAGTATCATTTGTCAATCGAGATTGTTCATCAAGTGGGACCCACTATCATTGTAAATTGGATCAAGACACTCATCATTTGTTTGATCCTAGCCATCTGAAAAGTTGCCTTCAAAGCAACGGTAGTGGAGAGAAGAATGTAATGGTCAACATTAGTGCTGGAAAGTGAAGAGACGTTGATGTCTATGACCGTCTGATCACTGTGCGTTTCGAAACATAAGTAATCCTTGACACGCCCCACTAAATGGACAGTCTAGATTGACAGATCAATATCCCACGTGTAAGGTATAGATATGTATCTCCCATATTCAGGTCCTCTCTACTCTACCGTATCATCTCAGATTCTCCATGGCCGGATCTTCGGTTACGACAGACGAGACGGCCGAATAAGAACACCACTAATTCTAGAATTTTTTATTCCCGGAATGCCCCTACTCCTATCAGTCTTTGGAAAAGACCTAATTACCCTTGTGTTTGTACATGAAAGGAATTGTTGTTTGGGCCCTTTAAGGATCCTGGACCGTTGATCAGGAAGGCCTGTAATGGACGGTTGGTTCCTGAAGTATCTTCTACAGTGGATGATTATTAGTCTCGGATCATTAACTTTAAATAAGCGAATAGGAAAAAATCAAAACAATGGTCCATAACGATAATGACAAATCCAATGGATAGAATCAACTTACATGAAAAATATATGGCCATGCTACATCGCTCCATCATATCAACGGTCTGGATCACCATATCATGGGTCTAGGAATCCTGGGTCGCACTGGTATGAAATAGATGCACTAGGGGAGGGTGCATCAGGATCTTTGAAGTCCTCTGACCGTAATCGGCTACGTGGCAAATATGCATGACAATCCAGACCATCCATTTTGGATGCAGCTATAAAATCACATTGATAGGATAATTCTAACCATCCAACTGGCGGCCACTAAATGGGCATTTAGGGTCCAAACTCGATTTCTGATGAGCCAAAAGTTTCCTAGATTTGAAGAATCTGAACCTTTCAAAATACGTGGCAAGTGATCCGAGCCGTTCATCAGGTATTCTCTACGTTGGATGGGTCAAACCCTGAAAATCACACTGATCGGGCAATCATAGCCGTTCTATCGAAGGGACGTTGTGGAAGGAAAATGGATTGCTATACGTACTACAAAATCTCCAATCCAAGGGCTTTGATTGCGTTATCTTTTTTAATCTTTGTGATATGGTCCATCCAAAGTAGAACCTATATGATGATCGCTTGTGATTTTTTACACGTGTGCCACGTGTAGAAAAGTGAGTAAAAGTGCCCATTCTAGATTCTCTACCTATGTCATTCTCGAAGATGTCTTTCCGTTTTTTTCTTATTTTTTCTGTGATGAATGTTGGAAGATGATACAGTAGATCCGGAAGTACCAGAACACGGTACAGCCTTCTCTCCAAAGCACACAACGGAATGGTAAAGTTTCAATCGTGGCCGTCCATTCTAGTGGAACTTATAATGGATGGATTATTTATAAAAACGTAACTATTAGATAACATAATACATGATTTTTGTTTAATTTCCAGCACTGCATGTTAGGCCATTAGCTACTTCTTTTTCTACCGTCGTTTTGAAGGCCAGCGATTAGATGGATGAATTCAAAGCCTATCCAGATGGGAAGAACTAGATGGACGGTTCCGATTAAAAGTACCCGTGCTACGTGTACCAGGCACAGATGGTTCTACCATACACCTCTACGGCGTGTACCGAAAGAAAGGTGGTTGCGTGCCGTTTGGGATTTCAGTTTCCAGGTGATGGACGCCAATGTCCTACAACTGTTGTAGGGAGAAAAAAATAAAAATCTGTGGGCCATCTGCACCCTTCATTTGTGCCAGCTCATGTTAAAATGTTAGCTCAAAATCAGCTTAATCAAAACTCAAGTAGGCCACACCACAAGGAACAGGCCTTATTGAAATATCGTGAGTGTCATTGTGACTTATATGCCATCCATGCTGAAATGACATCACCAAGTTCTATGGGCTCCACCATGATATATGTGTTGTATCCATACCGTCCATCCATTTGAAGAAACCATTTTAGCTCGAGTGAACCCCACCACAGAACAATGGGATTGAATGGTTACCATTAAAAACTTCTTGAGGCCATAGAAGTTTTCGATCAAGCTTATATTTGTGTTTTCCTTTCGTCCATATCTGTGTTAACTTATGAACAGGTTAGATCTCAAATAAACATCAAGGTGGGACTTAGGAAGGTTTCAACGGCGGGTGTTACTTCCCCACTGTTTTCTGTGATGGACTTGCTTAAGCTTTGGATCTGCCTCATTCTTTGTCTCATGCCCTAAAACGATCTCTCCAAACAGATGGACGGTGTGGATACAACAAATACATCATGGTGGCCCCACAAAACTTAGTAACGTCACTTCACTAACCAATCTCGCTACTGAACGCGTCAGTAGCTAATCCGAGTCCGGTCAGCTGGGATCTTTCTACCTTGGGGATATTTTGGTAATTTTACGTTTGGAACTAAAACCCCGGCTGAGAAATAGAAAGGAGTAAGTGCTTAAATGTAACTAGGAGCACTATTACTTAATATTGCTATGTGAGCATTGGACCATTTCTCTATTACAAATGCACATTTTTTTATATTAAATTTTGCTAATAACCTCACTATAACTAGAAGCACTATAAATTAATATTACTTTCCTTTATCAGAGAAATGTTATAAAGGCATAAATGTAGGAGGGTTGGTCTAGCAAGCAAGTCAATTTGATTAGCTTGTGATATTATCAATTTTGCCACATGGGCTTGTAGAGATTAGAAGACTGTAAGTCTTTAAGCAAATATCTGAGTGCAAGAAATATAAGTCGTGTAGATGTAACACTACTTGGTCAGTGAGTGGATCTACATCATCAGATTGTGAAAGCGATGACAAATTTTGAATCTGATTGCCATGGCTAATGTAAGATTTGATACTTATGCCTTATCTTCTTACACTCTCTCCGTCTCCTCTCACATTTTCCCTTCTTACCCGTCCTTTCAACTATCTATCAATGTCTTTTCCTTTCATTCGCAAAGTAGAAGAGATGTGAATAAAGAAGAAGAAAAAGGAAGAAAGAAGAAAAGCTTTTAAAGGTAACTGTCTTTTTTCTTTCTTTCTTTCTTTTTCTCTCCTTTAGGATATGGGATAATTATTTGTGGGGCTCATCTACACAATCCACATCAACTATTTGTAAGGGGCCTCACAATAGAGGATTCAAAAATTCTATATTGGGCAGGGATGTTTTTTATTGTATTATTGTAAGTGTTATTTGCTAGTGATTGGATGGTCCAATTGTCCCAATGCAACTAAATGCAACTAGGAGCACTATAATGTATAGTGCTCTGTGATCATTGGAGCATTACTCTATTGCAGATGCACTCTTTTTGTTAGATTTTACTGATGATTGTTAGCTTTGGTGCATTTTTTATTTTATTTTATTTTTTTCTAAATGATGCAAATATTCTTCAACCTAAACTGCACACTCTCTCGTAGAGGTGTACATGAGTTGAGCCGAGCCAAGCTTTGCCCAGCTCATGCTTGGCTCGGCTCAACCTGCGAGCTCGGAATAGCAGCTCATGCTCAACTCGGCCGAGTTCGAGCCGAGTTTTCAAACTAACAGAGGAGGAAGAGAGGGAGGAAGACGGACTGTTAGCCGTGCGTCAGTGCGGCTGTGCGAGTAAGGGAAGATGAGGGAGAGAGTAGAGAGAGAGAGAGAGGGAGGAGCTTCGCTGGCCGGACTGATGGAGAGGGTAGAAGAGAGGGAGGAAGATGGCCGTGCAGGTAAGGGAGGATGAGGGAGAGTCAGAGTATAGAGAGAGAGGGCGGGAGGAGAGCTTCGCCGGCCAGACTGACAGAGAGGGAGGAAGAGGTGGGGTAGGGTTAGGGTCGTACAGGTAGGATGTATTTTGAAAAGGAGGTAGATTTTTTTAATTTTTTTTAAGGGTACATATACCCTGTACTGAGTCAAGTCGAGTTCGAGCAGTATTCAAGTTAAGCCGAGTCGAGCTAGGTTCAGTTCGGACTCAACTCGAAATGTTTCGAGCTTACAAAAAATGACTTGACTCGGTTCGAACAAAGCTTCGATCCAAGTCGAGCTTTTTCGAGCCGAGTTGATCGAGTAACAGAGCTTTTGTTGCTCGTGTATAGCTCTATTCCCTCGTCCTTTAAAGGGGGAGGTTCTAGCTTAATTTCCTCTCCATCTCCTCTCGCATTCTCCCACTCTTCCCCTCATTCCAACTATCATTCAATGTCTTTTCCTTTCATTCACAAAGTAGATTTTATTATTATTATTATTTTTTTTAAAAAATAAAATGGAAGAAGAAAGAAGACCGGTTTTAAAGGTGATTGACCCCCCAAAGATTTGGCAAAAGTTATTCGTGCAGCCCATCCATGAGATCCACACCAATCATCTGCAAGGCCCCACAATCAATAGTGGATTCAAAAAATTCTTTATCCGAGAGTGAGGTTTGTTCTTGTGTGTTATTGTGGTTGTTATTTGCTAATGGACATAACTCCCAAAAGGGATTTTCTGCAGGAAAAGGGTTTTCCGACAACTTTATGAAAAATAAAATAAATAAATAAAAGAAGAAGAAAGAAAGAAAATTGGTCGGCTCACCCAAAATCAACCCATAAGTGACCTTTTTAGTGTCTATTTCAAAGAGTGGGCAATCAGACAGTTTGCAGAAGAGCATCCAAACACATGATACAAATTGGGTTTTGGCTAAGACCACATTTAGGGATCAAAGGCCCCTTTGAGGATGCATCCAAACAGACACTACCTTGCTCACACAGGTGACTTCCAAACCAATCAACCATCCATCAAGTGGGTCCTCCCACTGAGAACAAAATCAAAAGCTAGTGGTGTGGCAATCATCACCATCTGACAACAGCCTACCAAGGACATTAAAAGAGAACTCTCTAATGCATATCCCTAAATGTTTGCTTTGATATACCCCATGGTATTACAATATGATAGCCATACGATAGCCCGGGCCCCTAACCATTGGATTCGAGTCTTTGTCAACAACACAAGCCATTTATTTGTTGTCAAAATAACTCTCAGATTGAATATCTAAATCCATTAATTATATAAAAGTTACAGCGACCTTTCATGTTCAAAGCAGAAGATCCAACTGCTCAAAGAGTTGAAATAACCCAATTGAGAGTTTTTATTTGTTGTCCATACATCAAATGAAATGATGCTTGTCATATAAATGGTTTGGATCATCGGACGATGAATCATATTCAAAGGCTGAACGCCCAATGTATCATATGACAATATGACGGGATGCATTCGAGCAAACCTCTTCATGGAGAAAGCAAAGGGAGAATCTTCGTGAATGGGTCAATCAAAGGCGTGCCATATGCCGATTCGTTGGTTTGGCTTAGAACAAAATTCAGCAATAGAATCAACAGTTTTTTTTGCAAACAAATAGAATACCTCAAGGACATTCCTATTAACCACCACAATATACATTGCAACATAGGAGGATGCCTACAGACAATGAATGAAAGATTAAAAGAATAAAAGAATTACAAGGCTGGGACGCAGTCAAAACCTTCTCAATGCAACCAGCTGAAATGGTGGACAGTGGAAGTTACCGAGAACCTTGTGATAAAGAATGAATGGAACTTATTTACAGACATTCAAAGTAAATCTTGAGTTAGATGCGATGGTCTGATTTCTCGAGGAAGCTGACGTATTTTGTATCCTTGAGAGCATTGTAGACATCCTTCCAGTTTGCGACCTGCTCGCAGAGGGGCTTGGTGTGTATCTGTACTTGGCGGCTCTCCAATTTCCTTTGTGGCAATCTTAGGAAATCTTGAACATCTATCAGCTTCTGCAAGTGGCCCAGCAAATATGAGATCCAAAGAAAAAGTAAAACTAGGTAGGAAAGAGGAACTATTGAAGAGGCCAACAATGTGGCCAATGGGGTCACTTGTGAGAGAGTGAGGAATTCATCACTTTCTAGTCACTATCTGATGGTTGTTATGGCTTGGAGATCGAACAGGCAGTTTGCTGCACTTGTGACAATTGGCACATGTGTGCAGTGGTCCATGCCATTCATCAGGTGGGGATCCAGCGTCAACATGCCTGGGCCCAAAGGTCAAGACTATCCATTCACTAGGGGGCTGCACGTTTACGGTGAATATCAAGGCCGTTGGTCATCTTTCGCCTAATTATCTGTCTCACATGTGATCCACGGGAAGAGCAGACTGCCTGGTTGTTGGGCAACAGTGCACAATCATGGTGGCGCCACCTTATGAATGGCCTGGATCAACACAAGCATGCCACATTGGCCCGCCGGCTGAGAATCACTTCTTTAATCCTCACCTCTACACAAGTCCCTTAGCACTCATCAACATGCAATACAGATAACACGTCATTTCAGGAGGGGTCTGTGTTTGAAATGTTTTAAATGAATTAACAGTCCTGCAGCATCAGGATGTGCAGTTCCCTGAGGTGCCCAGTCTATACAAGTGGGGCCCATGGTTCACTCATTGAATTGATGGTCCCCCACCACACAACAGATGCCCAAAATACCTCCCAGATTGGAAGATCCTGTCTTATCGGAGGCTACAACTAACAAGTCATGGAAAATAAAATGATAGCCTGGCAAAAAGGCCAAAATTTATACGGCTAGGATCTTCAATGCAGAAGAGCCTTGGGTTCAAGCCCGTAGCCCGGTGGTACATAGAGTGTGTTTCAACATTGAAATCTCCAGTGAAGCCAGCTTAGCTAACATACCCCCAAAAAAAAAAAAAAAGAACTGGAAGAATTTTAGGGCATCACCCATCTATGACAGAGTCAATCAGATTAACATTATCCCTGAACCATGGTCCCACATGTAGGGGCATGCACCATGAAAATGTAAATGCCCCAAAGCACCAGAGGCGTTGCAGTTCCTCGATTGAGAAATGCAAGAAGAGACTGATGAGTATATAACAAAGGACTTTTTCCACTGAGCAGTAAATGATTTACCGTGCGGTTGCTGACAAGATCCTCATAGTAGACGATAATGTGGCGAGTACTCTTGAAGTATTCTAAAGCATTGACCGCCATCTCCTCAGCACGTTTCAGATCGGGAAGCAATAAAGTGACATTGATCACTGGCTTATACTGTGCGAGCAACTTGGCCTGCATCCAGATATCCATTATGATTGCAAGAAAAACTTTTGCATGACGAGAGATTGAAGAGGTAATTTGCTGCTGATGTGCCAATCTGAATATCCAATACAAACACTTGATATGATATCCAGGCCATTTATCAGGTTAGGTCCATAAATCAACCTGGACCTCTCAGTCAGCCGCATGCAATTGTGTACTAGGCCATTCATATTCTAACCAAACCGTGTCATTTTGGCATGTGCACAAATCACCTCATAGATCCCTTGTGCAAATCACCATAGTACTTTTCTGTGGGAATAGATATGGCATTCAGAAAATGAGAATGGGCAATATGATTCGTCGGAACACGCATACACATGAATATTCCTTTCTAAAAGCAATGAGGTTTAGAGGTTTTTATTGTGACTAGTCTTTTACGAAATATAATGGTTTAGGATGCTATTGGGAATTTTAAATACCCAAAGGGTCATTTGCCCAAATGTCTACTGACCGTGTTTCATTTTCTGGGAGAAATGAGATCATCGGTGATTTGGCACCCATTTAACAAGAAAAAGCCAATTAAGCTCGCTCACTAAGGTGCTGCCAGTCCTTCCAACAACGAAGCCTCCCTCTTTTAAGCAGACACAGCGGAAATAGTACAAGCTGCTTTTCCAAACTCAGCCTTTAGTAATTTCACAAGCTGAGATCAGAAGGTTTAAAAACCGTGACCTAGCTAGGCATTAGAGCTGGGCATGGAACGACTAGACTCGGCAAACTCAACTCGTCCGACTTGTTCAGATCCCACTTGATCCGAACCGAGTGGGTGAGTCGATCCGAATCAAGTTGACTTCGTCCAATCCGAACTCAGACCGAGTCAAGTTCGAGTCACCCAGTAACGCAACTCAACTCGAAATCCAACTCGGTACTGGCTCGACTCGATCTGAAACTCGACTCGTACATATATATTAATAAATAAATAAAAAAAAATTTAAAAAAAAAACTCAGATCTGAGATGCCGTGTAGCTGATGGAGAGGCTGCAATTCTGGCAAGTGAATCTAGACTTTGAGTGGTGATTTCAGCCCGTGAATACCCACTGCACCCAACCCGACTCGGTACATGTGACCGGGTCGAACTCAGTCCAAATTAGTCCAGGCTGGACCCGGACTTGGATCGGGTCATGCATGCTTGAATCAGTACCGAGTCGGTTCGAGTTCGGGTCAGGCCTATTTCAAAACCGGATCGAGTCAGGTCAGCCCTAACTCGGTCCAACTCAACTCGATGCCCAGCTCTACTAGGCATTTGCATAGAGTGGGATGGTTGTTACTTGCATCACTGTAGTATATTAAAAATAATAATAAATAAATAAATATCCAAGAAGGGCTTACTCAGCAAGTACCTCAAGTCGACTTGCAGATTGGCCAAGTTCAGACTAATGAAGCATCCATATTTATCTTATAATTCATATGATAATTGTAAGATTCAGTTACAGTCATTTAGGATTTGCAATTTGAACCTACGATTCATATCATGTGGTGAGTGATACGATATGAATCATATTCATATCACAAATCACATGATTTTGACAACATTGCCCTAGATATATATTGGGGTTGCAAATTAGGTAATTCGTCCCCAAAACATTTTATAATCACTTTGAGGAATCTAAATGAAAGGAAGATGAAAGAGTATTGGATAGTGAGAGAGACCTCGGTTTGTGAATGGACATGGGATTTATGAGTGCCATTGAGTAGCTTCACATCTCGGTCATAAGAATTTGCAAGAATAGAAATAGTCCTACGCAGAAGATTTTTCCGGAGTAGAAAAATTGCAGAAACACCCTGGCTGTTGAAATACTCAACTATTTCTTCGTGATACTTCAAGACACCCTGCACTAACCATGCAAAGACAAAATCCTGATTCTTCCCATCAAAACTAATATAGAACCAGCAGGATAGAACGACGACAACATTCATTTTAAGATGCAACATTTGCATGCTGTCAAAGGCAAGTGATTGTGGAAAATAGAAGGAAACCATATGCCACGAATCAGCAAAAAATAAAATAAAAAAGCGTGCAGCTCTGATGTGAAGAAAAGGTGTCACGTAGCATTGATATTAATGAGGAATGCCACTTGCAAGTTCCCATCACAAACATCAATAACAAGTGATCCATGTGCGCCAAAATGGTAAACATATGCAAGATTTGGACCATTCATCAGGTGGGGCCATAGTGAATGTGCCCAGGCCCAAAAATCAGCCTGATCCACTTAGACATAAATGTCGAATGTAGACTAGGGCATCATGAGGACCACATGTATTTGGTAGTGAGTGTTCTGTCCGCCTGCGGGGGATGCTTGTGTTCGGCATTGGCAGATGGCTGCTTGCAATTAGCAACATAGCATTCCTCGATATTAGATCAACATCCAGAACCCTTCTGTTCTCAAAGTCAGGAATGCTTAGATGAGGGATAAAGGACTCCTTCAATCATCAGTTGAAATGGTGTCCAGCACCTACTGATGCAAGTCGGAGTTAGTCCAACTAAGATAGCACTGGGGAGTTGCATTTGTGTCGCACAGACAAGGGTGTGCTAAATTGTTAGCAAATCCATGACAACAAGCTCAAAAGGTGGGACAATATAACAGTTAGATGGAAGATTGATAGTTTTTTTATGAGCACAAGTTAATATGTTTTTAACAAATCTTCCATCCTTTCATGCTTTTATTATCTAATAAGAATAGAAGTAACATTTCTCTACCTTCTCTTCTTCTTCTTCTTCTTCCACTCTTTTTAAAGATTATTTCCTTAGTTTTATAGACATAGAAGTGACAAAAATAACATCGACACAAAGCATTAAGCTGGCGTACAAGGTGAAAAGATGATAGCTTCAGTTTGAATGAACATAAATGTCATCGAACAGATCCTATTGGTCTGAAAAATGTATTAAACTTTTTTATTTGAAAGCCATGGTCAGAGTCCAAAAAAGTGTTCACGTAAAACACTACCTGATTAAGCATCCACTTGAAGCCAACTGCAGCTGAGCATTCATTTTTGGAGGCACTACTAAACCAATCAAGATTGTACACTTTGTCCAACGTGCTTAGAACAGATGAAATATTACTCCGCCTTTCTTTAACAGAAAAAATCTCTCCATTAGAGCTAACATTGATGTGGCTGTTCAAGAAAGTTTCAAACCATCCACTTCCAGACCTCTGCATGGACAAAATTGCAAAGAAGTGGACAGGATTGCATATGCATTCACCCCTGTTGAAGTGCTAACAACTTTAAAAAGTGTGTTATTAAAAAAATATACAAAATGAAATGCGGAAATTTTGTAATACCTGCTATAAGTTTTTGGTTTCGGATAGTGCAAAAGCAAACCCTCCCCAGCCTGAGTGCTAGAAACCTGACACTGTTCCACGGTTACTTGGATTTTTGTGCCTAGCGGGATATAATTTGGATTCACACGTGTGCTAATTTGCTTTAGACAAATAAAGCAAATATAAATACCACAAAGCATTGCAATGACCAGCACAACCATCCTCAACACAATCGGTGTCCTCTTAGAAGTATTTGTGGGACACATGTCCTGTAAGAAATGCATCTTTTGTCAACATAACTACTTAAACAAGAGTCAAGTGTGATTTTCTAAATTGATTCACTATTTAAACAAGTTCTAAAATGACGAGCTCCACACTTCAGAAGTATGAAATTGACAGAGAAACAAAATAAGAAAAAGCATTAGATAGAAAATTTAAACTAGAATAAAAGGGGGCAAACGAAAGACAAAGCATAGAAGATAAGGTGCTGTTTCACTCTATTAAAAGAGGCATAATTTAAATCAGAAACATTAAAAGAGTCCTAAACATATACTTAGGGCCTGTTTGGATTCGTGTATACGGGTGTATTGTATTGTATCCAGCTATTGTTCATGTATACGGTCGATCATTTTCAGAATACATCCAAATCAACATGCCATTAACCAATGTTTGGATAGGAGGTATTGTTCGAGCAAGTATACAACTTCTTGTACAGATCAATGTTTGGAAACGACGTATAATGGCTGCGTATTGTATATACGTATAAATATTGATAGCACTTATACAACTGTGGCTATTTTTAAGTTCTTATACATTGTATCTCAGGTGGGACCCACTTCATGTTTGTGATTAATCCTACCCATCCATCATGTTCTGACTGAATAATCCTACCCGTCCATCCATTGTCACCAAATTGGAAAGGCATGAGTAACGGTATGGATGGCATCTAAAATGGTGTGTGGAGTCCTAAAATGGTCTCACGGAACAGATGGACGAGGAGAATTGTTCACAAACATTAAAGTGGGCCCCACCTAGGTTACCAGCGCAGGAACTTCCTGCGAAAGGCGTCCGCTGGAAATGCACGCGCCCTATCTGAAGAGGCGATGTGGGTCCCATGATGAGGTCGGCACTCATCCACGCCGTCCATCTAGTAAGAATACGAGGGGGGGGGTTTAAAAAAAAAAGACTGACAAAATCCCAACGTCGTTCACGCAGATGTGATTGGATTTTCCACCCAATCTGAAAGTCACACAAAAAATCCATGAATCAGCTCATGGTTACAGGGTAAGATGCGTATCGCAGAACGTTCCGGAAGGGAGATATTCGTACTTGAACGATCGGCTTTTCGCCGGACGATCTGGTGTGTGAATCAACGATTTGCTACGATCCAACGTGGTAAGCAGTGTATCCTCACGACTGTATTTTGAAATCAGCCTTTCGGAAGCGAAGCTTCTCAGCTGAATGGCCACATGCAGAAGGTCGGAAATGATCTAAGCAGCTGCTGGAGTAGAAATATTACGTCCTCCTCAGATAGAAAACCCTCTGCAACAGACTGATCCTCTATCGCACGCGAATACAGCGTCTTGAATAGGTTGTACTGGCAGTAACTGAGACATCTGACAATACAATACCGTCGATTTGATTTTTTGAATAAAAGTTGTATTCGCACGCATGGTGTTCCATGGATCTCATCTCCAAACCAAACACTGTATAGTGTATTTTAACCCCTTTAATACAATACGATACATCCTTATACGCGAATCTAAACAGACCCTAAATAACATGTAGTTACTTACAGATTAAAAAACTGTCACCCCTACTGATAACTTCTCTAACACATCTTAGCTCTAAAATGGGAAACTACTAAAGTCCACCTGAGGCAACCCAAAAGGTTGCAAAGGGATTCAAAGCAAAGAAATCGTGGGCCCCAAATCCATGGGTTCCACCTCATACGGGCCTCAAATCCATGGGTTCTATGGGCCGCCCACCCCGAGTGTGCCCCTGCATCCCACAGGCCACCCCACTCGAGCCCGGTGTGAAAATGCCCCTGCATTAATCACCCCCAGTGAGGAGTCTCAAACACGTTGAGACATCCCAATTTGATGCAGGACAATTAACCACTTGCTCTAAAGCTCAAATTGATAGAGCATGACGAATTAATCCCTTTATCTCATAGCCCAGGCCCCAAATCCATGGGTTAGGTCCTCGGCCGGACCCTCCTGATGGGCCCCAAATCCATGGGTTTTGCCGGCCACCCACCCCCGAGTGTGCCCTTGCATCCCGCAGACCACCCCACTTGAGCCTGGTGTGAAAATGCCCCCGCATTAGATACCCAAACTACTTCCTCTGAAATGTAACGACCGACGTAAAAATCTTCTGAAAGGGAACAGTAATGGTGGCACGATACAGAAAGATCATCAATGGAAAAGCCCTTGTTCAAAAAAACCACATTCATCCATTGGAAATTGGTTAAGGTTTTGTTTCCATCTTAGCTCAAAGTGTCTTGAAAAAGTTACTCATTAACCTAATATCTTGATCAAACATAATGTGGTCTTGGGAATGCCTTGCAGCCAGACCACTTCTCTAAGAAAAGGTTTGTAATGTGCTTTGCATCATCTGCCATCTTGCATGGGATGAACTGGACCATCTTGGAGAATTTATCAAAAACAACAAAAAAAGGAGCCATGGTCGCATTGCGTCCTTGGCAACCATGGTACAAAGTCCATGCTAAGATCTTTCTATGGGCCATTCAAAGCTAGTAATCAGAGTGTATAGGCCAGTGTTGTGTTTACCTGCCAAGTTGGCACACAGTGCGGTTGTAATATCCTTCTAGCTTCCTAGCCAATAGAAATAGTCTTTGACCATGGTCATAGTGTTTCTAATCCCAAAGTGACTTCCCAGGCCACCAAAAATGTAGTTTGCGTA
The DNA here is from genome assembly GCF_029962835.1 of Magnolia sinica. NCBI lineage: Eukaryota > Viridiplantae > Streptophyta > Magnoliopsida > Magnoliales > Magnoliaceae > Magnolia > Magnolia sinica. The sequence continues at coordinate 68,351,771 of NC_080589.1, read as the reverse complement.
CTATTAACCCCCACAGAGCCCGTTGGAATGCACAGCCTAGTGTCGTAGAACAAGTATCCGTCATGAGAGCAAAGCATGGGTACTTGTCTAACCCGATAGATAAAGCAGCAAAGATCTTTCTAAAATCTTTATCGAATAACATAATCACTTTCGATCTCATCAAGTCCCACTACGGAGACTTATAACATGATCACTGGATTTGTCTTCCAGTTAAGTGCATTTGCAACCCCGTTCATTACTCCCCTCGATGCTTGAGATTGAAGGTAAACTCCTGAGTGTAACTCCAATTGGCGTGTTGCACACTCAATTTCTTCCAGGAGTGCAAGTACCTCAACGCCTCATGGTCAAATGCACTTAGTGGTGACCCATAAGAAAAGTGATAACAATACTATATGGAAATTAGTTCAACTTCATTGTAATGCTATAACCAATCAACAAACATTGATTTGGTCCACAAGGTGCATCAAGACCATTGATCTTCCATCAAATGAATCTAAATCCTCAAAGTAGCCAAGAGTTTTCATCTCAATCGTTGGATAATCCATATTCTTAATTAGGAACCTTTAGATGGGTTTGATCATCGATGAAACAAGATCAAACAACATATTAGCCATTTGGTTGCATCATGAGGTGGTATGCCTCCTAGAACGCAAGGAAATTTTTTATGCATCAAAAAATAGGCATGTGTGGCTTTTTTATTTTCTTTTTTGGCTTCAACAATACCACAATCATCATCTATGGAAGCCTTGATGACTACCCACAATTCGCATGACTAATTTGTTGTTCATTCTAAGTGGTGGTGTCCTCACAAGATTTAACAAGGAACCATCTTCTTCTTCTTCTTTTTCTTTCTTTCTTTCTTTTTTTTTTTGGAGAAGTTAAGAACCATCAATTTATTCATTTCAGAAGTGATTATGTAGAAGACAGATGGTGATAGCTATATTCACTTCTGTCTCTAAAGTATACAAGGGCATTTTATTCAAAATAGCAAGTGCGCTTTCAATACCCTGAAAAAATGTTTAACAACATTTCATAATGAGTTATGCCGAAGGCTAAAAAGCTCGGCAGCATTTATTGGAACATTGGCCCACTAAAATAAGTGATAATGAATGTGACGAAAGGGGTAGTTAGAGAAACTTGACATCTTTGCGTATCTAGCACCGGTTAGGTAGTATTTAGCTATGATAATATTTTATGAATATTTACTATGACAATTGGATAGGTTAATTAATTGCTTCTTGATTTAAGATCCATCACTCATCAAAGTAAAATACGCTAACAAATAGGATACCTTTTGAAACTATCAGATTATCCTCCTCTATTTCTAGTGCCGAACGCAAGCCATAAGAATTAGCAAGCAAATCTTCCCATGTAGCAAGGGCATAATTGAAGCGCATATCGAACAATATATCCGTCATAAATAATATTCTGCAAATTTTGGTTGTCTATTTCAAAAACATCTTTTAGCATTGCTAAGAACCACTATTGGGACGTGTGTGCCGTCTTCATGCCAATACAGTCATAAATAATATTCTTCGATTTGGTTAGAATGTGCTCTTAACAAATTGATGATTATTTTGAACAATTATAGTTGTCTACCTAAAAGTATCAATTAAATCTTGGGTCATAATGGATACATTGAGGGGCATCAGAAGTTGATGACTTGAAAAAAGCCAAGTATCAAGGAAACAACTTCATTCAAAACTTTGCTAAAATGCTGACTATCTATCTCTCCAATATATTGAAATATCTCATGGATTAGTTGATTCCCTTGCCCATGATCGAGAATTAAATGAAAATCCTTGAAGATATTTTGTATGATTTAACAAGTGATGGGGACATCACGCGCACGCACGCTGTCCCCCCTACACACGTACGCACGGAGGAGGGCCCCACCGTCGATCTGGCTCAATGACAGCGTCCAGGGAGGGCCTTCTAGTTAAAAGACGGAGTTTTGGTTCAAAAGAGTGGGCCCGATAATCAAGGAAAGTCCATCATGAGATCTCACGATTGTGGCCTACTAGTCGGATTAAGTTCGTATTTTAAGTTTTGCTTATTTATGTTATTTAGAACATCATAAACGTTTTAGATTTCTTTGATTAATTTTTATTTTGGCTTACTTCATCGCTAAGTAATAGGTTGCGCACAAGGCGCGAGTTTTAGGGTATAGGGTTTTCTTATAAATAGGCACCCCTTATAGTTCTTTTGATTCATTAAGTTGAATAAAAATTCCTGTGTGTTTTTTGCTCTCTGAGTTTATGAGTTGTGGAAAATTTCAAGTAGGTGCGAAGCCCTCCCTTTTTGAAGGGCTAACTATTATGGTGCGAAGCCACGCCTATCCCAATCCGCCCCTACCTTCTTCCATCCATATCTCTCACCTTCTGCAATCATTCTTGCTTCGAATCCATCAATTTTTGCAGCATATCTTCTCCCTACAGTCAGTTTCCAGAATCTGGCCCTGCGGGAGGGCCGAAACTTCAACAGAGCACTGCGCCCAAACCGCACGTCGGATCGCCGCGAGATTTGGAGGGTTTGTGGTCCCCCCTTGGCCGACCAGATCTTAGAAGGCCATTTTGGGATTCAAGCCCACAGTGCACATGCGGCCAGCCACCTGCGTACGTGTGTCAGACCCAGACCGCAGTCCACACGCAGGAGCTATTGTTTGGTTTAGGTTTTCTTCTTATTTTTCCCTTTCACACCAGTTTTTTCATAACCCTAACCCAGATTGCGTGATTTTTACTTCGTTTGCCCCTTTTTTTACTCTAGGGTTTTTTGAATTGCAATTCGTGAATCCCTTGGATTAGGGACTGGTTATTGTGCATGTGTGGATGATTTCTATTTCCCTTTGAGCATCGTTTGGTCTATAATTTTACAGATCCAGTCCTAGCTTGTGTAGGCCTAGACCCGCATAGATTCCCCTTGCTTTAATGTTTGGACTTTTGTGTGGGATATAGAATTTTTATGTTATTGTTTTTAAATTAGTATGATCTAAGCCTGAAATCTTGCATATCACATTTAAATTTCTTGTCCTGCATCAAATTTGGTATCAGAGCCTAGGGTTCCTGTAGGGGAATACATCACATATTTAGGGTTTAGTTTGTTTAAGTCCTTCATGCATCCAGTTCATCACATATATCTGTTTAGAAGACCGTAGTCCCTAATATTAGTTGCTGAAATTTCTGGTAGCAGGAAGTTAACAATTTACATTGCTGTAACTTTCTATTATTCCCTTATTTCGACAACTATATTGCCGGATTTTAGTGACTCTGCATAGTTCCCTCACATAGAGTCTCAAAGGATCATTTAGTCTTATTTAGTTGCATATAGTCCTCCTAGAAAGTCCTTAGGTGGAGTTAACAAGTGTATGCTCACACGTATGGGTTGCGGTTTTGGTTTGCACCCTACATTAAACATGAAGCAACTGCAAGAAGCAGTGGCCAAGTTAACCCAGCAGGTTGATTCCTTGAGTAAGCGCTTGGAACAACGTATAGATCAACGCCTTGACCAAATAGAGGCCTCCCTCGGGACAAACCCCACCATTAGGGAAGATATCCAATCTCAGGCAGGTGGTCAGGAAGTTAGACCAAGGAATGAGGGTGGCCAAGGAGTTGGTTGTAGGCGCACACCTGTGCACCTACCCCTTGACGGACATCATGATCAATATGACCCAAATACGCAACTCCTCAAGGGAGTTAGAGTAGATGCTCCTACATTTGATGGCCACTTGGACCCTAAAGTCTTTTTAGATTGGTTGGCGGATATGGACCACTATTTTGAGTGGTATGACATGACGGATGCTCGTCGAGTCTGGTTTGCCAAGATGAAGCTTGTGGGCCAAACAAAGAGGTTTTGGGTGACGGTAGAGCGAAAGAAAGAAAGAGCGAGGGAACTCCCAATAGTCCATTGGGGAGAGATGAAAGAAACACTTAAGGAGAAGTACCTTCCTTTTTCTTATCGCTTACAGTTGATCAAGGAGTGACAGTCTCTTCGACAGGGTTCCATGAGTGTTGCTAACTATATTGAGAAGTTCGAAGAATAATTGACCCGCTGCGAGGTTGATGAGGACCCTGTACTTACCCTTGCTTGTTTTAAAACGGGCCTCCGTCCTGACATTAGGAGAGAATTACTCGCCAAAGACAGAGACATTATTGAATAGTTATACCAAATAATGTTAGATGTCGAGCAATATCTCAAAGCGTCTGTGGGAAGGCGGTTTGACTTTCGTGAGTCCAGTGCTAAGGCCAACCCCTCTGGGGCTAAACCCGACACGGGATACCAAAACAAACCTTCTAACAATTTTCAGCCTAGACCCAAGGATGATAAGGGTAAAGAGATTGCCGGGTCTAGTTCACGTGGAAGTGGGGCCACTAGGTGTTTTAGGTGTCAGGGGTTTGGTCACTTTGCCCACTAGTGCGGCTCATATCTTGAACACATTCATTTTGGAAGTGGATTGGGTAGTAACCCACCAAGACCTAGCTAGAGATTGATTGTCCTATCAAGGGAAATGTGGGGCTCATCACGATGTATATATTTCATCCATGCTGTTCAACCATTTTCACATATTATTTTAGGGTATGAGCCTAAAGAAGAGGCAAATTGAAGACACAAGCGAACCGCACTATAGGAAGCAGTGGGGATTGAATTCGCACCGTTAAAAAAATCCTAGACATAGGAAATGTTTATTTGTCATCCAACCTGTTTATAAAGACAGATTGACCTAAACCTATAGGATGGGAAAACGTAAATATAAGCTTGATCTAAAATTTTTGTGCCCCTAAAGATGTTTTTAACTTAAATATAGTGTATTTGTTTCATCCATGCCATTTATCTATTTTGTCAGCTCATTTTAAGTAATGAGCCCAAAAATGAAGAAAGCTTATTGGCTGGTTTATCACGCACCACCGACCTAGGTAGTTGGTGTGTTGATGTCATCAAGTTACATGGGTCCCATCATAAGATATGTGTTATATCCTAATCAAATTTCGCCAACTTATTTTAAGGCTTGTACCGTGAAATGAAATAGATTCAAAGATCAAATGAACCACATTGCAAATACCATTAAAACCCTTTTGGGGTTGTAAAAGTTTTGAATCTATATAATATTTGTTTTTCCTCTTCATCTGAGTTTGTGTGACCTTATCAACCTATCATATATGGAAAATAAATGTTATAGTAGGCCCACAAATGTTTTAATGACTAGAATCATTGCCGTCACTATTATTTATAGTGTGGACCACTTAAGCTTTTCGATAGCACTATTTTTGGGCTCATGCTCTAAAGATAGATGAGTAGTGTGGATATAATATATACATCATTGCGGGGGCATGTAATTTTAATCTTCTTTTAACAGTTCATGCATCTTGGAGCACAAGGAGAGGTAGCTCTCGTCTTCGCACATACCCACACCAGCCAGGTGGGTGGTGTGTGGTACACCAGCCAATCCGTTTCCCTCATTTTTTTAGCACATTATTTAAAATGAGTTGGCAAAATAGATGGACAGGATGGATGAAACAAACACACACTAGTGGGGCCCACAGAGATTTGACACAAGCTAGCTAGCTAGATGGCGTTTGGGTGATCCGCCAAACCGTGTCCCAAAATTCAGTACAATCCACATCTAAGGTGGGGCATGTTATATGTAAGAACGTGGATGGAACGCTTAAAGTACATGCGAAAGTACCGGAAGTATTGGTCCCCCTTTCCAGCCGTTGATTCCGACCAGATTTTAAGATCTTAAGAACATTTTCCTTTCTCAATCTCTATGGAGTGAAGCCAAAAGGCCGAGAGGATATTCCCATCTCTTACTCATCAAAGCTCCCAGATGATCCAAACCTAGCTACGTCTCGTCCTCCAAATCACAATCGCCTCCATCTGTCGTCTTCCCTCCCTATTGCAATCGCTTCTATCTAAGAAGTGGTGCGACTCTCTCTCTCTCTCTCTCTCTCTCTCTATTTATCTATCTATCTGCCATTTTGGATTTCGATTTTTGGGGATCATTTTGGCCATATGGACTATTCACTTGCTCGGCCCCCACAGTGGACAGAGCATGCCTTAAATCATCAAATCTAACACTCAAATTCCTAGCCTCACTATGCTTCGAGCAATGCTAGGGTCAAGATCACATTTCAACCTCTTTTGAGGTTTTTGAATTTTTGGGGCTCATTTGTTGGGGTTTCTCAAAGAGAGACCAGATCCACTGCAGTTCTTTGCAGGTTGAGCTTAACCCAGAACGCAATGTGTGGGGCCCAACGTGATGTTTGCATGGCATCGAATCCATTTTGATGTGCACCCTCATGTTATCCTAGGTGTCCAGAAATCAGGCTGATCCAAAAGTCAGGTGGGCCACACCATGTGAAATCATGCTTATGACCTCTAAAATCACGCAGTGAGGGCTGCCTGAGTCCTAGAGTAGCCTGTTTTGGGGGGATCACATCTTTTGAATGGATTAGATGGCATATAGAAAAAAATACAGTAGGCCCCACTGGCGAACGTCCCCATTCCAACCGTTCCCTGCGGCTTGCCCCATCTCAGTTTGGGATTGGCCTGATTTTTGGGTGCGTAGGGACCGCACATGATGGACGTATTGGATGCCATCCATTGATCATGGTGGGCCCATACTCCAGGTTGTAGGTTAAGTTTAATTTACAAAGCTTTGTAGTGTATGCAGCCTCAATGAAGAATGACACATGAGGTCAGTGTTCTATTGAAGTTGTCTTTGAACTTGGAACTTAGTGTGAAAGGAGATTTCCTCTATTTCTTGCTTTACATGAAGCAGATCCATTTCTCTACATTTCACATTTTTATTACAATTTTCTGCATTTCTTGCTTTACATGAAGTGGACTTAATTTTCTGATGTGAAAATTATGGGAGTTACATCTGTTACATGCTTGTGGAGACAATGGCTCGTAATGTTTAGATTTGTTATACATTTTACCTCCCATCACCTTGTTTGTTAAATGACCATTGCGTACTTGTTGAAGGTTTCCCATCATCCTTTTAAAAAAATAATAATAATAATAAATAAATGTAATGATATTTTACTAAGGAAGCGCGAAGCTAGTGCAAAGAATTACACCCCTAAAAGAAAAGTAAAATTACAATCCACCATTGCCTTTATAAAAAAAAGGGCCATTCCACTACAAAGAGCTTTGCCTTGTTAAAAACCTTTCCCTCTGAACCACTCATATACCAGAAGCATCTGCCATTTCTTTCCCCCCTAGATTACCCAAAGGCCTACCATCAACGCCAATTTCCAGCTTGCACTTCTCTCTTTTCCAAGCCCAACACCATGCCATGCCATTGGGAAGTCACCAATTGATCCCAGCATAATCCAATATATATTTACATTGGAATATATGGAGTAGACCAGCAATGGGCCTTTATATAGTAGTGAAATGGTTTATCTGGGTAGAATTTACATATTAGTGTGGTGATGAACCTATTTGATGCATGTGTGGACCATATCTCTGTTGCTTCTTCTCTATTTTTAATGCAGGGGCATTTTCACACTGGGCTCGAGTGGGGTAGCCCGTGGGATGCGGGGACACACTCGGGGTGGGTGACCCATGTGATTTGGGGCCCACGGGGGAGGTCTCATGTTCGAGACTCCTCACCAGGGGTGATTAATGCGCATTTCACACCGGGCTTGAGTGGGGTAGCCCGTGGGATGGAAGGACACACTCGAGGTGGGCAGCCCATGTGACTTGGGGCCCACAAAGGGGGTTCGGCTGAGGTCCTAACCCATGAGATGTGGGGCTTGGGCTATGACATAAAGGGATTAATTCGCTATACTCTAACAGTTCGAGTTTTTAGAGCAAGTGGTTAATTGTCTTACATCAATTTTAACAAATGAAACTTCAATTTCATTGAAAAGCTGAAAAATATATGGACCTGTTTGGTTGTCTCATCCCTTGGTTTTCCAGGGAATTTTAGAGTTGGCCTAGGGAATAACTAATTTTTGTTTTCCTGGGGAAATCTAGGAAAATTCTAAAAATCATTGAATAAAAAAGCGAACAATTTTTTTTTTGGAAAGGTGATAAAACTTTTTATTAGAAGACTACCAATGAGAATAAGGGTGGGAAAGAATACAACTTAAAAGAAAAACCAACTACAGTCAGAAAAGACAAGACAATTTATAAACATCAGCTGCTTTTATACAAGGGCCGAATCCCACATCTCAAAAGTGGAATTCCAACGTGTGCATACATCTAGCTTCAACGTTTTTGGAGACTTCAAATTCAAATGTTGGACAATGTCATTCCATATACTCAATCTTGACGGCGAACCTCGTGTACTTCACACTCTCCCTCACATTCTCTATAGTTTGGTCAATTGATTTCAACCCTTCTTGTACAATTAAGTTGAGAATGTGTGCATAACACCGAATATGAAATATTTTTTTCTCAAAAAATAAATTGTCGGTTGCTTTAAACTGGTTACGTAAGAATGATATTACACTATCATTTGTCGAAGCATTATCTAAAGTTAATGAACGGACTTTTTTTTCAATGCCCCAATCTCGTAGACAGTTGTAAATGCAATCTGAAATAACCAAACTAGAATGGGGAGGTGGAAAGTGGCGAAAGTTCAATATTCTCTTGCAAAGTTTCCAATTTTCATCAACATAGTGTACAGTCAATGAAATGTAACCCTTTCTTTGATTTTGCGCCGTCTACATATCAGACGTCAAACTTACCCTTGAAACCGAATCTAAAACTCCTTTCAGCTTCATTTTCTCACTGGCATACATCTTCATGCACTCCCTCTTCACAGTAACACGAAAGACCTCAAACTGAGGATTAAGGAATTTACTATATCCCATAAATATTTCACCCTCTACCATTTAAATGGTTGTTCATCAATGATAATAAGCTTTGCAAACCACTCCTTCAGCTTCCTTTTTTCAAACTTATGAGTGGTAAGTGTACCTTCAAAAGCAGATCCTTCGGACTTTGTAAACGATAGCAATTGTTGGCCTGAAGGTGGAAGTTTAGGTCTTCTTGCACAACTTTGTCTATGTCTATTTAAATGAGACGTCGACTCCGCGACACTTTTGGTGTATAGACTTTTGCAGTGTAGACATCTGATCTTGGTGACATTGTTAACTACTTCTTCAAAATCATCCCAGACGGCTAACCGTTTCTTTCCTTTATTTGCAGCTAAAGACCCCTCTCCTTCAACAACAAATGGTGATGTGGCTAACGCATCGGCATTAAGGGTAGTTGGGACTTCATCCTCACTGGTCATATCTAAATATATGAAACAATTTCATTTATCCTTGGACCTTAGTAAAGAATTTCCTAAGCGGATAAATCAGTTACCCATTTAATGTTGGATAGATAGTAATGCTTTCATTATTCAAGTTAAATGGCACGCCAAAATTTCGGCAACATCTCCCCTTATCTCTCCATAATATATTAATCTTGAATTTGATTCACGCGTCAACTATCCACATAAAGTGTGGATATTTGATGAGGAAGTAAATGCAAGAAATATATCCAGAGAGAATTAGGAGAGACGAACCGAAACAAGCATGTGCATTTAAATTAGAAAAAATGAAAACATTAATATTTATCCAACATTGAATTATCCAAAAAGGAAATTTTGAGAATTTCTATGCATACATGAACACACTCAATCTATGTCTGGCAACATAGAAACCCTCAAATGGGTAACTGATTATCCTATACTACAATAATAACATAAAAAATAATTAAATCAATTACACATTCAATGTTAGATAGATAGTAATACTTTCATTATTCAATTTAAATGTCACGCCAAAATTTCGGCAGCATCTCCCCTTATCTCTCCAGAATATATTAATCTTGTATTTGATTCACACGTCAACTATCCACACAAAGTATGGATATTTGATGAGGAAGTAAAAGCAAGAAATATATCCAGAGAGAATTAGGAGAGACGAAACGAAACAAGCATGTGCATTTAAATTAGAATAAATGAAAACATTACTGTCTATCCAACATTGTACTGTCCAAAAAGGGACAATTTGAGAATTTCTATGTATCCATGAACACACTCAATCTATGTCTGGCAACATAGAAATCCTCAAATGGGCAACTGATTATCCTATACTACAACAACAAGAACAAAAAAAATAAAAATATATCTAATAGGCAATTGGTATAAGCACAGATTAAGACTAACTAACAAAAACAGAAAACATTGCGTCTCTTTTAGAGTCAACGGGCAGATATGGTAGTTCCACGCTAAGACCCTTGGGCCAACGTGAAAGCAGACTCCAAAGGAGCTACTGCTCAAAGTGCATGGCTAGAGGTGTTACCTCTACTACCAAACAGGCTGTTGTTCTTGTTCTAAAGAAATCAATTCTATAATTGGCAACTGATTGTCCTATACTTAAACAATTCCATAATCAATCGTAATTCAATTCAACATCTAGCTAAATGATAACAAAATGTGTTTAAACTAAATAAACAGATTTTGTTTTGATAAATTCACCTAATAATATCTACTATATACTAGTAACATACAAGCAATATTGGGGCACCATACCATAGGCTGCAAGAATATCATGTCCCCCTAAAAAATACATCCTCCAAGGATAACATATATATATATATATAATAAGTTGTTTATTGTCATTCTCAATCGCAAGTATCAATCATCATCAAACTAACTATTAACAGCATTTACAAAAATATAAATAACTGATTGGTGACGTGTTCTTTAGCTGTCTTGTACGGGCGTGTGGGCTTAGTAAAGCTCATGCAATAATTATCAAAATTGATCATATCCAGTAAAGCTCATGGAAAATAAATAAAAGGATGAAAAGATCAACAATCATCCAGTTACAACTACTATTGGAATGTGGTCAGTCCATGACAATTTCCATGTGCACAGTGGAGATTAATGTTAGTGCTCTCGATGGGCTGGGCTGACTTGTCGGGATTTCAGGCTTGGCTCATGCGTGAGCTGAAATACTAGGCCCGATGTTCAGGACCTAGGCCTAAATTTAAAGCCCATTCACTAATGTTGCTGGGCAGTGTCTAAGAGCCAACTAGCCATGCCCACTTAAGTTTTCAAGTGCATTTTTGTCAACTTCATACATGATGGGTCACACCTAAATAAAGAATGTGGATGGGCTCGGGCCTCATTGTTTTGGCTCATCACAGGCCATTTGAGGATGGACCTGGACTTTACTTTTGGGGCTGGCTATGGACAGAGCTTATCTCGCCCAGAACCCAGCCCCATTGACAGCCCTATTTCTTATAAAAGGATTAGCAACCATCTACAGCCAGGGGTGAAATGGGTTGGGTTCAGGCCGGACCAAGATCAACCTACCTCAATCCAAGCCTACCTGTTTATGAAATGGTGTAAGAATTTTGGCCTGAATCAAAGGTCTGACCCAAGACCTACAGATTCAATTGTAATTGAACTGGGCTCTATATGGTGCAACCCAATCCAGCTTGAATTGAACTAAGCTTCTACAACCCTAATCTTTGAGGGTCCCATAATCAAAACTCTATATTAATATTTTGTTTTGTAATTTTAAGTTGCCTTGAGTTGTCTCATCTGGACTCACCTATCAATAATCTGCCTGATTTTTGAGATAGATGATCATGATGGTGGGGCCAATTGTTTATGCAGCTTGGATGTCCCACACGAGTGACATTTTCGGCGAGAAGACCGAGCTGCATGTACGCTAACTCCTACCCCTGCTCGTCTCTAACCACGAACGGACGGCGTTCAATCACCACAGTTTGAATGCTTTTTTAATTTTTTTGAAAGTTGTAGAAATAAGCATGATACATCATGCACATTCCACATTCAAACAAAACTATCTAAATGAAACACACTGAAAGAGAGAAATCATACACTGAAAGAGAGAGAGAGAGAGAGAGAGAGAGAGAGAGAGAGAGAGAGAGAGAGAGAGAGAAATCATACTGGTTGCGGTTGGACGGAGGGACGAGCGAGCTCTGCTGGTCGGACGGCGAGACGAGCAGAGAGGCGGAGGTCCTCTGGTGGTTGGACGGACGGACGAGCAGAGAGAGGCGGACGGCCTTTGCTGGTCGGACGAGAGAGAGAGAGAGCTATTAGAGAGGTGGAGAGCCGAGAGGGACGAGAGAGAGAGAGAGAGAGAGATTTGCTGGGGTCGGCTGCTGGGTCGGGCGTTTTCTCAAAAGCGGAAAGCGACTGGAGTAGGTTTTTTTTTTTTTTTTTTTAAAATAAAGGTATATAGACCTAAAGGGCGAGTCGGGTTTCGGACCGAGTCGGTCAAACTTGGACTTATCCGAACTCGGCTCGAACTCAGATTTGGGCTGCAAAAAATGGCCCGTCCCGACCCGAACTCAGTTCCGGGTCAGGCCGAATTGCGCAAGTTAATCGGGTTAGCCCGGTTCGTGTACACCTTGAGAACCCATGAATGAAACAGATCCTTGACTCAAGTGGACCACACTGCAGGAAACAGGAGAACCGATTAGGTGTTACCTACATTACACCTTATTGGCAGTTATGGAATAATTGCACAAATCAAGTCTCATATCAAGCATAGCCATGTATGGAATAATTGCACAAATCAAGCCCCACATCAAGCACAGCCGTGTATGAAATAATTGTACAAATCAAGCCCCCATATCAAGCACAGCCGTGTACAGCTCATAGTACATTTCATATGTAGCACCATTTTAGTTGTACAAATATAGCACCATGATTGTTCTGTAAATATACACTATCACTAGAAAATACAAAGCAGACGAGAATATTTTTCCCCTTCTACGTTTCTTATCATGGTATTAGAGCGTCTCGCTCTTCGGGATCTCTAACGTGTCCGTTTCCATGGCTGAACCCAGCCAAACTTCATCCCAACTCATCAGTGATTTCACTTTACCAAATTTCCTAACCGCTGTCGACAACCCTGAAGCAACCTTAGTTCCAAAACTTCTCACCGGCAACAATTACCCCTCATGGAGACGTTCCATGCGTATGGCTCTCAATGCCAAAAATAAACTTGTCTTCGTTGATGGCACTTTAGCAAAACCTATAGATGCTTCCATAGCTACACTGTGGGAGAGGTGCTGCGACATGGTTCTTTCTTGGTTACTCAACTTTATCAACAAATCTCTAAGGCAAAACTTAATCTATTGTCAAAATCCTCTGAAGTAAGGAAAGACTTAGACCACCGATTCTCTCAAAGCAATCACCCGCGGTTGTATTGCCTCAAGCGTGATCTCGTCAATCTACATCAAGATTTCATGACTCTTACAGCCTACTACAACACCATCAAGGGACTCTGGTATGAATTGCACATTATGCAGGGATCTAACTCTTGCACATGCAATGCTCGAGAAAATGCTTCAGCAAAGGAAAATACGGAACATTTATTGCATTTTCTCATGGGCCTTAATGATTCTTTCAACAATATTAGGAGCCAAATTCTAGCTATGGATCCTCTACCCCCCATTGCTAAAGCATATGCTACTGTTCATCAAAAGGAGACACAGCGCCACTTTCATCTACCACTCCTACCCACACCCGACAACACAACCATGACTGTTTCTCACTATTCCAATCCAGTCCACAACAGAGCACGAAATGGCAAGAAGTGTATCAAATGCCGAAAAGAAGGCCACCTTGTTGAGAGCTGCTATGAGATTATTGGATACCCGACCCATTGGAATACCTCCAAGGCTAAGCAGAAGTTTGTTGCCGCAACTGCTCCAACCGTCTCAGCCAATGCAGTATCTTGGACATCCCCTCCTTCCACTGCAAGTGTAATCTCTGACCTCTCCACTGAGCAATATCGACAATTGATGGGTCTTCTTCAGCCAAACCATGTGGATGATTTTTCTAGTACCTCTAGCCTTTTATTACTCACTGGTTCTATGCCCTCCCTGCCTTGGGTCATTGACACGGGTGCTTCAACGCATGTGGCCTCTATGAATTTTTTGCCTCATGCTACTCATGTCACGACTCACTCACAGTCCCTCACTTTACCCACAGGGGCCATGACTCAAGTCACTCACATGGGCAATCTTGCTTTATCTCCCTCTTTTCAGCTCACTAATGTGTTATTTGTCCCTGGTTTTCAATACAATCCTCTTTCTGTTAGTCAGCTTACTAAAGTCGTCTCTTGCCTTGTTTTTTTTTACTCAATCTCTTTGCATTTTTCAGGATCAACACACGAGGAAGCTGATTAGAATGGGTGACGAACGTGGAGGTCTATATCACCTTCGAGCCCCGGGCCCCATTGCTCTTCATATTGACTTTACCGCCCACCCGTTATGGCATTTTCGTTTAGGTCATTCTTTACTTCCTTGTACCCCGAAAGATCTCTCTGATTTGAATAAAGATGCTCATTATGATATTTGTATTCGTGTTAAAAATACTCGTTTACCTTTTTCATTGGTTGAAAATAAAAGTGCAAATCCGTTTGATCGTATTTATTGTGATATATGGGGTGGCTATGCCACACCTTCTCATTCTAGTGCACATTATTTTCTTACTATTGTAGACGATTATTCTCGTGTCACTTGGGTTTATCTCATGAAATTTAAATTAGACATATTTTCTTGTCTCACAATTTTTTTTTCATGATCAAAACCCAATTCCAATGACATAAAACGAATTCGCACCGATAATGGTCAGGAATTTTTAGCTCATCGCCTTCAAAACTTCTTTTCTGATCATGGTATACTTCATGAGCATACTTGTGTTGAAACTCCTTAACAAAATGGTGTTGTCGAACGAAAACACCGTCATCTCTTAAATGTTGCTCGTTGTTTACGTTTTCAAGCTTGTTTACCTATCTCTTTTTGGGGTGAATGCATCCTAACTGCCACGTATTTGATTAATCGTACCCGTCGGTATCTCTACATCATAAAAATCCATATGAACTTCTTTTTCATAAAGCCCCCACTTATGCACATCTTCGTGTTTTTGGTTGTTTATGTTATGCACATGATTTGAACATTCATCGTAATAAATTTTCACCATATGCCTCCCCTTGCATTTTCCTTGGTTATTCTCTTAGTCACTCCACCTATCGTGTATATAGCATAGAAACCAATAAATTTTTTCTTCATGAGATGTTCGGTTTGTTGAGACTGTCTTTCCTTATGCTGACCTTATAGCTTATAACCTCGCAACCACCCCACCCACCGTCCCTACTGTCTCTATCGACCTTACCCATATCTTTCCTGCACTTCCTCCCCAAGAGCATCTTCCTAACCTCACAGATCATCCCAACAATAGCCCTTCTCTTGAACCCGTCGAACCCAACCTTCCCACTGCCTCCTCTCGGCCACACTGTCAGATCATTCGTCCTTCCTACCTTTAAGACCATATCTGCTCAGATCTCCCGGAGCCTTCACGTTCCACTCTCGATCCACAGACTTTCTCAGGTACGGTCTATTCTTTACCTAATTTTCTCTCTTATCGTTTTTTTAGTCCTAACCACTTTGTTTTTCTCACCTCTGTTTCCAAAAATGTTCATGACCCTCACCTTTATTCTCAAGCTGTTCTTGTTCCTCACTGGCGGGTTGCTATGGCTGATGAAATCAAAGCCCTGGAAGTTAACCATACCTAGACTCTCGAACCTCTTCCTCCCAACAAAAAACCCATTGGTTGCAATTGGGTTTACAAAACCAAACTCAGGCTGATGGATCCATCAAACGTCACAAAGTTCGGTTGGTTGCCAAGGGTTACACTCAGGTAGAAGGTTTGAATTATCATGATACTTTTGCTCCAGTTGCTAAACTTGTTATACTTCGTTGTCTTCTTGCTATAGCTGCAGCTAAAAGTTAGTTTTTACACCAATTGGATATTCACAACGCCTTTCTTCATGGTGATCTTGATGAAGAAGTATACATGCATCCACCTCCGGGTTATTGCCCTTAGGGGGAGAAGCGTTTTTGTCGCTTGCACAAATCCTTATATAGTCTTAAACAATCTTCTCGCCAATGGTACTCCAAACTGTCTCATGTTCTTACCTTGACAGGTTTTTCTCAATCTAATGCTGATCATAGTCTCTTCACCAAGACTATGGGCACCGTGTTTACTGTCATCCTCATCTATGTTGATGACATTCTTGTTACTGGCAATGACCTACCGACTATCACTACTCTCAAGAACCACTTGGCTATTGTATTCAAGATTAATGACCTAGGGAATTTGAAGTATTTTCATGGCATTGAAATAACACATTCACCTGCTGAAATTTTTTTCAACCAACGCAAATACATTCTGGACATTCTCTCTGATGTTGGTCAACTTGGTTCTCATCCTGCTTACTTTCCTATGGAGCAGCATCTTAAACTCAATGACACTAATGGTACCCCTCTTGTTGATCCAGCCTCTTACCGCCACTTGGTTGGTCGCTCATTTACCTAACCATTTTACGTCCAGATATTACTTATATAGTCAATCTCTTAAGCCAGTTTATGCATGCTCCTCCTGCGCCCCATCAACAAGTCGTCCTCGGGTTACGTTGGTATTTGAAGACCACTCCCAGTTATGAATTATTTTTCTCTTCAGGTTGCAGCTTCCAATTATCTGCCTATTGTGACTCAGACTGGGCCAGTTGCCCTATGACTCGCCGATCCACCGCTGACTTTGTTGTCAGACTCAGCAATAGCCCCATCTCTTGGCATACCAAGAAGCAATCCACTATCTCTTGCTCTTCTGCTGAAGCTGAATATCGTGCCATGGCCAACACCTCTTGTGAGATTAAATGACTACGCTCTCTTTTTCGTGATCTTACAATCTCTCATTCTCACCCTGCACTACTTCACTGCGACAATCAAGCTGCCATTCACATTGCACGCAGCCCGGTTTTCCATGAACGCACTAAACACATAGAGATTGATTGCCACTTGGTGCGTGCGCATATTCGTGCTGGTCTTCTTACTCCCGCTTATTCACCCACTTCCCAATAACAAGCTAATCTCTTCACAAAACTTTTGGGTCGCGAATTATTTGTTTTCTTTAGATTCAAATTGGGCATTACAGATCTTCATGCTCCAATTTGAGGGGGAGTATTGACAGTTATGGAATAATTGCACAAATCAAGTCCCATTTCAAGCACAACTGTGTATGGATATAATTGCACAAATCAAGCCCCGAATCATTGCACAAATCAGGCCCTATATTAAGCACAATCGTGTATGGAATAATTGCACAAATCAAGCCCCATATCAAGCACAGCCGTGTACAGCTCATAATACATTCCATATGTAGCACCATTTTAGTTGTACAAATATAACACCGTGATTGTTCTGTAAATATACACTATTAATAGAAAATACAAAGCAGACGAGAATATTTTTCTCTTTCTACGTTTCTTATCACACCTTAGAAGGTGTTACCCTTGCCGTGGGGCTCGCCTTGATGATTTTTTGTATATCCACGCCGTCCATCCATTTCTTTGGCCCGTTTTAGTAAGCGATACTGAAAATTATGCATATCTAAATCTTAGGTTGACCACACCATAGTGATTGAGTGCCTCACCATTAAAAGAATTCATACACCGAAAACATTAATACGGTCGCTGTTGTGATAACCAGCTGGATTGAAATTAAGCAACGGACTACATTCAATGATCAAATCTCCATTAATCACAGACTGGGATTGTCCAATCAGCTTGAATTGAAGGTTATGGTTTGTTTGAAGGGTGGATGCATGATTTGGACGGTCTAATTTACGTGCATGCCATGCACGTATAACATTGTAGAGTGCAAGTTCATGGGTGTCATACTCTGAAATAAGTTCCGTTCCATACTGAAATGCGATCAGGACGGTACCACTGGCCACTAGGGTGCATTTTGGATACACGTGTGCAAGATCTGAGCCACTCATCAGATAGTGTTGAAGCTGTCCTAAAAAATAGGCCAGTTCATGGACCAGGTGGATCACAAATGTGTCAGTACTAGATACGTGACCTACTTGACACAGACATGCTACGGCCCCCATTGGCTTATGCCTGACATGGTGTGATTTAATTGGACAGCTAACTACTATTTTTTAATAGGACTTGAAAATAGTTCAGTAAGTGTGAATTAGCATGAATTTGAATCCAAATACAATTACCATAAGTGTGAATTAGCATGAATTTGAATCCAAATACAATTACCATAAAATTCATGTGAATTGGAATTCTTAGTCGTATTTAATAGGAGAAATTTACCACTGTACAACCCATTTACGGCCCATTTTCCAGCTTAAGCCCACCCCTTTTTACCTTACCAGAATAAGCCCCAGCTGTATGGATGAATTACCAAAGGTCGAAAATGCCCCTACCTTTTTCCTTCAAGCGGATCGGCTGGTGCTCGAAGACGAGCGCTGACGCTCCTCGAACTCCGAGTTATACGAACGGTTCAAAAGAAATCAAAGTTACATGGCCCCACAGTTATGTATTTATTATATCCACAACTTTCATCCATATTTCGAGATCAATTCGGAGCATTATCAAAAAAAAAAATTCATATCCAAAGATCAATTGGACCACACCACAAAGAGCGGCGGAAAATTGATTTTCACCATTGAAACTTTTGTAGGGCCCACCATAACATTTATTTTCCATCCAATATATTCATAAGGTCACAAAGACCTGGATGAAGAGGAAAAACAAATTTCATAATGATCCAAAACTTGTGTGACCCCTAAAAGGGTTTCAATGGTAGACGTTCAAAGTAGAATGGTAATGGCGTATGCTACAGTTAGAGATCTAGCTACAAATTATAACCGTAGATATAGATACCAAAATCCGTAGTCATAGAGGATTGTCCGGGGTGGGCTCGCCGAACTTACGGCCCCCAAGCTAGTTGCTGGCCTATCCGGCGGGGCTAGGTCGGTTTGGTGGCCCCTATAGCTACGGATTATAACTGTAGCCATAGGCTGACTACTATGACGATAGTCTATGCAATTATTTATTTATTTATTTATTTTTTTACATGGAGAACTTTATTCTACCTACAATTATCTCATACACATATTTATATAAATATGTATATATAAGCATATAAATTTTTTTCCTCTCTTTTTTTCATTTCTTTCTTTATTCATTTAAAAAGTATATCTTCTAAACCAAAATTAGTTACTCGATGAACCCTATATGATTTTGGGTAGGAGAAGCTACTTTAGCCAACCAACCTAATTATTTTCCAAAATTCCATTAGGTTGATGACCGTGAAATGCATGGAAATGGCCGTGAAGTGCATGGAAATGACCGTGAAGTGAAGGGAATGGACTATGAAATGACCGTGAAATAAAACGGAATCACCGGAAATAATCGTGAAATGCATGGAAATGACTGTGAAGTGAAACGAATTGACTGTAAAATGCATGAAAATGACCGTGAAGTGAAGGGAATTGACCGTAAAATGCATGGAAATGACCATGAAGTGAAACGGAATCGCAGGAAATGACGGTGAAATGAAACAGGAATGCCGGAAATGACCGTGAAGTGAAGTGAATTGACCGTGAAATGCATGGATATAACTGTGAAGTGAAGGGAATTGACTGTGAAATGCATGTAAATGACCGTGAAATGAAACAGAATCACCGGAAATGACTATGAAATGCATGAAAATGACCGTGAAGTGAAGCGAATTGATCGTGAAATGCATGGAAATCACCGTGAAATAAAACGGAATCGCCAGAAATGACTGTGAAGGAGAATTCCCTTTCATTTCACGGTCATTTGCATGCATTTCACGGTCAATTCCCTTCACTTCACGGTCATTTCCATGCATTTCACGGTCAATTCGCTTCACTTCACGGTCATTTTCATGCATTTCACGGTCATTTCTGGCAATTCCGTTTCATTTCACGGTCATTTCCATGCATTTCATGGTCAATTCCCTTCACTTCACGGTCATTTCCATGCATTTCACGGTCATTTCCCTACACTTCACGGTCATTTCCATGCATTTCACGGTCAATCCCGGTGATTCCGTTTTGATTCACGGTCATTTCCATGCATTTCACGGTCAATTCCCTTCACTTCACGGTCATTTCCACGCATTTCACGGTCATTTCCATGCATTTCACGGTCAATTCCCTTCACTTCACGGTCATTTCCATGCATTTCACGGACATTTTCCTGCACTTCAAGGTCATTTCCTTGCATTTCACGGTCAATCCCGGTGATTCCGTTTTGATTCACGGTCATTTCCATGCATTTCATGGTCATTCCATGCATTTCACGGTCAATTCGCTTCACTTCACAGTCATTTCCATGCATTTCATGGTCAATCACGGCGATTCCGTTTTGATTCACAGTCATTTTGCTTCACTTAACGGTCAATTCCATTCACTTCACGGTCATTTTGATGCATTTCACGGTCATTTCGCTTCACTTCACAGTCATTTCCATGCATTTCACGGTCAATCCTGGCGATTCCGTTTTGATTCACGGTTATTTCCATGCATTTCACGGTCAATTCCTTTCACTTCACGGTCATTTCTATGCATTTCACAGTCAATCCCGACGATTCCGTTTTGATTCACGGTCATTTCCATGCATTTCACGGTCAATTCCCTTCACTTCACGGTCATTTCCATACATTTCACGGTCATTTCCCCACACTTCACGGTCATTTCAATGCATTTCACGGTCAATCCCGGCGATTCCGTTTTGATTCACGGTCAATTCCCTTCACTTCACGGTCATTTCCATGCGTGAAAGTGCGTGAAATGAAGGGAATTGACCGTGAAATGCGTGGAAATGACCGTGAAGTGAAGGGAAATGACCGTGAAATGCATGAAAATGACCATAAAATGAAACGGAATCGCCGGAATTGACCATGAAATGCATGAAAATGACCGTGAAGTGAAGGGAATTGACCGTGAAATGCATGGAAATGACCATAAATTGAAACGGAATCATCGGAATTGACCATGAAATGCATGGCAATGACCGTCAAGTGAAGAGAATTGACTGTGAAATGCATGGAATTGACCGTGAAGTGAAGGGAATTGACCGTGAAATGCATGGAAATGACCATGAAGTGAAGGGGAATCGCTGTAATTGGTCGTGAAATGCATGGAATTGACCGTGAAGTGAAGGGAATTGATCATGAAATGCATGAAATTGACAATGAAGTGAAGGGAATTGATCGTAAAATGCATGGAATTCATCGTGAAGTGAAGGGAATTAACCTTGAAATAAATTGAGTTGACCGCGAAGTGAATGAAATTGACTGTGAACTGATTGAAATTGACTGTGAAGTAAATGAAATGGATTTTCGACCATCGATCTGATGGAATCTTGGAAAATGACCAGGTTGGTTGGCTAAAGTAGCTTCTCTTACCCCAAAATCATATAGGGCTGAAAGTCGGGCGGGTTGGTGCTCAACTGTCTTATTAAATGAAAAAAAATAGAGAGAAATAAATTTTTTATATGCTTATACATATATATATTTATATAAATATGTATTAGAGAAAAATGTAGGTAGAATAAAATTCTCCATGTAAAAAATAAAAATTAATTTTTTTTAAAAAACAAAGGGAAATGTGGGCATAGCACGATGGTTATGGCTACGGTTATAATCTGTAGCTATAGGCCTATCTCTAACCTCTTTCCCTATTGTAAATGGCGATTAATTCTCTGGTTATAACTACGGTTATAATCTGTAGCTATAGGGACCCCCCAGCTTTTTCAAAATGATGAAAAAGCAGGGGCATTTTCGACCTTGGCAAATCGTCCGTACAGCTGGGACTTATTCCGGTGAGGTAAAAAAGCAGTGGGCTTTAACGCGTAAATGGGCCATAAATGGGTCGTACAGTGGTAAATTTCTCATTTAATAGTTGCAATCGAAATGCACCGTAATAACAAAATTATGTTTAATAGCCTGAAATTTTATGCATTGAAATTATATTGTATATTCACACGAACTTGAATTTTGCTTAAATAAATGAACTTTAATACTTCAAATAAACTTACATGTGTGACATTTAACAGAATAATTATAATAAGTGCACTAGAAATATATTCTAGTTAAAACGAGAAAATCCTAAATTTCAAGTGGGCCACAAATATAAGGATCCTTAAAAAAATAACTTGCTAATGTATGTATATCACATAGAAAACATTTGGACAGCTTGGATCATTCTATTAATGTGATTTAGTGATGTGGCCAGTAGTTGGACTGTTGGTGGTGTTATAAGTATGCCACACATGCAATGGATTAGTAACCTAGCAACAACTTTGTTACTCACAAGAATCTCCTTCTTAAAAATTGAAGTTATCTACACCAATTCATAGCAAAATAGAGTGATTTCAAAAAGAAAAGAAAAATAAAAGTAAATCTTTTTCTGCCATTGATTCCATTATAACCCCTACTCAACTGAATAATTTTCAAACATATTTTCCATGGCTCCATCTCTAACCTACCATCCAATTGATTGGCTGAGTAGCCTAATTCCTGACCAGGTCATTCTTGTTGTGTGGCCCACCAGACGAATGGCTTGACCACTGCACACGTGTCCTTGCAAGTGCACCTGAACGTAGAGGATTGTACCCGAGCAACTCATTGGGTCAGGCATTGATGTTCACCCAAGGTGATCAGAACCACTCATCCGGTGGGTACCACTTGGGCGGACGTATATAAAAAAATCACATTAATATGGGTGAATGTGAATTGTTACCCTTTTTTTTTTAAAAAAAATTAATGGACTACGGTTTCAAACGCACGTATCCGAGTCATACATCACATGGTGGATTCCGTACATGGGACAAATGCACAAGAGCCAACCACCTGATGAGGCCTATTTTAGACGGGTAAGAGAGAATCATACAAATAGGACATCCTAGCCATTGGTCGGTATGACTTCTTAGAAAGATAGACAGATGGTTATAGGATTTTTTTTTAAAAAAGGTTTAAAAAAGAGGCCAACATAACATTCATTTCTTTCTAAAATATCCACAAAGCCTGAATGGTTGAGATTATCCAATCAATGTAAGTTTAGACGTATCAAAAATTGTGTCCCACAGAATCCGCTGTTTTCACCTGCATAAATAAATAAGCCAAATGAAATTGTTGGATTGGATTTCATTTCCACGTATAATATTTCTTACTCTTTATGTTTTTATTGAGAGAGTAAATTTATAGAAAGACTTTTTAAAATTGATTGACCATTGACCTTTCAACATTTCCACTATTTTCAGCATTAATCAACTTTTAAGGTGTTTTTCACATCCATATTTAGGATTATTCTTGCCTAGACGTCCGCCTACTAAAGTCTAGTGAAAGCACAAGCTAAGCATTTCCATGGAAATCAACCTAAAAAATAAATAGTTACTTTCGTCCATCTCACCAAGTACCTTTATGCGACTGATGAATGAGGTACTGAGACCAAACATGGGTCAATTCCGTATACCTGGATGAGATTTTTCTTTCTAATAGGAGTGAGGAAGACCTAAACCGTCACTTGCGGGAATTGTTGGATGAAGTTGTATGTCAACTTGAAAAAGGGTGAGGCATAATTCTTGAGGAACTCGCATACCAAGGTTTGTAAGATCCTGGGAAGGATTGAAGATGGACCAGTCCAAGCAAGAAAGAGTCTTTGCCTTCAGATAACAAAAGGTGTCTGTTTGCTAGTTATTAAGTTGCCAAATTATGATGAGATTTTCACCCTTTGAAGCAACAAGCAGCTGGAAAACGTGACGTGCCTTAGCACACAACGGCTTTTTAGCTAGTTGTTGCTTGCTGGCGCGTGGGACTTGGGACTTTTTCAGCTCCAATAGCATAGAGTGACTGGGCCAGGCCGAGTTGGAAAGGCTTTGAATATGAGGGAAAGGACAGCGAGAGGAAGAGAGGGAAACCCTGGCCTGATCATCCAATTCACTCCAACAGATGTACATTGACTATTAACCTTTCAACATTTTTATTGCTTTTCACATTAACCAATTTCTAAAGGGTTTTTCAATATCAACGGTTAGGATTTTCTCATTCAAACACTCGCTTGGCAAAAGCAAACACAAAAGAGTCAATATATGCGACAAAATTCAAAAAAGAGGGAGTGGAATTCAGCCATTCCATAAAGTCCAAAACGGTTGTAGAAGCCAAATATATCCGTTGTAGCATTGCCTTGATGATGTAGCTTGTGCTTCAACGTTTGATTTCTAGCAAGATGCTCCTGCAGTCGTCGTTGATGATCATAATCGTCCTCCAGTTTGATCCTTTCCATTGGTCCTAAGATAACAGATCCTGATTAGTTAGTATTGAATCACCATGAATTCAAGATTAATATCTTGCAATTTACAAGCTAGTTGATGACCAAAGGAGGGCCTCACCATGTATGGCTCGGCCCAAAACAATCAGGCAGGTCTGGTCATCTGAAAAGAATGGATGGTTAAAAAAATGACCACCATTAGCATGTGGCCCACCCAGTCCCGCAGGCACAACGTAATAGACTGTTACATAGGTAGGTTGATTACAATCAAGCGTTATCTAATAGTTTATTACATATGTTGGTTTCAATTAATGAGTTTCTTTCTGTCAAAAGAAATTTTCTGGAAAGTGTCGTCTTGGTTCTCGTTGGCAAAAGTAGAGCTGAATACGAACTGAGGTAGCTCGGTTTTGACTTGCTCGGTTCAGCTCGGATAAGCTCGACTCGAAGCTGGGTTCGGGCTGAGCTGAGCTGATTTTTTGAGCTCGAGCTGGCCTGAGTTTGACTCGGTTCAATTCAACTCGAGTTATAAATATATAAGGGTTGCCTGTGTAAAAACTAGAAAGAAAATGCCTGATTTGAAAGCTCGAACTCGAACTCGGCTTGAAAGCTCGAGCTTGAACTTGGCTTGAGCTGCTGACTGAACCGAGCCGAGCCGAACTCGAGCTGGGATAGGCTGCTGGCCGAACCGAACCAAGCTATGCTAAGCTCGACTTGGTTCAGCTCATGTACAGCTCTAGGCAAAAGGTTGTCTGGTAGTATCTGATACACATCCAATGGTAGATTTTAAGTGGGGCCCACTTGATGAGAAGAGTAATGGTATTAGTAGAGGGATGGCTGGTTTTGGTACGCATTGCTTTGTGATTAAGGAGGGACACTTGGATCTTCTTTTCTAAGGTTTTGAGGAAAGGAGGCTATCATCCTCCATGAGTGGAGTGCTAGGATGAACCATACTGCCTCTTATGGGCTAATGGAAGATCTTCCTTCTGCATCAGTAGTGTGTTTCTCTGGCTTTTCTTCTCTCTTGATTCTTGTAAATCTGTGCTTTCTATTTCTACTTGTTGATTCACGCATATGAGAGTTTGAATCTTGTGAAGGAAACCATACAAGAAGCCTACACTACCGTGTACATTTTTGGATCCAAAAGATCAGGCCGATCAACCCATCAGGTGGGGCAACGCATGTACAGGAAACCACAGACAGTTCTAAAAGATGGTGAAATACTCAAGCGAGAACCCCAGGAGGATCATTTTCAAAATGTTGGCTAAGTATAAACCACTAGGAAGCAGGAGCAGGTTCGTGCAACTAAGGTTCAACATACACGTGTGGCCCACCTGATGAGTGAATCAACCCCATTTTCAGGTGACATGGTAGGTGCAACAGATTACATGCAGCTGCAGCTACAATGTCCCACAAATGGTCTTATGTAGACCTGCGTTTGGGCTTGACAAAGCTCACCATCCAAACGTCACTATTGTACAAGTTCCACTTCATTTAACTAATCATACATAGAAAAAAAAATAGAAAAAGAAAAAAGCTTATCATGAGGACGCAGCAGGACTCGATGAGCTCGTGCTTGTAACTTGAATATCCGAAAAAATATTCCAAATAAAGAGCATTTGCCTGGACGGATCAAAAGAAAGGAAGCAAACACAACCCTCCATGTGATAAATTTTCCAAGACAAGCAAGTTCCATGAGCACTTCACTCTAGAAGGCATTATACAATGTTTGGGTAGATGGTATATGCACCAAGAAATCTCCAGATTCAAAGATCTCAGCTATAGGATATTTGGCTTGAATGGGAACCATCGATGTATTTTCTTTCTCAACCATTTCTCCATTGGCTACCTAATTAAAGGTTTGAGATTTTTCCATTAGGGACAATTTTGGTGGATGGACCATGCATAGCGTGGCCCATAAAATCAACATTTTAAATCACTGAAGAAATGGGGCCTACTCCCTTGATCTCTCTGCCAATGCATTGTATAATACATCCTTACCCTATGGTATATACCATACCTTCTTCCTGAGAAAACTCGTGCTCTATGACTTATCTTTTGCATTACTAGATTCCGCTTTTCCGTCTCTGTTTTCTTGAATCTCTTTTTCTGAGTTAAGGAAGAATCCCTTCACGGAAAGCTTGGCTGATTGTATTGCCCTCTTGATCTGTCACACAACTGAATTTCATTAGGACTGCTAAGGAACTAATGAAAATGTGAAGGAATCATGATCTTGCAGATACAGTTTTGACACAGAATCTTGATGGTTTTCCTTCGGTAAATGAGAAGAGCCCCACTGTTGCTACTAGAACAAGTATGATGTTGAAGCCTATTCTCCCTACATGCACCAATGAATTTTTGAGCTATTATCCATACATCAGTGGACCCCACGTGTACACCCTGTGGCCCAAAAATTGGGTTTATCCTGTCATCAGGTGAGTAGTGGGCCACCCATATTGAGTATGTGGATCATTGGTCAATTCCTTCCTGTGCAAGTGGCCAGCCTAATTTTTGGGCCACTTCACATGCATTGCAGGGCCACCTGATGAATGCCAGCATCTCATGTGCGCACTGGAAAGGGTGGAGAGTAGAATTCAGAATCATACTCTCGAGTTATATCGTGTCAACTCAGAACTTACAAGAGTTTTATTTTTTATTTTTTAATTATTATAAAAAAAAAAAACAAAATTATTACAAAAAGAAATTCAAGAACAATTTTTTTTTTTTTTTCCATATAAAAGCTTAATGAGAAACTACCAAAATCGAGAGGGGGGGAGGGGGGGGGGGGGTGCGCTTGGTAACTCAAGAAATGAAACGACAGTAAACAAATCCACAAAACCAACATCTAGAAAGCGAACATTTAGAAAACCAAGACAACTAAGATGCCGTTTGAATGAGTGGATGCGGGCCATGCGGCTTTGCAAGTGGATGTCCATACCCATGTATCTTAAAGTTCTGGACATGGACTTCAATAATCATCATCATCTAAGCCTTATCCCAACAAATTTTGGTCAGCTGCACGACTAATGTTCTGCCACTCCACTCTATTAAGGTATGAGAAAATATGGGAAAAATAACTTTTCAGTTTTTTGCTAATATAAACTGGCACATATTTGAAAACGCTGTTAGTTGTTCTGAAAGTTTGGGGTCAAGGAAGTTTTTAAATACATGGTGTTGCTTCAGTAAAATCAGAACTTGTCAATAGTTTGAAAACCAAGATTTGTTTTTAATCAAATTTTCAGTTATATGTATTACACATCAGCAGAATGTAGAGTTGTATCTTCATTTGGGATCTTTAAGTTGGATTTTATTCATGCATATGTGGGCCCCACATAATGGTTGTACCAATACTATCGAGCATGCTCCTTTTTATCACTGAAAAAAAATTAGGGCTGTCATCGGGCCAGGCCAAGGGTTGGCTTTGGCCCAGATTTTGAGTTGCTGAGGTCGGGTTCAATATTTCCATTTTGCTGGCCAGAGAATGGCCCATTGACAGCCCTAGAAAACATAATTATTTGAGTGGAAGGCCCATGGCAATTACAGATTTAAAGCAATACAGGGTCTTCCATGGCAATTACAGACTTAAAGCAATACAGGAAGACCCGCCCAATCAAGAGAAAGCCCTCTATTCAACATTGACCTCCATTACCAATGCCCAAGAGTTAATAAGCTATTTCCATGACTCTGAAGGCTAACTTCTCCTATTGAAGCGATGGGGACATCATGCACACACGTGCACGCACACCACCCCCCTACGCATATACGTACGCAAAAGGAGGGCCCCACCATCAGTCTGGCTCGACGATGACGTCCAGGGAGGGCCTTCTAACTATAAGACGAAGTTTTGGTTCAAAAGGGTGGGTCCGATAGTCGCCCATCATGGGATCTCATGATCATGACCCACTCGTCGGATTGATGTCATATTTTAGGTTTTGCTTATTGTTATTATTTAGAACATCGTAAACGCTTTGGATTTCTTTGTTTGGTTTTTATTTTAATTTACTTTACCGCCAAGTAATAGATTTTCACATGGTGCGAGTTTTGAGGTATAAGATTTTCCCTATAAATAGGCACCCCTTGTAGTTCTTTTCATTCATTCAAGTTTAATAAAAATTCTTGCTTTATTTTTTTGTTCTTTTCGTGAGTTATGAAAGAATTCAAAAGTGGGTGCAAAGCCCTCCCTTCTTCGAAGGGCTAACTACCGTGGTATGAAGCCACATCTATCCCCATCCGCCCCTACCCTCTTCCATCCATATCTCTCATCTTCTATCATCATTATTGCTTTGAATTTTTTAGCTTTTGCAGCTATTCATCCCCTCTATAGCCAGTTTCCAAAATCTGGACATGTAGGAGAGCTGAAACTTTGGCGGAGCACTACGCCTCGACCTTACGTCGGATCGTCGTCAAACTTGGAGGGATTGGAGGTCTCCCTTGGCCGACCAAGGCCTACATGTCACTTTGGGGAGGCGGGATTCCATCACACGTGCGGCCAGCCCACCCGCACACGTGCGTTAGCCCCGGGTCACCATTTGCATGCAGGAGCTTTCTCCAAGTCAGGTTTTCCTCTGGTTTTTCTCTTTTCATTTATATTTCCTAAACCTTAGCCTTTGTTTGCATTAGCCCTAATTTATTTGCCCCCTTTTTTTTTCACCCTAGGGTTCCTTGAATTGAAATTGGGGAATCCCTTGGATTAGGGACTGATTTTTATGCATGTGTGGTTGATTTCTATTTCCCTTTAACATCGTTTGGTTTATAATTTTTATTGGTCCAGTCCTAGCCTGTGTCGGCTTGAACTCGCATAGATTCCCCTTTTTAATTGAATGATTTGGATTGTCATGTGGGATGTGGAATTTGTGTAACTGTTTCTGAATTGGTATGATCTAAGTCTGAATTATTGCATCTCATACTTAAATTTCATGTCCTGCATCAAATTTAGTATCAAAGCTTAGGGTTCTTATAAGGGAATTCATTACATGTTTAGGGTTAGTTTGTTTGAGTCCATCATGCATTCAGTTCATCATATGTAACTTTTAGGAGTCCATAGTCCCTCATATTAGTTGCTGAAATTTCTGTTAGCAAGAAGTTAGCAATTTACATTACTGTAACTTTCTGTTATTCCTTTATTTTGACAACTATATTGCTGGATTTTAGTAGCACTGCGTAGTTTCCCTCATATAGAGTCTCATAAGATCATTTAGTCCCATATAGTCTTGTAGAAAGTCCTTAGGTGGAGTTGTAAGTTGTACGCCCACACATACGGGTCATGGTTTTGGCTAACACCTTATACTAAACATGGAACAACTGCTAGAGTCACTAAACAAGCTGTCACAACAGATCGAGTCTTGGGGTAAGCGCTTGGAACAAGACATAGATCAACGCTTTGACCAAATAGAGGCCTCCCTTAGGACAAACCCTACCATTAGAGAAGATGGCCAATCTCAAGTAGGTGGCCAGGAGGATAGACCAATGAATGAAGGTGGCCAAGGAATCAGTCATGGGCGTGCACCTGTACCCCCACCCCATGAGGGAAATCAAGACCATTATTTTGAGGGGTACAACATGTGTGGCCTCATGACTAGAGAGAGTGCACCAGAGGCTAGTATAGAGTTACCTACTGAGGCCATTCCGGTAGTGGATGAGTTTTATGATGTCTTTCCTGATGATCTACCGGATGAGTCTCCCCCTAGGAGGGATATAGAGCACACCAGAACATGGGACACCGTAATACCTACAACCGGATTTGCCTTTAATAGTTCTATCGATAGGTCCACAGGTCTCAGTCCTTATGAAGTCGTTACTGGTTATAAACTCGAGAAATCTATTGATGTTGTCCCTATGTCACTGTCCCATAGGCCGTCAGAGCCTGCAGAGTCTTTTGTGCATCACATTCATTCATGGCATCAAAAAATCAGGCAGAAGATCACTACTAGTAATGAACATTACAAATTTTCTGCAGACAAGCATAAATGTTTCAAGAAATTCAATGTAAGGGACTCTGTAATGGTTCGCATCAGGCTCGAGCGATATCCTCCGGGGGCCGTTCGTAAGTTATACGCGTGTAGCGCTGGACCCGTTAAAATTATAAAATGAAACGGTCTCAATGTGTATGTGGCAAATCTTCCACCCTCCATGGGAATTAGTTCTACATTCAATGTGGAGGATCTAGTTGCATTTCAAGGGGCCATTGATGCATTGTCCAGCTTTTTGCCTTATCATCCTGATTCATCAGACCTTTCCTTTAATCCATGGCCCCCTCCCGACCCATTTTCCTAGCCTCTACCTCTCATACCTATCCGTCCCGGCCCATCTTTCCAGCCACTACGTCCCATACCTACCCCTCCTGATCCATTTTTCCAACCTCTACTTCTCATACCTACCCGTCCCGACCCATTTTTCCAGCCTCTACCTCTCATAGCTACCTGTTTTGACCCATCTTCCCAGCTACTACGTCTCATGCCTACCCTTCCTGACCCATTTTCTCAGCCTTTACCTCACATACCTACCCTTCCCACCCCTAGAGAGGAAATAGAGGATATTCTGGACCATCAGATAATATCCACGTCGAATGGCAGGTTTCATAAGTACCTGGTTAAATGGAAGTCACGCCCAGCTTCAAACAGCACATGACTCATTGAGGAAGAACTTCAGAAACTTGATCTTGACATCCTGGATCGGTTCAGGAGTTTTATTACGCTAGTGGCGAAATCGTCGCAGCCAGGGAGAATTGATGAGGACATCATGCGCACACGCGCACGCACACCACCCCCAATGTACGTACGTACGCAGAAGGAGGGCCCTACCATCGATTTGGCTCGTCGAGGACGTCCAGGGAGGGCCTTCTAGCTGGAAGACGAAGTTTTGGTTCAAAAGGGTGGGCCCGATAGTCAAGAAAAGCCCATCATGGGATCTCATGATCATGGCCCACTCGTCGGATTGATGTCATATTTTAGGTTTTGCTTATCGTTATTATTTAGAACATCGTGAACGCTTTGGATTTCTTCGTTTGGTTTTTATTTTAGTTTACTTCACCGCCAAGTAATAGGTTTTCACATGGTGCGAGTTTTTGAGTATAGGATTTTCTCTATAAATAGGCACCCCTTGTAGTTCTTTTCATTCATTCAAGTTTAATAAAAATTCTTGCTTTATTTTTCTGCTCTCTTCGTGAGTTGTGGAAGAATTCAAAAGTGGGTGCGAAGCCCTCCATTCTTCGAAGGGCTAACTACCGTGGTGCGAAGCCACATCTATCCCCATCCGCTCCTACCCTCTTCCATCCATATCTCTCATCTTCTATTATCATTATTGCTTTGAATTTCTCAGCTTTTGCAGCTATTCATCCCTCCTACAACCAATTTCCAAAATCTGGACCTGTAGGAGGGCTGAAACTTTGGCGAAGCACTACGCCTCAACCTTACGTCGGATCGTCGTCAAACTTGGAGGGATTGGAGGTCTCCCCTAGCCGACCAAGGCCTAGGTGTCACTTTAGGGAGGCGGGCTTCCATCACACGTGCGGCCAGCTCACCCGCGCACGTGCGTGAGCCCCGGGTCACCATCTGCACGCAGGATTCCCCTTTTGATTTCTATTTCCCTTTAACATCGTTTGGTTTATAATTTTTATTGGTCCAATCTTAGCCTGTGTAGGCCTGGACCCGCATAGATTCTCCTTTTTAATTGAATGATTTGGATTGTCATGTGAGATGTGGAATTTGTGTAACTATTTTTGAATTGGTATGATTTAAGCTTGAATTATTGCATCTCATACTTAAATTTCATGTCCTGCATCATGAAGGTTCAACTATTTCTTTCCTTCCAAATGACCCCAAAGAACTACCATAAAGAAAAGTCTCCATATGGTCTTCCCGTTTATGGCCCCAAGCTACCACAAGGAAATCAATGTACCCCATTATCGACCAAGCGGCATTGAAATGACTAAATCAACCCCATCTACTATAGCAAAGGGGCAATGGAGAGATGATTAACATTTTCAGCATTCGTCCAACACAAACCATTAACATTTTTTTGGGTCCCTACCCATGGCTCAATGGTAGACTCAGTGCGTTTCAACACTGAGGTAATGGGTTCAACTGCCCATTCTGGTGTGTGGGTGTGAGCGTACACGTGTGTAAAAAAGAAAAAAAAATGAAAGTTCCTGCATCAAAGATGATTCACCATTGAGAGCCTTATGATGATCGACCATCCACCCAAATGCAATGACACATGAAGGAGCCTTCTACTTCCCCCATCCAAGCCGAAGGGACGACATTGTCACCTGAACCCAAAAGTTTTGAAGTAAAGAGACTTGACCGAAAGTTTCAGTTAGGATCCCACAATCACATCTCCTATCATTTGTATGATGCTCAATCATAATAGAGTTAGCATTCCTATAAGACATGGAAACTCTTCCTCAACTTCATTTAAGTTGCACCTGGATGCCAAAGCGGGTCATCACCACACCATTTATCTTCCCAAAACCTAATCACCAAAATGTTTCTGAGTTGAAAGCCACTCCATAAAGGGCAATATTTTAACGACAAAGTTGTTCTCTGAATTCTAGAGCTCAAATATCTTGATGTTCTGGGAGTACTACTCCCCATCTCCCCAAATGCATACATTGACAGAATCACTCTTCTTAGTGGGGCCATCTTCTTGTCATCGGAAACCCATAATCATTTTACCTAAACGACTTTATTTAATTTCTTGAAGAATTGTATACCAGCGCCTCCTTGAGAAACAGGTTTGCACAGCTCCTTCCAAGACAATGGATGGATTTGTGCTCTTCCTTCGATCCTTTCCAAAGAAGTCCCCTTGGATTTTTCCAATCAAGTGAAGACACTTGTAGGACAATGAAAATGTGATGAAGTATACAGGATTTGCAGCCATGGCCACCATAATGAGAGTCAGCCAACCACCCAAAGATGAATATCCTCCTTTCCATTCATCTAGCCTTCTTTCATTCTTTCCACAACCTATTCGATGGGAATCCCACACAAAGTGGAAAACCAGGAAAAGTAGATGGCGGGATCATGCCTTGTAGCACCTTGACAACATAGTTGTCCAATTGGATACCAACCATTTCAATCTTAGAGAGGTTTACCACCTGTCCTAAAACCACTTTGAAACATCTTAAATTGCATCAAAGATTTGAAACATGCTCCCTCCTGACCTCACAAAAGATGAGCATGTCATTAGTAAAATTGCAGTTAAGACACATGGGGTCCAACATTCCAGCCTGACTGTCACTAAAACCGTTAATTAATCCTTCCACCATAGCCTTCTCTAACATCTTCCTTAAAGCTTCCACTGTAACTACAACGGGAAATGGCAAGAACAGATCCCCCTGTCTAATCACTACGGACCTACTAAAATAACCTGTCAAAGAAACATCAACCAAAACATAAAATTTTGCCAAACTAAAAAAATTCCCCACATTATTCCTCTCCAATTTACCCAAAACCCCTTACTTCGAAACAAATAATCTAAAAAAACAAATGATCCACATTATTAAATCAATTTAGCATAAAACACTCAGCTTGACTTCTCAATGCTTGTAATCAATGCATTCATGACTCATGAGTGATGAATGCTCCATCTAAGGTCTGCCCGCCCTTAGAGAAAGTGGCTTGGAGAATGATACGGTGGCTTCAGTCACCTGGAAGTCCGATGACTCAGCAGCAGAACGGAGTTAAGTTTTTTGTCTGGTGGATCTGATCTATCGTTAGTGGGCAATACATACCAATAAGTTCGGAGAAGTAAAGTGCATAAGAGACCAATCCTTACTAGAGTTTGCAATGGCTAGGGACCATCAGATTGTGCGAAAACTAGCCCCCTGCTATATGCTGTGCGGGGAAGTGCACTGAGTCTTAATGTGAGCACTTCTATGATAATTTTATGCATGCCTCCAGTTAAGCTTAGAGGAGCTACATGATACTCACGTTGCCTACGATGCTTGATATGCATGCACTCAGGAATTCTACATGTGACATATAAATAGAACTGACTAGATTGTGCAGCCCAATGTTGCCAAGTCACAAACCCAAGATCCCATTGGTTGAACAATTCTAAGCTCTGATTATTGGACACTTGTTTGTGGAAATAGGAATTTGGATAATTTTCATTTCTAACCATCCAAAAAATAGGAATTTGCAAAAGGCCACGTTTCAAATTACAAGTAAAGTCTTTACAGATAAAAAGGCATTATACATGATAAAACACAATGGTTGATAAACAGTCATGACGTGTGGGGCCCATTGTAAACATCTAATTTGTCCATCATGTGTTTCCCTTGATGCTCTCATATGGACCCAAAAAAACAGCTTGATTGATCATCAAACGGACCACATGAGAGGGAAAGATGGGGCATCCACCATTAAAAACTTCCATATTGCACTCGGGGCCCATAGTGATGGGTGGAGGACATCCAAGCCATCAAGTGTGTGCATGCTTTGATGCTCTCCTAGGGCCGAAAAAAAGTCCTTTTTAAGTGATTTGCCAACTTTGGTGGGATTTATTGCCCCAAGCTCTATGTGGTGTGAATACCTACTTTATACATTGTAAACACTTTACAAGTTAGCCAAACACAGAATCTATTTACCTATAAACAAATCTACTTAAAAGCCTAACAGAATAGCATGTGAACAACTTACACCTGAAACTCTTTTCAGGTGTAAAGTGTTTATGACTTAAAATTTTATAGGCATCCAAATGACCCTGCTGAATACCTTGTCTTAACTGGGACATCATTGGATTGGAACGATTAAGTATCCAACAGATCTACGAATGCATTTCGATGACCCAATCCACACAGTTCCACATACTTGTTGACACCATGTTGTTACCCTTCTTTTTGAAGGAGTGGGACATGAAATTAAAATTGCCACAGATAGAAATCCACTTACACCTCAAATTCCGATCGTTAGGGTCATACATGATTGTTGCCATTCCCACCAACAATGAAAATCTTTCAATCCAATTGTCGTCCTTACCAAAAGCATTCCAACCCCCCAAAGAAAAAATGATAGATTAAAAACCATTTAATATTTCAAATAATTAAACAAAATACAACCACAAATTATTTTTATATCTCTGACTAAGCTAAAATTGTCTAAAACCAAAAAGAATAAGAAGGAAGAATGCATCTAAAAGAGCCAAAGAAGTCTCTGTAACGTGTATGGTTGGTCACAGTGACTCACCTAGTGCTAGTAAGTTACTGAGGTGTCAAATAAGTGGGGTCACACGTGTAGCTTGGGAGTTAGATTGTTTGTTAGTAGGTGAGTAAGGATAGGGGTTGTTGCTTTAAAATAGGTCAGTTTGCTATTGAGAGGTTAATAGAGTCTATTGCTTTAGAATAGGTCAATTGTTGTTGAGAGGTTAATAGAGCCTGTTGAGAATAGGTCAAGTTCATTGAAGCTTAAGATGCATATAAACAACTCTGATGATCATTGAAAGGAATAAGAAAAACGTTGTCTCTCATATTGATTTAGGGGGGTTGACCCCCTCGAATTGGTCATTCTTATGTTTATAAGGCTGGATTCTAAAGGTATGTTACATCTTTAGTATCAGAGCGGACTATCCTACCATTGCCGATGGTACCAGAATTTCTCAATCGGCAGAGTCTGTGAATCAACTCCAGGAAACTCCATAGTCACATCGGAGAATCCTCGACAACTTGGTTCGACAATTGAGTTTCCTAGCTACTAGCTATGAGACTATCACCTGTAATCAACAGTGTGAAAGAGAAAAGCCTTCTATAGGTCGCTCGATCAATCAAAGGTTTGATAGCTTCCGCGCTAACACAATGGGAATCCAAATTAGAGCAATTCGGTTAGACTTTCCAAATTTGACAAGAACGATCCTTCCGAGTGCCTCTACAGGGCTCAACAATTCTTCACCTACCACCAAACATTGCCCCAACACTGATGGTTGATTACTTCCTTTCACATTGAAGGTAAGGCTCTCCCTTGGTATAATTGGATGGAAAACTCAGGAGCATTGACAAGCTGAGGTGCCTTTGCAAAGGCACTTGAGACTCGATTTGGTCCAACCAAGTATGACGCCCTTGTGGAAGCCCTCACCAAACTCTGTCAAATCGATGATCGTTGATGAGTACCAGACACGATTTGGGACACTTGCAAATCGAACAGAAGGGTTGATGGAATCCTTTCTGATTAGTCGCTTCCTAAGCAAGTGGTCTCAAGGATGACATTCGACTCAATGTAAAAATGTTCAAACTTGCCACCTTATCAACGGCCTTCAAGTTAGCTCGAAGTCAAGAAGAGAAGGTCAACTATAGACACCGACTAAACTGAAACGATGGGAGTCATGCCGTTGCAGACCTTGGTCTTGGACCAACGGTTGCAAAGAAGCTTACTGTATCTGTGAAACGACTCACCCAGGCGGAAATGAAGGAATGTCACGACCGAGGATTATGTTACAATTGTGATGACAAATAGTCACCTAGACACGGGTGCAAAGTGCAAAAACTCTTAATTCGTTAATGGAGTAGGGTGTGATGATGTAGTAGCGGAGGATGAGAAAGATGCTATGGAGGAGTCCAACATGGAGGATGAACCAAAGGTGACACTAGAAATATATCTACACGCCATTGCCAGTGCTCCCACTCCTCAGACTATGCGAATGCAAGGTAACTTTAAAAAACTAAAGATGGTGGTGCTGATTGACACCGGCAACACCCAAAACTTCCTAGACATGGCAATAGCCAAGAAAGCCTGACTATCCATTCTCTCTGGTGGACAATTCAATGTGATTGTTGCAAATGGGGAGAAGTTAGCCAGTCAAGGGAGGTGTGATGGGATCACGTTGTCACTGTGAAGCCGACCCATAGCCACCGACTTTTACTTGTTAGCGTTGGGTGAGCGTGATGCTATTCTGGGAGCTCACTAGTTGAGAACCTTAAGGCACTGGGACTTCTCTAATTTCTCCATGCAGTTCAACCTTGAGGGAAGGCTCTACAAAATACATGAAGAATTGGCATCAGACCTGGCAATCCTTAACGAGAACAGGCTCAAGAAAGCCATTAGGTCAAATAAAAGCCTTTAGAATCCAAGGCCCCGTAAACACGAGAATGACCGCTTCGAGTGAGTCAACCTCCTTAAACCAAAATGAGTGACAACAATATTTTCTTATTCCTTTCAATGATCACCAGAGTTGTTTACATACATCTTAAGCTTCAACAAGCTTGACATGTTCTAAAAAAACTCCATTAACCTGTCAACAACAACTGACCTATTGTAAAGCAACACACACTCCATTAACCTCTCAACTGCAAACTAACCTATTCGAACAACCCATGTCCTTACCTATTAACAATCAAACACAAACTCCCAAACTACACGTATGACCCTTCTTATTTGATACCTTTGCAACCTACTAGCACTAGGTGAATCACCGTAACCAGCCATACAAGTTACAGTCTCCCATTGCTACCCAAACTTTTGATACATACATCCCATTTATATATACCTTTGGAGCAGGATAGTCTTCTTTTGGGACCACTCAGTTACACAAAGCAGACAAAAAGGGGCGCATGCATAAAAATGAGAGGGTCTAATATCAATTCTCAAAAAAAAAAAAAAGATGCATACAACAGAATCCAAAATGTATTTTTTAAAATAAATAAAAAAACAGAAATAATTTGAAAGTTGGATAGAGTTGTAAATACTGACAGGATCGAGGACATTAGGATTGGGACCGTAGTCCGCTGTTAGAAGGAAATAAGCAGCGGTTACAGTAGCCACCATGGTCGTTCGCCTCACCAGCTTCTCCGTCTTCGGATCCATTTCTTGGGGTCTGACGATAACAACAGTCAGCACACGCTTCTTTCCTTTTTCTTTTCTTCGTGTGCTTCTTTCCCTTTTCTTTTCTTCTTCTTCTTCTTCTTCTTTTGAGGGTACACCGATACGGCCAGCGGCAGGGGAAGCGGATTGCGTCTTACCCTCGCCCGTACGATAATCCGTACGCGCAGGGATCTGTAGGGCCCACCGTGATTTAATGGTTTTATCCACGCCGTTCATCCCATTTATCAGTTCATTTTACGGCGCGATTTTAATAATAAGGCAGCTCCACAGCTCCAGTGGACCACACCAAAGGAAGCGGCAGTGATAATGACACCCGCCGTTGAAACCGGGCCATCGTGATGTTTTTTTTTTACCATTCAAACTATTAATGAGGGTACGTGTGAAAACACAAATATTAGCTTGATTAGAAACTTCTGCAGCTCCCAAGAAAATTTTAATGGTGGGCGTTTAATCCCCACTTTGTGGTCCACTTAAGCCTTGGTTCCCCCTCATTTTCGAGTGCATACCATAAAATTATCTGTAAATATGTATGGACGGCGTGGATAGATATTTACATCATGGCGGGCCCCACAGAGCCCTGGCCGGGCGAGAAAGTCTACTCGCAACCGTCGGGGATTGGGTATACCCCACCAATACCTAGCTAGAGACGGACGGTCCTATTAGGTGATGATCCCAAAAATGAAGTAGATGGAATGCTTAAGTAGACCACACCACAGGAAACAGTGGGGATTGGATGCTTACGGATGAAAATCTCTTGGGGGCGAGAGAAGTTTTGGATCAAGCTGATATTTATGTTTTTCCCTTCAGTCAGGCTGTATGACCTTATGCACAGGTTGGATGGAAAATAAACATAACGCTTGTGGTGTGGTCACTCCAGCCTTTAATCTGCTTTCTTTTTACGTTTGAGCCCTAGAATGACCTTTCAAAATGAATATACGGCTTGGATAAACTACATATATCATGGTGGCCCCCATAGAACCCCCGACCGGACCGTCAGTCCCTATCCAGTATCCACTCGCAACAGGCCGGCTCGTGCCGATTTAGCACGTGGGTTCGAGATCCGGGTCGTTCATCGTGTGGGCCACACGTTTGGCTAGGTGGGTGTGTGTGTGTGTAAGAACGGCTAGGAAATCAAGTGTGGCGGTTGAGGCCCATGATTCCTTAATCAAAACCATGGACACGATTCTCGATGCACTGGGAATCTTCTCGATTGAAGGAAGCCGAACCTTCGTTACGGCAGATTTTTTTTTAAAAAAAAACCGAAACGTCAGACGTTGGAGGGTTAGGATCTCCAAATCTAGGGGATTCACTGAGCATCTGCGAAGTAAGGCCCACCAGTACATGGTGCAGATCAAGGGCGTGAATTGGGAACTGTCCCGCCTGCTCCACCCGACCCTACGTGGTGGGATGTGATTGGTTGGCTGTGGGCTACACTATAATGTATGTGTTTTATCCACACCGTTCATCCATTTTGACAACTCATTTTACGGCATGGACCCAAAAAAAAAAATCAGGCATATCCAAACCTAAGGTGGACCACACCACAAGAAACAATAGTAGTTGAACACCCACCATTTAAAACTTACGGGTACTACAAAAGTTTAAAAGCTTCTTCGGGCCACAAAGGTTTTGGATCAAGCTGTCCTTTTATCCAGGTATGTGTGACCTAATCAAGAGGTTGGATGACAAATAAACATTAAGGTAGACTCCAAGGTGGATTTTAAGGATAGGTGTTCAAATAATGTTGTTTTCCTTTGATGTAGTCCACCTAAGATTTGGATTTACTTCATTTTTGGGTTTATGTACTAAGATGAGCTGGCAAAATGGATGAACAACATTACATCGTGGTGGAGCTCACATAGCACTGATGAGTACGCTTCAAACATGGTTTGGGTGGGCCATCTTTGATGGCAGCTTGTCATCCAATTTCAGAATCAAAATTGAGTACAGGCAGAGGCAGTATCTGATCCAAAGACAGTTGTAAAAGAAACACAAACCAGTAAAATCTTCAGCACTCTAACAGTTAGTTTTCACTGAATGGGCTCTCGAGCAACCATCCTAACGAAAGATGGAGTTTGCAAAAGTGCATTTAAACATTCAACATGAAACGATTTTTTTCTAATCATCTATTTCTTTCATTGTACATTTGTGGCCATATAATGAGTGGCAATTCACCTAGTTGGTGAACTTCCCAAGCATGCTGAGCATGTGCCAAGAGTGCTATTTCACCAGAGTTAAAGATCTCCCTTACCCCTCAGAAATCCGTCAACGCAGATACTAAACATGGAAAAGAACGAGTGTCAATGCACTTTGTTTGTCTTTAAAATTGATTTCCATGAAATAAACTAAGGTTTATTTGAATTGCAGAAGAAAGAAAAGAAAAGAAAACTAAAATTATTTACCTAATCATTACTCTCAAGAGCATCACTAAACATAGATCCTCATGGATTCTATTTTTAGAAGACCTGTTCAGATAACAAGTGAAAATTTCATATTCCTCTCACAATGATTATTTAATTTCTTGTGTCAAAAAATACTATGGAAAAGTCTAATTACTGCTATGTGAAATACCCTTCTATTGATAGTAAACAATATATATAATACATAATTACTATAATTTTCTTTTCTTTTCTTTTTCCACTATTCAAAGAATCACATATAACCAGCTTGGATGGTGGAAACGAAAATAAAACAAAATTGTAATAATTATCAAACGATGATTTCCAAAATTTTCCACAACCACAAATATCCATATCCCATTTTAGAGGTATTATTTACATTACAAGTGAAAATTCAAATAAAACTCTCCCAAAAGTTACATCGTATTTTATGATTGAAATTTTAACCATAATGTCTGGACAACGATTGCACTTTAAAATTCAATATTTCCATTGCTATCCAAACATGGTAAAAGTATTGTGGCAAGAAAAGTCATCCATTTCTTTCTTTTCTCACTGTCCAAATCAATGACCACTACATAATGGTATCTTAGATTATCATAGAAATGCTTAGAAATTAGTTTTTTTGAGAATAAATCAAATAACTACTTTTTCAAGAAAAAGTTTGATAATTCTAGGTCTATTTCGCAGCTACCTTTTACCCTATAAATAACCAAAAAAAAAAAAAAAAAAACACCAATATCTAATGAGGAAAAAAATAAATAAATTTCTCAAGAAATCCTTGCTTGCAAACAGCCCCTAAACGTCCACCAATTTTGTAGTTTAAAAAAAAATAAAAAATAAAAAATCTGATATATTTTTCAGCTTACAATCAATCGACATGGGACCCACACTTTGAACGGTTTGATTTCGTATACACCATTTTATTGTAGTTAATCATAACCTCAGGGTGCCTTTGGATGCACCATCGAGTCAAATTGCAATAATCGGTCTAGCAAATTGGAAATGTCCAACGTGTAATAGCCTCAGTATTAACATAGAGGGATTGGGCTCCAAGTAGCAATTGCACTACTTTTAAATGGGACTTGAGAGGCCATGCTCCTCGGGTCATTTCCTCATCCCTCAAACTGACAGTTTACAATTCAATTCACTTGTGCATCCAAACACAGCCTAACATTTCCATTTGCCACACATTCCCTCTCATGCCTAAATTAAAATATCCGTACCCCTCATATGTGAAATGGGATTGTCAAATTGCCGATTTCACGTGCACTTTCACGCTCGTTGTTTTCAGCAATCTCCTTCAGGCTAGACCATGCTTTCCTCCTACGTTTGCTTGATCCGCTGGTGGCTTTTCCAGTTTCCATCGACGCCGAGCTGTTTTCATTTCCAACCGTCTTTTTCGGTCCTGATCTGCACCGCTTCCATTTCTTTTCCACGGACAAGGCACTGCCTACTCTCTTAAATGGCGTTGCCGGGCTGTTTTCTATAGTAATCTCTCCAACCGCTTGATCTTTCTCTTTCTTGGGACTTTTGGACTTCGATTCTGAAAGTGGGTTCGGCTTCAAATAGATAATCTCCGCTCCAGTTGCTGTATCTTTCTCGGGGATGATGGATTTTTTATCTGTGGAGCTGACCTGTTTTGAATCTGAAATAAGTTTCGGCCTTGAAGCGAATATCTCTTTCATGTGGCCTTCTGGGGTGCCCCTATGAAGGCTCTGGTGTGAACAGAAATGGCACGTGTAAACGACATTGTTCTTTGAAGGAACACATGATTTCTTGTGGCGCTGCATCTTGGCTGTGTTCTTTTTTATTCGGACGGTGCAGTTACGGCCAGGCTGAAGGATAGTCTCACATCTGTAGAACATTTAGCAGTTAGTAGGGCATTGAAAAGCAAAGAATGAAGACTTTTTAAGTGGGAAATGTTATTCTTTACAGGTGGGGCCCATGATCCAGCAATCAAGGCCATCTATCAGATGGGCCACCACATGAACGATCGGTAATGTTGCAAGAAGTTGCATCTGACAATCACAGCCATCCGGTTGAAAATTTTCCTGTTGTATATGGACCATGTGCTATACTCACTTCTAACAACAAGTCAAAAGATCAAAGAGGGAAATAATTCCCAATACAAACAGCCTCGCAATGAACACCTTCCTTGGCTAATACACCTGCAACGGAATCCACCTCTCTACAAAAGTGGTAAAGGAAATGTTTGGCCTGGAAGCAACGGCCAGGGTTTCGTTGAACAAATTCATTAAAATCAAAGACTACTAGTCTTAGGAGAGAACATTCAACAAGTCTACTTCCACCACCACCTCTCCTATAAAGTTCCTAGGAAAGATCCCGAGTAAGGCCCTGTTTGGTTGCCACTTCAAAATGATTTCATCTCATTTTAGTAAACACTAATTACGCATTAGAGATCGTATAAATTAGAGGCCAAGTTCCCTATTCGCTCCAAACAGAGAACTTCCCTCTTTGGACTAACTTTCTAGATGCGGGGCTCGTGGTTGGTCTATCCAAGCCATTGATCCGACGGCCTCCATCATGGACAGACCATTCCTCCAGATCTCCCAAATTAGAAGATCGTAGCCATCAAATCTTTTGTCTTTCCTCCAACGAATGTGGTTTGCTTGTGCATTTCTTCTAAACCATGTATTTGCATGCCAATAGCAGGAAGGTTAGAGTTGAACAATTAAGAGGACATTCCGGGAATGGTCCATCCATGATGGGGGACCTTCAAATCAATGGCTTGGACCGAACAACTATGGGCCCTACATCTACAAGATAGGTTCCGGACAGCAAAGTTCCCTGTTTAGCACAAATAGGTAACTCGGCCTTTATAAACTATGGGTTATCAAGATTACTTTTCATTTTAACCCTTACCAAAAATGTCTAATACATTAATACTAGTAACTAAAATTCGATGAACTCATTTTAAGTGGCAACCAAACAAGGCCTAAGGGTTCCTCACTTCAAGCTTCACAGGCCTCTCCCTAACCACGTGGACACAAAAACACATACAAAAGACACGGTTCTTCTCTCAACGCCCCATTCATTCCACAACTCCTTGCATTACTAATAGAAGACTTAAAAAAGTTGAAATTCCACACACTAGACATCAATTTGTGGGCCAACAATCAAATGGTTGGGGTTTCTGGTGGCACAGATATATATTTTTTTTACTTGTTCCCATCCATGGAGGGGCCCACCAAATGAACAATCTGGATCACCACATGTGGCAATAGGGCACACACATGAAATTGAAAAGTCAATCAGGCCAGTCCCATAGTGCATGTGCCTTGGCCCAAGAATCAGGCCAGTCCAAGGCATCTGCATGGCAGGCCTACCTGACTCAAACAACAGAGATGTTTCTTGCACGTGCCAACTTGACATGTGCAGTGGCATGTAAAGGTGTTGTGCTTGTGTGTGGAATTATTAAACCTAATTAACATCATCTCATCATCTAAGCCTTATCCCGGTTAATTGGGATCGGCTATATGAATCCTGTTCCGCAAGGGCCAAAACTTAAGGCCAATCCCTGGTGCAAGTTTTTGAATGTTACATTGTTCAGATTCATGATGGCATGAGTTTCATTCCGGTTGCCAACCCAACAGAACCCTCCTTTATCCAAGCTGGGTTGCAGCAATGAGAGCACAAAACTCCCAAAGGCGAAATGTAATAGACTATTACATAGGTTTATTACAATCAAGCGCTAAGTAATAGTCTATTACATAGGTTGATTACAACAACCTAGTTGATTCAACGAGCTAAATATCAAACCTAATCAATCATCCCGA
The DNA here is from genome assembly GCF_029962835.1 of Magnolia sinica. NCBI lineage: Eukaryota > Viridiplantae > Streptophyta > Magnoliopsida > Magnoliales > Magnoliaceae > Magnolia > Magnolia sinica. The sequence continues at coordinate 68,307,613 of NC_080589.1, read as the reverse complement.
AAGATCCACTCACTGGGGTTGAATAATGCATGCTCCAAGATCAATATTAATTTCTGTCTTCAAATACATGCAGGTCCAATATGTCCATGTCAGAGTCTTATTTTATTTGTTTTATGATATTATTATTATTTTTACTATTATTATTATTTATTTTATTTATTTGGGGGGGTTGTGGTATAGAACAAGATCGGGTAGTACCAAATCCAAGTCGACTCGTATTGGACTTGTCCGAGTCTTAAAAGCATGCTTTCGAAAGTATACCCAGGTCATGTTATCTGCACCATTTGTTTGTTGCGTCCTACCTTGGAAGGACCAATCAAACCAAGCCCAATTAAAATGCAATCTATCAAATCAAGCCCAATTAAAATGCAAGTCTATCAAATCAAGCCCAATTAAAATGGAAAATAATCTCACCCTTGGCAAGTAAAGAACGATGAATCAATCGGAATTCCTGTGGCCTCTGCATTAGCGGCCAAATGGTGTCCAAACAGAGCACCCAAGGGAGGTATAGAAACTTCCCCACCTGCCCAAATAGCCAGCTTCTGCAGATGCTGTATCCTCAAGATAGAACTGACACCTTTGGATCCTTTGACTTCTTTTTTCCCACTGCTCTCCTCTCGAAGATTAGCAAATTGATATCCCGAACCAGGTGTCGATGCATTTCTGGCTCCCCCTCTCTTTGCCATATCTCTGAATTCCAAAATAATATCACATGCGAGTGCAATTTATAGCCTGACACTGCTGCTTTATCCTACAAAAACCATTTTATCCAAACATTTTAGAGTACTCATATTAATGGTAAAAAACCAAATTTTGGATGAAAATGACATATTGATATCAAAACTAATATCCAAAAGACCATCGCTTAAAAAAACTAAAAGAATCAAAGTCTTGTAGAGGTATCTTGTCAAAATTCGACATGACTAGGGTTGCAACTCAACCCGGAGCTTTCCTTAACACAGCCTCTTAATTGTTGGAGAAGATCCGGTCCTACTTCTTCCACTAAAGTCCCACTTGTTTGTGATATTCGAGAAGTTTAAGACATTGGACACATTGAGAATCTCACCTTGCATGAAATCAGTCCAACCTTAGGTGACGCCATTAAAATTCAACAATAAAATATGATGTGACAATGATGTAACCCAATGAAAAAGAGCCATGTGCACATGTCAAATACCGAACCTATGGAGAAAAATAAAGATTCTCATGCGTACAATGATGAATATATGCTTTTTTCGCCATGGAATGTGGATCCCATAACAAGCGCATAGACACTTTTTCAATGGGTCATGTCATTGTTACATGTGTTCGTGTAACTCCTAGTATATAGTTTAAGTCTACTTTCCCTCATCTTGTTATCTATTGGTGCTACTCCTAAATTCCCTTGAATGCATCCATTCCTAATTTTATCCTTCACTATTTGCCACTCATTCAACTCAACAACCTCATTTCAGCTACAACTACCCAACGTTGGGCAGTTAAGAACCTCATTTCTTAACAACCTCTTTCTAATTTACACTTTTTCGCAGTGGATCCTACGTCTAACACGCGCACATGCACTTTTTCAATGGGTCATGCCATTGTTACACGTGTTCATGTAACTCCTAGTATACAGTTTGTCTACTTTCTGTCTTTCCCTCATCTTGTTATCTATTGGTGCTACTCCTAAATTCCCTTGACTGCATCAATTTCTAATTTATTCTTCATTATCTTGCCACTCATTCAACTCAGCAACCTCATTTCAGCTGCACACATATCCTATGGACATGTTCTTTCTTAACTGCCCAACATTCTGTCCTCTAAAGCATGACTCTGTCTTATAACCATCCTACAAAATTTCCTTTCAGCTTGAGTGGTGCATGACGATCACATAAAACTCCAGAAGCACATCTTTGTTTTTTCCACCCACTTGAATTCTATGGGCGACATCCTTCTCAATCTCTTTAATCTTATGAATTATACGATTGTGTGATTTAGCCAAAGATGAGGTTTCCATATTGGGATTATAATACTAGCTTCATATGTTCCTTTTCTTATTATGAGGCAGAGGGACAACTTCTATAAAAGAATGTCATTTGTTCCTTTTAATTTCCTTGTTGCTTATATTAAATTGCTTCTCCACGTTACAAGCATCTTGAATATGTAGGCCCACTTTTGTAGGCAACCTGATAATTGGTGTAGCTAAAGAAACGGCTCGAAGATTCATCCAGATGGGGCTCAACCCTAGTGTGCTAAGGTATCTTATGTGATTATAAAATTTTAGGATGCCACAAAAATAGGCATATCCAATCATCAAATGGGCGAAGCTGCAGAAATCAATGCACACCCAAAGCCTTAACTATAGCGTGGTTCACCCACATAATGGTTGAATCCACACCGTCGAAAACAAAGGCCAACGGTGACCCACCTAAGAAAATCAAGCCTATCCAACCAGCATGTGGGCCACGCCATAGAAAACAATGCATAGCCACTGAAACACCTCCAGTGAAGCATGGTGGCCCGCGTGATGGTTGGATGGGGTTTCATGCCATGCCATACACACACCACAACAGGTCCACCCCCACCCCCCCACCCCCCCCCACACACACACACACACACAAAAATAATAATAATAAAAATTTTTTGTTGTAGAACAATCCCATCCCACAACATTGCTAAGGACCTGTTTGGATGCCTGTAAGTCGGGTAAAATGTAAGTGATTTACAGGGAAGCCACTTAAAGGTGGTGTTTGGGGGAGGAAATTCACCTGTAAGTCACTTACAGGCAAATCTTCCAGGAAACTGCAGGGGGCTGGGGTAAGAAGTCACTTCTCTGTAAGTGACTTACAGGCCCAACGTTCGGATTTTTGAAAAGAGGGAAAGGGGGAGAAATGCACCAACAACCAACCTGCAATCAGCTCCAATCTCTCTCTCTCTCCCCTACCTGCAATCAGCTCCAATCTCTCTCTCTGCAATCGGCTCTCTCTTTCTCCCTACAATTGCCGCGCGCCTCTCCGGTTGCTAGGGTTTCAAGAGAAGCGGATTGCGTCCTACCCCCACCCGGACGATAATCCGTCCCTGGCAGGGCTCTGTGTGGCCCACCGTGATGTAAGGATTTTATCCACCCCGTTAATCCATTTTATCAGATAATTTTAAAGAAACATACCAAAAATGAGATAGTTCTACATCATCAATGGACCACATCAAAGGAAGCAGCAGTGATAATGACATCCACCGTTGAAACCGTTCTGGGGGCTAACTTGATTTCTTTACCATCCAACCCATTCATAAGGTCATGTAGACCTGGATGTAGTGAAAACACAAATATCAACTTGATCCGAAACTTTTGCAGCTCACGAGAAGCTTTTAATGGTGACCATTCAATCCCAAATTTGTGGTCCACTTAAGCCTTATTTCTTCCTCATTTTTTGAGTACATAACCTAAATGATCTATAAATATGTGTGGACGGCGTGGATAAAACCATTACATGACGGTGGACCCAACAGATCCTTGCCCGGACGGATTATTTTCAGGCCGGGTGTAGGACACGCAATCACTTCCGGTTTCCAGCTTCTTCTTTTTTTCTTGCTTTTGAATCGGGGCCTGATTCGGCGATGCCGTGATAGTGGGGCCCACCTTATGTATTGATATATCCATACTGTTCATCACTTCTTCAATCTCGTTTTAGGGCTTTGGCGAAAAAATGAGACAAATACAAATCTCAGGTGGGTCACATCACAGGAAACAGTGGTAATTGAATGTCCACCGTTAAGGATTACAAAGGCTCATTGTTATGTTTATTTGCGATGCAACCTATTAATAAGGTCACACATACGAAGATAAGGAAAAACATACATATGTGAAAAACATAAATATAAGTTGGATGCAACTCTTTTATGGCCGATAAGAAATTTTACTGTTTCTTGTGGTGCGTGGTACATGAGATTTTTTGAATTTTTTTTTTTTTTTTTTAAAGCTAAGATTTGGATTATTATTTTTTTCTTTTTTTCATGCCACGCCCCATAATAAATGATGAAACATACATCAAGGTGGGTCCTACGGTCCAATCCGTCATGGTGGACCATTGTTCATTGTTCTTATATTTTTAAATTTTTTATTTAATTAATGGCTATTAATGTGAATTATTTTTATTTTATTGTGTATGACTCCTAAATTATATAATGATTGGGCTCTATTACGGTTTTCAATATGGCATTGAGTGAGGAAGCCAAGTTGGTTACAACAAGTTGAATCATATACGATCCACCTTTATAAATGAGTTGTTATCAACATCCACTTTCTAGATTTCTAGATTCGTAGCGTAATTTGGAGGGTCATAGGTTAATTATGGTTGACAGATTAGAGCTTGAAGAGGAAGGAGAGCATAACTTTATAATATAAGTCTCTCTTCTATAGATGCTTTTGTGTTTGTGGCCATCCGAGGTGAGCAGATTAGCTGCAGGCCTCTTTGTGGGGCCCACCTTGATGTATGTATTATATATTCATGTTGTTCATATGTTTTGACATATCATTTTAGGGCATGATGCCAAAAATGATGAAGATACAATTATCAGGTTGACCATATTACAGGAAATTGTGGTGTCCATTACATGGGGCCCACTTTGATGTATGTATTCTGTATCCATTGTCCATCTATTTTTACATATTATTTTAGGGCATCATCCCATGAAAGAAGCAAATCCAATTATCAGGTGGACCATACCATAAGAAACAGTGGTGATTGACCGTTATTGCGCCACAAAAGTTTTGGATTAAGTGGATATTTTTTTTTCCCTTCAAGGGATTTGATGACAAATAAAAACTACAGAAACAATAAGCTACACGCCAAGAAGTTTTTAATGGTAAGGAGTTCAATTACCACTGTTTCCTATGGTATGGTCCAACTAATTATTGGATTTACTTTATTTTCTGAATGTTGCCCTAAAATGATCTGAAAAAAATGGATGAATGGCATGGATGTAGAATACATACATCAAGGTGGGTCCTATGGTAAAGGCCGCACTGTCTTGGGTGAGCTCAAGCTAAGTTAAACAAGTTAAGCTATTGGGATTGTAACATATCCACCACTCTTTGAAGCTGGTGTCCACAGCAGAACTCACTTCGACCTTCATTCTAGGTAGCCATTTCTCTACATTAGCCTACTCTATGGTCTTTATTTTTTGTTAGCTTGTTAGTACACCCCATTGCCAGTAAACACTTCACTGTTAGCCACTCCCATTGGGGAATTGATGTCATGACCTCAGTGTTGAAACGAGGTATCTTTCAGTCTACCACTTGAGCTATGGATCAGGCTGTTACTCTATGGTCTTTTTGTAGCTAGAATAGTCAATACATCAGAAGCCTCAATATTGATGTAACTGTTGCAGTGATATAGTCCATTGATAAACATTGATATACTACACTTTGACAGTTTAAGCTTTTGGAGTAAATGATTATTTGATATAGTATTAGAGTAGAATGTCCTATTTCAAATCTCGAGAACAACAATCCGAACATGTCTATTTACTCATTATTACTTATTAGTATGCAAATGATTTTTTGGGATTTTTTTCATATAGCTGCCTTGCTTCCCGTCTATAGACCAAAAATCTCCTACTTTTAAACTATTTCTCAAATCAACTTATATTTCCTTGCTCATTAAACCGCAAGCGTCAGGTGTTCATATGGATTGATTTTTATATTTTTGAATTTACAAAACTGCCTTCACTTCAGCTGGCAACCTCCGTTTAGATTACTAAGGTGCCCCCATCCTGAACTTTCGTAGGGTCACCTTGATGTTTGTGAAAAATCCACTCCGTCCATCTGTTTCTCCAGCTCATTTTAAGGGCATGGGCTAAAAAAAGAGGCAGATCCAAACTTCAAAGTGAACCCCTTGATTGCTATAAGATATTTCAATGGTGGACATTCTTTTTCACTGTTTCCTGTCATGTGGCCCACTTGAGATTCGGACATGGCTTATTTTCTTGATTGCTCCCTAAAATGAGCTGATTTAACAAGTGGATTTGTCAACAAAACATCTGTGACCCATAAATGTTTCAACGGTGAGCAGTCAATACCTGATCTTTCCTGCTCGTGTGGCCCACTTGAGCTCCATATAAACCTCATTTTTGGGACCACGGCCTAAAATGTAATGAAAAATCTGATGTATGGGGAGGATTGTAACAAACATCATGGTAGGCCCCACCTGTTGTCGGGTGAAGTGAACTTAAATGTCTAACCACGCCTCTGAAGGCACTTATTGTTATGTTTGTGAGAAATCGATCTCGTCCATCCGTTTTGGAAGCTCATTTTAAGACATGAACTAAAAATGAAGAATATAAAAGGCTCAAAGTGGCCCCACGATAGCCACAAGATACTTCAACGGTGAGCGTCCTTTCACACTTTTTCTTATTCCATGGCCCACTTGAACTTAAGATCTAACTCTTCTTTGGTTCCATGCCTTAGAAAGAACTATCAAAGCATATAAACGGGGTGGATTTGTCACGAATACTAGGCAATGATGCAAATTGCTACTAACGCGACTGACTCGCAATTGGATGATGCTTTGTGTACCACCATGATGTATATATTTTATCCATGCCGTCCATCAATTTTTCCATATCACTTTAGGGCATGAGCCCAAAAATGAGGTAGATCAAAATCTTGGGTTGTCCACACCATAGGAAACAGTAACTGAACGCCCACAGTAAAGTTTTGGATCAAGCTGGTACTTGTTGTTTCCCTTCATCAAGGTCTTCATAACCTAGTTTTTGGGTTTGGGCTCATGCTCTAAAATAATGATCCAAAATGAGATTTGGATCTGCTTAGTTTTTGGGCTCATGCTCTAAAATAATGATCCAAAATAAATGAATGGCCTAGATAAAACACATATGGTGGAGCAAGCATTGCTGACTGTATGCGGGGTCTATTATGATTTGTTTTTGATAAATCCACTCCGTTCATCTAATTTGCAGTTTCATTTCAGAGCAAAATGAGGCAGATCGAAGGCTAAAAGTGGGCTCCAAGATGGCCACAAGATATTTCAATGGCAGGTATTTTTTATACTATTTTTAGTTGTGTGGCCTAATTGAGCTTTGAATCTGCATATTTTGGGGTTGTGCCCTAAAATGAGATGACAAAACACATGGATTTCTAATAAACCCATGTGGTCCAATAAATGTTTCAATGGTGGGCATCCACCGTGAGGACCTCCTGAGAATTGGAATATCCTCATTTTTTGGATCATGCCCTGAAATGATACGGAAAAATGAATAGACAATGTAGGTAAAGAAATCAAATTGCATGCTGAGTTACCCAATGTGCTCTGATAGGTAAACTCAGTTGAGACCACCTTGAATGTATGTGGTCTATCCACGCTGTTCTTTTATTTTTCCATCTAATTTACGGGTTGAGCCCAAAATTGAAGCACATCCAAAGATCAAGTGGATCATACCAAGTGGGGATAATGATTTCCACAGTTGAAACCTTTCTAGGCCCCACAGTATTGATTATTTGTCATCCAACCTGTTCATAAGATCATACATGTCATAAAGGTAAAACACAAATATAAAATTGATGCAAAACTTATTTGCCCCCAATAATTTTTTAATGGTAGATGTTCAATTCAACTATTTCCTATGGTGTGGTTCATTTCTCAATCCACAAAATTATCTGGTAAAATGGATGGACTGAGAAGATAAAATATATAAATCAGGGTGGACCTTACTCAGTAAGCTAAGCATGGTGAGTTACTCAATACGCAATTCACCCGTAGATAAAACACAGACATCACAGCGGCTCCACGAAGCAAAATGGAGGGTAGTATAGTCATTTGGCAAAGATTAAATCTTGAAGGGTCAAACAGTAATAAATGATTAGAGGCAGGGATAAAAAAGACTTCAACAGTCAACATCTCAATACTTTAGGCGGTTGCTGGACATATATAAAATATGTAGGCTGGGTTTAAAAAATAGTTTAAAAGTAAGAGTTTTTGATCCATGCTGAAAAGGGTATGAGCGGCTGTATGAAAAAAATTCCTTTTTTAAAAAATATATTTTTTTTTAAAAAAAAAAAATTGGTATTGTAAAAGATAGTTATTAAATTGATATTTATGACCACACTTTTTCTCATAAAATTAGTTTTTTTTTTTTTCCTTTCAAAAAGCTAATTTGTGAACATTTCTAAAATAATATGAGACAATTCTTCTAGCTCTCAATGACCTTCAAAGCTGGTTTAGATGACTTGGATAAAAAGGAAAAGAGAACAAAAATAATAGATGACTTCCTCCAGTAAAAGACATTCCACTATATTTTGATATAAAGGACAATATTGAATTTTAAAATAGAATCATTATTCAAACATCATGATCAAAATCTCACACATGAAATATAAGATAACTTTCATTGGAGTTTATTGGGATTTTCACTTATTATCCAAACTATATCCCCAAACTGATATTCATAAGAATTTGTGACTATGAAAAATCTTAATAAATCATTGTTAGATTATTATAATAGTTTTTTTTTTCCTTTTCTTTTCTTTTCTCATTATCTAAGCAAGCCTGACTATCTATTAGACAATAGGAAAAAGAAATTGTATGTTGTCCAGTATTAATAACGGGGCATTTGAAATTTCAATTACAAATGTAAATACATGTATATATATTATCATTACTTACGTGTGTAATTAGAGTTGGGCATCGAGTCGAGTTAGACCAAGTTATAGTTGACCCGACTCATCCAATTTTGAATTAGGCCTAACTCAAACTTGACACGACTTTTCAATGATATTCCATAGTATAGGAAATTTGGTGACTGTTGTGAGAGAAATATGAAATTTCACTTGCTATTCAAACAAGCTTCCTAAAAATAAAACCCATATGAATCTTTAATAACATTGAAAGATTCACCAAAATCAACTTGAAAAACAAGCAAAATACATTGACACACCCTTTTTAAATTTTACTGATTTCCATATTAACAAATTTTCCAAGGGAGAGGGATCTTTAATAACACTCTTGGTACACCTGGGAAGTTCACCAACTGGGTGAATACTACTCATCATGCGGTCACAAATGCTCAATGAAAGAGATGGATAATTAGAAAAATTATAACCAATGGTCCACATTTTATCTCGATGTTCTGCATTTTGATGCATTTTCATAAACTTCATCTGATCTCCACTTGTTAAAATAGGTGCTAAAGAGCCAACTCAATGAAAACCATTGAATTAATTTTTGGTGAGACAATTGACAAACTTATGGCTTTTGTGGATTTAGAAGTTGCATTGGCCTGTTTGGTACATGGGCTTAGGTGGGATAAAATTGAATTTGGTCTCATGCAAATTTCATTAGGCCTTTGAAGACAATGAGAAGGACTGGAGTTATATGTGATGGAATTGCATTTAGTCCATGTGGGGTTTTTAGTAGATTTGGAAATCCACTACATCTCTAGCCCCACATTGATGTATGTGTTTTATCCACCTCATCCATCCATATGCATCCTTAACATGAGACATTTGACTATTTGATTTATATACATGCACAAGTGATTGATACGGGTGTGCATTGAGTCGAACCGGGTCGAGCAAGCCTCAGCTCGACTCGGCTCAACCACTAGCTTACCTCAGCTCGAACTCGGCTTGGTCCTCGAGCCTGACTGACCAGCTCGGCTTGGTTCGGTTAGCAACTCAAGCCAAATCATGCCGAGTTCGCCTGTGCGGCATTTTGATTGCACCTGCAAAATCTCACTGCATTTGAGACAACATCAATGACTTTTCAGGTATTTTATCAAATACTTTCTAAGTAACATAAAAATCAAGAAAAAAAGTGATGTGGAGCGGGTCGCGGACAGTTATATGGCAAAGATGGATCAGAAAAGGCCCGGTCGACGATAGAAGTGATCCAGACCATCGGACCTTAAATCGGACGTATCTCGCAATCCAGAATGAGTTATCTGACGTAAAATATATGATTTTGGGGTAGAACAAGCTACTTTAGCCAACCAACCCCGCTACGCCAGGTTACGCAACGCGGATTTGCGAAATACCCCTGGATCAACGGTCGTTTTCCTATTTTAATTTCGTTTTTACTATAAATAGCGAGTTTTAGTTTGATTATAACCCTTCATCTGTCGGGCTTTAGGAGTTGCGCCCAACGTGAAAAGAGTTTATAATAATTAGGAGAACGGTTTGGTAAAGTCAAATAGGACACTTACTATTTTTGGCCGAAAACCTTGCACACTAGTAGACATCACGACCGTCTATAAATAGTTTACTATTTATAGTAAGTCGCGAATTCTAGGAGTTTTAGTTGTAGTTTGATTCTGATTTCTTTCCCATTGCTTGGTACCCCTATTTAAAGGGCTGTGAACTCGTTTTTAGGTTTCATTCATCCAATTTTGAATTTATTAGAATTTATTTCTATTTCCTGCTTTCTTTCCTCGTGGATTCGAGAAGTTTCTGTGAGGAGTCTAGAGAAGTTCCGTGGATTCGGAATAGTTATCCTCTTGAGGAAGACGGTGCTCGACCTCACGTCCTCCCCTACGTCAAAATGGGTATTGGTTTCATATACATATCTTCCTCGCCACCAGCCACACTTTGTTGAGTCATTTCATCAAACACAAGTGTGGAGTCATTTCATCAAACACTTGGTGAGCAACATCAATATCAAAATAACTGAGTCATCGAACTGGTTCGATCCGAGTTTGATTCGAGCTGGGTTCGATCTGAGTCGAGTCGAGCTGGGGCTAGCTTGACCTCATTTTTGAGCTCAAAAAATTAGCTCTACTCGGCTCGAGCTCAACTTCGAACTGAGTCGAATCGAGCTTTTTCAAGTGGAGTTGAGTGAGCTAACCGATCTAGCTCGGTTGGTGTACACTTCTAGTGACCAACATCAATTGTGAATCTAGTCCATTAATTACAATTTTATGGTATAGGTTTCACTTGATGCAATTCCAAACACGAGGAAGAATTTGATCTCAAACATGAGGCTTGGATGTTCAAAATACTATGGTATTTCCAGACATGCAATCATTGTACAATAATGGTATTAATTCCATCAAATGCAATTCCATACCATTCAATACTGCAGACCAAACATAAATCATCAGGAAACTTATGTGACTCGAATACAATTACTTTTGATTAATTCAAAAACTATATTCTGATACATACATGCGCATGAGCTCGGATGGAGTGATTAGTGAATGATCTAGCACAGTGAGGATAGTCATCTCATGTTTTATTGTATATATGTGGGGCCATGACTCATTGATCTACACCGTGTACCTAATGGACCTTACTTTTTAAATAGCAGATGGCCAATAAATCTCCTAGATTTGGAGATGCTAACCCTTCAATGGCTGACCTTTGTATTTTCTTCTCTTTGATCTGCCATGACAAAGGTTCAATATCATTCAAACTAGAAGATTCCCACTGCAGGGCACATCATGTCGATGGTTTTGATTAAGGAGCCATGGGCCTCAAGGGCTAGCTTAATTTCCTAGCCATACATTTCTTCCATGCACATCTAGTCGACTCGATGGGTCTGGTCTTCTAATTCTCTGTCCGTTGCACAATTTTAAGTGTGTGGCACACATGACGAATGACCCGGATCTCACACATCTCGAATAAGCATGAGCCAGCCTGTTGCTCCTATTCCCCACATCTTCTTTTAGGGGCCATTTGGATGCCTGAAACTTTTTAATCTGTAAATGAAGGTGAGTTTCAGGTGTGACTGACTTACAGATAAGTGAAATCAAATGGCACCAAGTGGCTATTTAGATGGAAGTAAATGGAGGTAAATGGCATTTGAGGTATGTTTGGATGAGAGTAAATGCATAGAAATGAAATGGAAGTAAATAAGCATGTAAATGATATCCTCTACATGAGAGATGATTTTGGAAGCAAATGGGGTGAAATTCCTTTTTGAGATTCCTTGGAGAGTCATAGAGTAAACAAAGGTGCGACTATGCACACATCCGCTACATACGTAGCACATTGATGATACTCTAAGACAATCCAATTATTGGCTACATCACTAAAATCACACTTTAGAATGATCCAAACCGTCCAAAGGTTGGCCATCTAAATGGACGGTAAAAAATTGTTGGTAAGTTACTTGCTTGTAATCCTTATGTTTGTGGCCCATCTGATGCTTGAAATTTCCTCATTTTTGGCAAAAGTGTATTTTCAATGAACTTCTTACAATCATTCTATTAAATATCACATGTATGCTAATCTGGGATATTAAAGCTGATTTGTGACTCACATATGTTTCCACGAATATATTGAAATTTTTCAATGCATTCCAATTCATCCCACTTACTCTCATCCAAACGGAGTATTTAGATTCCAAATGAATTTCATTTATTCTCATCCAAACAAACACAACACAATAAGCCATTTACTCTCAATTCACTTACCTTCAATTCCATTTCCCATTCCTCCATTTACAAGCTCCCAAACGGGCCCAAAATTCCTTACAACCTGTAATATACTGATGAAATTTCCCATTCAAACACCACTTCTATGACTTACCTGTAAATCCTACAGGCATCCAAATGACCCCCAAAATTCCTTTTGATTGAGATATTTTATCCCTTTGATCATTTGACTCTTTCCTTTGAATTTAGACTTGTCTCTGTAATTTAAATAATGGAAGGATTGAAATACTCCAGTCCAAAAGTTATTTTGTGTATCCCCCACCCATAATCAGGCCCATCATATAGAAGGTTTTGGTCATTGAAAAGGACTCAAGTCCTGCAACTGATGTTTTCACACTTCCTATCAGATGTCATACTCTACTTAATATTGAATGACTCTCCTCTTACAAAGTGTCGAGTAGCTCTCCTTTTATGCCTCCACCTTCTCTCCATGTCTTGCAAACCGCTTCTACTCTCACTGTGCTTTGGATGTGCCGTACTCGCGAGTCTTGATAAAAGTACCTCTTAAAGATATTTCTGTACTTTCACATGAGCAAGAGAATGAGAAAATAATGCAAGGTTGATAAATCACTTAAAAGCTCTCTATATATTATCATAAGACTATTTAGAACGACATTTACATCACTAGTGTTGGGTAGAACAGAAAACTAGGAAAACCCGAAAAAAGGAAGAAAATAGATGAGGCAATTTGCTTCTAAGATCAGTGTAGGAGGAGAATGATTGCATACATCTAAATGAATGCAAGTCCTCATCCGTTTGAGTTGCGTGGGGCCCACTAATGTGTTCGCGTCATTGAATCTGTCCATAAGATCCACCCTCCCATGCTAATTAGGCCAAGAGCCCGAACAAAAACCAAATAAAAAACTTGAGTGGGCCACACTACAGGGAACAATGGGGAACAATGGAGAGTGGGATGTCTGCCATAGACACTTTCAGATTGGGCATGGAACAGAACATGCTGTCTTATATTCATCCAGTCATCAGCGTGCCCATTAGGAAGAAGGGACACCCCAAAAATCAGACCATTTCGTAACTAAAGCAGGCCACAGCTTGTGAATTTAGAGTTTTAGGTGTGATTTAACAATTTCCCCCTTGGTGTGGCCCACCTGAGTTTTGGATCAGCCTGCTTGTTGAGATGCACGGAGAAAATAAGGCGTATCTGATGAACGGTCTGGATTTCACACAAACATCAGGTGGGCCCCACGGAAGCTCGAATTCATGGGAACTCCTGTTCGAATGTTTGCGACCATTGCCCACAAAGAACCCTGTACGCTTTTCATATTGTGATGCAAAAACCTCATACAGATGCTGGGCACACCCTAGCAGGAAAGGGGCCCCACATTGGATCATCATCCGATGCTAACACTATAACATTGCCTATTGAGACCAAAAAAAAAGAAGAAGAAGAAGAGAAAACAAACAGAACGAGTATACATACAATGCTCATCTGCATTTTCTTTTCCTCTCGATTGTACTCCAATCCATGCTTGCCCGACCCCACCCCAATTCTGTCCCGATGGATGACACGTCAGAACAATCTCATCTTTGTGGGCCCCACCAGCTCTACCTAAATATAGCCCTCCACCACAACACTCCCCTTTGAGATCCTTGATTGCAGATCCTTCAATCCCATTGATTTCCTCCCAACACTCTTCAATGCCAGCGCTGACGAACTCTCTACAATTTCATCCCAAACCGGGCATACTTCCATCACCACTTTCTGGAAGAGGCCCCCCTCAAAACCCATTTCAAGAATCTCACTGAAATCCCCTCTCAAATCCAATAAAACACTACACAAACCACGGTGGCCGCAATAGTCAAGGATTGCGCTCAAATCCATCCGTTCCAACACCACCGTCTCGATTCCCAACCGACCCAAGTTATGCCCTGTTGTGGGGTCCACGACTGTACTTTTATCTGCAAAAACAATAGTCGGGCTGCTGGCCTCGGTGGTGAGAGTAGGGAGACGCAATGGCGAATTTGAAGCCGCTGATATTATAATCCGGAGTGGTTGATTGGCGCCTGCTTCTTGAGATGCTGGGAAGGTGGAGTTTTCGGCCAGTGAGGTGCTGGAAATGATGACACCATCATATTCCTGTAGCAACTGTGAGTAGTATCCACCGGACTCTTCTGCTCCTTTGCTGAGGTGATTCATAATCCGCCCATTGAATGAGAGAGAGTATCTGTAATTTAGACAAAACGAGGAAGATTAGGAAGAAGAGATGCTCCAATGCTCTCATAGCACCGCAAGTTACAGTGCTCCTAGTTGCATCTGTTCAGTTAGACAGTTCAATCGATTGATCTGAACCGTTCATCAAGTCCAGAACACATTTAAAAAAATAAAAAGGTAATGAAATTTTATTAGAAGAAAGAACCAGAAAACACAAGGAGCCCCAGACAGGCCAACAACCTTGCAACACCAACATCCTTAACCAGCCTCAAGGCCAAAGGAAACCCACATATTTACATAGATTACAAGGCTCAACACTCAATCGTGTCCACATGGTATTAGAGTGTGTGTTGATCCAGGCTTTGATTTCTCTCATCACCTTCCTCATGTCTTTCTTTTCTTTCTCCTTCTACTTCTTTGAAGCGGAATCCTAAAGTCGTTGGGGGCTGACATACATGAATCCTCTCTCAACCACCATATGGTGGGTCGTGTGACTGTGTCTTGGGAATGTGTGTGATATTTTATATTCGACCTCTGAAGAGAGAGTTATGCGGGTTACTATTGGACAAGGAGATGTTGAGAAAATTTAGGACCGACGACTGCGATCCCACTTACGGATGTCCAAATGGTCTCAGAATATGACGATTCCAGTCAGAAATGAAAGAGCACTAAAATACCTTTCAGATGACCGAAAATCAACCCAATCTCATATGAAATGATGGAGTTATAGTCGTCTCCATTGGATAGTTCGATTTAGAAACATTAACTATCCATATTGAAAAATGACGATCGAAGAGTTCCAACGTGCTTTTGGGATATCAAACGGTCCCTGAATTAGGTGAGGCCCACTTTCATATAACTCCATTGTGATAGATCAAAGTGGGCCATCGTGCATCTGTGGCTAAATTTGCATTCAAAGTGGACCAAGCACATCAAGATCAACTGTCACATCAAGGTCATAACAACAGGGAAATTTGCATACCATACATCAAGTCCTAAGACCAACTGGGAGATATGTTTACAAAAGCTCTAGGCCATACTCAACTAGATCGTTTCTTTGTCAAGCTAGACATTCATGATATATGCTCCACAGCTTGAAGGGAAGCGTTATTGAATGTCAACCATACAATTGTACAACCCACCTTCTTTGTATTGGGACCACTTATCTTTAGTCGTTAGTCATTTATGTTATGAGAGTCATTTTATGTTATTACTTGGTAGTGCTCTGGGAACACTGGAGCATTCCTAGATTGTTCTAGATTGTTCATCTGGTGGGCTTCATTGTCAATTGGCTACGCTCCAAAATCTTCTGTGGTTAGATGATCCTAACCATTCAATTAGACCTTTTCCCATTATATGTGGATTTTGGATTGCTGGCCATGTCATTTTCCAAACATTCATTTGCAACCAGCCAAACTGATGGTTAGGATCATCTGATGGTGAATTGGAGCATGGCTGATGCATAATGGATTCCACTCAATGAATGGTCATCCCTAGAAAAATAGCCTCTTTTCATGCACACTAGGCCAGGGAAAAAGCGTTGTTTTGTTTTTGGCATATAATACTTCTTTTTTCATGCTGAATAAATGAATGTTAGATGATTTACCTCAGTGTAACGAACGGCTTCCCTGTAAGCATTCGATGGATATATGCCTCATTAAGCTTCTGACACAGCTCTTCCTCGACTCCTACTGTAACTTCAATTCCTGATTCTCTCAGTCTCTCCACTCCCTTTGAAGCTACAATTGGATTTGGGTCCACCATTCCGATGACCACGTGTTTTACCTTAGCTCGAATCAATGCTTCGGAGCAGGGAGGAGTTCTTCCATAATGGTTACATGGTTCTAAGCTCACATAGGCTGTTGCATTTTCGGCCAAGACCCCAGCATTCTTCAGAGCAAAAACCTGCAAATATCATCTCCTGGCTCAAATACTTCAGTGGAAGTTACGGAAATTAAGAACAAGAACTTTTCTCCTTTGTGAGTTAATACCAACAAAAATTGAGAACTAATCACCTGCAACCGGCTGCATGCTAACTTTGCTTGCAGCTCCATCTTTCCGGCCAGTGTGTCAGTTGTGTACAACATCTGACCCATTCAAAAGGTCGGTTCCATGAAAATCACCGTTCTCAAAATGTGGACCGAGCCATTAATTAGGTGAGCAGCATCTGTTTGTTGAGCCAGACAGCTGGCCACCCAATGATTTTGATGGTTTTGCCAGCCTGACGAGGGGCTGGGACTAATTTTTATGCCAGGTGATCTTCATGGTGTGGCCCACTGTTTGCATGGCCTGGATGTCTAACACGAGTGATACATTGGGAGGAAAAATGAGACTACATGTGAAATTAGCATGCAGCTGGCTGTTGGTCATCAGTTCTCATTCAAATAAACCAATGAATTATGGATTGGGACTATAGGTGCAACTCGGGTGGGTTGGGTTGGGTTGGGTTGAGGGTCAACCTGGGCCCACACCCGACTTCAAGAGAACCCAACCTAGAAACACGACCCGATACAAATTCCAACCATAGGTGCCCCACCCAAAGTACTCTATATGCGACCCAACCCAACCCAACTCGACCCCAATGCAACCCAAATACATGTGATTATTCCCAACCCGACCAAACCTGACCTGAATTTGTTCAACCAGAACCTAACCCAAATTCAAATCAGGTTGGCATTTTCCAATCCAAACCCAACCTGAGGAGACCTTGAACAACCGGACCCGACCTCGGGTTGGGTCAATCGGGTTTGGATTTACCCAAACCAAGTTGCAGCCCTAACTGGGACCCAGGGTGTGTTCAGTAACATCCTGTAAATTGTATCAGCCCAATAATTCCTTGGTCAGTGCAAGTTGGTGATGGATTCAGACTGCCCAATTTTGGACCACCACTTGGATGAGAAAGGGCCCCCAATAGTCCTCCAAATTCGATCTTCATAACCATCTGATCCATTCCCATTTGGGACAGTCATGAAAAGTACAAGAAAATAGTTGGAAACAGACAATCACTGCAATTCTTTATGACTGGGCCACTCAGTTCGCCTTGCTTAAAAGTTCACCATTCTTATCATTTATAAGGTTGGCATCATTTACTAAGTGTCTACTAGACATAATGCAAGCGGACAGGATAGTATCACTCTGAAACTCTAATAGAATATGATGGCTGATATGCAGGCACTAAGAAATTATACACATGGAATATAATGAACTCAAACTAACCATACAAATCGTGGGCATTGATTTGGATGAATTTTAGATTAACATTACATTTTAATTTGTTTACCTAATTAGCTGATTGGTGGATTACAGACGGTCAAAATGTAAATAGTTAATGGTCCAGATTCAAAAAAAGAAAAAATAAAAAAGAAAAAAGAAGCTTACTAATCGGAGGTTATGATTGTTAAATCAATTTGAATTACAAATGATGACCCATCAAAGTGTGTCACATGATTTGGACAGTTGAGTTCATGTATGATATGTTTACAATTTCGAGGTGCCTGAGCATCAACGATCAGAGAATCAAACAACTCCCCTTTTTCAACGACTTCTCCATGCCATGCAAACAACTTCCTCTCTCCCCCCACGCATTGCATGTGTCATATCTAGGCCTCCCAGAATATACAGACTATGTTTTGAAATTCACTTAAGCAGAGAATATATAAGAATAACACAAGTAGGATTTGAAACCACATGAGATGGAAAAACAATACAAAAAATTAATGAAAAACAGCAATAAAAAAAAAAAAAAACCAATGAAATGATATAAAGATGCAAGCATGTGAAATATGAGAAAATGAACAGTTTACATTTGAAATGACTCCAAGAAAGAACAGTAATCAGAAAAAAAGAAAAGAAAAAAAAGATGAAACAACGCAAAAGCACAACGAACCACAGGAACATGGGGCATTCTTCATACCTTCTCAGTTTATATGGGAGCCAGGTGGGCCCACCCTTTATCATGTTGGATGATTGGCTGGGGTCCACCATGGATTGCACATGGCCAAGGTATCACCCCAACGAACAGTAATACCATTTGACTCTTAACACCCACTTTGCATGACATTTATTATAGGGAGGTGATTAACTAATCATGGTTATTTTTTAGTTGTGTGCAATTTATGATGAACTGCACCGATTAAATGGCCTTGGACCCAACATAAATCACACCATAATAAGTTAGGATGAATTCATACTGCTTATAAGTCACAAGCATGCCAGCAATGAGGCATTATATGGTCCTCATCTGCAATGGTATAGTTTGTAGATGAGCATGATTTCACTATTAAACAATCTATCTGTACATTGTTCATGCCTCCAAAAATCTCTGGTTGGGAGAATATGCCCCTTCAATCAACGCACTATGGACAGATGGTTATGGAGGAAATACTTCAACAGCCCGCACCCAATAGAAAATAGACCAACGAAGAAAGGTTAAAGGATAGCCAAATCTGGGAGACTTAAGTGGCATCCCCTATCCACAATGAGGCCCATTCGATCAACGGTTTGGATAGCCACACCAGTGACCCGATGTATGGAACCTGGGCAAGAACCTATAATTGCTCATTAGCAACATAATACAAACTACCAACTCTGTAATTAAAGGGAAAAATCAAATAAAATGATTGAGTTACCTCAGCATGTGGCTGCCCTGCCTTTGGATGAAACCCCTCACCCACAATCTCTCCATTCTTCACAATCACACACCCCACCATTGGATTAGGACTTGTGCACCCAACAGCCTTCCTTGCAACCTCAACGCACCTCCTCATATAAAAGCTATCATCTCTCTCTCCAACTCCCTCACATCTGATACCACTCAAATGGCCAAGATTTCTACGACTGGAATGCGTTTTGGATACCCTTTTGTTAGAACTAAAAGGCCAATTTCTAAAATCAGATACTGAGGTGTCTTTTGCCAATCCAACACATCTCCTCACACAAAAAGCATTCAAATTGCTGTCATGTTTCAAAACAGAAGGATATTCAAATTCTCCATTGTGAGAAGAGCAAAACCCAGTGCCGGAATTACAACATGAGGCCCTTTTAAAACAGCATCTCATAGAAAAACCATTCAAATTGCTGTAATCTTTAAGAAAAGATGAAGACTCAAATACTATTTTTTGGGGAAACCGACCTCCAGAGTTTGAATTGGAGACCCCTTTGCCATAACGGTTTTTTGCTAGCTCAGTAGACCTCCTCATGTAAGAACCATTGAAAATGCAGTGATTTTTCAAAAGAAGGGGAGATTCGGACCCCATCTTGTGGGAATTACAAAACCCAATTCCAGAATGTGAATCCGAGGACCTTGTGCTGTAACAGTCATTTGTCAGCTCAACAGATCTCATGTAAGAGCCATTGAAATTGTTGTGAATTCTCAAAACAGAGGGAGATTCATATACCATTTTGAGGGAATTACAAAACCCAATTCCAGAATTTGAATTTGAGGCCCTTCCTGCATTGCATTCTCTTGCTAGCCCAAGCATCCCCCTGACATAAAAACCATCCACAGTGGTGTGATCTTTCAAACAAGAGGTGTATCCAGACAGAATTTTCTGGGAATTACAAAACCCATTTCCAGAATTTGAATTTGATGGCCTTTTGGTAGAGCAGCTGTGTGAATTGAATGAGCGGTCCAAATGGGCAGAAGATGGGAAGAGGGTGAGATTGGGGCTGAGATTTGAAGGGGATAGGACTAAAAGATGCATTTTGGACGGTGGGATGAGAACCCCAGAAGAGAATTTGTGAGATTAAAGGGATTTGTCGGGTTGGAAGATAGATTGAGATCGTGAGAAGTTCTAGGGTTTTGCAGGGAGAAACGGCCTTGTTTGGAATCTAAATGGCTACTCGCGCGAGTAGCCTTATGAATCATACTCTCCTCACATGTGCCAATGTGGCCACGTGGTAGATATCCGGACCATTCATCAAGTGGGACCCATAGAGAGCATGCCCCAGGCACTTCACCATCTAAGCCTTATCCCTACTTAACGGATGTCCTTCGGACATTCCCTCGCTCTTCTACAACCTTCGGGCTGTCAATGGGCCGGGCTTGGGGTAGGCCTTGGCCCGGATTTGAACTGTTTCGGGCCGGGCCAACAATTCGGGCCTATTGAAATTTCTGATCTTTCAGTCCCAAGCTCAGCCCATTGACACACCTGGGTCTCTTGGGCTAGGGCCAATCCAAGCTCTAGACAAGCCCGGCTCATATGACTCATATGGTACAACATAAGCTCATGCTAGCCCTAGAGTTGGGCATGAGTGGAGTCAGACCGAGTTAGGGTTGAATGACTCAACCCGGTTTTGAAATAAACTTGACTCGAACTCGACCCAACTCAGTACGGAGTCCAACATACCTGAGCTAATCCAAATTTGGGTCCGGCCTAGACTAATCCGGCCTGAGTTTGACCCAGTCACAAGTACTTAGCCGGGTTGAGTGTAGTGAGTATCCGCGGGCTGAAATCACAACTAAGAACCTAGGTGCATTTTTGGAACCGTAGGCTCTCCCTAAGCTACAGGGCATCTCATACATGAAAACATCACATTCGGGATTTTTTTTTTTTTTTTTAATATATATGTATGAATCAGGTTTCGGATCAAGTCAAGTCAGTACCAAGTTGGATTTCGGGTCGACTTGAGTCGAGTCAAGTTACCGGGTGATCCAAACTCGGCTCAATTTGAGTTTGGATTGGACGAAGTCTACTACTCGATTTGGATTGACTCACCCACTTGGTTCGGGTCGAGTCGGGTCTAAATGAATCGGATGAGTTGAGTCTACTGAGTCGAGTCATCTCATGCTCGACTTTACCTAGCCTGACTAGTAACGGGCCAAAATAGTTGAGTCTTTACCCTGAAGGTTGGTCAAGTTAGAAAAGAGAGATGGAGGGCATGGGCTAGAGCTGATCCAATTGTGTAGGGAGTAAATTCTGTGGGGCTCACCATGATGCATATACCTTATTCACACGGTCCTTCCTTTTTACCAACGCATTTTAGAGAATGAGGACAAAATCATAGATGAAGGGAAAATACAAATACCAGCTTGATCTAAAATTTCAGTGGTTCTCGGGAAGTTTTCAATGGTATGCATTCAATTCTGGTTGTTTCCTATGGTGTGGACCATTTGAGCTTTGAATATGCTTTAATTTTAGGCTCATGCCAAGTAAAGGGAGCAGGCACCTAGTGTTTATTGAGAAATTGCAGAAGAACTTGGACTTCTATGTTGAAACTCTTTTGAGTTTACCACCAAGCCATGGGTAATTTTTTAGAAATTGCACATGTGACACGTAATTGTTGTTTGAAGTATTGTACCAATATAAGTTTCATTGGCCGAAGATATGGAAACAATATCGTTATCGCTAATAATGTTGCTGATTCTCAAAAATATGAAAATACATTGAGAAAACATGGGAAAATGGTAGGATTTTTCAACAAAACTTTAGGAGATGCTAAAATATACATTGTTGGTTTCGAATTCGGACACGTGGAACATGTGTAGAGTTTGTTGGCGTGTCAAAACCGAAGGGTTTAATTCAAACCTTAGAATAAAAATAAATTTCAAAAATAAAAGTTATTTTTAAAAAGTAAATAAATATATTAATTATTTAAACTTTTCATAAATAGTGTGTATAGCTAGTCGGTAAGAGAAGGGGTTTTTATGCAACCAGGGTTCAAATCTCCTCGCACCGTCCGCACACGCATGCGCGTGGCTAGGGCTGCTTGGGCGCTTTATTAGGCGCACTTAGCACTTCACACATTTGCATCGTCGCAAGGAACAATAAGAGCCTTAGTCTTTTTGGCACATGGTTCAAATTTTTTGGGCTATGGTACCCTGATGTCTTATTACTTTGTTTGTTGCATTTTAGAGAATGAGCACAAAATCATAGATGAAGCAAAAATACAAATATCAGCTTGATCTAAATTTTCAGTTGTTCTTGGGAAGTTTTCTATGGTATGCATTCAATTCTGGTTGTTTCCTATGGTGTGGACCATTTGAGCTTTGAATATGCTTTAATTTTAGGCTCATGCCAAGTAAAGGGAGCAGGCACGTAGTGGTTACTGAGAAATTGCCGAAGATCTTTGACTTCTATGTTGAAACTCTTATGAGTTTACCACCAAGCCATGAGTAATTATTTATATAATTGTTGTTTGAAGTATTGTACCAATATAAGTTTCATTGGCCGAAGATATGAAAACAATATCGTTATCGCTAATAATGTTGCTGATTCTCAAAAATATGAAAATACATTGAGAAAACATGAAAAAATGGTAGGATTTTTCAACAAAACTTTAGGAGATGCTAAAATATACATTGTTGGTTTCGAATTCGAACACGTGGAACACGTGTAGAGTTTGTTGGCGTGTCAGAACCGATTAGGTTTAATTCAAACCATGACCATCGACCCTTAGCGTCAATATAGAACGGTGTTCAGTCGTGGCTTGACCGATCGTCTAATCAGCCAACTGTTGTCAAGTGCGCACACTATAAGGCGATTGGCGAATGTTGGGGCTTTTTCTCCAATAAGTTGTTTTTTTTTTTTTTTTTGCTTTGAAAATCAAAAACTTTTGAAAATGTAGTAATTGTATAGTTGGATGAAAATTAAATGAAACGTGAATTTGTGGAAATGAGTGATACTCACCACTAAAACAGGATCACCAACCTTATTGAAAGCAGTAGTATGCTTCCCTGAATAACATAATGGTGGGTAAGGTTAAAGTAATGTCAAGAATTGCAACTACAATCGGCCAAACATACGAGCATAGATGGACAGTTCCTAAAGTTAATGTCTTCTTTCAAATCCGGCATACGGCAGCAGATGGAAGTGAATTAGAGCTACCTAAAGTTAGTCAGTATGCATAGGATAGACTTGAACTAGATTACTCCTAAAGTCTGAGCATCCAACAGTTGATGAGCGGTGAGGATAATGGGCTCAATTAAGATAAACAACGTTGCACTAGTTGGCTGCTTGTGTTGTTGGGTTGATTGATCGTGTTATTGGGTTGATATTGGATCTCTCTTCAAATATGTGTCTGTTATTTGTAGCCTTTCCTGGGAAAGATGCGAGAATAACCACTTGTTCACGTAGTAGCGCCTTTGTGTATAACTAATTAGGAAAGAACAGTTACTTTTCCTTAATCATGGTTTTGCTTTTATTAAATGCCCATAACAGCTTTAGTACTTATGTGGCCATAACGATTACTTGTACTTATCTAGGAATAGCTTAAACATCGAAGTTTTTCAAATATACGATATGTCCTTATATTTGGCGCCCTAAAGATATCAAATACGCCATTTAGCTCAACTTGTACATTGATCTGATTCTACAGATTCTGATACAAATGCACATACATATTTAAGAATATAATAATAATGAAAAGACATATATTTATATATTTAGAATTCAAATATAAGTTTCTCTTTAACTAATCCTAAAAGCATGTATTGTCGATACATGAAAATATTGAAAAACATGGCAAAACACAAGCATCCATCCATGCATATACATACATACAAACACGCGTATAGTTCATTTACCCATTAATGTATATATACACGCACACACACATTCATCAATTCATCCATCAAACCAACTGCTTATATATATATAGCATTCATCGCACAAATATGTATCCGTAAAAAAATTTAATAAATAAAATTTTGACAATATCAATATATTAATAATATTATCAAAATATCATTGATACACTGGCCATACAAGCAACACCTAAAATTCATACAATAAAAAATACAATCAATATTAATGTAATAAATAATATATTGTTAGTGTTTAATTTTTTTATTTTTTATTATACTACTAGTATTATCGATATTGCTGAGCTGGAGGTACGGATAATATCAAATACATTTTGAACAATGCATGCGATTAATTCAATTAAACTGTCCAAATTATAAGTCCCACTTTAGACTTATCCTGAAAGAAAATGATACTTATTTAATTAACCAACCATTCAATTGGTGGGCATTTATTTTACAGTTAAGAATGATATTATTATTATTATTATTATTATTGTTTAATCCAACGTTCCTATTTCAAGAAGCAAGTTTCAAGGAATCAAAGGTTAGGATTGTTCAACAAATCTGATTGTTGGACTGTGTCTTGGGATTGAATGGATCAGCCTGATTTTTGCCCCAGCTAACCCTCATAGCGTGGCCCATCTATTGTACGTCTCAGATGCCATGTAAAACTGATAAATTAGCAGGACAGAGGGTCAAATGGAAATCATTATGATAAAGGGTAGGAAGAAGTTAGATGGTGCGTAATGTCTGCATGGCTTTTCAGTTCTG
The DNA here is from genome assembly GCF_029962835.1 of Magnolia sinica. Classification (NCBI taxonomy): domain Eukaryota; kingdom Viridiplantae; phylum Streptophyta; class Magnoliopsida; order Magnoliales; family Magnoliaceae; genus Magnolia; species Magnolia sinica. Next base: position 68,282,726 of record NC_080589.1, on the reverse strand, counting down.
ACAAGTGGGGCCCATGGTTAGGTAATCTAAGACCATCTAATCATTTGGGTCCCACCATACATGAAAAAATCCCCATTCTGCCAGCTTGGAAGACCACACCAAACGGTTGATGTTGAGGTCTTTTTCAGTCGAACGAAGACCATTGCTGCACTTCACTTCTCAACCATCCATCCATGGGCCACAAATAGAATCAGCAGTACTTTTTGAATCGTCAGCCACGTGGACGGTAGATGATTTATCACGATTTGTGAAATGGTGGTGAACTATCAGAGTACTGTAGCATTTGTTTTTGGGATTTTTTTCATCTTTTTTTTATTTTTTTATTTTTTTTATTTTTATAAATGGACCCCTAGTAGTTAGCACTTCATCAGACTCCACTCATCTTAACCGTGCATTCCACGAGCTTAGATGGTATCTGAATCATCCATTAGATTAGCTCCAGTAGGTGGGGCATCACAACCTTGATCAATGAAATTTTGCACATTGAATTTGGACCGTTGCCTGTTCAACCGTCTATTTGCACGAAAATCATCAAGTGGTTAGGATCATCCATCCACTGTCTTTTTTGGCCAACTTATCACTGATGGAATTCACATCACCACATAAGTGGGCCAGATGTAGGGTATCTAATTACCATTTTATTAAAGAGAAACCACACCCTTGAATGCGTCGCACACGTGTATGGCATCCCAACCGTACAAGAGGTCAGGCCATCATGAAAATTACATGGGGTGAAAAATCACGTCGATCTTATTGTTGATGTTTTAAATAGGTCAATAATAGGGGTGTTGCTACTCCATGCCATTGAAGAAACTTCGATCCCATCGAGGTCTTCCATGGATGTCGATGCCATTAAGGGCGTCTTTGGGCAGTAGGATTAGAAGGGATTAGGTGGGATGGAATTGCATCTGGTCCATGCCAACTCCACTTCATGTTTGCGAAGAAGGTAAAAGCTTGGAGTTAGATTAGATGGGATTGCATTAGGTCTTGTGCCAATTTCACCCAATGTTATAAAGTTGTGTAGGTCCCACCATGATGTGTGGGCTATATTCACACCGTCCACCCATTTTTTGGAATTATTTTAGAGCATGGGTTAAAAAATCAGGTAAATCTAAAGCTCAAGTGGACCCCACCACAGAAAGCAAGGGGGATTGAATACTTACCGTTGAAAACTTCTTTGGGGCCACATAAGAAGCCCATGCCATCAACTGTCTTTTTTGGCCAACTTATCACTGATGGAATTCACATCACCACATAAGTGGGCCAGATGTAGGATATCTAATTACCATTTTATTAAAGAGAAACCACACCCTTGAATGCGTCGCACACGTGTATGGCATCCCAACCGTACAAGAGGTCAGGCCATCATGAAAATTACTTGGGGTGAAAAATCACGTCGATCATATTGTTGATGTTTTAAATCTATCAATAATAGGGGTGTTGCTACTCGATGTCATCTAAGAAACTTAGATGCCATCAAGGTCTTCGATGGATGTCAATGCCATTAAAGGTCTCATCGAGTGTGTTAGAATTGTATAAGTGCGGGATTTGTTTCTTATTCCGATTGTGATAGTATATATATTGGGATATGGTAGAGAGGAGGTGTTCCAGGGCTTTTTAATTCATTCCTAATAGTTTCGAGGGCATATCTAGGGCTTGTGAAGTGGATTCAAGGCTTGTTCAAATCAGTAATATTTATCTCTTGTAATTTTTGCTTTCACAGTGCATACTCATGGCTCTGTGGCATGGTTTTTTCCCGCAAAGGTTTTTCTATGTAAAAATCGAATTGTTCTTGTTTGGATTTGGTTGTGTGATTGTGTATACTTTGCTTGATTCATCTCTGTGTGCTTCCGCAGTTCCCCTGCAGATCTGAGTTGTTGGGCAGGAGATGCATCGAAATCAATGGATAGCCGATGATCAACATACATGTTTGGCCCACCTGATGGAAGGATTGGTTCTGATTTCGATCCAGGTAAGCTTGATTATGGGTGTGGTGCTTTTGCATGGCTGGGATGTTGTAGACACGTGACAAGGTGGCAGAAAAATCTTTTGGTTTTTACCTTTGAGCAGCTGACTTGAAAAACTAATCCCATGAGCAGTTGAAAAACTAACCGTTGCATGTCTTAATAATCCCATTGGAAAGAGTCAATTTCCTCCTGAAAACTGAGTTATGTGGGTCCAACCTTGTGCATGCAACATCCCCTCCATCAATCAGGTGCATCCCTTCATGCTAGGCCACGGGGCCGAAAATCTGCCGGATCCACAATCCAGGTCGGCCACACCACAGTGAACCATGGAGAGCGGATGACAACCATTCGTTTGTGTGTGGGACCCACAATGTTGCATATGTTCCATCCAAGCCATTCATCAGGTGAACCACGCTAGGATGAAGCCATTGGCGGGGTAATCTGGACCATTGATCCGTTGCACCACCACAGATGGAAGATCTCCCGGTAACCAATCTTGAACTCTTTTCCATTTGAATTTGAGCCATTTCATCATTTCTCTCTTCTTACCCGTCTATCCACAGATAGACGTGACAATCCAACGGTCTAGATCACTAAACACATGGGCCCACTTGTTAGAATTGAAAACTGACATGGGCTGGTAACATAGAACTACAAAGAATTTTGTTGTTTCTATCACACCAATCCTCCTTAAATAATTCCATAATCCGTGAGATGCTGCATTTGATAGATTTGCAATTTTATAAATTGAAAATCTGTCAATGCAGCTTACTTGAGACACTCAATTGTAGTTTTTTAACGTAGAAATGATACTATGGAGTGAACATTTTATAGATCTATAACTCAAGAACGCTTCCAGATCTTGATCAATGCAGATGTAGATTCAATCTGCAATTCATCCTTTTTTTTTTTTTTTTTTTACAGATCTATACCACAAGAACTCTTCGAGATCTTGATCAATGCAATGTAGATTCAATCTGCAATTCATCCTTCGAAACCCAATTCGTTTCGTTATTGTTTCGCTCAATCGATTGCTGTTGATGAAAGAAGTGAGAAACCTCCAAGACCGCCTACAATCATTGTGGTAACCTTCATTTTCTTTGGATGTATCATTTCAAGCTAACTGCCAATGTTGATTGTGTTAGAAAAGGAAGGCATTTAGATGAGAGAAGATATCACGATTAGGTCGTGTTTGGATGGACTATTGAATTGAATTGCAGTAATTAGTTGAAGTAAAGGCCTGTTTGGATTAGTGGAATCCAAAATGTCAATTTGAAAAGGAAAATGTCACATCTGAAGACTACAATGGAGGGAGAGGATTAAGTGCGGCCCTTACCATGTGGCCCACCTTGAAGTATTTATTCTATATCCACTCTGCCCATCTGTTTTTCCATGTCATTTTAGGGCATGAGCCCAAAAATTAAGCAAATCCAAATCTCAAGTGGACCATACTATAGGAAACAGTGGTGATTGAGTGCCCGACCATTAAAAACTTCCTACCTGTGGATAAGATGTTACAAAACTAGATGATGGAAAAAAAAAAAAAACAAATATCAGCTTGATCCAAAACTTTTGTGGCCCACAGGAAGTTTTTAATGGTTAATCACCACTGTTTTCCTGTAGTATGCTCCACCTGAGGTTTGGATCTTCTCCATTTTTTGGATCATGCCCTAAAATGATCTAGCAAAACGGATGGATGGTGTGATATGGAATACATACATCAAGGTGGGCCCCACAGTAAGGGCTGCACCTAATCTGCTCCCACCATAGACAATGTCATGTGGAAAATAATCCTAGACAGGTTGTTTGTTTTAGTTTCCATGAGGATCAGGAAAATGTAGAATGACTAATGGTAAAAAAGTAAAATTTGGATCTTAGAATGGAAAAGAAGATTATCAACTGCTCTGCAAGAAAAGAAAAATGCTCGTTTTTTAAGGAAAACCGTGGAAATAAAAATAGTTTTTCACAAGTTACTTTATTGTCACAATCAGCAGAAAACATCTTGTCTATAGGAAATGTTCTCCTTTTTCACAGTTTTTTTTTTTTTCCCTTTTGGATTTCACCAATCCAAACAGGCCAAAAGTGGAAATAACTGAGTTGCAATTGCTTTTCCTATGATAGCATTGAAGCTGGATTAAATCGCGATGTTTTGAGTTTTTCAAGTTGGAATTGAAAGGAATGCAAGGTTATCACATTTCAGTATTTTTCCACTCCATTGACTGATTGTTAGGATGACCTTGGATCTTAGGATGCTTATTTCTCACATGTTGTAGATAGATCTTGATCTGTAACCAAACAATGCGTACCTGATTCTGCGGTATCAGGTTGTGACATGTGTGGTTGCAAGGATATGGACAGTCGATCTCCTTCGTGATGTTCCGTCCAAAGTACCAATCTCCAACAGCCTGTGCAATTGTCTGAACACAATAGTCTGCTGGTTACTGCACTGAGTGGCAACTGCTTAAAACACAAGGAATGCTAACTGTCCATCTAGAGGAGCATGGCATGAACTAGCCACGACAAAAAGCAGGCCGATCGGACAACCCTAACCGCTCGATCAGAACAAAGCTTCAAGAAGTCAGTGGTCATTTGTTTCCTTGAATCAAGTGAGAGGATTCGCTGTTTGGCCTGATTTTTGAGTCATGCTGAGTTCACGGCGGGCCCCAACAGATGAGCAGTTTGGATCTTGTACATTTCTTGCAGACATCCCTGTAGACCCAGAGCAATTAGCTCCTCCAATCATTGGCATTTTGCTTGATGAGCCAAACAATTCTCTCTTCTGCAAAAGAGGGATTAGAGAGTCCTGCTCATCAGCAAATGCATAGTTTGCTGATAAAGTTGAAATTTGTGGGTGTGGGCCCCATGGTTTGATGATCCAAACTGTTGGTATGGTAGGCCTTAAAATGGATGGGAGATGCTCATGAGATCTCCCAAATTCAAAGATTCCTACTCATTGATGGTCAACCCAAAAAGTTATGGTTCCCATTCATTGGAAAGAAGTCCAAATTATAGTACTAGATTCCCAGCGATTCTGCATCCATGCCGAGGGGCATCATTACAACGGTTTGGATCATTCAACATGGGCCCCACATGAACAGAATCCAACCCATCAGTGAACTATACATTTACCGTTGAGCAGACCGTGTAAATCGTCGATGCAAAATGGCAATGGAACAGTTTGTATTCAATCCAATTATCATTCTGGGGTACGTCCAAACAGGCCCCAGAGTGTATGTTTCAGCTGATCAGTTGTATTAGATCCAATTCTCATTCTGGGGTACGTCCAAGCGGGCCCCATAGTGTACTTTTCAGCTGATCAGTTTGTATTCAATCCAATTCTCATTCTGGGGTACGTCCAAACATGCCCCAAAGTGTATTTTTCAGCTGATCTGTATTGTTTTGTTTTAAATGCAATGCAATTTTGGTATCAGACCAGGAATGTTTGAGATGGTAAATACCTTATTATGCACTGTTGGAGAGTCGGGTGCAAACCATGTGTCTTGCGACTCCGACTGGCAATGTGCGAAACATGAATTTATAAACATCCCTTCGACTCGAGACTGTTCAAACAATCTCAAGGTTGCAAGCATTTGGTGTCTGAAACCTGTAGGACATACAAAAGACAGTAATTGTTGAGAAAATCCAGAAGAGCTCTTGATGGTTCATAAGCATAGATTGATTCAATGGTCATGGCCCATTTTCAGATCGAGAAATGAGACCTGGATGCAGTTTTGGACCTGTCGAGTGGGCTCACGGACAGACGTGGAAAATGTAGCACATGCATATGAGATCCAAGCTGCTCATCAGGCGGGTCTCCACCATGTTGGTGCCCAGGACTGAAAACCAGACCTGTTCACTGATCTGGTGGTCCAGATGAGCAATGGATTACACTGTAAGAACTGTTGATGTGTCAACAAGCTAGTTCTATCAGTAGAGAGATACCTCCTAGGAACCAGTTTGTAAATAGCCTATATGAGAACTGGTGAGAACTCATTCGTGATATCTCATGAAACCCCTAGGGCCCAAAAATCAGCCCCATCCAAGACTTAGGTGGGCCACAGAAAAGGGGACTAGCTAGGAGAGGATGCCCACCCTTGATGTTTGTTGGAGGCCCACCGTGTTTCATATATGCAATTCAAGCTGTATAGACCCTTCATCTGGTTTGGATGAACCGTTAGGGAAACAATCAGGCTGTTTTGCAACTCAGGTGGGCCCTGGTGATAATCTAGGGTGGCTGTCCCAGTGCACCTTGTGTCCCTTTGCTGTGGCCCACACCCATCTGAACTTAGGATTGGGCTGATTTTTGGGTCCTAAGGGTTTCATGAGGTGATGCATCCGATGGATGGGTTGTATGTCATGCACACATCGCATGTGATGAGTTCTCATGGAAGCTATTTACAGACCCGATACTAAGAGATCATTTCTCCTGTTAGTAAATAAGAGGATTTGTCATGAAGATCCCACGTTCCTATATCAAATGCAATGCAAAGTTCAGTACCTCTTTGCATTTTTGTTTCATTGAGTGGGCCACATGTATGCCAAATGCAGACTGTTAGTCAAGTCTTTTAACAGTCCATTTCTTCTGTACACGTGTGGCCGACCTAATGACAGGACCAGTTTGATTGTCCAGACATGGAACATGCAAATGTGAGTCCACACAATGAATGACCCAGATCTTGCATACACATGCACATAAGAAGAGAGTGGGATTCACTTAAAGGAAAATTGGTAATCAGAAAGAAATGAAGGAAGAAAGATACGACCTTGCAAGACAGTGATCTGACTCAGAGTACATGCATCCGGATTGAACTCACAGGGGCGCCAATGTCCATGAGGATCAGCAGAGAATGGAACCAATGCATGGTGAAACTGTTAATATAAATGAATCCAATCAGTTGTAATGCCGTGCAAAATTCTGATGTGCTGTGTCCACACTGTGTTTGGGCTTGTTTGGATGCTAACTGAATTGCAATTCATTCAATTCATTGTAGCGTAAATGGACAAAATGGAGGCAGCACCAAACCCCCCAAATGCAATTCCATGCATTTCAACTATGATTCCCGTTCGAGTGCTAGTACGTTATTATGAATTGAGTGGCTTGGTTCCACTTCAGTCATTTCGCTCTTTACTGAAGTGAATTATTGCAATTCAATTTGATTAAACATCCAAACACAGCCTAAGAGTCAGCCCTTAACATTAAATCACAAACTAGTTGACTATAGCTTATATATGAGTGCAATGCATTCTAGGCTTTCCAATTGGTGGAATTATCAGGTCGAGTGGGGCCCATGGTCTGGCAAACTGGACTGTTCATCTGATGGGCATCAGCTTGTATTAGAATGCCACAAAAGGCCTTCTAGATTAGAAGATCCTAGCCATATCTATGGTTATCCTTTCTGTATTTGTTTTTAACAGTCTAATTTCAGGCCACTGATCAAAGGGCTAGGAACTTAATATCTGGGACCATGATTGGTCACATAAGATCAACAGCCAGGATCACTGAAGCATGGATCCAACTTATGAATCAGGACCCGGAAATTCCACTTCTCTTTAGTAGAAGTACGAGGTTTTGGGGTGCCACAGTGCTTACCTGAAATACATCATATGCAGAATTCAAGATGAAATACGGAGTTTGTATAAATGGCAGAGCATATTGTGGGAAGAAGCACTACATCCAAACACAAAAGTCAATAATCCTAAGGAAAAAAAAAAAAAAACACCACGTTGATGAAATACAATTTACTATCCAAACCTGAGATGGATAGTAAAGAGAACTTGTGCAGTTTTCATTTAGATTTTGCTCTACTCCCTGCATTGAAAACCTGTATGATTAGAAAAGGAACGCATGTTGACTAACTAATGGCCTGTTTGGGCGTACCCCATATTTCAGACTGGGCCAAAAGAACATCATTGGTCCATGCAGAGTTTGCTGAAGTGGTTGAATTTGGCTTATCCCACAAAATGCAAATGGTGGGATGTTGCATCAATGAACCATTTGATTAAAAAAGGAATGCACATTGGCTGACTCATGGCCCATTTGGGCCTATCTAAGAACATCATTGGTACATGCATATTTTGCTGAAGTGGATCCATTTAGCTTGTACCAAAAAATGCAGATCGTAGGATGTTGTAAACTCTCCTGCCCATGAAAATGGGCCACAAAGTGAGAATATGGATGGTAACAGAGAGGCCTGTTATCGTCACATTCTCAATATGAGCGGAGGATGTCTGCTCTATCTGCATTTTTAGCTGATCCATAGGGGCCCATTTACGTTCTCCTTTATAGTATACAACGTGCATTATGCAATGCATACATAATGCTCTTCCTTGTCTACTATGCTTACTGTCTGATCTCAATATGTGTTGCAGGCATTTCGGTCATAATATTTCGAGATAGACTAAGGTGTTAAACACATATATCCAAGTTACTTATCAGTTATTAGAACTTCTACATGCGAAAGGATGCACCATGAATGGGCCAAAGGCCATCATAAATCATGTAGGCTGGACAATCCCAACCAACCATTTGCTTGAAGGACTTTTGAGGAAGATCAATAAATGGTTAAGAAACATCAAACAAAGTTCGTTGACCGTCCATATGTTCCTAAAAGATCCTTCAATTGATGGGTGAGGATTGTCTGTTAGTGTGAGTTTGGCTCATGGCTCATCCATATTAAGTCCCACAGGGTTAATGCTTCATATGCTCACACATATCGCGTACTAGAGTTTTAACTTGAGAAGTGGGCAAAATGACTTATGTATTGGCATTTTGGTGCCCTTACCCAGATTTTCAACATGAAAAGTGGATAAAATGAACCATGGATTGGGATTTTGGTGCCTTTAACCGGAATTTTAACTCAAAAAGTGGGGAAAATGCCTCAATGATAGGCAGTTAGGCATCCTTCATGATATTTTTGAACTTGGAAAGTGGGCAAAATGCCTCAAGGGTCAGCACTTTAGCATCCCTACCTAGATTTTTAACTTTGAAAATTGTGGTAGGCATCCTTATTGAGATTTTGAACTTGAAGAATGGACAAAATATCTCAAGGATTAACATTATAGCACCCCACCTAGATTCTTAACTCAAAAAAGTTGGCAAAATGCCTCAAGGATAGGCATTCAGGCACCCTTACCAACAATTTTAAGTTGAAAAGTGAGCCAAATGCCTCATGGATTGGCATTTTGGTGCATTTAACCTTAATTTTAACTTGTAAAGTAAGGAAAATGCCTCAACCATAAGTATTTAGTTGCCCTTTCTTGGGTTTTGAATTGGAGAAGTGGGAAAATGCCTCAAGGATTGGCAATTTAGTGTTCCTACCAAGATTTTTTAATTGAAATGTGGGCAAAATGCCTCAAGGAGAGGCATTTAGGTGCCCTCACTAAGATTTTTAACTTGAAAATTGGCAAAATGCCTTGAGGATTAGCATTTTAGCATCCTTACTAAAAGCAGGCAAAAAGCCTCAAAGATGGGCACTTAGGCACCCTTACTATGATTTTTTATTTGGAAAGTGGGGAACATGCCTCATGGATTCGAACTAAGTTGCACTTACACATATTTTCAACATCAAAAGTGGGAAAAACACCTCATGGATTGGCATTTTTGTTCCTTTAACATGAATTTTAACTTGAATAGTACGGAAAATGTGTTATTAATAGGTGTTTAGGTAGCCTTTCTGAGATTTTGAACATGAAAACTGGGCAAAATGCCCCAAGGATTGACAGGATAGTGTCCACGACAAGATTTGACTTGAAAAGTGGGCAAAATGCATCAAAGATTGGCATTTTGGTAGCCTTGTCCAGATTTTTAACATGAAAAATAGACTAAATGCCTCGTAGATTGGCATTTTGGTGCTTTCGCTTGGAAAGAAGGGAAATGCCAGCACCATAGGCATTTGGGCACGCATCAGAGGTTTTGAACTTGAAACCTGGGCAAAATTCCTCAAGGATTGACATTTTAGCGTCCCCACCTAGATTTTTAACTTGAAATGCCTCAAAAATAGGCATTTAGGCACCTTTATCGACATTTTTAACATGAAAAGTGGGCAAAATAACCCAAGGATAGGCATTTAAGGACCCTTACCAAGAATTTTAACTTGAAAAGTGGATTGAATGCCTTATGAATTGATATTCTGACGCACTTATAAAGATTTTGAACATGAAAAGTGGGGAAAACGCCTCATAGATTGGCATTTTATTGCCTTCTACCAGAATTTTAACTCGGAAAGTACCTCATTGATAGACATTTCAGTGTCCTTACTAGGCTTTTGAAGTTAAAAAGTGCGCGAAATGCCTCGGGGATGAGAATTTTATTTTCCCTACATAGATTTTTAACTTGAAAAGTGGGCAAAATACCTATCCTGATATTTTGAAGTTGAAAAGCGGGCAAAATGCCTCAAGAATAGGCATTTAGGTACCCTTACAAAGAATTTTTTAACTTGTGAGTAAAATGCAACAACTTGGATTAGCATTTTAACATCCCCACCTAGATTTTTAACTTGAAAAGTGGGCAAAATACCTCAAAGATAGGCATTTAGGCATCCTTATTGAGTTTTTCAGCCTGAAAGAGGGAAAAATGCTTCATGGTTTGTCATTTTGGAGTCCTTACACATTTGAAACATGAAAAATGAGTAAGATGCCTTGTGGATTGGCATTTGATGCCTTCAACCTAAACTTTAACTATGAAAGTGAGGGAGCTGCCTCAGCGATAGGCATTTAGAATCCTTTCTGAGGTTTTGAACTTGAAAACTGGGCAAAATACCTCATGGATTGGCATTTTAGCATCCCTACCTAGATTTTTTTACTTGAAATGTGGGAAAATGCCTAATTGATTGGCATTTTTGGTGCCTTTAATCTGAATTTTAACTAGGAATTGGAGAAAATGCCTCATGGATAGGCATCTAGGCATCCTTTTTTAGAGATTGACATGAAAAGTGGAGAAAATGTGTCAAGGATTGGCATATATTAGTATCACTATCCAGATTTTTAAATAGAAAGGTGGCCAAAATGGCTAAAGGATATATCAATTTAGGCACCTTACCAAGATTTTTAACTTGAAAAGTGGGCAAAATTCTTCAAGGATGGGCATTTAGATGCCCTTACCCAGAATTTTAACTTGAAAAGTTGACAGAATTCCTCATTGATGGGCATTTTAGTGCACTTACAAAGATTTTGAACATGAAATGTGGGCAAAATGCTTCATGGATTGGCCTTTTTTTTTTGCTTCAACCAAAATTTAACTTTGAAAGTGGCAAAAATGCCTCATTGGCCATTTCAGAGACCTTTATGATGTATCTATTTAAAAGTGGGTAAAATGCATAATGGATTAGCATTTTAGATACTCACCTTGATTTTTAAATTTAAAAGTGGACAAAATGCCTTATGGGTAGGCATTTAGGTACCCTTAATGAAATTTTTAACTTGAAAAGTGTGTGAAATGCCCTCTTAAATTGGCATTCTGGTGCCCTACCTCAGATTTCAACATGAAAAGTGGGAAAAATGCTGCGTGGATTGGCAGTTTGGTGCCCGTAACTTGAATTTTAACTTGAAAATTGGGGAAAATGCCTCAACTATAGGCACTTAGGTGCCCTTCCTCTAAAATGCTAATTTCTTTGTGCATGCATGACCCACTTGATAAATAGATAGGTTAGGAAAATTCAAGGGGGAATAGGGATTGTATCAATTTTTGGGCGGGGTCGGATCAGATTAGGTCAGGCCCAGGCTTAGACCCAACCAATTTTTATTTTTGGTCAGGCCAAGCATGCTATGCTAGGCCCATGATGGGCTGGAGCCTTAGGTCGTAAGTGTTGGGTAGGGCCTGGGCCTAGCCTGGCCTGACCCAAACCCAACCCATTGCCACCCGTAGTTAGGCTCTAAAAAGGCAAGGGGAAAGGCCCAAAAGGATGTGGATGGAGGTACTAAGATAAGACTTGATGGCCTATGGTCCAATTGAAGGTTTGGACTTTGATAGCGTGGAATGGCGGAATGGGATTCATGTGGCCGACTCCAATTAACTGGGTTAAGGCTAAGATGATGATGTTGATGATGAATAGTGCAAAATATCTCGTGGATTGGCATTACCTGAATTTTAACTTGGAAAGATGAATCACCAATAGGCATTTAGGAGCCCTTTTTGAGGTTTTGAACTTGGAAACTAGGCAAATGCCTCAAGGATTGGCATTTTAGCGTCCCCTATATAGATTTCTAACTTGAAAAGTGAGGAAAATGACTCAATGATAGGCATTTAGGTGCCCTTGTCAAGATTTTTAAATTGAAAAGTATGCAAAATGCCGCATGGAACTGGATTTTGGAGCCTTTACCTAGATTTTCAGAATGAAAAGTAGGAAAATGACTCATTTTGAAACCTTTAATCTGAATTTTAACTTATAAACAGGAAAAAAATGCTCAACATCGGGCATTTAGACGCCTTTTATGAGGTTTTGAACTTGAAGGCCGGGTGAAATGCCTCTAGGATTGGCATACTATTGTCTCTACTGGGATTTTAAAATAAAGACGTGGGCACAATGCCTCAAGGATAGCATCTAGGTGCCTTTACCGAGATTTTTAACTTCAAAAGTGGATAAAACACCTCATGGATTGGCATTTTGGTGCCCTTACGCATATTCTCAACATTAAAAGTGGGCAATACCCCACATATTGGAATTTTGGTTCCTTTAACCTGAATTTTATGTTGTAAAGTGAGGAAAATGCCTCTATGATGGGCATTTAGGTGCCCTTAGTTAAGGTTTTTTGCATCTGAAAATTTGGAAAAATACTTCAAGAATTGGAATTTTAGTATCCCTACCTAGATTAAACTTGAAAAGTGAGCAAAATGCCTCAAGGAAAAGCATCTAGGTGCCCTTATTGAGATTTTTAACTTCAAAAGAGGGCATAGTGCTTCTTGGATTGGCATTTTTATGCCCTTACCGATATTTTCAACAAGAATAGGGGTCAAATACATCATGGATTGGCATTTTGGTGCCTTTAACCTGAATTTCAACCTAGAAAGTGGGAAAATGCCTTAACGATAAGCATTTAGGCAGCAGTTATGAGATTTTGAACTTAAAACTTGGCAAAATGCCTCAAGTATTGGCATTTTATTGTCCCCACATAGATTTTAAACTTGAAAAGTAGGATTGACTTTTTATTGTCCCTACTTAGATTTTTTTAACTTGAAAAGTAGAGCTTGTTACGGTAGTTTTCTTTGGTTGGTTTTCGTTCAAATATTATGCAGGTTGATGCTAATACAAATTAAAAAGTATCGACTCGACTAAATTTTTAGTTGACTCGATGAACTTTAAAACTACAATATACATGCTTGGATTTGTGTGGCTATTTTGGGTTTGCATTATCTTGCATCTTTTCTCTACGTCTGATATCGACACACATGTCCACGTCCAGTTACAAAGCAGCTGAATTTGTTGCAAGATCATACACGAGATCGATATGGTAGTTTTCTTTCAGTTGATTTTCTTTCAAATATTATGCTGAATACAGTCAATTATAATACAAACTACAAAGGTATCCACTACGTAATGCTAATTGCTATTACGAAAAAAACATTTCGTCATTCAAAATTAGCCTTTGTGAAAGCCGTACCTGTAGAGAAACTAGGCTTTCGAAAAAGGACCTCATCGTGTGGTAGCCCCCTACGTCTCTCCTGGAAATGAACAGCAGATATCAGAAGTTTAAAAAGCAGAAAGCAATGTTCTTCAGAGCATAAGCATGCTGAGTAGAACTAGATCAGTTGAGAAGTAATGTTCTTCAGGGCCCAACGAAAAACCAGTTGGGATCTGTGTTGTTCATCAAATGGGCCCCACATATATGTGCCACGGGCTGAAAATTGGCAACGTGCGTCGAATGTGGAATGGCGGTCAGTTCTTTTAGCTGTCTATTTTATTTCCTTAACGCGTGCATCCCACCTGAGGACCCATACATGCCTTGGTTTCAGGCCACAGTGTATTCAAAGTGGGGTCACCTAATTAACAGCACGCATGTTGTGAGTAGTCCAGGCATTTATCTGTTCTTTATGATTGAAGAAGGGAATTACACGTCGAGGAAAAATCCAGCATCGCTCAAGCATTTCACAGCAGTGGACTTTGGTAGGTAGCTGGTGAAATTGTCGCAGTGCAAGAATGTTGCCAGACCACCCGCTGAGCAACCCGAAAGCAGAGCCTTGAAAGGGGAAAAATGCATATACAAGTTAGCACATGTTGAACTTAGCATGTTCATGTCTACTACCATCCATACAGCATGAATACATATGTGCATCCATGAATGTATTGTTGAGAGTGGAGAGATTGAGAAGGATATTGCCCATGGAATTCAATCTGGGTGGAAGAAATGGAGACGTAGCTTTTGAGTTTTATGTGATCCTCGTACCACTCAAACTGAAATGGAAATTTTTTAGGATAGCTATAAGACCAACCATGCTTTATGGGACAAATGTTGGGCAGGTAAGTAACAACATGTTCATATCGTGAGTGTAACTGAAAAGAGGATGTTGAGATGGATGAATCGCAAGACAAGGATGGAATTAGAATTGAATGCATTCAAGGGGATATAAGAATAGCATCAACTGGTAATAAGATGAGGAAAAGTAAGATGAGGAAAAGTAGTCGTTGATGGTTTGGCCAAGCGCAATGTTGACCAAGAATTGCGCCAGTTAGGAGCGAGTTTGTACAAGTTGAAGGCTCTAGAAGGCAAGGTATTCAATAATGGTAATGGTGGTCATAATGGCCGGCGCCATTACCATTACAGCCTTTTAAAAAAATCAGCCCGTAACGAGCCATTACGGGCCATTTTTCCATAACGGCCGCCCCATAATGCATAATGGTGTTCATCGATACTGTCATGTAACCATTTTCACACCTTGCTAAAAGGGCAAGGGGAAGGCCCAAAAGGGCATTGGTGGAGGTAATAAGACAAGTCTTGATGACCTATGGCCTAATTGAAGTTATGGCCCTTGATGGAGTGGAATGGTGGAACAAGATCCATGTAGCTGGACCCATTTGATTGGAATAAAGCTTAGATGATGATGATGATCCATGCAAGTACTAAGCCATGGAATGTTATTCAAAGACTTCATGATTAACCAATTTTCTCACACTTCCTCACTTCCACTGTACTTAAAGTACACATGATGCATCCATTGCATTGATAACAATGGGGATATGAGAAAAAATGGAGAAAATTTCAGTGATTTTTGTATGTATATTGCTTAACCCTAATAGGGTTTGTATAGTGATATACAAGGTGTATACATGGAAGGAAATTAAAAGGATATATATGGACGGAAATCAATTAGGATATATATGATAATTTATGAGTCTCTGGTTATTATGCATACCCATTCATAGTTTCACACTCATGTTGTTTGTTGAGGCTAATAGCAAACCTAGCAACTACACATACATGTATGTATGACCTACATATATATACATACATGCATATCTAGGCCAGGGGCCAAAACCACTACAAAGCTTTGGAGGTTAGGCTTAACTTATAATGCGACATGTGTTACCCATCATGATGTGCACATTATTAGAGTTGTGCTCTAGAAAACCAATGCATGCCCTAATACTATGGTTGTGGATGTGATGGGACCAATCTCAGCCATTGATCTTGATGACCATGGGTCCTTTAGGACAAGTGCAATATGTCTTAACTAATATATAATGTGAGAAGCAATTCCTTTATGGTCATTGAGAACTTGAAATTATACATACTGGTCATTAATCAAGGAGAGTTGCAATCCATGGATCTTTGTACCCTGATGTGCCATGACCATTATAGATGCTTAGAACATATCTATGGACATTATTCTATGACCATAGATGCTTAGGACACATTTGTGGACATCATTCTATGACAAAAACGGTTTAACTGTGCAAGGGGATTGACTTGGATCAAGATGGACGTTCTGCACCATAAGAAGTTGACTTGGTGTACGTATATTTATATCTGTATGTATGTACGCATGCATAGATGCATGTGCTATGCTCACGCATGTGTATGTATATGTATGTATATATGTATGTATGTATATACGTATATTTATATATGTATGTATGTATACGTACCTTTCGTGCACGATTCAACCCTTTTGGAAGAAGATCAAGAATAATGGCACGCCAAATCCGTTGGCCTCTAAAGTAAAGGGTTGCCTTCTGAAAATTCATGGACACAAACAGCTCATATCAGTTGCAGAAGGAAAAAGATTTTATTATTATTATTATTATTATTTTTTTTTTTATTTTTTACATATGCCACTGTCTCATTTTCCCACACACACACACACACACATATATAATCCCCTCACTTTTCAATATTTTCAAATAGAACTTCTTTCTTTTTATATTCCATCATAAAATACCATGTGGTTCCCTTCTTTACAGTTAACCGTTTGAAAATTATACTTTTGTTGTTGACTTTGTAATTAGAAGAGAAATATTCATTTTGGGAAAGATCCAAATCACATATCATATGGGCCCCAACATAGCCGAATGATGCAGATTGTCTAACGGTGGGTCATCCATCAAGCCATTCAAATGGTGGATCAAAACTGCATAAATCATAGTTGCAGAATATAATGGAAATTACTCTTATGAGTCAAGGTCAAAAACATCATTTCACATGGTTAAGAAAATGAATTATCTGACCATACTAAGAAGGAAAGATGTTATTTGGAATATAGTAAAAAAGTGAGGGTGATAAATAGGTCGGGCTCTATGGCTTAGTGGCAAATAGAATATGTTTCAATAGAGATCATGAGATCGAGTGCCCATGTGGTGTGAGTGGGTGTGTGAGTAGAGCTGGGCATGAGTTAGACCGAGTCAAGGCTAACTTGACTTGATCGGGTTTTAGTAGGAACGCCCCCTTATGTTTTCCCTGGAGCCCAAAACCGTGCCAACCCAAAACTCAGGTGGGCCACACAATGTAAAACCATTCCCAAAACCTCTAAACTCCAGAGGTCTGGCCCACCTCAGTTTTGGAGTGGAAGTGTCCATTCATCTTGATGGGGCGCATCTCATGAATGTGTTGAATGGCATCTATAAAACGCAGTGGGCCCCACACACAATCTGCAAGGTTTTAACGGTGGGTGTCCCATCCTCAATGTACCGTGGTGTGACCCACCTGTGCTTTGGATCGGCCTGGAGTTAGTGTCCTGGATCACGGTGGACCCCACAAAAAAAAAAAAATACAGAATAAGCCCATTCTACAACAGTGGTGGAGGAACATATCTCCTTGGAATGCACACATAATTCCTCAACCCTAGAATGCATGGGCCCCACATTACAGAGTGGCAGTGTAATAAATCCTCAGCTGCAGAATGAATGGGCCACATATTGCAGAACTGAGATAGGCTCTTTAATACCTCAGTTCTGGAATACATGGGGGAGTGCTCGCTAGGTCAGGTGAAACATCATGTACTGTCAAGATGGGCTGGGCCCCACCAGGCCCAATCGAATTTGGCTTGTTCTGGACTGGTGGGCCAGCCCATGTTAGGAGTCAACCCAAAAATTTCACTGATCCAAAATTCAAGTGGATCACATTACAGGGAAATGTTGGGATGAGTACACTTACCATTCAAACCCTCTGGGCCCACTGAAATTTTAAATCAGGCTGATATGTGGCTTTTCCCTTCTCCATGTCGGGATTACTCACCTTTTTTATTTTTTATATATATTTTTTTAAAAAAAATTATTTTTATTTTTAATTTTTACACTCTCATACACACTCCCACACACTCACGCCATAGTGGAATTTCACCACGTACAGATGATCAAACCCTTGACCAGGTGTTGAAACTCCTAAGAGTTTACCCGATGTCATATAAACATTGCGGTGGGCTTCATGAAGGTTTCAATAGTAGGCATCTCATCCCTATTGTTCATATTCCTGTGCTGTAGTCTACTTGAGTTTTTCATCCACCACAACTTTTAGACAAAGTCCTACCACGGTAGCGCCAACGATAATGGTGGAACGCAAAGATTTTTGTTGTAAAAAGAGATTGCCTTGTGATATGATGTGGTGTGATTTGATTGGGCTTATACCATTATCTTTCGACCAAACAACTTTCATACATACTTCGTTGGGTTTCACCTTGAACAACAGCACATGACCTGATCAAATACCACCACATTAGATAAGTAAGCAATCCGTTACAGCCTGTCATGGGTCCACATTCGCCTATCAGGGGCTAAAACAGGCAGTTACGCATACAGTTGTATAGATAACGGCCGCCACCATTGCCATTATACATACCTTACATCAAAGATCCAATGGCTCACAACATGTGATACTTCAAGAATGGTTAAAGTTGGCTACGCACAATCAGAGCCGTTGATCCGATCCCGAGGGCAAAATAATTGAATGGGTTGCATTGAAAAAATGCTCCTCGGGAAAAGACCGATATACCCCTAAATTAAAGGGAATCTCCAAGGGCACTTTTGTCAATTCAAATTATATTAGTGGGATGGAATGAGGGTACATACACCGTTGTGAAACGTAGAATCCCCAGCAAAAGAGGCTCCATCGCAATACCGAAGCTTTACACGGTTCCAATTATAAAAATCTGTGAAATAAAAATTAAATTTTAATTAGCCTTAATCACATGTTAATCATTTCAAAACAGAAGAAAAAGGAAATTTATACTCTGGCAGATCGTGATGGTTCATCAGCATGCAGTCAGAAACTATACCCATTAAACCATCTAAATAGTGGGCCCCACTTAAGGTTTTGCATGATGGAAACTGAACCGCCCAAATCGCTGTTTACGTTTAACCATCCATTCGATAACCATCATTTGGATGGCTGTGATTAATTGATCTGTGTGAATTTCTACACATGGTCCATCCACAATGTGTCCCATGATTTGGATGGTCTGGATAGCCGTTTGAAAGTGCCACATGCGAGGGAATGTGCCACCATCACTTTTAGATTGGTGGTGAACTATCACAGGAGTCTAGCCAAGAGCCATAGGATCTGGGCCTGGTAATGCACAGTATTCAATAGGCCCAGCGTGATGGACGGCCCAAACAGTTTAAAGTCCGGCCTAAGACAACCCTAAAACGGATCAACAATCAGGCCCATCAACTTGGACGGTCTGGATTGACGCCCTTATGTCATGTGTACGGTGGATGGATAAACAATCATCAGTTTCTCTTTTCCTCCATCCTTCCATTTTCTGCTGACGTGTCACTTTAGCTAAACATCCGAGCCATGAAAAGGGTGCAAAATACCATGTAGATCACCTGGAAAAAAGATTGGAAGAATCCACGCAATAGGTGAGCCACAAACAATGGCTGTCCATTTATTCAAATGGTGCACCCCACCTGATTAATGGACGATTCAATTTTTTTGGCCCAAGTGATCTTCGTGGTTTGGCCCATCTTTTGAATGGCTCAGATTTCATATAATGTTGTATATGAAGATTTCTCAATATCTCGTGCTTTCGATATATGGAAGAAATTCTCGTATCATATCACGAGATAACGGCTACTTCTCACCTACACGGTGATTTTTTTTTTTGGTGAGAAGGTCTCAAGTCCATCCGGTTGGACCACGAGTTACGATCCATCCACAAGGTAACTTACATCCTATTAATTAAACGTAAAATCCATACCGTCCAATTGGTTTTTCACATTATGAGGATCAATTATTACAAAAATCAGCCACAAAAACTCATAAAACGCTCAATTTGTATTTCGGTATTTATCGATGGCTAGAAATTGTTTTTATGTTGTGACCCACCTGATGAGTAAAGGGCCATTTTTGCAACGGATGATCCTCATGATAGGAAGGGTTGGATTTAGCATGCACTTAATAAGATGTAAGTTATTGGTGGGTGTACCATAACTTTTCGTACAAACTGTTGTACTTCAAACCCTCTCTTTTTTATTTGGTAACCCACCACAGCGATTGGTCACTGTCATGCGGTTGCATCTGGTCGTCTCTGGCAATCACAAACGGCCAAAATGTAATTAAACAGACGGTCCACAAAGCAGGTTCACAAAGACGCTTTTACCCCTCGGCCGCAAATTTCCAAAAAAGAGAAAACAATCCGATACTCTGGCAGAGTATGATGGCTCATAGACGTGCAATAAGCGATTTTACACGTGGCATCCATGTAGCTTAAATTACACGGTTTGAAATTTGAATCTCGACCACGCTTTACGTGGGTCATAACCAAAATTTAAACTGAAAAGATGTCATAACAGTA
The DNA here is from genome assembly GCF_029962835.1 of Magnolia sinica. Taxonomy (NCBI): domain Eukaryota; kingdom Viridiplantae; phylum Streptophyta; class Magnoliopsida; order Magnoliales; family Magnoliaceae; genus Magnolia; species Magnolia sinica. The sequence continues at coordinate 68,262,539 of NC_080589.1, read as the reverse complement.
ATGGACGGTTAAAATGCATAGTTGCATGCTACTCAACGGTCCATATTCAAGAAAAGGAACATCTTCATTAGAGGTGAAGAACGTTAAACAATCTCATTTCGAGGTTACGATCTATCCACAGTGGGCCCTACCTACAATTTCTTTGTGCATGAATATGAACAACTACATCCTGACGGAGTATCAAATAACACCTTGCTTTCAAAGCAGGAATGCACTCCAGTGCAGTGGGACCACTTGATGTGTGCACCACATCCAATCGGTTGATTTCATCCTATTAAGTGCATGAGATCTAAAACTTATGTGGGACCTATTAAGTGCATGATCTAAAACTTAGGTGGGCCACAGGTGACCGTTGATTTCATTTCGACCACATACGTTGCAAAATCACCTATTTCTCGACCGACCCTTAATTCGGGAGAGATTAATGGTCTGAATGGCCTAGATTCCATATAAACAACACGGTGGGCCTACAAAATCAAGGCTGGTCATTCCCAAAAAAGGTTGTTCTTTGTGTTGTGGCCCACCTGAGTTTTGTATCAGCCTGATATTTGGGTCCCACAAGTATTTTTGGGTGACGCATCTGATATACGGAATGGATTCGGTGTACACATCTGATATTACCGGTAAAACAGGAGCGGATCCTTTAAAAAATACATGCAAGGGTAAAACTGTCAGTTTCTTTTTAAAAAAGAGAAAAATTGGTATCTACCGACAAGATGTCGTGTCGGTTATAATTTCGGTTTCGGCGGGAAAATGATTCTGTCAAATTAGTTGTTTTCGAATAGAATGGCAAAGAGGAATTTATAAGATACTCTGGCAGACTACAGAAATTCATATTCATGCATACACCTTATGTAGACTTGGCATGAATAAAACTCAATCCAGATCGTTAAAATCGTAGGTCCACTGAGTTTAGATATATCCCAGAACCTAACTGAATGGATGATCTTAACTGTTGGTGGGACCATCGAATGAACGGTTGTGTGGAAGCGTACTTAACGGTGGAGATTCAACAGATTAAAGTCCATCAAAGGAAGATTTAGAGGGTCCTTGTGGAATCTACAGTCTACGTGGCTTACATGTAAGCTAATCTGAACCGTCCAGATGGCATAGTTGGAATCGTCCTTTCAGTTCAATGTTCAGTCATGGACAATCCATCGTGGGCCACAGGGTAAACAGTGGCCATGTGCATGCATATGAGTCTGTACTCTGCTACCGAGTTGGATGGTTGCAACTTGCAACAAGATACAGCTTTTCTACTCAAAAGTCACCAGTCAAGACAAACCGTTGATGTGAAACACTGTGGGCCCCACCTAGATAGCCATGTCATCTCGATAAGAAGGCTGTTACTTGTCACATGTGGAGCCCACAGCTTGAAATGGACGTCTTTGATACAACCGAGTGCACGGTAGTCCCAGATAGCCATATGACCAACGCCTAATACAAAATCTTATGCCTACAGCTGATCTAGGTGGGGCCACCATGATGTCTGTGAGAAATCCTCCCCATCCATCTGTTCTGCCAGCTCATGTTAGTGTATGAGCCCAAAAACTAGGCAGATCCAAAACTCAAGTGCGCCACACCACATGAAACAGTGGGAATTGAACATCCACCATTGAAACATTCATGGGCCACAACAGTTTAACTCAAGACTTACGTTTTTGTGTTTTCAGTCGATCCTAGTAGAAATAACCTTACGAAATATTTGGATAACATATAAAACATCACGACAGCTCTCGAGAATGTTTCAACGGTGGACATTTCCCTACCAACTTTTTCCTGTCGTGTGGCCCACTTGAATCTTGGATTTTGTGTATTTTTAGCTTTATGTCCTAACATGAGATGGAAAAACGGATTAATGGTGTGGATTTTTCACAGACATCATGGTGGGCCGGAAATCCCCATCCACTGATGAGGCCAGTTCAGGGCTATTCACCTACCTGTCATCTGTCTGCCGGCTATAGTTTTGTGTGTATGCCGTCCAACCCAAGCATTAGTTGAGCCTCACAAGGATTAGATAACCACAAAAGTCAGACTTGTCTGATTATTAGCGGGCCACACCATAGAAAAACAATAGGCAACAACCAAAAACATCCAAAGCCCATTTAGTGGCCCTCATGATGGGTGGTTGAGATGTCCTCTTTCATAGTGGTGTAGACAGGTTGGATGGTGCAAGATGCCCTACAGCAACCCTTGTGGAATAAACTGATCACTAACAATGCCATGATGAGAGACCCACCTTGCAACTAATCACATTTTGATTATAAAGAGAAAGGAATATGAAGCCAGACGGTCAGTTTTTTTTTTTTTTACCCCAAATGGAGCCATTGGTTTAGTGGTCCAAACTGATGCAATTGCATATGGGTCAGGAAATTTTCATGTGGTCGAATTCGATGTGGTCCATGGTTTTACAATTCAATGGTCTGAATTCATTCAGAATCCTAATCAGATCGACAGCTATTATTTCAATGGATTGATCATGCCATTGATGGACCTCGTGGGGTCCACATCAAGCTAAAAGGCTGAGATATTTGGCACTTCGCCAAAGGATACACATTTTTTTCTCCCTAGAATTATAGCAACGGTGGGGCCCACATTTTCCATATTCGATATTCGTCATTATTGCAGATTCTCGTGTGTGACCAACCGTTGATAATAAGTGCCTCACTTACCAGTGGGGCACACCTGTAGAGACTAAAATCCAAAAGATGCCTTAATGGGAATTGTGCTTAGGAAAGTTCTTAATTAATCTACACCCTACAAATGGGGATTGGGAATATAACGAATGGTCCACACGTAAGACTTTTATTAGGTGTGGCAGTGATCATCGGCTGAGATCTGACCGTGGGATTAGTTGGATTAGGTATACTGATGGGCCCACATGATCATCAGTTGAGATTTGACCGTGGGGTTAGTTGGATTGGGTATATTAGTGGGCCCCACATGATCATCAATTGAGATCTGACTGTGGGATTACTTGGGTTGGGAATACCGGTGGGTCTCATATTAGTTGTGATCATTGCAGATAGGTAGGAGGTTTACGCTCTAATTATACTACCTATGTACAACATTAATATGGACATGGAATATATGCGTATGGGATACTCCGGATAAATAAACTATTTAAGAATCTTTTTCTATAAATATATATCTTGATTTGGATATTTATATGAATAAAAAACTTAATTTTATAATAAAATTCTTAAATTGGATGTAAGATGCGGAAGAATCAAGAACTTTTCTCAATATAATATTAAAATGGCATGCAAACAAATAACGACTTAAGATTAAAGCTTTATGATCAGTACTATTCGTGCATTAATCAATTCGTTAATTAGTGATTCACGCCATTTTATGGTTGAGAATTTTGGATTTTGGATTGAAGCACAACATAAAGGTCCATCAGATGAACGGTCCAAATCATTTGACAATCTAATTACGATTGCCATTAATGGATCCAAATGCATCATGACATTAGGTGGGACCCAAGTTACATAATTCAAGGAGCCTACTACATCAATGTTCGATTCCAAGCTATGGGCCATTTGTACAGGATCGGTGCATACCTATTGAGCGGCTTGGATTATATGATCATGTGGCCCAACAGCCCTAACCCATCTTGATTAGAGCACCTAACTAGATTTGACCCTTAAGACCTAAATTCTAGGTAATAATGTTGGTTTGGGGAGAGGAAAATGATCATATACAGGGGTTGTATGTGGACTTTCACATACAGCCATTTTTCCTACCTAAGGTTCACGAATGTACAGAATATCCTATTCGTGAAAATTGTGGGCCACACCATGATGATGGTCTGGTGAAAGAATCAGGCCCATCTATTTATGTAGAGGGTCACAGATTCAAAGTCACTGGACAATCGACAGTATACCTTAGTCTACAGTTGCGGCGCACCCAATAAACGGATTGGACTGATATTCATCATATTTCATCACCATGGTGTGGACCACATTTTTCACGGTTCAGATGATCTCATCATTTAGCCAGACAATAGAGTTCACGTACAACCGTTGCATGTGATCATTTTTCCACTAGGGGACATCCAAACGGTACCTAAATGTAATAAATCTAAGAAAACAAAAACACAAACACAAAAATCAATGTGCTGTGACTTGTAAAAGGACTGCTGAAAGGGTGCGGTCTTTCCAGACTCGCCTCTCACACGTGCCAACCCAACACACGTGAGATATCCAAGCTGCTAGTCAGAGAGCCTCCACTGAGGAATTTCTTGCCTAGAAAGATAAGACCAAAATGATCTTTGGGATTGGACACATGTGCACAAAAGATATGGACGGTCAACAGACATTACCTAACAGCTAACCATCAATGTACATGTGGGGCCCACCAAAAAATGTAGCAATAGCCACAATTCAAGAGAAGAAGAGAAGTGCCAAAGGTTGGTTGGTTAGGGTATCTATAATCAATCTAATTTGGACCCATTAGATGAACGATCGAGGCCACCAAACAAGTGGGGCCCACTATTCCTTAAGATTGCAGCTTCATTGAAGGAATTATACCATGAATTCCCAAGTGGGCCACACCCATTTACTTATCTGGAATTGCTTTTGGAGTTCAATGCGGTATCCATATCACACTTCTTTCCCGTGGAACCTACCTACGAAGTGTCATTTATTGTGTGGACGCATTTTCTAATTGTTAGGCAGGCACCAGGTCGTTTTTTGGAGCCCGCGCAACGTAAAGATGTGGGGCCCACCGTGATGGATGTGATTTTTGCCTAACAGGCGTAGGATTTATGGAGGCTACCAAATTATTATTGTGCAATCCATTCGGTCCATCAATTTCATTCAAAGTGTCATATAACAGTGATGGTGGTCATAATAGTTATACCGCCACAGCTACAACGATTGTTATCATATATATGGAAATGCTCACCTGCGCACCAGCACAGTACTGGTGTGAACTTTTTTGAGAACCCATCATACTGATGTGGATCCAAAATTTGAACTGTTCATGTGACACAGCACCTCATGAAACCCCTCGGGCCCAAGGTAAAGGGCCCAAGTTTTACCTTGATCTAAAACTTTGATGGGCCATGAAAAATGAAAACAGTTTCCTCCCTTGATTTGCATTTCTCTTTGCCATGGCTCACCAGAATTTTTTATCTAGGTGAAAACTTGTCACATGGGATTTCATGGGATTCCGCATCACATGGACTGTTCAGATTAGACACCCATGACACGTGTGCAAATGTGCGGACGTGCATGGGTGCCCAGGTGAGCATGACTCTCTCTCTCTCTCTCTCTCTCTCTCTCTCTCTCTCTCTCTCTCTCTCTCTCTCTCTCTCTCTCTCTCTCTCTCTATATATATATATATATATATATATATATATATAAAAACTGTTATGGGCCCATTATGAGCCCTTTTTTATTTTGCAATGGCTATTTGCTCTGTAACAAAGCCATTACTTGACTGTTTTCATGAATATAATAGTTCATATTAGCATAAGAGTTGAAAAAAAAAAGAAAAAACAAAGGGCGGATCAAGGACTCAAGTAAGCCCACCATGAGAAAAGTGGGGATTCAATGCCCACCATTGAAATCTTCTCAAGGTGATGTAAGTTTTAGATCAGGCTGATATTTGTGCTTTCCCTTTATCCTTGTCGGAATATCACGTTGTGAATCGGTTTGATGGCATGCAAACATCACAGTTTTCTTAATGGCAGTTTTTTTTTTCTGCCATCTCCCTTTCTGGTAATCTGGTTCACTTGAGTCTTGGATTTGACTTGTATTTGGGCTCTCTTCCTAACATAAGCCGGTGATATTAATGGACAAGTGGAATTTCGCTCGGACATCATGGTGAGTTTCATAGAGTTCTAATTAATTACAAGAATTCTTATATGAATTTCCTCCATGGCATCCACTCTATACATAATTGCTCTAGATTGCATGTGAGCTTGAAATTTTAGCAACTCCAAAACTCAAAGTAGCCACATGATAGAAAACAATAGGATCTGGATGCCCTATTATAACACTGTTTACACTTAAGTTGTTATGGATATATCCGGCAAATAGGATGTCACCATATGTTAGTATACTTGCATAGAGTAAAAAAAAAAAAAAAAAAGTACACACATAGTGCAAAATAGAGATTATGGGAATCCGAAATACACATATGACATAGACACGTATCAAGCTAGGAATGACTATACCACCCAGAAAACTTATAGATGACTGAAACCGAGGGAAAAATATGCAGGCAGTACATATGCAAAGCACCCAAAGAGCACGTGCAACTGAGTGCAACACTAAGGTGGTGACATTTAATGACACATGGCCGGATTTAATTGGCCATGCACAGCTATAAACCTCTATATGATGCACTAAAAAGAGAGCCGTATGAAAACAGGAGTACGACCTCACACGGCAACATAATGGTTAACTGGCTTCTTAAAATATAAACATATCAAGCGAAAGTTGTTAATCAATTGGACAATCATCCCTAAAAGTCAAGGCACCACATGCAACCCCACCACCTAACTTAAGTCTATCAAAGTAGCAACGAATGATGAGTCATAGGCCCACACCACTTCAATGCAAACACAACAAATCTATTTTAAGCTTAATGCTGCCTATCAAATCTCTCGTCTTACATGAAAGACTATCTTATCTTATAGCTTAGCCATGTTAAGCATCTCCACCTATATCTAGCACCATGGTGCTGCAATTTAGATCAATTAGTATAAGTATAGTTTAATCTCTCCATTTCTATCCAACACATCATTGCAATATGTTATGTCTAATTTAATTTCATCCACAATTTCATCATTGGAATCCTTAAACTCTTAAGTCCAGACTTAGTGATTCCCTGTGCCACAGTCTATTAGACAAACCATGATTATCTCATTATCGTTTAGGTTTTGACGATTATCTCACGGCCATTTAATTTTAGAAATTTTTAATCAGGCATTTCACATGTTCAATTTTTCATCGGTAATTTTTTTCTTTATTTACTTTAATATATATATATATATATATATATATATTAATTGTACTATATTCATATTCAAATTAATAAAATTGGCACTTAGCATTATATTTCATGTTTTCTTTTTAAATGTTTATTTTGTTAACAAAGGAGACCATTTCGATGAAAGTGTCTTCAAGATAAAAACAACTTATCCAAAGAACTAACTCTCTCCTTCACAAATCACATGATTCATTATCAATCGATGGTTTAATAGTCAAGCCAATAATCACCAATCTAACGATCGACTATTTTAGCATATGGGCTCGTAAGGTATCATATGTGTTTTAGTATGCCTGACACATATATACTCGTACATGTGTAATTAAAATTATGCAATTCACTACACATGTGGCCATGTGTCCAAATTGAAGCCCAACACGCACTCTCCGGAAATAATGGCACTTCATGGATGGATCCTAAGGCAACAAATCACATCGATTGAACAATCCTAACCATCCATTAAGTCATGCTTCAAAATAAGAAGTGGCAAATGTGGATGACATCTAGCTCATTCACTAACCAGGTGGCCCACACAGGCAGCAACATCAATTCCGGCCCGCTGGTCTGATATTCAGGCCAGATCATGTGCAAGGTGGGCCCCACGTGGAAAATGCCCTCGTCCTCACCCAATGTGGACCGCAAATAGCCCCTTCTGACTAGGTCCGCATGAGACACCTTAGCATCTCTTTCTTTTTCAAATGAAGGTTACTCATCTATCAGACATGTGGCACAAATTCATAGCAATCGGGACCGTCCAACCAAAAATTTACAGTAAACAACCAGATAGAGAGAAATGTGGAGACATACCAGGATTCAGCGAGGCGTTGTTGCTTAGAATTCCAGAGAAAACCTCCAGCTTATTCATGTAGCGACTAGAACCATGCCGGGTCTTAGATCTTGCTAAGCAAGATGCCACGTCATTGCACCATGCTCCTCCCTATGAACAAATTCAAAACAATAATATTTTTTTAAAAAAATGAGAAAATGTTGCATGGAAATTAACATCCAACCGTCCAAATACGCTGATTGGGAATCCCAACGCATTCTTTGATATGGGAATTTTCAATATCTCATTCAAATACAGGTTGGATTCCCTCTCGTTGATGCTAATATGTGGATTTGAAAATTATAATAACTAGTTCAATAAATGGAATTTTAGATTCATTATAGACATAGTCACTTATCCAAGGGCGCAGATTGGACCTAGCTAAAGACGGACGGTCCTGTCAGGGACTTTGTGGGGCCCACCGTGATGTATATGTTTTATCCACGCTGTCCATCCATTTTTACAGATCATTACAGGTTTTGGGCCCAAAAATGAGGTAGATTGAAGGATCAAGTGGACCACACCACACGAAGCAGTGGGGATTGAATTCCTACCGTTGAAAACTTCTTGGGGGCACAGAAGTTTTGGATCAAGCTGTTTATGTTTTCACTTCATACAGGTCTATGCAAACTTATAAACAGGTTGGATGGAAAACAAACATCATGGTGGGCCCTAGGAAGTTTTCAACGGTAGGAATTCAATCCCCACTGCTTCATGTGGTGTGATCCACTTAAGCCTTCAAACTGCCTCATTTTTTGGACTCATGCCTTATAAAGATCTGTCAAAATGGATAGACGGCGTGGATAAAACATATACATCACATTGGGCCCCACAGATCCCCTGACAGTACCGTAGTGGGGTAGTACGCAATCCACACCCCTAGATGATTTTTACGGTGTGGCCCACCTTTTACACGGCTTGATGTTCTACCATGACATCCTCGCCGGAAGAAGCGTTGTATGTATCTAGGTCATTCATGTACCCCGATGCAAACGGAAACGGATTGGCTACTCCCCTGCCACCAGCCCGTGGCTGATGGTCGGTGCTCTCTGGGCCTCACCATGTTGTATGTGTTTCATCCATTTTTTACCACCACAAAATGATATATATATATAAATATATACATAGATATATATATATATATATATATATATATATATATATATATAAATATAAGGTAGTCTACACCACAGGAAAACAACAGTGATTGGATATCCACATTAAAATCCTCCTAAGGCCTCCTGTAGTATTTATTTGACATCCAATCTGTTGATTAGGTTATACGCCCAGACGAAAGGATAAAACAAAGACCATCTTAATCCAAAACTTTTATAGCCCCTAAAAAGTATCTAACCTAGACGATTCTTTCAACATTGTTTCCTGTAACGTGGCCCACTCGAGATGATACATATCTCATTTTTGTTCTCATACCATAAATTGAAATGGAAAAATAGATGGACAATATAAATAAAACACATAGTGGGGCCCACAGAGCACGGACCACTAGCCATTGGCTGGTGGCAGGGAAGTAGCCCATGCGTTTCCATGGAAACACCCCTTAAGAGGAATGTTCACATGCCAGCTTGTTTCTGATTTCCTACATCACATGCCCACATAGTCATCTTAGCTATACCGACCAAATCAATGGACAGCCTATGAGCTGGATTACTGTACGGTCACCTACCAAGTGGGAAAACAAAGGCCCACCACCAGCCTAATTCTTAGGCTGATTTTTACGCCATGGAATACAAGTGGACCCCACCAAATGAACAGTCGGATCTCCCTTTCTTGTCCTACTTTTCCCCTTCAACTTGGATGAGGTTAAAAAAAGGTGTAATCGCTAGATTCCATAAAAGGGGAGCCACGAAGGTTCGATTGAGATCCAACGGTTCCCACCCTTCCACGAAATCACGCTGACACCAAAAACCAGTAGTACTGACAGTTGACCGGACGCAAATTTCGTACAATCCTCGTCACATGCAAACGGGAGCGGATTACGTGAGACACCGGGTCCACCCAAGTGGGTAGGACCCCTGACTGCGGGGCTCAGAATAATGCATATGCATTTAATCCACACCGTCCAACTATTTTGAAAGCTCATTTTAGGGCATTATTCCAAAAATTAATCTGAATCAAATCTTAGGTGGACCACACCACAGGAAAAAGTCTTGATTGAATCCCCACCATTAAAAACTTCATGGATTCCACCAAAATGTTTATTTTCCATCCAACCTGTTGATAAGGTCACAAACACCTAATTGTAGAGAAAACACAAATATCATCTTGATCCAAATATTTTGTGGCCCACAAGAAGTTTTTAATGATCAGTCACCATTGTTTACTGTACCATGGCCAATCTTGAATTTGGAACTGCTTTATTTTTTGGGTAGTGCCCTAAAATGAGCTTTCAACACGGATGGACGGAGTGGATGTAGTCACAATGGCCCCACAGTCAGGGTCCCACCCACTTCTCACCTAATCGGCTCCCCAGGGAATCCGTGTAACTGAAAGTTTCGTGGGGCCCACTGCAATGCCTTTGTAACATCCACTCCGCCCATCGGTTTCCACGGCTCATGTTAGAACGTGAGCCCAAAAGGATACAGATCCGAAATTCAAGTGGGCCATACCGCCAGAATGAGTGGATAGGAGCCACCAATGTTGAAAGCTCTTATCCCCACCGTGAGGTGTATATGCTACCCAACCGATTCGACCTTTTTTTTTTTTTTTTTTTTAGTACAGACAGGGTTGGAAGGGTAGATTGACTTGGGTCCATAGGCAAGAGCGTACCTACCATCACGTGGGTCTAACATTCATGAAATCCAGTCCGTTCATCAAGTATGCTGCCTCTCATTTACCTACGAACCCACATCATCATCTATGACTTACGAGCGTATTAGGTGCAGATTATATCTACAATGCCTATCCATTTGCTAGATCATTTTAGTGCATGAGCCCAAAAAGAAGCAGATCGAATTCACTGGTGGAGCATTTTATAAGAAAAGGTGGTGATTGACCGTTAATGGGCCACAAAATTTTGGGTAAATTTGATATTATTTTTTTCACTTTGTTCAAGTTTACGTAACCTTATCAACAAGTTGGGTGGCAAGTAAATACTATGGAACATTACATTATAGTAGGCTATGGAAGGTTTTAAATGATAGAGCATTCAATATGATATGGTCCACCTAGCAATTATATCTTTTATGTGGAAATACACATACCTACCGTCAATAGGATACGTCAAGCAAGCTAACAGCAACAGGTGCAACCCGACGGTCCAATCACTATCACCTCTCAACTAACCAGGAGGACCCCATCTTCCAGCATCGGGTCTCGACCTCAGCAAATGTGTTGAGCCCGACCTCAGCGAATATGCTGAGTCCGACCTCATCGAACCAGAGTCCAATCAGGAAGAGCCCAGCTTCTCACCATCATGTCGAGCTCGGCCCCAATGATAGGCCAAACCCGGCCTAACCAACGTTGCTGTTAGTCCGCGATCCACACCGAAGATCGTGGAGATCATTTCCAGCACGGTTCTCCTCGTCAAAGATCTAAAAGGATCCTTGATGTGCGTAAAGTCAAAATCTTACTAGGATTCTGTCCCCGCTAAAGCAGGGACGATAGCACCCTACGCCACTGCCTCTTCCCACCTATAAATAAGAAGATCCCTCTAGGGGAGATGTACACATAATATCTAGTCCTAAACCCTCGACACTCTTTTAAACTCAGATTCCTGACTTTGGCATCGGAGGGTCCCCAGCATAAGTCAGGGTCTTCTCTGTTTGTTCTTTGCATAGGTTCACTTGTCAAGAAAGGTTGATCAAATTTCTGCATCAACAATATCTACTTCATTTCCAAGCTCAAGCTCTAAAATGATATGGAAAAATGAATGGACACCATGAATATAATCATAAATGCATCAAGGTGGGCCCCAGAGTAAGGGCACCATCTTAGGTGAGGCTAGGGCCACACCTAATCAACTCCCCTATGTCTTTTAGTAGCTAAACTGTGGAAGTTACATGAATTCTTTTTTGTCATTCACTCTGTCAAAGGCTTTTATGCTACATTCATGTTCTTTCATACATTTTCCTTTTTCTCTTAGGGCCTTTTAACTTGTACAAACAAACTCTCCTAACCAATGAAGTTCTTAATTAATCTTTTAAAACCCAAAAAATCATGACCATTCAGAGCACTTAGTAGGCCACCCAATTAGAAATGGTTGGGGATCGAATCCCACATTAGTTTTGTCTAGGTCTCACCCTAGATTATATATTTTATCTATTTCATTCATTAACTTGCCACATTAGGATGATAGAATTCTAAAATAAAAAATAAAAACTAATAACATTGTTCTAAGACTCAAAGTAGGTATAATTCCACATAAGGTGGTCCACTCGAGCATTGAATCCGCCTTATTTTACGGATCATCACCAAAGGGTGATATCACTAATGGAGGGATAGATGTCATGAAACCTACGTTGTTTCTTCAAGGCATGCTCCACGCATGGGTTTTTGATTGACGTGACGATAGAGATGGCTGTTTTCCACACGGCAAAAACACCTAAGTGGGGCCACCATGTTGTATATATAAAATTCACTTCGTCTAACAGATTCTATCCTCTAAAACACCTAAGTGGGGCCCACCATGTTGTATATATAAAAATCACTTTGTCCACTAGACTCTATCCTCTAATTCTAAACTCTGAGTTGAAAAATCAGCAAGATTCACAACATGTAAGGAAAAAAAGATGGATGCTAATCATAGGTTTGGGTTGGGGTCAACATTGTGTGTATCTTTCATCTAGCCCGTTGATCATGTGTAACTCACCAAAATGAAATGAAAATACAAAAATAATCCTGATTCAAGTATCAGGTGGGCCACACATATGAACTTCAAGGTTTTACCAGCAGTTTTACATTGTTTCATTGGTTTGGCCCATCAGGCTTTTGTCGCCGGGGTGAAATTTTGTATGTACAGTTCAAATGGTTCAATGGACGGTGTAGAGTAAACATATAAAACATGATAGACCCCACAGAGCTTAAATGTTTTAGGCAGCTATCTACAATTCCGTTCCCATGGCTATGATTAGAGGTGGGCACTGGGCGATTCGATCTGGCTAACTCGACTTGTTCAATTCATTCAGATTCGACTCGGCCCGAACCAAATGGGTGAGTCAGCCCAAACCGAGTAAGCTTCGCCCAATCCGAACTCAAACCGAGTCGAGTTCAAGTTACCTAGTAACTCCACCCAAAACTCAATCCGATTAGATACGACTCAATTCGAAACTCGACTCTCTAACCCTACCCGCCGTATCCTACCTCAACCCGATCCCAAAATCTCTCTCTCTCTCTCCCTCATCCTCCTCATCTTCCAAGTCCGACAACCACCCACCATCATCACCCTCCTCCTCCTCCTCCTCTCTCTTCTCTCCACTCTCTTGGTCTCTCCCTCCCTCATCTCTCAATCCGACTCGATGCCAACTCGACCCGACTCGGTACTTCTGATCAGATCGGACTTGGTCCAGATTAATCCAGGCCAAACCGGACTCGAATTAAGTCAGGCATGCTGGAATTGGCATCTAATTGGATCGAGTCCAAGCCTATTTCAAAACCGTATCCAGTCGAGTCAGCCCTAACTCGGTCCGACTCGACTCAATGCCCAGCTCTAGCTATAACATAGAACCGTGATGAACCAAAATTCATGCAATTGTCCTCAGCTGAGGCTACAATGAAAAGTGTACTTGGCTCAGACGTGGGAACAAGGCACACGTGTTCCATTTCCGGTCCGCTCATCAGGTGAGGACCACTGGGTAATTTCCACATCTTAAAAAGGTTGGCAGACCGGTGGGCCCACTATTTGAATAATAAGTTCCGAAGCGTATTGCATGGATCCCATGAAGTGAATCTTTCAACTGATGATACCTAAATAATAATTCAGTGGACCACTCGTACTTCTATTTTTTTAAAATATTTTCTTTCATGGCCTAGACTCCTATGTTAGTTAAGCACCATTTAAAAAATGGTTGTTACTCATTCTCCTCATATCTGGCACTGATGTGCAGCTATCCAGACCATCCAAATTGTGGGTCCTATGTAGATGGACCGTATCTCTAAAACCACACTGATCATGAAATTCTAACCATCCAGCTAATGAATTTGAAAGGATGGTTAAAAACAGATGGCTAATATCATCTTCTCGGTCAGGTGAACAATTTGGAGAGTTTAGATTGCGTTGCATCATGGATTGGAGAAATCCTTACCGTACAATTAACATCTATTAAATGGATGATTAAAAATAAAATTCCCTGGGCTACCATCATTTTCTCCATTGAACAATTTGATCAGCGATCCAGATGTGGACATTATCAGCCCCATTCAATGGACAGCTTTGATCTTGAACATATGTGTCATGTGTCATACGTGTAAGCCATCTCCTTAAACATTGTATTGTGGGCCATTGATCTAAAATTTAGATGCTTTGCAAGCAAGCTCAGCAAACCTAAGATAGATATATTGGATTAGAGGGAATGGTAGTGGGCCCCACAGGGTGTATCCTTATCAAACCTTAGATGTAGATAAGATTAGAAGGAATCTTAGCGGGCCCTTGGGGATGGTTTACTTATTCTAATAAGACAGGTAGTTTCGTATGAGGAAAGTCTTGAATGAGACCTTAGGGGCTCTGGGGGACCCACCGTGATATATATGTTTTATCCATGCTGTGTATTTATTTTGATGGATCATTTCAGGGCATGAGACAGAGAGAAAAAAGAAGGCAAATCTAACCGTTAAGGCAAATGTAACCCTTAAGTGAATTACACCACATGAAGTGAAGTATGTGGTTGAAAACTCGTCGAGGGCTAGAGAAGTTTTATATTCATGACCTTATGGGATGGCAAATAAACATCATGGTGGGCCCTAAAAAGTTTTCAATTGTGAGAGTTCAATACTAATTACTTCATGTAGTGTGGCTTACTTGAGCCTCCAATCTGCCTACTTTTTCAAGTTCATGCCTTAAAAGTATTCTTCAAAATAGATGGATGACATGGATAAAATATATATATAACCGTAGGCCCCATGGAACTCTTGAGACTACGTGTCTAGCTTGGAGTAGTTTACTCATTCTAATAAGTTAGGTATTTTCGTTTTGTAAAAGTCTTGAATGAGACATGATCATCTTGACCTTTTATTTAGTGTAGATTGGAAAATGAGGACATTTTTGTTATTTCAATGTAGTTAATATATATTTTTTTCTTTTTTCTTGTATTTTTTGGATAGTTCATGCTAAGGAAAACTAAGGGGTTCCATCTTAAAATTCAAAGGGGTCTCAAACCACCAAAGGACAAATTGATACAATAAAAACCTCTAAGAAGAACCATTATGCTTTTTATAAGCATAGCTATTGGATTTGGACAGAGTAGATGACATGGGTTTCTAGTCAATTGTTGACTTGTTTCATTGAATTATTTGATTCCAAACTTGCAATTGTAATTAATTAACACCATGTCATGTTTTGGTCTGATGTGAGCATGGATTAATTAGTCTGAATCAAATGCTAAAATAAAAACCAAAGAAAATGACCCAAATACTTCAACAGACGTATTTGGTAAGCTTACTTGTCAAATGTGCTAGTGCACTCGTGCGTTTTTCAGCTAGCTATGCTTCGTTAACTACTAACTATATATAACTTTTTAGATGTAGTGCTCGGAATATACGAAAATGACAAAGGGTTCAGATACCAGCTTTAATTTGGCATGCTTAAACAGCCATTCCACTAAGGTAATAGATTATGGTGGCAACCGTTACAAATTATAAGACCCTGACATCTAGCATGAAAAAATAATCCATCATCACAGGTATGGCCACCATAATAATCCGTTATCTCCAGTAAAGATTATAATAGCCCGTAATAATTTGTTATTGGGCAAATACAGTTATTTTGATTTTTTTGATAAAAAAGGAGACCAATAATTATTATAGAAAAATAATTCGTAATTGCAGTTACGGCCATGATAACAATCTGTTACATCCCACGTAAAGGTTTTAATAACCTGTAATAGTTAGTAATGGGACAAATACAAATATTTTAATTTTTTAAATTTAAAAAATAATAAAAGAATACCATGACAGTTGTTACGACTCATATCTCGTTAGGGACATGATAATAATCCGTTACGAAAGAACGGAAATACCTTATCTTAAATGCAAAGCACCACTGGAAAAGCAAAAAATAAATAGCATTCAGACGTTTGGAATACCTTATCTTAAATGCGCACCAACGGAATAGCATCGAGACATTTGGACAGTCCAATTAATTCCGAATGTCCACTAGGGTTAGTAAAAATTTCACATGTTATCGTAAAAAATCATATTGATTAGACTATTCTAACAATCATATGGGGAATAGCCTACAAAATCAACGGCTAAGATTAATTTCTTTTTATATTTTTACATTTTTGGTCACTCAGATAAACATAGTCCCAACCAACAATTCAGCAACTCATTTGTTGGAGGCGATCAGTTATCAGAAGGGTAAGGTGGCCGGTTTCCAACTTGGAATGGCATTCTTAAATTGATCCGAACCGTTCATGTTCTCGTATGATAATATAGAAGCTATAATCTTATAATCATACTTCATCGATGATCCTGAAATTCGAACCATGGAATTGAATATGGACCATTATATATTCATCATCATGCATAAACAGCCGTTCAACAAAATTTTCATACAATAGCTCGATAGCATAGAATCAAGAACATGAACAGTTCAGATGATCATTCAAGATGCAGTCGGGGGTGGATACTGATGCCATACCGTAGTAAGATACCATATCAAAACCCTTTCTTTTTCTTGCTCTTATCCTCGTCGATGACAGTTATATTCAAGCGAATAATGGCTAAATAATGGTTTATAGAGCTGCACAAGTGTACAAAAAACTCATGAACATGCGACACACGTGCCTTAGATCCAATCCATCCATCAGAAAGGCACCACTATATTGATGCCCTAGTCTTAGAATCAGGTTGGTGGGCCATAGTTTGCAAAAAAAAATGTACGGCTGTGACGAACTTGGCTGAAGTTTTCTTACCCATCCACCTTCCAATATTGGGCCCCACATGCTGAGCAAACAAGATTTATTTTTGGGTCACTCAGATTTATTTTTGAGAAAACGTGTAGAATTTCAGACCAACCTGATGGATGGTTTGGATCTACACCTATATATGCCATGCTGGCACATGTGTGGCATGCACACGTGTGTGAACTTGATCACCTACAGGTGATAGCACCATAACCTGCCCAGCCAACGTGCCTTTTTAGGAAATCAGTACTATGAAATGGGTGGGACACACCATAAGATCACCTTTTATAAAAAATATCAAGCTGAAAAGCCTGCCAGGTGGGGCCCACCTCTCTGTTGAGCCAGACAATCGGTTGTCCTTTGATGTTACCCACATGATGAGCGGACTGGAATGATTTTTGTGCCAGTCAACGTCATGGTGCGGCATCCCATTCTAGTTGGACAGATGTTGAACACGTGGCATGTGAGAAGGAACGTGGTCTCAGTACCACAAGTTGTGGTACATGACCTATACCTATAGGTGATCAGCTCTTATGTGGAGAGGATCGCTAAGCCCTCCCCATCCACATACGTGCCAACGTGGGTCATGCCTCTAATCTGGCTGCCCACTCTGTTTAGATCAACGGCACATAAAATTCATCTATCCTACGCCTCAGGTGGGCCACATGTAAAATAAAATCACCTTCCGTTTGTTTTTTAATGCTGTGGCTTTCACTTTAGGAGTGTAGCTTGTCTTTCTTATGAGCTGGAGGATCTAACCGGTAGGGCCCACTTGATGGAAAGCTTGGATCTCAAACACGTGTTCCGTATTGGCACAGGCTAATACTTATTACACCCCCAATAACTCCCGTGGGGTTGATCGTGGCGTGTAAATAGATGATGTAGAGCATTAGAACACCCATGCAAGTTTTTATTTATTTATTTTAAGACACGCACACACACACCACTACACACTCACGCCTTACGGGGATATTCATCTATCCTACGCCTCAGGTGGGCCACATGTAAAATAAAATCATTAGAACACTAATGTTCTCGTAGACCAAAGTGAGTAATTAGAAGTCATTTTAGGTTCGGGGGAGAAACCACTTAGCCAGCTAACCCGCTACACTGGTTCGCTGAATTGGTGAGATTCTATCGTATGGACGATCGAAATTTTATTTTATTTTCGTTTTTATTATTTATAATAAATTTAGTTCACAACATAAAAATGGCATATAAAATTTAAGAAAATAACATGGTTATGTTAAATTGTACACTTATTATTTTTAGCAAAAGAAAAGAAAGAAATGTAATAGAAATCATGACGGTTTATAAATAATAAATTTATTATTTATAGTAAGTCACGCTTTTAATGAGTTCTGAGTTGGAGTTAGATTTTGAAACTTATTAATAGGTTTGATATTATTATTTAAAGGATTATAAATTTTTTTTACCATTAATTAATTAAAATTTGAATTTCTTAAAATTTAATTTAATTTTCTCTAGTGCATTTCAAGAATCTCTATAATGACTCCAAAGAATTAAACTCTGTCTATCACTGCATCAATGGACATCCTCTCCATCCATCATTCGAGGCAAATAATGCTAGTCCGCGAGAGTTAAAAAATAGAACGATACAAAAAATCAAGTGGGCCACCCACAGCCCACAGCGAACAATGGGGATGGGAATTCCCACAATTGATACCTTCCGGGGGCCCACAAGGAGGTTCATATGTTGGGTGTCTCATCCCCACCTTTCCCTATGTTGTGGTCCACCTGATTTTGAACTGGCTTTTTTCTAAAGGCTCACGTCCTAGCATGAGATGGCCCAGATGATGGACGGCGTGGATGCCATGCCACACAGACGTCTTGTTTCACGGGAAATAATCATTTTTACAACCGATGATGACCAGTTGGATGGTTAAGATCTGTGATTTCGTATGGTGAGATATCCTGTGGGACTACAATTTTGGGTAGTCATCCAGACTATCTAAACAATTTCAAGGTCCAAATCTCTTACTAACCTCAAATTGTAGAAGCCAATTGGCAGCTCCGGCACCGAAACCTCTGTCCAAATGATACGCTGGCGAGCTTCCATCCAAACAAACTGCAACAAATGTAAAAAAATAAATAAATAATATAAATAAAAAAGAATTTCAGGATGGGGTTTGGATCGAGACCGTTCATCTACTAGATCCAAACCATGGATGGCCCCCGCGTGAATATCATACTGAATGGATAATCCCATCCACAGGACGGTGATCTCTGAATAGACGGTCCCAATGTATATAGATTCAGCAAGAGAAACTGATGGATTAATCCCAGTAGTTGGATGGTGTGGATGCGATTCCTTCTGCCTACGTATCAGGTATTGGGCAACGTACGTCCCTTTCTGATCCAGCTCCAACGGATCAGAGCCGGCCTCTCAGGTTATGCTATACGCATGGCATTGGAATGCAGTGATCCAAACCATTCATGAATGGGCCATAGAACGAAACAGTCCTAACCATTTAAAACTGGTGTATGAAATCAAACAAATTCTATGATTTTGCATGACGTTTTAATGGTTTCCACCGTCTGATCATCATCATTTTTCATTCTACTGCCAATCTATAGTCTCCTATGATGAATGAATGGTTTGGATCGTCATGAAAATTCCGTGGTCCATGACATACACACGTATGCCGTATTTGTACGACGCGATTTTCCTATAACAGTCGTTGTCGGAGTCCGTGCAACAAAAAGCTCAGTGGGTCTGCCGTGATGCGTGTGTATCCGACTCCGTCCATCATCTGCATCAGGGCATGTTAGGCTGATAGACCGAAAGTAAGTCCGACACCAAAGTCAGGTGGGCCACACCACGGAAAAAGTGAGAATGGGGACGTCTACCATTGAAAACTTCTTGGGTCCCACTCAAGCTTTTCCCTTCATCCTCGTGATTCTCGAGTTATATATGAACGGTTGGATGGAATAAAAACATCACGGTAGCCCCGAGAAGGTATCAATGGTGGGTCCCTATCTCTCGCTGTGGGCACACATGCTGGCATTAGCTGGAGTAAATGATGGATGGAGTGGATTTAACGCACATCACGGTGGGCCCCACATAGCTTTTCGTTGCAGAGCTCCCTACAACTGGTGTGGGAAATCAACGTGGTTATATACTATGGTACTGGCCGGGATGCTGTGGACCCCACCTTAACTTTGCATCCGATCCATCCGTCCATTGGATGGGCCCTTCGATGTTAGGCCATGAGGCCAAAAATCATCACGAACGAACTCAGATGGGCCCCACCATAATCACTACGTGTTTGTGGGGCCCACCGTGTTGGATACAGATCATCCAATCCATTCATCAGAGTCGCCCCACTAGGATGAAGCGATCCGAAAAATCGTGCCATTCCAAAAACCCAAGTGGGCCACAACTCGTGAATTCAGATGTGTTGAGCATGAATCGAAATTCCTCCCTCCGTTGTGGCCCACCCAAGTTTCAGATCTTCCTGATTTTTATTTTGTATACTGATCATGACGGGAAGAACACGATGGACGGGCCGGATCGAATTTGCAGTCGACGTGAATCCCAAGCAACCACCGGTCCATAGAACGAGCGTATATGCTGAGTATGCATGTATACACACGTATCTAGATGTATGCATGCAAGTACATGTAACCGTATGCATGCATATACGTACGTGTATATATGTATGTATGTATGTATATGCATGCATGTATGCATGTATGTATGTTGTAAAAGCTTGCCTGCTCCAGCAGCTGCGGCCCCACCAACCAGAGTCATATTAACCAAAAGCCGCTGCTCGATCGAGTAAATGCTCAAAGGAGCGAAGCTCATCAAAATGAAGAAAATTCCCGCGAAATTCATTCTCATTTGAATTTAATTTCCAGAAGGAGAATAAAACCCAAGAGGAAGAAAGGAAGAGATGCAAAACCGAGAAGAGAGTCTGTCTGTCTCTTCGTTGCAAGGCAATGGCATTTATATAAGGCTCGAAACTGACACTGATTGAGAAGATATTTACGGAATCTGCCCTTCCCTTTAACAACTTCGTTTCATTGCATTTTGAAATTAGTTCCGCGAAAATTATACAGAAAATGACGGAATTATAGCGATATTTCCTTTTTATCGCAATTCATCTCGTGTGAAAATCGATGATTTTTTAGAGACTCGAAATAAGCATCATTTGAAGAATTATTTACGAAATCTGCCACCTGTTCTAGCAATTTCATTTCATTTGAGCTGAAAAAATTCAAAACTCCCGGCTTCAAGAACTGTTTCACTTGTAAATATCGCGATATTTTCAATTTATCGCAACTGTCGCAGCTTGCGTTTTCAGAACTTCATTTCATTGCATTTGAAATAAATTCCGCGAAAATTTTACTGAAAAGGACCGACTTTATAAAAACACGTAGCTCCTTTTTTACGAAATTATCGCAATATGTTCAATTTATCGCGAAACGTTTCGCGTTTTTAACCCGAAACGTTTCGTCCGTTTTATTTCGGCGAGAAATTAGGATGAAAAATAGTCAAGATATTATGAAATCTGCCACCCGGTGTCGCTATCAAAACACAGTTTCACTTTTAAATATCGCGATATTTTCAATTTATCGCGAGTATAGCAGAAATGTTTTGCGTATTTCTAGAAAACAATTTGTCTGAAAGGGGAAGCGGATCGAATAAATGAAATTAAAAAATTTTAAAAATAATCTCGCTTAAATTATCGATATTTTGGCGAGAAATTCTGCGAGATGCAGCGGAGCTCGAGCTCAACTTGAAGAGCGTTTGCAGAAATGCCTCGAAATGAAATTCAATCCCATCCAGACGAAAATCGATGGAATCCGATTTCATTTGAGTGAAATTGCAGAAAAGACGAAAGAGGGAAAAACGAAATGAAAGATGAATCTCGCGAAATAAACCCGAAAAGAAATGAAAACGATCTTATTTACCGAAAAAAATCTCGCTCGAGGAGTGAGAAATGCGACTCTTTCGCTTGCGGTCTTTTCGCGTTGGCCAGATATTGAAAATCTGAGAAAATGCGATTTTAAAAAGGAATAGAGAAGCTGAAGAAAGAAGAAGAACAGATCGAGAGCGAGAGCGTTTACGGAGAGAGAGAGAGAGATTTAAAGAACTCCACGCGTGGCTTTACACGCAACCACACTTGCCAACCTGGCCTTTTTTTGGGACGTCTGAGCGGTGCTGAAGGTAGGCCACTGTTAAGATGGCACAGTTGTCTGACAGCGAGGAAAGGAAATCAGGGCTGTCAACATGACGGGTTCGGGTTCGGGTCCGGGTCCGGCCAAGTTATATCCAAGCTCGGTCTGGAATGTATAATTCGGGTCCTTACCATGGAGCCCACCTAGATGTATTTATTCTGTATCCACGCCGTTCATCTGTTTTTTCACATCATTTAAGGGCATTATTCCAAAAATAAAACAGATGTAAGTAAACCATACAATAAGGAACAATGGTTATTGACCATGAATGGGCCACAAAAATTCTGGATCAAGCTGATTTTTTTATTTACCTTCATCCAGGTCTGGTTGACCTTACCCACGGGTTAGATGGAAAGAAACACTACAATGCGATTACTGTGGGCCACATAAAGTTTTTAATGGTGGGAGTTCAATCACAACTGTTTCGTGTAGTGTGGTCCACCTAAGATTTAGATCTACTTAGTTTTTTGGAACACATCCTAAATTGAGCTAAGAAAATGGATGAACAGTATGGAAATGCAACACATAATTAAGGTGGGCCCATCTGGCAAAGTTTCATTTAACAGTTGCATCCACCCATTAAGTAAATATCAAGCCCAAGCTTAGTCTATGCTGGTGACAGGCTGCCTGGGTTAAGCTAATGGGTTCTTATTGCAGCCTAAGCCCCAGCCAATTCATAAATGGGCTTAAATTTAAGCCTTGATCTACCACTTTCGGCCTAGGATATCAGCCCAATCGAGGTCCAAAAGCTTCAGAGCTCAAAAGCCCAACCAGCTAGACCAGCCCATGGACAGCCTAAAAAGGATGTAGACAGCTAGGGCTCTCAATGGGTTGGATTTGGATTGGATACAGTTGGATCCCACTCCAAGTCCAAAATATGTAGCCGGATTTTAATCCATTTATAAATAGCCAAATCTATTTCTGATCTAAAAATACATATAGTCATTGAATTCGGGTTGGATCTAGTTTGAATCCACCCTATCACAAATAAAAATATATATAAAATAATATATTTAATTTAGTAATAAAATGGTGTAATTCGAATATTTTCAATTTAAACCATGCATGAGTATTAAGTTTGAAGAACATAAGTTGAATAATCACATAAAACTTACTATTGTTAATAGCTTGAGCTTGAAGTAGGTAATAGTGAGGATCCGATCGGAACTAACCGGATTTGATCTGAATATGATTTGGATTTATTTTCATGAACCTCGACTCAGTTCAATTAATTAATCAAACCTATTTTAAAAGCTGACTCACATCATACAGGGTAGGAGTGAATTGGATTACAGATCTAACAATTAAGAGCCCTATAGACAACTGGTTCTCTCTGGTACTCTGGTGGCATGATTTTCATTAGGAATGTGTCAGGGTCTCAGATCTGACCCGCTCAATTCAAAAGCCGATAGACAACTGGTTCTCTCTGATACTCTGGTGGCATGATGCTCATTGGGAATGTGTCATAAACGCACTTCGAGTTAAAACACCTGAAGAAGTGGCCCACGTTAGATAGGAAATATGCCCAAAATCAAATTCATTAGAACATTATAACATCTGATTAACCGACATTGTCTGTGGCATTTGGACCGTCCACTATTTTTCATTTGTTACAGTTATGATCATATGCTTAGTTAATTATGAGGCTATGACCCATTTATAATGGGGCCCGTGATTTCCAGGGTTCAGTTTGGGGCGTGGTCCATCAACAATAGAGGTGTAAATGAACCGAGCTAGCTTGGTTAGCTCTCTCGTCTCGACCCGAAAAGCTTGATTCAACTCAATTCAAAGCTGAGTTTGAGCCAAGTTAAGCAGATTTTTTGAGCTCGAAAACGAGTTCGAGCCGGCCTCAGCTGGACCCGACTCGGATTGAACCAGTTCGGTGATTTGTTTACTTTGATATTAATGTTGCTCACCAATTGTTTGATAAAATGACTTGGCTAGTGGCAAGGTATGTATATGAAATCAACACCTTTTTTTCTTAATTTTTATGTTGCTTAGAAGGTATTTGATAAAATACTTTTAAAACCATTGCTGCTGTCTCAAATATATTGAAATTTTGCAGCTGCAGCCTAAGTGTTTGTGACAAACTGGGCTCGAAGTGGCTTGAGCCGCTGACCGAACTGAGGTAGTGGTCCAGTCGAGTCGAGATGAGGCCAGCTTAACTCGTTCGACCTAATGTACACCCTAATCAACAGTGAGAGGCAATAAATCAATGGTTTGGATTTCTGAAGAACCGACTTGGATAGTACAGAGAAGGTGTGCGAATTGTCTGCGACCCTACCAGTTATGAGAAGTTCTTGTGGTCAGAAGCCATGTGGAGCCTACAGAGATTTCCGTGACAAATCCACTTTGTCCATTAGTTTCTCAAGATCAGAATAGGTTAGGAGTCCAAAAAAGGCAGATCCAAAACTCATATGGGCCACACAACACGAAACAGCGAGAGGTACACCATTGAAATGTTACTGGAACCGACATGGTGTTTTTATGACATCTAAACCATTCATAGGGTTGTTACCACTCGGATCAACGGTAGGCACAAATATCACCCTGAACGGTGGTAAGGTGGACCCCACCACGAAAAAGAACTGCTTGAAAAGCAAGCCAACGGCCCACTTTCTACTCACTCAAGCTGAAGTGTTCCCGCCAAATATAGGATTCTCTGCCCGAGTATTCTGGTTTGCAATTCCAAGTTTTCTACGAGTGGGGCCGTTCTCCACGGACGCGGATTTCGTAGCCATGTTCTCACCATCCTTTACCTTGGTTTGAAGACTCCGTGGGACCCACCATTGGAATGAATGTATACCGTTGAAAACTTTTTGAAGGAGGAAGAAATTTATTTGTGTTTTCTCTTCATCCAGGCCTGTGGAAGCTTATGAACAGGTTGGATGGCAAATAAACATCATTGTGAGCTTAGGAAGGTTTCAATGGTGGATGTTAGTATCCCCATAGTTTTCTTTGGTGTGGTCCATTGAGCTTTGGATGTGCTTTAATTTCACGGTCTTGCCTTAAAATTAGATGGAAAAATGGATGAACGGTGTGGATAAAAAATATACATGATGGTGGGTCTTACAGAGTCTTCAAACCAAGGTAAAGGATGGTGAGAACATGGCTACGAAATCCGCATCCGTGGGGAACGGCCCCACTCGTAGAAAACTCGGAATTGCAAACACGAGTACTCGGGCAGATGATCCTATACTTGGCTGGAACACTTCAGCTTGAGTGAGTAGAAAGTGAGTCATTGTCATGCTTTTCAAGCAGTCCATTTTCGTGGTGGGGTCCACCTCATGCACCGCTCAAATGTGGTACATGCTTGCCAAGTTGGAAAGAGAGCTGCAAGTGGATCAATATGTCATGATAATTTGAATTTCTCAATTTTTTCTTACTTTATTTTTAGGATATAATTCATGTCGAAGGCTAGACTAGGGTATCGTTAGGTAAATTGAAAATTAAGGTTTGAAAATTAATTTAGTTACTGAAAACTTAAAATTGTTGGATTCAAGTATTTGTGAGTATTAAAAATTTTGTTTGGTAATTTATCTGAAAAACATTGTGACATCCGGAGATAAGTATTTTTTTTTTGTAAAAAAATGTTTGGAAAGGATAAACTACCAATGTTTAAAAATTGACAATTTATTATGTTTGTACTTAGTATCTCAATTTCTATCTTGTGTAGAATATGCGATAAAATATATTATTACCTTACTATCAAATTTGGCACACTTATGCTCCATTTACATAAATCTTTTAATTAATGGACCATATGTTTTACTCTTCTTGATAGAATAATCATAACCGTTCAATTAATGACCACGACATCTAATATAAGTACAATATTAGATCATTCATCTCAGACTTCCTGCACAACATACTTTTGCCTCGTTGACTTTTTATTTATTTATTTTAATAATTTTAACTAAGAAAAAAGTATTCTCATTCCATTATATTAGTGAGCCATACATGTACAAATTTTTATTTTACAGATACGCCACCAAATCTTTATCATCCATCATTCAATCAACAAAATAGCTTTAATTAATGTGTGTATACATATGCATACATATATGCACACACACATAGGAAATGGTACTGTGAGGTTGACCTCATGGCAACATCCAATGATGTCAAGTTATGTGGGCCCACCATGATGTGTGTGTCGAATATCTACCCCATCAATCAGATCCTCTATTCCATTGTGGGCCATAGGCTTAAAAATCAAGTCAATCTATGACTTGGTGGGCACACCATATACAACAGTTGAGAGGAGTTACCATCCCATTAAAACATTCATTATCATTTATTGGGCCCACTAAGATGTGGTTCACAAATCCAAATCATTTATTGTGTGTCCCACTTGGATGAGGAGTCAGACCAAGTTTCAGCCGCATCAAAAACTTGTGTGGGCCCCACAAGTACTTTTATATATTTTAGGCATGTGTCACATGGTTTTAAATGGTACGGCCCACCTAAGTTCCATATAGGGCTGATTTTTGGATATCCCATAATCTAAATGGGGCCACCAAATGCACGGTGTTGATGTTCGACACACATCATAGTGGGGCCCACATAGATCGACCTTATAGTACCATTTATATATATATATATATATATATATATATATAGAGAGAGAGAGAGAGAGAGAGAGAGAGAGAGAATTAGTTGGACAGTCAGGATGGTTAACTCACTTAAAGCTATATTAATGCTAGTAAATGTTTTGAATGAAAGTTATTTGAGAGTGGAAACTGATTTATCAGCTTAGGTAGGCCTTCGCTGTAGCGTTAACGTGAAATCCACACAACTATCAAGTGAGTCACCTATTATAAATCTAGGGCCCAATATCAGCCCTATCTGGTTCAAGTTGACACACGATGGAAAATAAAGTATATAGAAAGGTCACCCGCCAAACCATTTCTCTTTGTGTGGCCCACTTAAATAACTCATAGGCTTGATTTTTGAGTCTTTGGACAATATCTTGCCGTGGCATCTAATGGTTGGAGTGGATTTCAAATTATTATTACGGTGAGCTCTATGTAAATCAAGGATGGATATCTCTCTCAACTGTTTCCATTGGTACGGCTCACTTGAACTGCTGTTTTTGGCTCCTGTCCCAAAAGAGAATTATACATCTAATGGACGGAGTGGATCTGATGATAACAGTGGGTAGTGGACAAGTGTTACTGGATTACACCGTAATGGGTGTTTTCCTTACCGTGGGGCCTTCCTGAATGTATGCGTTTTATATCCACGCCGTCCATCTGTTTTAACAGATCACTTTATTTAGTATATCTAAGAATGAAACAAATCCAAATATCAAGTGGACCACACCATGGAAAGCAGTAGACATTGACCGCCCACCATGAAAAACCTCCTAGGGTCCATCACGATGTTTATTTTCCATCCAACCTGTTCATAATATCACACATGCCTGGATGAAGGGAAAAGACAAATATCAGCTTGATTCAAAACTTATATGGCCCCCAACAACTTTCTAGTGATAGGTGTTCAATCTCAACCGTCAGTGGTGTGTTCTACTTGAGCCTTGAACCTGCTTCATTTTTTGAAGCATGCCATAAATTGATTTGACAACATAAATGAACAGTGTGGATATGATAAATACATCATTGTGGGGTCCACATTATTCTACCATGTCAATATGGTACTGACCAATGGCTATATTCTAGTACTACGATTGCGAAAGTACGAGAATATTGATACACACGAGAGAGGATTGGGTGCGCCCTGGTCTCACCTAGCATGGTGCAGCCCTGACCATGAGCCCTACCTTGATGCATGTATTGTGTATCCACGCCGTCCATCTATTTTTTCAGATTCATTTAGGGAAAATGACCAAAAATTAAATAGATAAAAGTGTTACATAAACCACAGCACATGAATTAGTGGTGATTAACTATTAAAAACATCTTGTGGACCAAAAAGTCTTGGATCAATCTGATATTTATTGTTTCCCTTCATCCAGGTCTGTGTGACCTTATCAACAGGTGGGATTAAAAATAAATATTAAGGTAGGTGTTATGTGGATCCCAGTAAGTTTTTAACGGTGGTCATTTAATCACCAGTGTTCCTATCGTATGGTCCACCTGAGTTATTTATCTGCTTCATTTTTGGCTCATGCCTTAAAAAGAGTTGGAAAGACGGATGGACGCCATGGATATTCAATACATACATCAAAGTGTACCCCACAGTCCGAGCCGCACCAAATTCGCTCCCTTCTTCACAGAGAAGATCCCACCCTTTATTCTTCACAGGGGCTAACTATATGTGTAAGTGAGATCTACTCTAATTATTAGAAGTGTAATCTCAATCTATATAGCCATAGCCAAAAACTAAGGTGATTAGTTATTGAGGTTAGCCACAATGGAATAGTTTAGAGAAATACATCCACCTTTAATTTTTACAAGGGCCACCGGGATGAATATGGAAAATTCACTCCATCCATTAGATGCCACACCAAAAGCTAGGCGTGAAGTCAGAGATTACAATACGGTGACATGGTATTCAAGTGAGCCATGCAAAGGGAGATGGTTTAGAGGATGAGCTTTTCAAGTGCACCATTTCGAATCGTGCGGTCCACCTGAACTAGGCATGGAGCTGATTTTTATGCCGTCCAATCTAACTTAGGATGACACAGCTGACAGTCAAGGTGGATTTTACATGAACACTAGGGTAAGGACCACTCAAGCAAGCCATCCCCTCTTTCTTTTGAAAGTCACTTAATTCTCTCCATTGGTTACTAACATTTGTTACCATTAATTTCTCTTTAAATGAGGCAACTAGCTCAACTGGTTGGTTGTGTGTGAGCATTTCTCTCTTTACGCACACCCACACACACGGACGTGGATTTCCTGCGAAAGCCTTTTGCATGAGGTTCCTGCAGTGGAAACCTAGGTGGGGACCTCTGTGATGTTTGTGAGAAATCCACCCTGTCCATCAGTTTTGTGACATTATTTTAGGCCATGGCACCAAAAATTATCCAGATCCAATACTCAAGTGGGCCGAAAACATAAGGATTAAACTTCTACAGTTGAAATATTCATGGAGCCACGGAAGTTTTGAATCAGTCTAATATTTATGTTTTCAGTTCATCCCAGCAGGAATGACGTTACGAACGGTATGGATGGCATGTAAACATCATTGTCGACCCAGAGAGTTTTCAACCGTAGGAATTTCCCTACCCACCTTTTCCTTTAGTGAGGCCCACTTGAGTCTTGAATCCCTCTAACTTTTGGTTTCAAGTCTTAAAATGAGCTCAAAAAACGGATGGACGGTGTAGATTTCTCACGACCATTACGGTGAGTCCCCACTTCGATTTCCAGCACAGGAACCTCCTGCGAAAGGCTTTCGCAAGAAATCCGCGTCCCACACACACAACTAGTTGGATCCAACTAATTGCCTCATTTAAAGAGAAACTAATGGATCCAACTAATTGCCTCATTTAAAGAGAAACTAATGGTAATAAATGTTAATAACCGGTGGAGAGAATTAAGTCACTTTAAAAAAATAAAGGAAGGGGTGTGCGAGCCAGCATTACTACTACAATCTCTCTCTCTCTCTCTCTCTCTCTCTCTCTCTCTCTCTCTCTCTCTCTATATATATATATATATATAAAAGAAATAGTACTATGAGGTTGACTTCATGGGAACTTCCCATGAGGTCGAGCTGTGTGGGCCCCACTGTGATGTGTGTTGAACATCTACCCCATCAGTCAAATGCACCATTCCATTGGGGGACCACGGGCTTAAAAATCAAGTCAATCCATGACTTGGGTGGGATACACCACATGCAACGGTTGAGGAGGGTTACCATCCCATTAAAACATTCATAATCATTTATTGGGCCCACCGAGATGTGGATCACAAATCTAGCCTATCCATTGTGTGTGTCCCACTTGGATGAGGGGTTAGACCACGTTTCAGCAGAATCCAAAACTCGGGTGGGCCACCAAGTGCCTTTATATGTTTTAGGCATGTCTTCACATAGTTTTAGATGGAATGGCCCACTTGAGCTCTATATATGGCTGATTTTTAGGATATCCAATAACCTAAAGGGAACCCATCAAATGTAAGGTGGTATTGTTCAACGCACATAATAGTGGGGCCCACATGGCTCAACATCATGGGAAGTTACCATGGGGTTGACCTTATAATACCATTTCCATATATATATATATATTCCACTATGTCCCTTTAGAGGCATGAGCCCAAGTGGGAGGTAGATTGAAGGCTCAGATGGACCACACCATAGGGAAGCAATAGAGATCAAATTCCTACCATTGAAAACTTCCTAAAGCCTACCATAATGTTTATTTGTCATCTAACCAATTCATATGGTCACATAGACCAGCATGATGTTTACATGACATTCATACCATTCATAAGGCCATTCCTATTAGGATGTACCAAAAACACAAAAATATTAGCCTCATTCAAAACTTCAGTGGTCCCACGAATGTTCCCATAGTGGACTTTCAATCCTCACTTTTTCTTATTGTGTGGTCCACTTGCTTTTTATTTGGGACTATGCACTAAAATAATCTAAAAAGATTGATGGACCACGTGGATATAAAATATTTATTGAGGTGGGCCTACAGTCATGGCAACACTTAACATGTATCCCAGGTACCTAATCTCCCAAGGATTGTGGAGGACGCGGATTGCTTTGGTAGGAATTTCCTATACTGTATGTTATATGGAGCACACCGTGATGTTTTTGAGAAATACACCCTGTCCAACCATTTTGCAAGTTCATTTCAGTACATGCGACAAAAAAATGAGAGGGATCTAAAATTCAAGTGAGCCACATGTGAGTTAAAATTATGAAAAGAAATGCCTAGTGTTGAAACCTTCCTGGCTCCAACTTGATGTTTATATGCCATCCAAACCATTTAAAAGGTCAACTCCGCCTGGATGAAGTAAAATTAAAATAAAATAACTTTGCCCAATACAGAACTTTTGTGGCATACAAATGTTTCAACGGTGGTCATTAAATACACACTATTTCCTCTCATAAAGCCATACTGAGTTTTAGATCCACCTGATTTTTTTACACATGTTCTAAAATGAGCTTGCAATTAGGGGTGTACATCGAGTCGAACCAAGTCAAGCTGGCCTCAGCTCAACTCGGCTTGGCCACTAGTTGACCTCAGCTCGAACTTGGCTCGGCTCGGTCCTCGAGCCTGATTGGCCAGCTCAACTCCGACCAGTTCGAGCCGAGTTTGAGCCAAGATCAAGCTAAGTTTGCCTATGTAGCATTTCCACAAACACCTGCACTGCACATTCAAAATCCCACTGTATGGGAAATAACAACAATGGTTTTCAAGGTATTTTATAAAACACCAAGCAACATAAAAATCAAGAATAAAGGGTATTTATTTCATGTACATACCTTCTTGCCACCAGCCATGCCACCGGCTACACTTTGTTGAGTCATTTTATCAAACACTTGGTGAGCAACATCAATATCGAAATAACCGAGTCACCGAACTGGTTCAATCCGAGATCAATTCGAACTAGATTCGATCTAAGTTGAGTCGAGCTGGGGCCAGCTCGACCTCGACTTAAACTCATTTTCAAGCTCAAAAAATCAGCTCAAATCGGCTCGAACTCAGCTTTGAACCGAGCCGGATCAAACTTTTTCAAGTCAAGTCGAGCTAGCTCGGTTCGTGTAAACCCCTACTTGCAATATGAATGGACAGGGTGGATTTCTCACAAACATCACAGTGGGCTCCACCTCACATCCGACTTCCTGTTAAAGGCTTTGGCATGAAATATGCGTGGATTGCGGAACCGGTCGCGGATTAGCTACTTACGGGTAGGGGTGCACCCAGTTCGGTTTCGATTTCGAAACTGGAACCGCATAGTTAAGGAGATAGATGAATTGGTCACTGCCAGCTGTTGATATGGACCATTCATGTGACGGGGGCCACCTTTAGTTCTCATTCCTTTTGAAACTGGATCCGAATCGTGTGCACCCCTACCTAGCTAGATTGGCTACTGAAGTGACATCACCAAGTTTTGTAGACCCCACTATGATGTATGTGTTGTATCCATGCTGTCCATATATTTTGAGATATCAATTTAGGGCATGAGCCAAAGAATTAGTCAGATAAAAAGTTGTAGTTGACCCCGCCAAAGAAAACAACAGGGAGAGTGATTCCCACCGTTGAAACTATCCTACGGCCTACATAATGTTTATTTGAAATCCAACCGGTTCAAAAGTTAAAAAATACATAAAAGAAGGGAAAACACAAATACCGGCTTCATCTAGAACTTATGTGACCTTTAGAAATTTTTAATGGTGGGTGTTACTGTCCCCATTGTTTTCTATGCTGGGCCCACTTGAGCTTTGGATTTAATTCATTACCTGGATCTTGCCCTAAAATGATCCCTTCAAATAGATGGACGCGTGGATACAAAACACCCATCATGGTGTGGCCACGGAACTTGGTGACGTCACTTCTGTGACGAGTCTTGCTGCTTAACATGTCGGTAGCTAATCGGCGCCCTGCGGAACCATGACACGGGAAGCGGATAGGCTGGTGTACCTCACGTATTGACGTCAGCAAGTTCTGTTGGCCTGATCACGAGGTATGTTTTATATCCAAATCGTCCATCCATTTGGCGAGATCGTATTAAGGCTTGAGACAAAAATAAAGACAAATCTAACTATTAAGTGGACCACACTGTAAAAAGCAGTGGGCGATTGAACGTCCACCATTGAAACCCTTTTTAGGGTTACGGAAGTTTTGGGTTAATATGAAATTTGTTTTTCCTTTTCATTAAGGTCTTTGTGACTTTATGAATAGATTGGATGGAAAATAAACAGTATGGTGGGCCCTAAAAATTTTTTAATGGTGAAAATCATTATCTGCGCTGCTATTTATTGTGTGGTCCCGATGACCTTTGGATAAGATTCCTTTTTTTGATAATACTCTAAAATGATCTCTAAAAATAGATGAACGGTGTAGATATAATAAATACATCACTGTGGAGCCCATAAAACTTTGATCTCCTTTGAACTGTTCGTACAACTCGAAGCTCGTGGAGCATTAGTGCTTGTCTTCGCACTACACGTACCTACAACAGCTATATAGCTGGTGTGTGGTACACCAGCCAATCCGCTTCCCATGACACGACACCTCCTTAATTTTTATTTATTTATTTATTTATTATTATTATTATTATTATTATTATTATTTATTTATTTTTTTACGGTTCGCTTGTTAGTGCACACCTATGTCAGTACACACACTCCATGTTAGCCACCCCCACTAGGGATCGATACCAAGACCTCCTTGATTACCGTGTTGATGTGGGAAAGTTTGATGGCCCCGCCATCATGAATTTGTTAAAACCATATTGTTCATCCTTGTTTTCCATATTATTTTTTGTCATGATTCCAAAAATGAGGCAGATCCAAAGCTTAAGTGACCTACCACGTAAATTAATGGAGATTGAAGGCATACAGTTGAAACTTGCAGGGGTCATAGGAGTTTTGGATTAAGCTGATATTTGTGTTTTCCCTTCATTCATATCTGTGTGGCCTTATTAGCAGACTGGATGGCAAATAAACATCATGGTCAACCCTAGAAAGGTCTCGACGGTGGGCGTTATTATCCCCACAACTCTTAAGAAGATGGTAAAGCTGTCCATTTTAAAATGTTTAAACTTTGAAATTACTTGCCACTTTCAGCGTTACAACGAAAGCTTGAAAAAAAATCAAAATTTCAGTGAAAGCCTAGATTAAGTGCTTAATATTTTGAATTTACCAAACAGTCTCGATCAGCAAAATCAGTGAAAAACAATCCCTTCCATATGTAAGTGCAGGAATAAGTTTTACCAAACATGCCGTAGGGTGGAACCTAATTGCGTACGGAGTAAACTCTGTGGGGTCCACCCTGGATGTAGGTGTCTTATCCACACCGTTCATCCATTTTTCCATATCAGTTTAGATCATGAACCCAAATTTGAAGCACATTAAAAGCTCAAGTGGACCACTCCACATAAAACAATGGGGATAAATACATCCACTGTTGAAATGCTCACACAGACATGGATGGAGAGACACCGCAATCCATAGCTCAACGGGCAAACTGAGAGGAGATACCTCGTTTCAACACTTGAGGTCTTGGTATATCCCTAGCGGGGTGGCTATGTACTCACATGGGCCTGTACTAACAAGCTAACCCAAAAAAAAAGAAAAAAGACGTGGATGGAGAGAATAGACAAATATCGGCTTAATCCGAAACTTCTATGGCCCCAAAGAAGTTTTCAACTGTATGCATTTAATTCACACTGTTTCCTTTGGTGTGGTCCACTTTAGCTTTTGATATGCTTCAATTTTGAGCTCATTCTCTAAAATGAGCTAGCAAAATGGATGGATGGTGTGGATAAGACACATACATCATAGTGAGCCCTATAGAGTTTACTCGGTACGCAATCTACTTTTGAATAGGGTGTGCATTAAGTATACTCTTCTAAATGGTGGTGGATAGAGCTGGGCATCGGTTTGGATTGGATCGGATTGGGTCCAACTCGACCTGATCCGAAGTCTCAATGGCCTGACCCGAACTTGATCCGATTCGGGACCGAGTCCGGATCACCTGACTCGGACCGATCCGATAGATGCTTGACCTGACCCGAACCGAGTCCGATTCAGATCGGGTTCGATAGGATTCAGATCGTATGAATTTAATCCAACCGTTTCATGTGGTGTGGTCTACTTTAACCTTTAATATACTACTTTTTTGTGCCCAAGGCTTAAAATGATATGTCAAAATGGATGAACGGCTTAAATAAAACATATACATCAAGGTGGGCCCCATATGGCTCTGAAAGAACTCTCCAACAATGTATATATACTTTTACCAGACATATGTTACGTGCATTGCACGAAAGTCCAGTGAATACTTTTCAAGCAATTGCTGTAAGCCTGTAACGACAGTAGCAAGTTATGTAGGTCTGATCATGAGGTATGTGTTATATCTAAATCGTCCATCCTTTTGGTGAGCTCGTCATAAGGCTTGAGACGAAAAATAAGACAGATCTAACTATCAAGTGGACCACACGAAATGTTTAATGGTGAAAATCATTCTCTGCTGCTATTTGTGGTGTGGTCCAGATGATCTTTGGATATTATTCATTTTTTAGATAATGCTCTCCAATGATCTCTAAAAATATATGAACGGTGTAAATATAATAAATACATCATTGTGGGGCCCATATAATTTTGATCTCCTTTGAACCCTTCGTAAAACTCGGAGCTCGAGGAGTGTTAGTGTCATCTTTGCATGCCACGTACCTAGCCAGCTATAGCTAGCCTAGGCTAGGGCGGTAGTTGGTGTTAGTGGTGTGGTATGATGCCTCTGATGGAAAGCAGTAGTAGTGTCGGTGATCAGTGGAGCCCACCATGATGTATGTATTTCATCGATGTCGTTCATCCATTTTTACAGATCATTTAAAGGCTTAATACAAAATATTAAAGGGATAAAAATCTCAGGTGGATCACACCATAGGAAAACAATAATGATTGAATATCCTCCATTAAAATCCTCCTAAGGCTCCGAATCGGGTCAGATCCATTTGGATCAGGTTTCGGATCGGATCGGTCCGGATTGACGGCAAGCCGATCCCGATCCGAAAATCATTCGGATTTGAAATATCTAACATGATCCGCACCGATCCAAACCGTCGATTCGGTTATGATCGGGTCGGATCGGGTTTGATCGGGTCGGATCCACCGGATCGGATCTATTTTGCCCAGCTCTAGTGGTGGATGACCATCGTCCTTGTGGTGTCACTTGTGTTTAACATTTTCAGACTGTTGAATTGTTAGGGTCTGTTGAGGAAAAAACACACATATTGATCAATGTCGGCAAAGCTAAAACATAAAAGAAAATGACCAAACAAAAGCCAAAATGACTAAACAAAAATAAGAGACAAGAGGTGCAAAAATTTACGTGGTTTGACAATATGCCTACTCCACGGTATAACAAAATAAAACTTTATTCTTCGCTAGAAACAAGAGAAATGAAAATACAAGGCTTATATACCTCTCTTTCACCCTTACAAAGAACACCTAAGAAGATGAATACTATGGAATACCTCTCTCTTATCTCTCATTGTATAGACCACACAATAGAAGAGAACCAATGTCAAAGCCCGGAGAAATCGGCTTCACATACATACATATGTACGTTTGAACATTCTACAATGAGATAAAAAGAGAGAAGGTGAGAGAGAGAGAGAGAGAGAGAGAGAGAGAGAGAGAGTACGTCTTTCACTGGAACTCTACCACCATAACATTTACCCACTTAAAGACTAGCTTATCTAATAACATGAAAAACACTCTTAATAACAGCTGTCCAAATGTCACCAATCGCCGCTCTGCATCAAATAAATTTTTTCATTGCAATAGGCTTTGTTAGTAAATTTGGTATGTTCTCATCAGTGTGAATCTTATGCAATGAGATATTACTGTCCTTCACCATGTCGCGAACAAAGTAATACTAAACATCAATGTGTTTGGTCTCAGAATGAAATACTATATTTTTAGCAAAGTGTAATGCGCCCTGATTGTCACAATGAATCGTCATAACTTTTTGCTTAAATTTTAATTCTTATAACAACCTCTTCAACCAAACAAATTTTTTACATATACTTGTGCAGCTGATATGTACTCTGCCTTTGTAGTATATAATGCCACCATTGACTGCAGTTTCAACATTTAACTAACCACATCGTCAGCCAAAAAGAAAACATAGCATATGATAGATCTTTTTTATTACGATCTCTTTCATAATTTGCATCTACAAATGCAACAAACTAAATCATTATCGCTATAACAAATAGCCGCCTTAGAAGTACCTTTCAAGTAACGAATAATCTACTTCACAATAGTTCAATGTTCTCTACCAGGGTTCATTATATATTTATCGACTACTCCCACTACTTATGCAATGTTTGATTTGGTGCACACCATGACAAACATAAGGCTTCCTATTACCGATGAATATGACACTTGAGACATATTTATCTTCTTCACTCATGTGCTAGGACACGGGTCTAAAGACAGCTTGTAACCAATAAGAAATGAAATACTAACCATGTTAAAATTTTGCATGTTGAAGTGGTACAAAACTCTTTCAACACAACCTTTATGGGTTATGTAGACTTTCATGTTCTTTCTGCCTTTAAGTATGGTCATCCCAAGAATCTGATTAACGACACCAAAATCCTTTATATCAAATTCCCTACCCAAATGAGCTTTTAATGATGCAATAAGATTTCTACTAGTACCTATAACTAATATGCTATCCACATACAATAACAAGATAATAAAGCCACTACAACTGTAGTTACAAACACAGGTACAATGATCTCCCTCACATCTTTGAAATCCCAGGCTCACAATGAATGAATCAAACTGATTATACCAACTCATTGGTGCCTCTTTTAAACTATAAAGTGATCTGTTCAACCAATAAAATAAGGTCTTCTTATTTTCTTCAATAAAACTTTCGGATTGAATCATATAAATTTTTTCGTCAAGATTTTCATGCAGAAAAATTATTTTTACATCTAACTGTTCAAATTCAAAGTTAAGCACTGCTGCCATACTCAACACAATATAAATAATACTTAAACAAATAACTAGAGAGAAATTTTCATTAAAATCAATACCTGATTTCTAAGTATATCATTTTACCATTGATCACGCTTTGTATCTTTTAACATCCCGTTAGCGCCATTTTTTAGGTTGTAAACCCATTTGCAACCAATAACATTTTGCCCCCTGGGTAATTCAATTAATTCTCAATTATTATTCTTATGCAGAACTTCCATCTCTTCCTCTACAGACACTGTCAATTAGTTAGTATCCACAAATTCATATGCCTCTCGGTATGAACAAGGCTTGTGCTATTCGTCATATAAGTGTAAGTTGACTGCTTGCCTCCAAGTGCAGAGGTTCATAAGTAATATCCTGTGAATACAGGGTCGATCCCACAGGGAGATGAATTGCGAGAAGGAAAAAATCAAATGCAAAACAAACTAAGTAATAAAAACTAAACTGATGATTTGATTTTTGAATTTTTGAATGGATGTAATTCAATTGAATAAAAAAAACACCCAAGCTTCAAAGTTCCACACATAGATTAATGTTCCAAAATCATGATGACTTGGATAACACAACTAGGATCTGAGCACTATGGTCAGCCTAATCGGAAAATAAAACACTTTAAATATTTTAATAAATGATATAAAAGATTAGAAAATAATAGATTTGCACCATTGACATATATTCTCAAGCGCCAGTGATTTTAAGTATTCAATATCTATAGGATAATGAATATCAAAGAAATATAACAGGTTGAGAACATCTCCTATCTAGGAAATCTGATTAATCTAGGGTAAGCCTATCCATCAATGTAAATCTCATATGATGGAAACATATGGATCTTACAAGAGGATAAAAACAAAACCTAAATAATAGATAATATGCATACACCATTATTCTCATCATTAAAACAATCAATCATCATAATTTAAAGAAATATT
Organism: Magnolia sinica; assembly: GCF_029962835.1. Taxonomy (NCBI): domain Eukaryota; kingdom Viridiplantae; phylum Streptophyta; class Magnoliopsida; order Magnoliales; family Magnoliaceae; genus Magnolia; species Magnolia sinica. The sequence goes on along the minus strand of NC_080589.1, from coordinate 68,223,852 downwards.
AAACCCATGTGCTTGCCTTCTAGCTTGGGCTAGAGGGAACTTAGAAAAACATAATTAAATTGCAGAAATAAAAAGCAACAAAAAAGAAAGAAGAAAAATTACAAATAAAAAAGATCTAAAAGGAAAGAAACAACTTATAAAGCTTTAATAAAACTAAAAACTCTTTAAAAAAACCCTAAATATTGCTCTTGAATGCTTCTAATGATGCTTTTGAATGCCCTAGGAGGCCCTATTTATAAGTAGGGAACTCCAAACTTCGTACAAAGTTGAAAACCCTAGAAAACGCCTCAAATATACGTATTTTCCCAAAATAGACTTCTCGCTGCATAGTTCGTTTAAAACAGACTTCCTGCTGTACAGTTTTTCAAAATAAACTTCACAGCTTTAAAATACACTTTTTTAAGACGATTTCAGGATTCTTCACTTCAAATCTTCGATTCTCTTCATTCCTCGCTTGGTTTTCTTGGATCTTTGGCATGTGAATTCTTCAATCTTGATCTCCTAAGATCCATCCATTGCCTTGGTGAATTTGAGCATCAAATTCTTACTTTTTAACACCTTTTTCAATCCAAGCTTTTAAATTCACCTTGCAACACATACATGAGTAAAATAGAATATTAAGATGATTTATGTTCATAAAACCAAGATATAAATGGCGAAAATTATGCAATATTTGAGTCTTAACACATCCCCCAACCAGCATTTTGCTAGTCTCGAGCAAAATAAGCGAAGAAAAATAAAAATAAGAAAAAAATAATTCTAGAAACAAAATTAAAATGAAAACAAAATTCTAACTACACCACTTTCGCAAGTAATCTCGATTGCATTTAGCATATGTAACAAGCCTTTAAACCCCTAGGTTTCCCCTAGTGGACGAGTTATAGTCTCGTGAGGGTTTTCAGAAATGTTACCCACAAACATTGAAAATAAGAAAAATATTTCAATACTATAAAATTTATACAATTATGCCTCCATTAATCATATGAATTCCAAAACAAAACAATACTTACCCTAGATATGAAGTTAGCTAGAATCTTAATTTTTTAATCCATTACATCCTTGAGTTCAGAGACCTAATCAAAATTTAGAATAGTTATAACCCAATATCCTTAGGTGCTTCGTGACACTAGTCTAACTTTGAGAAATATGCATGTTCCCTATCCTAACTCCTTTCAATCATCCCAAGAATATGAAATCTCTAGTTATTTCATTTTTTTTATGACATTTCTTCTTTTATCATCATATCCTCATTATTATAGACCACCCTTAGATGAAGATTCCCATCGGGTTTGCTTCATAACCTAAGGTATCGTACTTGTAATGGTAACAGTAATGGATACTTAGGTATTCTTACTCCGGATTACTGACACGATTGTTATGGTCATTGCATTCATGCTCTATAATAAAAATTTCTTTTTTTCCATCACTCTTTTTTTTTTCCTTTAATATTCTCTCTTTTAAACATATATCAATGGTACTAGTTCATTCAACCTTGTTTGAATCAAAAGTTGTTATTTTAGTTCACATATCATATTCCTCACTTAGTTAGCTAGGGTGTATTGTGAATTCAGTACATCAAATTACAACTCACTTTAAACTAGTGATTAGATAATTGAACTCAAGTTTATAATTTTTAGTTGTCAAATTTTGACTACTATCAACCTAGATTAGGTATTAAATTTGCCTTTGGAATTCGCAAAATATCATGTTCACATTCTTGTATATAAAAAATATTATTTTGAAAATGTTGAAATTTTTTATTTTTATTTTTTTTTAAATTTTTCATAAACCTAAAAAAAAAAAAAAAACTTAAACCTAACTGAAACCTAAAAAAAATAATAATAAAATAAACTGAAACTCCTAAAAAAAAAAAAAAACTTACACATGGATGACTATCCACACACCCCAACCTAAAATCTACATTGTCCCCAATGTAATGATAATGTAATGTAGAGAACAATAAAAATAAAAGAAATGGTGGATAGTACCTGCCATGAAAAACTCACCTGCAGGTGACACTAAAAATTGAATATGATACAAATCCTACACAAATGCTCGTCGGACAGGAGCATCATTTCGAATATTACGGCTCATGAAGAGGGACGGACTCCTCTCCCAAATAAAAGTTTTCTACATAAGGTTTCAATCTCTGACTATTAACTTTGTACACATTGTCATTACGTGGATTCTCAATTTTAAGAGCCCTATGAGTATAAACATTCTTCACAATGAAGGGGTATGTTCATTTTGATCTTAACTTTCTCGAAAAGAACTGGAGATGGGAGTTGTACAATAGGGCCTTTTGCTGAGGTTCAAAATTCTTCCTCAGGATATTTTTGTCATGAAAAGCTTTGATCCTCTCTTTGTAGATTTTAGAATTTTCATAGGAATCTCTCCTCAGCTCCTCTAATTCATTTAACTCTAATTTCCTTTGTCCACTTGCTTGATCTATATCAAAATTTAATTTTTTTATTGCCCAGTAGGCTCTATGTTCCAATTCCACAGGCAAGTGGCAAGCCTTCCCATACACCAATCTGTATGGAGACATTCCAATCGGGGTCTTATAAGCAGTCCTATAAGCCCATAAAGCGTCGGATAGTCTGAGGGACCAATCCTTCCTATCTGGCCTTATAGTTTTCTCTAAAATGTGTTTGATTTTCCGATTAGAAATCTCAACTTGTCCACTCGTTTGTGGGTGGTATGGGGTGCTCACTTTATGCTTGATGCCATATTTCTTCATCAAAGCCTCAAATGTCCTATTGCAAAAGTGAGACCCGCCATCACTAATGATGGCCTTTGGAGTTCCAAATCTAGAAAAAATATTTTCCTTGAGGAATCGTATGACCACTTTGTTGTCATTGGTCCTACTTGGAACTGCCTCAATCCACTTTGAAACATAGTCCACACCAACCAATATATAAAGAAATCCAAAAGAAGATGGAAATGGACCCATAAAATCAATACCCCAACAATAAAAAAATCTCCAATGGTAAAATTGGGGATAAATGCATCATGTTACACCAGGACACTCTTCCCAACCTTTGACATCTATCACAAGCAACATAGAAAGTATGGGTATCTTTAAACATGGTAGGCCAGTAAAAACCACATTGCAGGATTTTTGCAGTGGTTTTCTTAGCAGAAAAATGGCCACCACATGCTTCCATGTGACAAAAAGAAATAACACTTCGAACTTCATCCTCTGGGACACAACGTCTAAAAATTTGATCAGTCCCATATTTATATAAATACGGGTCATCCCAGAAGAAGTTCCTAACCTCGGTTTCAAAACGCTTCCTATCTTGTAACTTCCAATGATATGGCATTTTTCCCGTTACAAGATAGTTCACTATATCCGCATACCAAGGTAATTTGGAGATCGCAAATAATTGTTCATCAGGGAAAGTGTCCTGGATATGCATTTCCTCAGTGGAATCATCTAACACCAATCTAGAAAGGTGATCGGCCACTACGTTTTCTACTCCTTTCTTATCTTTTATCTCTAATTCAAATTCTTGGAGTAGGAGGATCCATCTCAAAAGTCTCGGCTTTGCATCCTTCTTAAATAGCAAATATTTGAAAGCTGAGTGGTCCGTGAAAATGACGACTTTGGATCCCATCAAGAAGGACCTAAACTTATCCAAAGCAAAAACTACTGCAAGTAACTCTTTTTCAATTGTTGAGTAGTTCACTTGGGCTGAGTTTAGAGTTCTACTCGCATAATGAATAACGTAGGGCCATTTATCTTTCCTTTGGCCCAAAACAGCCCCTATGGTATAATCACTTGCATCGCACATTAGTTCAAAAAGAAGTGTCTAATCTGGTGGACGCATGATAGGTGCAGTGATAAGGGATGATTTAATTTTATTAAAAGCACTTGCACACTCATCTGTCCACTTAAATGGAACATCCTTTTGAAGAAGATTAGTCAAGGGTCTAGTAATAACACTAAAGTCCTTGATGAATCTTCTATAAAAACCAACATGCCCTATAAGTGATCTAATATCTCTAACAGTTCGGGAGATAGGTAGATTAGCTATAATGTCAAGTTTTGAGCGATCTACCTCGATTCCATTTTTGGAGATAACATGGCCCAAAACAATTCCCTTTTGAACCATGAAATGACATTTCTCCCAATTTAAGACAAGGTGTTTCTCTTCACACCTAGACAAGACAAGAGATAAATTGTTGAGGCATTCCTCAAAACTACTCCCAAATACAGAGAAGTCGTCCATGAAAACCTCAAGAAATTTCCCAACCATATTTGAAAAAATACTTAACATACACCGTTGGAAAGTTGCTGGGGCGTTACACAATCCAAATGGCATCCGTTTGAAAGCAAACGTGCCAAATGGACAAGTGAACGTGGTTTTCTCTTGGTCTTCAAGGGCTATCTCTATTTGGTTATATCCAGAATATCCATCAAGAAAACTATAAAAGGAGTGACCTGCTACCCTCTCTAAAACTTGATCAATGAATGGTAGAGGGAAATGGTCCTTCTTTGTGACTTGGTTCAATTTTCTATAGTCAATGCAAACACGCCAACCAGTGGTGACACGTGTTGGTATGAGTTCATTATTAGAATTGTGCACAATAGTTATTCCAGATTTCTTTGGGACTACTTGAGTTGGACTTACCCAAACACTATCGGATATTGAGTAGATGATTCCCACATCCAATAATTTGATCACCTCATTTTTTACAACTTCCATCATGTTTGGATTGAGACGCCTTTGAGGTTGTCTAATTGGTTTGGCGTCATCATCGAGGTGGATCCGATGGGTGCAAATGGAAGGGCTTATACCCTTGATGTCAGAAATGGTCCAGCCCAAGGCTCCTTTGTGGTCCCTTAGAACTTTCAACAATTTAATCTCTTGATCCTTCTCTAAAAATGAAGAGATCACCACAGGATAAGTTTTATTTTCACCTAAGTATACATACTTAAGCTCATTTGGCAGTGGTTTTAAATCAAGCTTTGGAACATTGGTTGGTGATGGTAGATGTTGCAAGTCCTCGATAGATAGGATTTGAGTGCGCGGTCTCCATTGGCACATACCAATGTCCTGAGTGGTAGTGCTCTCATTATCATCAGAAATTTCAGCAAGCACTTTTTCTAAATCAGAATTTTTCAAGTCTCCAATGACTTGAATCAATTCATCAGTCAGACTAGGTTCTAATTCCTCTTCTTCTATCAAGCAGTCCATGAAATTCAACTCATGGATCTCATTATTATCAATGGGCTGCTTACATAGATTGAAAATATTTAGCTCTAGAGTCATGTTACCAAAAGACAAGTTCATCATTCCATTCCTGCAATTTATGATTGCATTTGAAGTTGCTAGGAATGGGCGGCCTAAAATGATGGGAACTTGAGCGCTAGCATTTACACATGGTTCAGTGTCTAGTACAATAAAATCCACGGGGAAGTAGAATTTCTCCACTTGGACTAGCACGTCCTCTAAAATTCCCCTTGGTACCTTAATAGAGCGGTCAGCGAGTTGGAGTGTAATCGTGGTTGGTTTAAGCTCGCCTAACCCCATTTGTTTGTAAACCGAATAAGGTACTAAGTTGACACTTGCACCCAAATCTAACAAAGCATGTTCAATTTGAAAATTCCCAATAATACAAGGAATAGTGGGACTTCCCGGGTCTTTGTATTTGGGTACAACCCTTTGTTGAATTATAGCACTCACTTTCTCAGTAAGGAAGGCCTTTTTGTGCACATTTAATTTTCTCTTTACAGTGCACAAGTCCTTGAGATATTTAACTTATGATGGAATTTGTCTAATGGCATCAAGGAGAAGAATAATGACAGTAACCTTTTGAAGCACATCCAATACCTCTTGATATTTCATGGGGACAGTTGGATTCCGAAGTCTAGATGAGAATGGAACTGGAGGCTCATATGATTTAGTCCCTTTATCCTTTTGTTGTTGCGGCTCTTGAACCATAGCCGATTCATCATTTTCTTGAGACAGTGGCTCATCTTCCGATATTTCTACCAGTTGCATTATCTTGTTATCGACCTCTTTTCCACTTCTCAAGGTAATGATGGCATTAGCTTGTTCATAATGTAGCTCACTTGGGTTTAAGTCTTCAATGAAATGTGTATTTCGAGGGTTTGGCATAAATTGAGAAGGAAGGGTGCCTTTTAAACTAGCATTTAGTTGAGTCTCAATCCTAGCCACAACTGTCTTTAATCCTAGTTGATTGGATTAGAGACTGATTCATTTGAGCTTGAGAGTTAATGAATGTGGTCAATGCATCCTCCACAGATGATCGCTTTGGCGGGGCACAAAATGTGCATTGTTAGGAGCCCAAAAGAAGTTATTTTGTGGAGGCATTTGAGGTGCATTGGGCACATTAATTTGTGGTTCATTCCTCCAACTAAGATTAGGATGGTTACACCAATTTGGATGATACGTGTTTCCCATTGGTTGCATAACTGACCTTTGGTAATTATTTATAGTATTTGCTTGATCATACTCATGCATGATATTTTGTACAACTGAGATTATTGGACAATCCTTTGTGTCATGGTCTGTACTACCATAAATGGTACAAAAATTACCTAAGGAAGTGTTTGCTTTAACCATATCAATCTTCCTAATTTCCAAAGCTTCGACCTTTCTAGCCAATGCAGCGAATTTTGAATTAAGGTCGTCTTCCTCTCTTAGGACATACATTCCCGCTTTCTCTCTAGGAATGGGTCTAGTTTGGTCTGATTTAGCAGAAACATCCCATGTCTGAGTATTCTCTGCTAACATATCTAGAAAATCCCAAGCCTCATTATGATCTTTATCAAGGAAGGTTCCACCACACATCATCTCTATGAACTGACGGGTATCCATGGTGAGCCCCTTTCGGAAAGCATCAATCACGTGCCATGGTTCATAACCATGATGTGGACAAGTAATTAGAATGTCTTTGAAGCGCTCCCAAGCTTGAAAAAATAGTTCATTCCCCTTTTGGGAGAATGACATGATTTCTTGTTTTAGTGCATTTGTTTTGTGCTCGGGAAAGAACTTTTTCAAAAACTCTTTATTTAAGGCTTGCCATGAAGTGATGGTATTAGGTCTTAGAGAGTTGAGCCATGCTTTGGCCCGATCCTTTAGAGAAAATGAGAATAACCTAAGCTTAAGTACATCCCTATTGCCATTGTTTACTTGTAACGTTGCAATTACTTCCTCAAAGTCCTTGAGGTGCAAGTAGGGGCTTTCAGAATCTAAGCCATGAAATTTAGGAATTAATTGAATCACACCTGGTTTAAAATCAATGTTCCCTATGTGAGCAGGGAACACTATACAAGATGGTAAAGTTGATCTCTCAGGGTGTAAATGTTCACGTAAAGTCCGTGGTTGGTTTAACACATTCCTATGAACTTCATTTTCATCCTCAAGAGGAGGATTATTTTGATTTATAGTTGGATTTGGCAGATTTGGATTTGGATTATCAATTGGGTCTGCCATGGAATCCAAGTGATATTGAGTGCCTCTTCTAAGTGAATGATCAAGGCCTGGAACTAGTCCCCCTTCAGAGGAGAGTCGATTGTTTTGATCCCTACTCCAACGGGACATAAACCATCCACACCACACAACAAATACCACTAATTCAAATCGCAAGTATGATACTTAAAATAAAAATAAAAACTTAAATCAACAACCCAGGCGGCAGAGCCAACCATGAGGGTTCAGTCCATAAAGCAAAATAAATCAACAACCCAGGCGGCAAAGCCGACCATGAGGGTTCAGTCCACAAAGCAAAATAAATCAACAACCCAGGCGGCAGAGCCGACCATGAGGGTTCAGTCCACAAAGCAAAATAAATCAACAACCCAGGCAGCAAAGCCGACCATGAGGGTTCAGTCCACAAAGCAAAATAAATCAACAACCCAAGGGTTCAATCTACAAAGCAAAATAAAAAATAAATAAATAAATAAAAGTAAAACTAATGCAGAAATTAAACTATGCTAATATGGAAAATAGATTCAATGGATGATCTTTGTGATCAAACAAAAAACTATAGGACAACCATAGCACTTGGGTGATAAAATCCCAAGCAGGGCAACCTTATGTCATAGTTAGTGCTTGAAAGTCCCAACTGAATTTATTTTCAAAGAAAAAGAAAATAAGAAAAAAAATAAAAAATAAAAAAATAAAAAAAATCTATGGAAAATCTGGAGGGTTTAGAAGAAAACTTACCTTGGCTATCTTGCACAGATCTGATCTATCTCAGTCTCTCCCCGGCAACGGCGCCAAAAACTTGACTGCTTGCCTCCAAGTGCAGAGGTTCATAAGTAATATCCTGTGAATACAGGGTCGATCCCACAGGGAGATGAATTGCGAGAAGGAAAAAATCAAATGCAAAACAAACTAAGTAATAAAAACTAAACTGATGATTTGATTTTTGAATTTTTGAATGGATGTAATTCAATTGAATAAAAAAAACACCCAAGCTTCAAAGTTCCACACATAGATTAATGTTCCAAAATCATGATGACTTGGATAACACAACTAGGATCTGAGCACTATGGTCAGCCTAATCGGAAAATAAAACACTTTAAATATTTTAATAAATGATATAAAAGATTAGAAAATAATAGATTTGCACCATTGACATATATTCTCAAGCGCCAGTGATTTTAAGTATTCAATATCTATAGGATAATGAATATCAAAGAAATATAACAGGTTGAGAACATCTCCTATCTAGGAAATCTGATTAATCTAGGGTAAGCCTATCCATCAATGTAAATCTCATATGATGGAAACATATGGATCTTACAAGAGGATAAAAACAAAACCTAAATAATAGATAATATGCATACACCATTATTCTCATCATTAAAACAATCAATCATCATAATTTAAAGAAATATTAAACCCATGTGCTTGCCTTCTAGCTTGGGCTAGAGGGAACTTAGAAAAACATAATTAAATTGCAGAAATAAAAAGCAACAAAAAAGAAAGAAGAAAAATTACAAATAAAAAAGATCTAAAAGGAAAGAAACAACTTATAAAGCTTTAATAAAACTAAAAACTCTTTAAAAAAACTCTAAATATTGCTCTTGAATGCTTCTAATGATGCTTTAGAATGCCCTAGGAGGCCCTATTTATAAGTAGGGAACTCCAAACTTCGTACAAAGTTGAAAACCCTAGAAAACGCCTCAAATATACGTATTTTCCCAAAATAGACTTCTCGCTGCATAGTTCGTTTAAAACAGACTTCCTGCTGCACAGTTTTCCAAAATAAACTTCACAGCTATAAAATACACTTTTTTAGGACGATTTCAGGATTCTTCACTTCAAATCTTCGATTCTCTTCATTCCTCGCTTGGTTTTCTTGGATCTTTGGCATGTGAATTCTTCAATCTTGATTTCCTAAGATCCATCCATTGCCTTGGTGAATTTGAGCATCAAATTCTTACTTTTTAACACCTTTTTCAATCCAAGCTTTTAAATTCACCTTGCAACACATACATGAGTAAAATAGAATATTAAGATGATTTATGTTCATAAAACCAAGATATAAATGGCGAAAATTATGCAATATTTGAGTCTTAACATAAGTCATAACATAATCCTTAAGCCAAATAAAGGATTTTGTAGCTCTCTTTGGTTGACCTTAATCACTTTTAGTTTCAGCATCCAGTATCTCTTCTGCATGTACTTCATTAGCTTCATCTTTTATGATATCATCAACTTGTTAATCATCTGAATTAATGAACTGGTTTTGAACATCGTTTTAATATTTCAATTTAATTATTTTTCGTGACTCTAAGATCAACAATTTTGTATCTTTCTACATTGAATCTTTATTAAAGACCACGTCTTGGCTAATTACTAACTTGCTGTAGTAGGGTTTCATAATATGTTGTACCATTTTGTTTCATCTACATTGCTAAGAAAAATATACTTTCTGGACATCGCATCCAGCTTAGGCTTGTACTATTTGGGAATCCATACATAAGTGCCACAACTAAAACTACAAAGAAATAAATGATTAACAAAATTTTCAAACCATACCTCTTTAGGGATCTTTCAATCAAGTGCAGTAGTAGGAGAACGATTTACTAGATAACAAGTCGTATTAATGGCTTCCGCCCAAACACTAATCGAGCCTAGCCAAACTCAGCATGCTCTTAGCATAATCCATAAGCGCACGATTTATACGTTTTGCAACTCCGTTCTGATGTAGAGTACTAAGGATGAATGTACTGTCACCGTAAATACACTGAAGGATTGTTGCAGTGGGTCCCACAAAGGTGGACACAACTGTCTTAACTGTCTTCATAATGGTGGTAGTGGTTCTCTCTCTCTCTCTCAAATCGGTGGTGGCAGTGGTGGTCATCTCTCTCTCTCTCTCTCTCTCTCTCTCTCTCGAATCAGTGGTGTCGGTGGTTTCATCTCTCTCTCAATTCGGCGGCGGTGGTGGTCCCATCTATCTTAAATCGGTGGTGGTGGTGGTGGTCCCTTCTCTAAAAAATTATAAAAACCTGAAAATGGGTTAGAATGTGGGTCCGACCCCACATATATGCTCATGGAATAATATTGTGGGGCCCACCGTGCATCTTCATTAAAATCCATTTCAACCATTAGCTTGGTGAAATAATTTCAGGGCATGATTCCAAGAATCAAGGAAGAAAACACTAGGGATGAACCATATTAGAGGAAACATGCCAATAGAGAAAATGCCACTATTATATCTATTGGGGGTAACGGAGGCCTTAGATAAAGATGACATCAATGCCTTTTAATGTTCATGCATGCCCTGAAGCGAACAAACGAATCAAATGTCCTAAGTAGTGGGTCTATATATGGCTTAGTAGGATCCACAGTCCCTTCTCCGAGACTTTCATTGCAAGTGAGGTCTTACGATGGTGGTGGGTAAAAGAGCAATTTCATCTGCAAAGAAAAGAAAAGAAAAAAAGCAAAATCTTACTACTACCTCTGCAGAAATTTAATAACGTCAGTGTAAAATCCACTCCGTCCATCAGCAGAGCCAGACCATTCCAGTGCATGAATTCAAAAAATCAGCCCAATCCAAAACAAATCGGGCCACGCTAAAGGAAACAGTGTGGGATGGTGACAACCACCGTTGATACATTCATGGGGCCCACTTTGATGTTTATATTCCATCCAACCCGTTCATAAATATAGTCTCATCAGGATGAATGGAAAACATAAATACCAACCTGATTCAAAACATCGATGGTCTCAAGAACTTTTTAACGGTGAGCGTCCTCATCCCACAGTTTCCTATGGTGTGGCCCATTATAGAATTTTTATTGTATTATTTTTGGTCTCAAGTCATATCACGATCAGACTCAACTGATGGACGGATTAGATTTTCTACAGATATAACTGTGGGCCCCACAGAGCATTTTGTTGAACGGGCTCTCTACATTGCTGTGTTGTAGGAAATTCTCGCCCCCATCCTATTTTGCTAAAACCACCCCATTCTTCTCCAACTTTCTCACTCCAAGATGAGAAGTCCTCTCAAAATAATAAAAAATCTCACCCACCCCGTTGCTAGACCACCCCACCCTCTGTTTCTCTCCTCAACCCCCAACCCCCCACAAGACCCAAAGCCCCAAATTCCATTTGTACCCATCCCTTCTCCTCCAAATCCCCATCCCACCTCTCCCACAATCCCACCCTCAAAAGCCCATCTCTACTCCTCCTTCTTCTCCACTCTCATACAACTCTATCTCACCTGCAAGAGATTCTCAGATGCTTCAAATGCATTCAATCAGATGAGAAATCACAGCTTGATTCCAAACCTCCGATCATGGAATCAGATTCTGTATGCATTCAACGCTGCAGGATTGATTGAACAGGTACCAATTATCTACTCTGAATTGCTTTCTTGTAGCATAAAACCAAACATTTTCACCCACAATGTCGTAATTCATGCTTTCTGCAAAATGGGTAGCTTGAAAATGGCCTTAGAATTGCTTAGAACGGTTGAAACCGACGAGGTCAGCTATAACACTATCATTTGGGGGTTTTGCAATGAAGGGAATGTTGAATCGGGATTTGGGTTTTTGTCGGAAATGGTCAAGAGGGGTGTTCAGGTCGATGCAGTTAGCTTCAATACTCTGATTCATGGATTTTGCCAAAAAGGGTTGTTGGAGAAGGCAGAAATGATGATGGAGATGTTGGTTAGTGGGGGGATCGGTGTAGATGTCGTTGGATTCAATACATTGATCGATGGGTATTGTGAATTTGGGATGGTGGGGCCCATGGTTGAGTTGATAGAGAGGATGAGGATGGAGGGTGTGCAGCCGGATATCGTTAGTTACAATAGTTTGATTAATGGGTTTTGTAAGATTGGGGAATTTGGTAAGGCGAAAGATCTAATGGACGAGATTCTGGGTCTCAGGAGGGATGTTTGTGGGTCGAATATCAAAGATTTGGATTTGGAGCCGAATGCGATAACACACACGACTTTTATAAGTGGGTATTGTAGAAAGGACGGGCTCGAGGAAGCTTTTTCGTTATATGAGGAGATGGTTAGGAGTGGGATCTTGCCTGATGTTGTTACCTACAGTTGTTTGATTGCGGGCCTTTGCAAGAATGGGAAGCTTGCTGAAGGGGAGATGCTTTTTAGGGAGATGGAGAAGATGGGTGTGTGTCCTAACCATGTGTCATATGCTACTCTGATCGATTCGTTCTTCAAGGCCAGGAGAGTGAAGGGGCCGTCTGTTCTTCTGGGTGAAATAGTTGTTCGGGGGATTGCGTTTGATTTGGTTTTGTGCACTGCTTTGATGGATGGGCTTTTCAAGGCAGGGAAGGTGGATGAAGCGGAGCGCATGTTTCGGACAATGTCAAAGCTCGGCCTCGTTCCGAATCATGTTTCATATTCTGCATTGATTGATGGGCGGTGCAAGGTAGGAGATATGAGGGGGGCGGAGTTGGCACTGCAAGAGATGGAGAGGGAAATTGGAGGCGGAAATGTTGTCACGTACTCTTCTATCATGAATGGGTATGCACGGAAAGGAATGCTGGTTGAAGCCACCAATGTTATGGAGAACATGATTGGGAAAAATGTGCATCCGAATGTTTTCACTTACGGTATACTAGTTGATGGGTACTTCAAGGCAGGTAAGGTAGAAGCAGCTTTTGACATTTATAAGGAAATGAGGAGGAAAGGTCTAGAGCCGAACAACTTCATACTCGATGCTCTTGTAAATGGTTTGAGAAAACATGGGAGGATGGATGAAGCGGAGAGCTTATTTAAAGATATGATAGGTGGTGGATTATTGCCTGACCGTGTCAACTACACTTCTTTGATGGATGGTCTCTTCAAAGCGGGGAATACATCTGGAGCTTTCAAGATTGGCCAAGAAATGATGGAGAAAAATCTAGCGCCTGATGTTGTCTCATACAATGTCTTCATCAATTGCCTCTGTAAGATGGGGAAGCATGATGAGGCATGGTCGTTTTACACAGAAATGAAAGATTTGGGCCTGGATCCCGACCAAGCTACGTACAACACCATGATTGTTTCGCATTGCAAAGAGGGAAAGATGGACAGAGCTCTTGAACTTTTTAATGCGATGAAGGTTAATGGGCTGATGCCGAATATCATCACATACAACTCCCTATTGGGAGGGCTTTGTGAGGTGAGGAACATGCAAATGGTGATTGATTTGATGAATGAAATGGCCAATTTGGGGTTTTGCCCGAACAACGCTACACATGGCATAGTGCTCCGTGCCTGTTCCAAGATGGATCGTGTAGATATCATTCTTCAAATACATGAGAGATTGTTAGCTACGGGACTCAAACCTGATCTAACAGTTTATAATACTCTAATCAGGATTTTATGCTCACATGGGATGACATGGAAAGCCACTTGTGTGTTGAAGGAGATGTCGAGAAGAGGAATTTCGGCAAATACCATCACTTACAATGCTTTCATTCATGGTTATTGCATGAGTGGCCATCTAAAGTGGGCATTTGCTTCGTATTCTAAAATGGTTCTTGAAGGGGTTACCCCAAACCTCACAACTTACAACACCATGCTCAATGGGCTCATGACTGCTGGCTTGATGCGAGAGGCCGACGAATTGATTGATGAGATGAAGAGACGGGGCTTTGTCCCTGATGCCGTTACCTATGGTTTGATGGTTGCAGGCCATGCAAAGAAAAGTAATAAGAAGGAATCCATTAGGCTTTACTGTGAAATGGTGAGGAAAGGTTTTATACCGAAGGTTGGTATATACAATGCACTTATTGCCGATTTCGCCAAGGTGGGCACGATGGATCAAGCTCGAGAATTTCTAAATGAAATGCAAAGGAGAGGGGTGATGCCGAACTCTTCGACGTATGACATACTGATAAGTGGGTGGTGCAAGCTGTCAAATGGAGCTGAGGTGAAAAGGCTGTTGAAAGAGATGAATGAGAAGGGGTTTGTTCCATGTGAAAGTACCCTTGGCTGTATTAGTAACATCTTTGCAAAACCAGGAAAGAAGAAGTATGCTCGGAGATTGTTAGGAAGATTGTATAAAAATCTAGAATAACGACCGGTGAAACAGAAAACACTGTTTTGAATGGAAGACTGTCAAGTTGCAAAAAAGAAAAACCATGATGAGAACTTAATTCTGTCTGCAACTGTGGAAATCTTCACTTTTGAATATTTGGATGAGTTGGGTCTGATTGATTTGAAGCTCTCTATCCAACTTCCAAATATATCTGTCAAAGGTCTGTGCCGAAGTAGGTCAGATGGGGAGCTTAAAATGGAGGCAAACAAGACCAGTCAGCAGAGGCAGCGTACTAAAAGGGAATGGCCCTTGTAGAAAGAGTAAACTTTTAAAGGTGAGATTGACTTCAACTTCCTCATCTTCCACCTTTTTTTTCCTTTTTCCTTTTGTCATAATTTTCCTTTATATCATTTTAATTTGTATATTTATCTTTCAAGGCTGAGTTCTCTATTTGTTCCAAACAGGGAACTTTCTGTTCAGAATGTAGCTTGTAGATGTGGGGCCCATGGTTGCTTTATCCAAATTCTCCCAAATTGAAATGTCCTAGTCCTCAAATCTTTGGACTTGCCTCCATTAAATGTGGTTTTTTCATGCATTTTTTAAAACCATGCATTTGCATGCCAACAACGGGAAGGTTAAAGTTGACTAGTTGAGAAGATATTTTGGGAATGGTCCATCTGTGATTGGGACTATCAGATCAATGGCTTGGATAGACCACCTATGGGCGCCAGATCTACAAACTAAGTTCTGAATGGGGAAGTTCCCTATTGAGAATGATTAGGGAATTTGGCCTCTTATCTTTCTAAGAAAAAAGAACATATGTTATCACTGGTGTTTTTTTTTTAAAAACATCGCACAACAATTTATCGAAAACAAGCTGCAACTGGAATTTACAAAGATACACTATACAAAGAGCATAGAAATAATTACAACTCAGCCCAACTATCAGGAAAATGATCAACCGCCTTAGAGGCTTTAGCTCATTTAACCACTAGCATTTTGGCCCTATTGAAAACCTCCTCCACTCACCCCTCACAATTCCTGAAACACCTTCCTTTTTAGCCATAATGACCAAATACGCACAAGGAGACATACCCACCAAACTTTCAAGCCCAATCTGCTTGTACCCCCACTGTGCTACATCATGTACAATTGCCTAATAGACCTAGGCCACACCCACAGAACTCGGAATAGATCTAAGAATTTTGCCCACACTTGGCAAGTAGAGGCACAATGGATGAATAAATGATCCATCGATTCCTCATCCTGAAGGCACAAAATACATACGTTTAGAAGAATCACATTTCTTTACGAATATTATCCAAAGTGAGCACCTTGTTGCCACCCATGAGCCATACCAGAGCGGCCACCTTTGGAGGAACCCCATAACGCCAAATGGGAGTAGTTGGGTTAACCCCATTGTCGGGCCCCCCTCCGCTAAGTATATTGAAGAACAATTTTACAGAAAATTTCCCCTGACTTCTCTTTTAGCCACACACCATCGAATCCGATTATGATAGGACCAGCCTCACCTTGGATAAGAGATTCAACAAGTTGACCTATTCCTCAAATTCATCATCATTTAAACTTCTTCTACACGGCGGGGCCCATATCGCTTCTTCATCTTGCACGGAAAAATAACTTGCAACTAATAGCCCCTCCCCTCTTGATAGCCTTGCTAACCTAGGAAATGCCTCCCACAAATATCTTCTCCCCCACTCATATATCATCCCAAAACCTAATCTTCAGCCCATTACCTAAGGAGAAGCCCACCCCTTCTCGTACCTTGCTTCTAATCGAATTTACCACTTTCCACAAATAGGACGATCTATACATTGGGGAGGGCTAGGTCCACCAACCCCTGGAATTGATACCATACTTCCTACCAACCACCTCCCTCCATAAACTAACCTCCTCCACTCCGAATCTCCACACCCATTTTTCTAACATGGCTAAATTCACCACCTTCAAGCTTCGTAATCCTGCTCCCTTGATTCCATGGCTTACAGATCCCACTTCATGAGATGAAACTTTTTCTTATCTTCCTTCCCTTTCCAAAAGAAATTTGATGAGGACATCTGAGCAACATATCAAAGGAGGGTTGAGCCAATCTCCTTATGGCTAGACAACCATTACATGGGGCCTACTTGGCTTAATTCACATTCCTAGTCACGTTAAAGACCCCACGTGTATGTTCGTGCATCTTTGAAGACCCCACGTGCATCTTTCTAGTGTGGGGCCTTCCAGATGCTCGCACATGCACATGGAGTCTTCAACATGATCATGGGTACTCGCCTAGCCACAGAGAAATCGGTGCGGCCTGCCTCTAATACGTACGCAAATGTGTACGTGAAGTGATATCCTGATAAAGTATCAGAGGAGATGGGCCGCACTAATTTCTCTGTGATTAGGTGAGTACCCGTGATCATGTTGAAGATCTCATGTGTATGTGCGAGCATCTGGAAGACCCTACACTGGAAAGATTCACATGGGTTGCTTTAGGGAGTGATTTGGACCGTCGAATTCGAGGGGTGTGATGATCTGGCCGTTGGATCGCATGGATCACATGATCGTGCCATTGCTCGTGGATCGTTTTCATCATTATTGGATATTATCATCTTTTAGGATTTAGTTTATGATTGATTTAAGTTTTGGACACCTTATGAGTGATTTTATTTGATTTTTCATTAGACTAAGGTTACTTTGGTCAAAACTCATGAGACGGTTTAAATTGTAATTTTGAAAAGTTCTTGTGGCTGTAAAAGAAACTTTTTTTTTTTTACTTGGTTTTTGAGAAATAAGAAGAAGAGAGAAATCTCCTTGTTTTCTTCTTCCATTTTCATATGATGTGAGGGTGACTTCTGTGTGGATTGGAAGGAAGATTGTTGCGGAGCTTATTTTCATCAATGGAAGTGCGAGGCTTCCTTCTATCCCCCACACTCTCATCTCTTTATCAATAAACAAGGTATTCTTCCACATTCTCCAATTTTCGTTCTCCTTCATCCCAAGCTATCAACATCCTTCATCCCTTTCACATCCATCGATGATCCAAACCCTAGAAAACCAAAACCCCACTTACCTAGTCCACACGTGTGACTGTACATCCACACGTGTGAACCCATAGGGTTGGCCGTACGACCCCACCCTTGCTCATTTGGTTTTCCATCATTCATACCATAAGACCTTACCTTCTTTTGTCCAAACCCTAACCCTAAACCTAGAAATCTCAATTCTTCATTTTTCCCCAATTCTCCTAAACCGTAATTTCACCCTAGGTAGTATTAGATCTTCTCTTTTGGAAATAGGCTTACCTCATGCTATTTCGATGTCCCTACATCCATTAGATCACAGTTTCCTTAATTTAATGGCCTTGTAGGATGATGCTTGGTAACCTAGGCTTGAATTATGCATGATCTCCTTTTGAAATTTTGGTATTTGTGATGATGGTAGCAAGTTTTGTAATTTTTATTGATTAATTTAATTTTGCTTGTTGATCTCACACAATATTTGAGTTCATGCATCAGTCCTACATCAACGTTCCCTCTCAACATATTCCATGAAAATATAAAAGTTATGGTGGTACCGGTACCACTGGAGCGTGCCCCATATAAAAGTTGGTTTTTCTCAAAGTTGGGTTCAAGTCGTTTCCATGCAATAAAAAAAAGCAACTGAAAGAACCTTGTTTCACAAAGATGGAAGTTTAGATGACATCTACTGCCACTGCCAACCTGAAAACAAACACAAATATGAAGAAAAGAGGTGACAGAATACATGAAATGTCTTCTGCATCATTAGTCTGTGATAGCTTAATCATACCATAGACTTGAAAATGCACAACTGGTTTCTCCTGTGTCATGCTTTCAGTTCTAAAAATATTGGCTAATAGCAGGTTGAAAAGGCACTGTCAGTTATGAGCCTGCCAGCACCAATGATTTTGACAATACGACAAAGAAATCTGTGCTTGAGGGATGTGACTCATCAGACGTATTCGAATGGAGCTTTGAAGAATTAAAGAAATGGGTGGATGTGGAATCCTCAAAGTATGCCATTGCCATGCGCTTGGTGTCATGTGAGAAACGTTGTGGAAAGCTTGGAAGTTGGAACTGCATTGGAGGTAATTTTCATAGCCATACTTGTTGAATTGTTTGCTTTCTTCTCAATCGTAACCAAATTCATGCCTGATATTATTGAGAAAAATGTCAATGAGCTTCTTCTAGTTAAACAATTAGATTACGTAACAAGTATTTAAAACAAACTACCCAATCAAGATGTGAGTGCATGCGTCGGTAACACATGAGTTTATTAAGAGCACTAGAAGGGCAAAAAGATACAGAGCATCAAGGCAATGGATTAAAATCCCCTAAAGGGTAGTTATTTTATATTCTGGTTGCATATGAAGCTTGATATGCAGGCACCTAGGAATTGTACATGTGGAAACTATTATCTCATGTTAAACCGACTAAATTGTGGAATACATTGTCACTTTGTTACATTCTAAAAATCAGATTGGTTGAACGATCCTAACCTCTTGATGGGGACATCACGGGCAAACGCGCACTCACGCCGCCCCCCTACGCACGTACGTACGTAGGAGGACCCCACCATCGATCTGGCTCGATGATGATGTCCAGGGAGGGCCTCCTAGTTAGAAGTCAAGTTTTGGTTCAGAAAAGTAGTCCGATAGTCAAAAAAAGCCCACTATGGGATCTTATGATCGTGGCCCACTCGTCGGATTGGTTTTATATTTTAGATTTTGCTTATTGTTATTATTTAGAACATCGTGAACGTTTTAGATTTCCTTGTTTGGTTTTTATTTTAGTTTACTTCATCGCCAAGTAATAGGTGTCGCACATGGTGCGAGTTTTTGGGTATAGGGTTCTCCCAATAAATAGGCACCCCTTGTAGTTCTTTTGATTCATTGAAGTTAATAAAAAATTCCTGCTTTATTTTTCTGCTCTCTTCGTGAGTTGTGGAAGAATTCAAAAGTGGGTGCGAAACCATCCCTTTTCGAAGGGCTAACTACCGTGGTGCGAAGCCACATCGATCCCAATTCACCCCCATCTTCCATCATCTTTTTTTCCATCTTCCCCCACCATCCGTACTTCGAATTTATCCTTTTGTTGCATTAGATTTCTTTATTACAGCAGGTTTACATCGGATCGAGCTGAGATCTGGGGGTTTTGGAGTCCATCCCTGGCCGACCAGGGCCAAGGTGGCTTTTTTCTGAATAGTGGGCCTCACACACGTGCGGCCGGGATCACACGCATGTCCGTCTGAGCCATTGTTGTTGTCCACACGCGAAATCATCTTTTGGCTCAGGTTTTTATCCTCTTTTATTCTCTCATAGCCGTTTTCATGAATCCTAACCTTAGATTATATGATCCCTAATTGATTTGTCCCCTTTTATCACCTTAGGGTTCTTTGAATTGAAATTAGGGAATCCCTTGGATTAGGGACTGATTTTTATGCATGAGTAGATTTTATTTCCCTTTGACATCGTTTGGTTTATAATTTTTATTGGTCCAGTCTTAGCCTGTGTCGGCTTGGACCCGCATAGATTCCCCCTTTTAATTGAATGTTTGGATTTTCATGTGGGACATGGAATTTGTGTGATTGTTTTTGAACTGGTAGGATCTAAGTCTGAAATCTTGCATATCATATTTAATTTTCCATGTCCTGCATCACCTCTGATTCGTGGGCTCTTGTTTTCTGAAATAAGACCATCGGATATTATTCATTTTTAATCGTCCAATAAGCATCCAGCTATATAATTTTTAGATAACCAAATAAGAGTAATTTTTGGTAAATGACACATCTAAACTTATAATCATAATTTTGTTTTGAGAATTTACTTATTATTCTCAAACTTGGAAATAACTCATAATTCTACAGAATTATAATTTCATATTCCACATTCAACTTATAATCATAATTTGGACGATTTATTTTGAATTAATTGTATGCCGAGTATCAATGTATTTCTCTAAGCTTAAAGCAAGATCTTAAGGATTACGTCTCCTCGATTCCCAGGTTTTGCATCACAGGAAATTCTCTCTCACCATCTGGAATTTGGACAACCAAACCAAGATTTCCACCCCTATTTTGATAGCCAACAACTCCGTTCTGTCCGAGGACAGTACTAGCTGTCCCAGACAATGAAACATAATAATTCATGCTCGTCTCGTAAAAGTCCCCAAATCCCGGATGCTTGGGTTTACCTATCAAGCTTTCGTCAATCAGTTGACGTTGAGCTTACAGTGGTCCAGTAAAAGAGACATCCAAATTTCAGATTTTTGGACCGGTCTCCAATAATAAC
The DNA here is from genome assembly GCF_029962835.1 of Magnolia sinica. NCBI lineage: Eukaryota > Viridiplantae > Streptophyta > Magnoliopsida > Magnoliales > Magnoliaceae > Magnolia > Magnolia sinica. Next base: position 68,203,048 of record NC_080589.1, on the reverse strand, counting down.
TCTCCACTCTTGAATAAGATCGGATTTAGAAATCCTTTTGAGCTCTTCAGAAACAAAATTCCCCAATTCACCGAAGACATCTCTACGCTAGCCACTATCTAGCAATACTAGGTATTTATTATAAATAGGTCGTGTTATTCCTTCTTCAGAAATGCCCCACATGATAGCATGTGGGAGCATCCATAAAATCTCGCCTTCTTCGGAAATGCCCCACATGATAGCATGTGGGAGAATCCATAAAATCTCGCCTTCTTCGGAAATGCCCCACATGATAGCATGTGGGAGAATCCATAAAATCTTGCCTTCTTTAGAAATGCCCCACTACTACTTCACCTGTCGATGATAACTGCTCTGAATGTAAATCAATTTCAAAGAAGCCAAAGAAAACTATCCAAATTGAATATGCTGCCTGCTAAGCATAAGTGAAGATTGAATAGGTTTGATATATGGTCATTGATACCTCCTAAAAGGATCTACTAAATTCATGAAGTTGTACTGAATGATCAAAACACACTGTTATGAATGGAATCCCTTGCCAGATCTCTGTGAAATAGTCGTTTGGCTGTGAATAACCATCATGTAATGAATGGTGAAAGTATAGAAATACCATGAATGGCCAATGTCGGATACCGATAAACAATATCAAAAAAAGAATACTCTCTTGGGCCTCCGAACATGCAGTTTTCGTGGGGGATTAGATCTAGTAACAGAGGTTCTATGTTCTGACTGATACACCATCATTTAGCTATTGCAACTCCCTCCGTCCCTCTATTTAGTAACCTCCAAACCCTCGAGCCATATACACAGCCATGCATGCTGCTGTAGCTGATCAGCTCTCGAGCCACCACGAGTGGACCATCCCCCAAACATCTCCCAGATAGGAAGAATGCAGTGACCTTGACCTGTCTAGGATTTTTTTTCCCTGTTGAGTGTGGATGTTGATGTATTTCTTTCCTTAATCTTTCATTTGCGAGGCCACTGTTTGATGGCTAAGATAATCCGATTGAGGAACATCCTCAGTGAAACCCAAATCGCCGCAAATCTGATGGTCTGTATCACTTCACTATCTACTGAGCAAAAATCGGCAGACCACAAATTACCACTGTCGAATGACCACTATCTCTGGTCATTCCATACCTGTTTGATGGTATCCTCCCCAGCGGAGAAATGACATGGCTCCTCATGTATGTAACTATTTTTGTTCATTGGGTCGGCCTCTCCTTGTATCTTTTCGTCTGAAAATTAGGTGAGCCTGGTCATTAGCTTGGTGGTGCATGCATTAATTTAAAAGAAGTGACAGTTGGTGGGTCCGTCCTGATGAATGACCTGGATCTGAAACACAAACATGTGAGACCAGTAGTAAAAAAAGATATTTTTTTGTCATTGATAATTCAGGATGTATATTTCTTTTCTTTTCTTTTCTTTACAACACTGCTCCTATCATGATTTCTTGCTGCCTAATGATTATCACTTGCGTCTTTGAATAAGAGCTGTACGTGTATTCGAACTCTTGAATGCTTGGGTGATTTTTTTATTTTATTACTATTATTATTATTTTTTAAACAGGATATAGCAGCTGTTGTCTTGCTACAAGCTCTGCTCGTCGTAGTCCAGAAAACTGAAAAGTCAACTTGACTCGACTTGACTCAATGTCCAGCTGGGTCCCGGCAAACTTGAAGATTCAACTCGACTCAATATTTAAAACAAATACAAATATTTGAGTAATAATATATATTTAATTTGTTATGAACATAAAAACTGACATGAGTGTTTAGCTAGTGACCCTGCCACTAGCCAATGGCTGGTGGTTGGCTCTGTGGGCCCCACCAGGATGTATGTGTTTCATCCACGCTATCCATCCATTTTTCCGGATCAGTTTATGGTATGAGCCCAAAAATGAGATGGATCTAAATCTCAAGCCGACCACATTCCAAGAAGCAGTGTTGATTGACCACCCACCATCAAAAACTTCTTGAAGGCCATAAAAATTTTGGATCAAGCTGATATTTGTTTTTTCCCTTCATCCAAGGTCTGAATGACCTAATCAACAGATTGGAAGTCAAATAAACATTATAGTAAGCCCTAGGAGGTTTTTAATGGTGGACATTCAATCACTACTGTTTTCCTGTGGTGTGGTCCACTTGAGATTTAGATCCACCTCATTTTTTGGATCAAGCCCTAAAATGATCTGGAAAAATGGATGGATGGCATGTATAAAATACACCATGGTGGGGCCCACAGAGCACCCTGACTTTTCCTTAATAAAATTCATCACTTCTCCAAAAAAAGACAAGAAAAAGACATGTACAAAAGATGCAGATGGATTCCTCTTCGGTTCATCACTTTTTCCTTGCAGACGGTGAGATTTCTCCAGTCAGGAACATGGCACTGGGCCGACAGAGGTGGCACATACGATATGGGTGAAATGTACAACATGCACTGCACTTTTATTTTATTTTATTTTTATTTTTTAAATTTTAAATTATTAAATTGCACATTTTCCTGTGTAAAAACCAAATCTATGTGGGCCATAGAATCGGCCCTATGTTGCATGTTTAAGCTAATATCAGCTTTGTAATGAGCCATTACAAATTTGAATTGAAATTCCCTAAGGTTTGGTATTTAGATGAGCATGGAGAATATGAAATGTGATTATTATGTTAGCTACGCGGTTGCAATGCCGAAAAAATAAAATAAAAAAGAAGGATTGAGCCATGACCCAAGTGTCATCTACATTGGAATATCCTAACCCATGAGTTGGGTAGACTTTTAGTTCAATGTTGAATGTGAAATTGTAATTTTTATGGATGGGTCGTAGCCCAAATTTCATTCAAAGTAGAGAATATCTTGGCCTTTTTATTTTTCAGTTAGATGTGGAATGCGACAATGTTAATTTAGTTGCCACTGTTTTTATTTGAGAAATGCTCTATGTCCAACTAGTTAGTTGATGTGTGGGGCCCACCATGGTGTTTGTATGACATCTCGTCCGTCCAGCAAGGTTGTCCCACCATGAAAATGGGATGCCCTGAAAATCAGGTTGATTAAACTATCAGGTGGTGCTCACCAGAGAAAACAATGAACAATTACCCAAAAAAAAAAAAAAAACTCCACATTGACCTAGGTGCATCTAATAGTTGGATTGACTTGATTTGCGGGGCATCGAGATGTCATAAAAACAGCATGGTGGGCCATCTTTTTTTTTTTTAATTATTATTATTATTTATAAACAGCATGGTGGGCCATCTTTTTTTTTTTTTAATTATTATTATTATTAATTTATTAGATGAATGTGACAGTGGGAATGTACTTTGAATTGTATAGGCGGGGTATAGGAAAGTGGACCTGCAATGGTTAATATTTCTTCATCTAGAATGGAACATCGGTTAGCCCAAAGTGTTGGGTGATTTTTAGTTCAATATGGAATGTGAAATTATGATTTTTCTTTTTTTTTTTTTTTAAAATGCATCATAGGAAAATGGATGGGTCATGCTCAATTTTCATTCAGAATGGAATTTCCTAGTCCTAATTTGTGATCTGGGCCGTCCATCATGCGCAGCGGCCCACCTTTAATGTTGAGTCCTCTTGAAAATAACTTTGATATGATTATCCTTAATCATTTTATCAATGTCTAGGAAAATGGACAGGCCATCTTTGTCATATATCAGAGAAACTATAATAAGTGATTTGGACGGTCCATGATGTGGAGCGCACCTCTAATGGTCAATCCCTTTTAAAAATACATTGATTGATGATGCTAACCATTCTATTCCATGCAGCCTCTAGATGAACGGTTTGGATCATTAGTTGGGTGGGACCCACATGCACAGTTGTGTATGATCTTCACCATTGGAGGACACTGAAAGATTCCCATATCGTCAATTTTCAACCCTTTGATCAGTGGACTACTTTCTTTTGCATACACAGTCTTGATAATCATCTTCTTGTGGGCATCCCCTATCAGCTGTTCATCTCATTACATCAATGGTTTGGATTGTCCAACCATGCATACCGGCAAACTGTACCATTGCCTATGATCATGACCGTAAGATTCCATACGTGTGGGACAATTGTTTGGTGATCCATACCGTTCATTTGATAGTCCAAGCCATAGATGGGAACTACCTTTGGTTGCCTATCCCTCCAAAAAAAAAAAAAAAAAAACCTTTTTGATGAGATGATCCAAGCCATCTCATGCATGGCAACATTTATTATACCCGAGAAGGTTCGGTTGGTGATTTGGACCATCCATCATATGTGGGCCTCATCTTTTCCTTTTGTTGGCTATCTCTCGTGATTGGATGATCTTAGCCATTTACACCAATAGCCAAAAACTTTATTATAATAGAAGTCTAGTCATTGATTTGAATTCTTGGTGAAGGAGTGTATCTTTGGTAATTAGATTAAAGAGAAAAAAATGTTGAAAAAGTAATTTATGTTAATAATGCACTATATTATATTCTTTTCACGAAATAAATTTTCAAGTATGCTTAATACCATACAAAGGCTAGTTTGAAGCTGCATCCGTCGATTATTATTTTTGACTCTCCTACTTTGTGGATCATTATGTCGACATCTAACAATTTTGATTGAACATTCACATTATGAAGGAAGATCGTTGTGGTATTTGCAATCCATAATGTGCTTTGATGAGTGAGATCTAATGTTTTTTGTATCATTATCATGTAATATATCCCACTGTTAGGATACAGATACATATTGGTTATCACACAGGATATATTGGTTGTACCATCGCATAATTTGTTGTTGTTTTTGAGAAACATGGAAAAACTTTAGGAAATTGATAAAAATTTCTAATGAAACATCAGTAATAGTTAAAAAAAGCACCAACATGCACTTAGAAATCAAACGGTCACAAAAAGCAAGTACATATAATATGTTTATTTTGGATATGGTCTTAATTTATGTGATATTTGACTAAACTGATGCAATTATATTCAAATTCAATTTATAAAATTTATAAATGTGACAGGACATATTTGGAAACACAAGCATAATATTTAAAAGCAAATGAAGAAGTAGAAAATTAGAAATGAATTCGTGGATTTTTTTTAAAAAATATTTTAAATTAAAAATTAATTAATTTTTAAAAAATCTCCAAATTGCTAAGAATGTAAAGATAAGGTTATATAAATGTTTGATTTCATATTTAGAAAATAAGATTGTAACTGATTTGGAAAAAAAATGAAAAAAAAATTGTTTTTTCTCCAAATTTTTGCAACCGGGCACATTTCTCCCAAATCTCAAAATTCACATTTTTTTAATGTGAAACACGAAGAATCATGGATTTCTTACTATTTGATACTATTTACAGCATGCAAAAAAAAAAAAACACACCTTTTAAATTTTGGCCCCAAGAAGCTTCTGATCGCGATTTCAATTTTTTTTTGAAGATTTTCTTCTAACAAACTAGAGTGAACTAGTCGAAATCACTTTGCAATGTATTAGGAAGATTTTTTTATTTTTATTTTTTGGAAAAAAAATCTATTTTTATATTTTTTTGAGGATTTTCCGGATAATAGGGCATTGGTTTCCTTTTATCCCTTTCAATATCGCACTCGGTATTGATATATCGCATGATATATTAAGGGTTTATAAGGGGAAGTGTATATATCACATGATATTGCGAAATTCATGATATATTGCGACATCGTGTGATATTACATGATACCATGAAAAATGGATATTAAACTTGGGTTTCGTATCGCCCAGCTGGAATAACAGATATATCGTGGAATATATTGTTGATATCGTAAGATACTGAAAACACTAGTGGATCTAGTTACATGGCATGGATGATGAAATATCAAATTGGAAAAGGGAAAAATTGCAGAAAGGGTGCAGGCTAAAAGGAGAAAGAAATAATGCAGGAAAGGTGTAGGCTAAAAGGAGAAAGAAACAAATAAGCACGCTTATGGTTTCAATGGTGGGCTGCTCATCTCCACATTTTCCTGTGTTATGGCCTACCCAAGTTGTAGATCTACCTTATCTTGGAATGGAATGATACCCTGCCATGAGCTGACACAATTATATGGAGTATGAATATCTCACAATTATCACAATAGCCCCACAAAGCCTTTGTTGCATAGTCTCCGTATTATTGCGTTCCATGCAGGCTACAAGCAAAGAAGATGATAAATTCAAGTTGCTATTGAATCAATAAATTGAAACGACAAAAATACATACTTGTGAATAAAATCTAAACCATTTGAAAGCTTCTTTGAGTGAAATCCGACTGTATGTTAGACAACAACAATTTTCAATTTCCAAAATATCCCTTACTTCATTTACCGTATCTTTTGCATGTCCTTTAATATTTAAAGTTTTCGGCCTTACACGACCAATTGTAAGGGCAAGAGCATTCAAAAGAGCTCATCTTATATATGGTAGAGATATAAAAAGAAGTCAAAGAATTCCATTGATGAATATCAATACAGGGGACCAAGAATACTGTTCACCGATGCATGTGGGGTACGATCCTCACCGTTGATGGAGGACACCGAAAAATCTTCTCATACTGAAAATTTTCAACCCCCTTGACCATTGGACAGTTGATTGGTGATTCAAATTCGCTGATCTGATAGGCCAAACTGCAGATATGTATTACTTGAAAAAGATCCAGATTAGAACTAGAGTCCTTTGAAATTTGCCCAGAAACAGACCATTGGAGTGGAAAATTCTGTGACAATCCATACTAAACTGGAAAAATAGTCTGACAGCAATTCGTGATCTATCCAACGCAACCCACATCCACTGCGGATTCAATCAAATCATCAATTCAGATCACCTACCCATGGGCCCCACATGTATGTAATCCTCACATCAGCAAGCTGTATGATCAGTTCAACTTGCTTCAACCATGCTATAGCCCACAGTCTTCCTCAGTCTCTTCTCCTTCACTATCCTTCTCAGCCTCTCCACATCACCCCATCGCCCACATTCGGCATACACATTCGACAAGATCACATAGTAGCTAGTGTTATCTGGGTCCAATCTAATAAGCTGCCTGGCTGCCACCTCAGCCACCTCAACATTGTCCTGCCCCGATCGGCACCCTCCGATCAGAGCTCCCCAGACACTCACATCGGGCTCCACTGGCATCCCCTTAACAAACTCAAACGCCTCTGCCACCCGCCCGCATCGACTGAGCAAATCCACCATACAAGCATAATGCACTAGACTAGGCTTAATACCATACTCCCCTTCCATGTAGTGAAACAATCTCCACCCTTCATCCACTAGGCCACAATGACTGCAAGCTGATAGGATGGATATGAACACAACATCATTGGGCCGCACCCCGCATCGTAACATCTTGGAGAAGGCCTCAAGGGCCATTTCACCACAGCCGTTCATTGCGTAGCCGTTGATCATAGAGCCCCAACAAACAAGATCTCTGTTTGGGACCTGATCAAACAGGGCCCTCCCCTGTCTTAGCCTCCCAAACCTGCAGTAGAAATCAATCAAAGCTGATGTGATGAATACATTGCAAGAGCACCCAACTCTCAGTACATGGGCATGAATGCTTTTTCCATGCTCTTGACCTCCCATTGAAGAGCATGCTTGCAACAAGCTAACCAATGTGATCTCATTGGGATCCTGATTGGCCATCTGCATCTGTTTGAACATCTCAACCGCACGATCTGGGTGCCCCGCCCGTGCGTAGACTGAGACCATCGCACTCCATGCAATGACATCTTTGTGGCGGAGCCTGTCGAACAAAGTCCTTGCAGTCTCCACCTCGCTGAAATCTGCATACAGCTTTAGCAGTGCCGTTCCGACCGATATGAAATTCAAGAGCCCATCCTTCAATATGTAGGAATGCAGTCCTAGCCCGAACACAAGTTCTCCCATCCTTGAACACGCAGACAATGCACTCCGGGCAGTGGTCTCGTCCGGTGCAATGCAACAAGACCACATCAAGGAAAACATAGCCAATGCTTTCCTTGGACGCCCATTTTCTGCACACCCGAAAATCATGGTGTTCCACGAGACTAAATCTGTCTTCTTGATCCTGTCGAAAACTAGAATTGAAGTGTCTAACTCTCCGCATTTCGTGTACATATCCACGAGTGAGTTTTGGATGTTGGTGTCTAAAGAGAATTCTTTTCTCATAGAGAACCCATGTATTTGTTTGCCAGCTGATAAGGCGCCTAGGTCAGCACATGCATTCAGCACACTCAAGATGCTGACGTTGTTTGGTTCTATGCCGAAATGCTGCATTTCGCGGAAAGTCTCGATCGCTTTGACAAACTGACCATTCTTCGAACAAGCTGCTACCATAGCACTCCACAGAATCAAATCCTTTACGGGTATATGATTAAACACCTTGACAGCATCTGATATTCCGTGCAAAGAATAAATGCCCAGAAGAGCGGTCACAACTGAAAGTTCTGATTCGAACCCAATTTTAATCAGGAGCCCATGAATTTCATGCGTCAGATCTTCTGAACCAATTGCACCGATTGCATGAATGGTGCTGAGAAATGTCACATGGTTTGGTCTCTCCCCATGTAGAAGCATGGATTTGAAGCACCCGATAGCCTGTTCTTCTCTACCACTTCGAGCAAAGCTGGACATTTTCGCTGTCCAAGAAATTACATTTCTCTCCGTCGTTTCATCAAACACTTGGGCTGATTTTTCAGCCTGAGCACTTTGATGAGGAATTTCGTTGAACGGTTTTTGGGTGTTTCTGGAAATTGATTCGAAGGAGGAACATGAGGAATCAGAGAAGGATGAAGTCGCTGGTTCTACTGAATCGGATGAATGGCGGGAAAGTCGAGTCCAAGGAATTCGTTGAGGACTTTCGTCGAACACTTTGTGGGTGTTTCTAGAAATGGAATGGAGAGAAGAATTCAAGGAAATGCAGAAATGGGTATGATCTGATCTGATCAGATGTGCAGGAAAAATGTGATTTTTAACGGATTTGATGAAAAGATGAGAATTTCGGAATTTAAATGCCGTTGAAGAAGAGCAACGGAAATAGTTCATTAGAGAGGAAGCTGCAAGGGCGCGTACGTTAATCACTCTACGCACCCCTGCGTAATTTGAAAAGAGGAATTATATGATACGCAGGCTCCAATCCTCGCACAATATACATGCGTCTTCAGTTCTGGCAAGTGGGGTCCATGGTTTAGTAATCTAGACCGTTGGAATGTAGGGCCCACCGCTGATAGAGAAGACATAAAATTATTCCAGATTGGAAGATAACATATGACGAGAACCTTTCAGATGAAAATATGGATTGTTGTTGTATTTCTCTTCCTAACCGTCTATCAGATGGCACAAATAGAAATGTGAAAAATTCTTCTATGAATGAGATTTTTCTCAAAATTTAATCCATACACGTAGGAAAAATAGATTAACGGCCTGGATTGCTTACCAAGGAGAGGCAGTTAAATTTTGAAAGAGGAGTTGGAACTAGATGCACGGACGACTCGACTCGGCAAACTTGGCTCGTCCGACTCATTTAAACCCAGCTCGATCCGAACCAAATGGTAAACTTCGTCCAATCCAAATTCAAACTGAGTCGAGTTGGGGTCACCCAATAGCTCGAGTCGACTCGACTCGATCCAAAATCAAACTTGGTACTGACCCGACTCGATTCAAAACACACACACACACACATATATATATAGAGAGAGAGATTTGATGTTTCAAATTTGAGATGTCCTATAGTTGATGGAGAGGCTGCAATTCAGCTCGTGGATACTCATTGCATCCGAACTGACTTGGTGCTTACTCAACTCGACTTGGTACCTATGACTGGGTCAGACTTAGTCCGGATTAGTTCAGGCCAGACCCGACTCAAATCGAGTTGGATCGAGTGAGGCATGATGTACTTGGTACCGAGTCGAGTCGAATTTGGGTCAGGTGTATTTCAAATTAGGATTGAGTCTGGTCAACCCTAACCCGGTCCGACTTGACTGGATGCTCAGCTCTAGTTGGAACGACTCAAGTAGGTGTAGTAATGGTCTGGGTTTGGTGGGGCTATCAAGACCCGCCCTAGACCCATCCCGACACTTAAGACCCAAGTGCAGCATGGGCCTAGTACTAGGGCTGTCAATGGGTACCTGGACCCTGAACCTGACCTTTCATTAGGTCCAGGTTCCATCTCTTGCACCCTTAAAGAATTTGGGTCAAGCTTGGGTCTCACCTTTTGGACCTATTTAAAAAGGGGTCTGGTCAGGTTCGGTTGGTTTTTTATAGTGTTTGTGTGGGACCCCCACACACACATACATTCCACGCACATTCATCATTTTAGCAACAAAACGAGGTTTCCTACGCCACACATATAAAAGAGCCCATTTATATATACATGTTTCAAAGTGGTACATGTGCATGATCTAATCCATCCATTAGGTGGGCCCAAACATATAGAAGCCTTATATTTCCCAAACCCTAATTAAAACCTAGATCAAAAGATTTAATGACAACCCAATGGATACTGGATCCCAACTAGATTCAGGTCTTGGTATTTAAGAACTAGACTTTGACCTAACAAGATCAGAACCTAGTTAGCCCAAGCATGGGTTCAGGTCTGGGGATTTAAGAACTAGACCTGGACTTAATAAGACCAGAACCTAGTTAGCCCAGCCTCAACCTGGAGCCCGCAAAAATATTAGTTGGCCCATGTCTAACCCAACCTGAACCCAATTACCCCAAGTATGGATACCATGGGACCCGCATCGATGATAACCCTACCTAGCACAGTGGTCCCAAGCTTGAGCTTGGAAAATTTTGGGTGGCTTTGGCCTGACCCAGCTTGACCTAACCCGACGGACCCGAAAATTGGTAAAATCCCTCTTAACGGCTTGAATTTTCGTAATATGTTCATTCATCGAGTAGGCTACACATGCATAAGGAATTAGACATTTGAGAGGAATGAAACCAATGGTTTGGATTCGTGATTTGAGTTGCCTGAGTTCTAACCGAGTATTAGAATAACATATTTGTATGACATAACACATATAAAGTCCGGCCAGAAGGGTTGGGCCGGGTGGGGTTGAGCTAAAATGACGAGCCAAGGCTAACCCAGAAATTGATCAGGCCATGCATACAAGGCCCAAGCCCAGCCCATGAGCCAGCCCAAAGCAAGCGGGCTCATCAGGTCTGATGGGCTACCCGGGCCATTCCCTCCCTTATTTAGAAGGCCTCTTATAGGCTCCGTACTCTCGAGACTCGGTATCCGATCGGATCGGGTCGAGTTGAAGACCCGGTCATTGTCTTTATTTAAAAGAAGGTCTCAAGTCCGGAGCGGATTGCCTGAGACCGTCACCTGGGATATCCCTCCTGACACGACTCTGTGGGGCCCACTGTGATGTAGGTGGTTTATCCATTCCGTCCATCTATTTTTATAGCTCAATTTAGGGCATGAGCCCAAAATTGAAGTATCCAAAGTTCAAGTGGACAACACCACAGGAAACAGTGCGATAATGACATTCACCGTTGAAACCTTCGTAGGACCCACCATGAAGTTTATTTTCCATCTAACATGTTCATAAGGTCATACAGACCTGGATGAAGGGAAAACACAAATATCACCATGATCCATCACTTCTATGGTCCTCAAGAAGTTTTCAACGGTAGGTGTTCAATCCCATCTTTCCGGTGGTGTGGTCCACTTTCGATTTGGATCTGCCTTATTTTTAGGTTCATAACATGAAAAGATCTATCTAGACGAATGGACGGTATGGATGAAACACATACATACCTTAGGGCAGTTGGGTCTCCATGCAATCCGTAAATCTCAAGTCCACCTTGTTTGACTATACAAGTCACGGTCCACGTAATGAATAACTACTGATCTTTCATATACATGCGATATCCAACCCATTCAATAGGTATAACCTATTATAAGGATTAACCTATATAAAAATCATCTACATATGCTTATCAATTGGACCACACTTGTATAAAGGGTTAGAAGTCATTTTATGTGACGTGGCCCACCTGATGAGTAAATGGGGTTCATTTATCACTACTCAATCCTTGTAGCAGTTCCAACCTACTGAAAAGGATTGGATGTTTCATCCAATAATATATTAGAAGTTATCTGTTGGGTGGATCAGAACTTGTGGTCCATATGTGTTGGACCATAAGTAATCATCTACCCAAGGATAACTTCCGACCTTCTTGCGTGTACAACATCCAACCTTTTGAATAAGTTGGCCCCATCATCAGGATTATCTTGTACAAAAATAAGCTACATCCACTCTTCAGGTGTACCACACTTCTATATTTTAAATTATCAACAGCCAAACGCCATTTTACATTTATCAAATGAATGAGAACCACTGATTTAGGATTTTTCACTCAATCTTGCATGTAGGTCACAGCAAGGATGGGTAACGATCTTCCATATTAGAGACTTTATTTACAACAATATCACTTGCCAACATGAAACCCAAGCAGTTTGGATCACCAAAAGCCGTGCCTCACCTGCATGGACTGTAGAAAGAAGCTCCTATGGTCCCCCATGATTTTTGTATGAAATCTACTCTGTCCATCAGTTTTACCAGATCATGATGGTATATGAGCCCAAAAATGAGGTATATATAAAACTCAAGTGTGCCACATGATAAGAAAGAGTGAGGATTGAAACCCACCATTGAAATATTCGGGGGTTATAAAAGCTTTAAATCAGGCTAATATTTAAGTCCATTTCATTAGGAATGATTTCAAGAACGGTTTATATGGCATATGAACGTTACGGTAGACTGTAGGGATGTCTATCATGATAGGTATTTTTATTTTTCTTTTTCTGAATCTAACTTTGATTTTTATTTGACTTATTTCTGAGCTCACGCAATTCTTATGTATGAGTGTGACATGAGCCTAAAAATGAGATAGATTTAAAACTCAAGTGAACCTTTCAATAAATAAAAAAAAAAGTGAAGAGGGAAATGTCTACTGGGAAAGCCTTTTTGAGATCCAAAGTAATATTTATGTGCCATTCAAACTGTTTACAAGGTCATTACCACCTGATAAGCTATATATATATATATATATATATATATGCACTTCCTACGAGGCAAGCTGTGTGGGCCACACGACATACACAAGTTGAGAGGGCTTACCCTCCCATTAAAACATTCATAATTATTTATTGGGCCTACCAAGATGTGGTTCACAGACAGCTAGGTTGACCATTCAAATTGGTCCAACTAGTTGTGCATTAAATGTAAAAAATTATTATTTTCGTCAATATGTAATGCACCACATGTGAGGATACGTGACATTGAGTTTTAGATAAGTATGATGAGAATTTTATGTCATAAATCCAACCTATTCATCAAATAGGGCTCACTAATAAAATTTTATATACTAAAAATTAGTAAATAATCATCATCACGAGAGCTACACATGTAAGTTGAATCTGGACTATTGATATAGATTTCTAACAACTCACCTTTCTTGTAGATAATATCATACTATTTATCATTAAAAAAATAATATTTTATCATTCACATGCTTATAAAGGACCATACTTAATTAACGGACCAAAATTTCAAGATATGTGACACGTGCATCATCCGAATATATCACACATGTACAAATTCTTTAATCATTCCATTTTCTTTTTAAATATTTCTCCTCCTTTCTCTCTCTTCATTTAATGCCCCTTTTTTTTTTTTAATATACTTGTTTAATGCTTTATCCCTTAGGTATGGAAGCAAATCAGTCTTTAGCCTAGAAAGGGCTATGTGGGGTCCACACCATGATCTTTGGATTTTATCCAAGCCGACCATCCATTTTGTTATATTATTTTAGGGCATGAACCCAAACGAGGCATATCTAAGGCATAAGTGGATCACCATGATCTATGGGTCTTACTCTCTTTTTTGTTTATCCTCTAAAATCAAGCTGATGTTTGTGTTTCCTTACATCCAGGTTTGTGAGACCAAATCAGCTGGTTGGATGGAAAATATACATTGTAATGGGCCTTATAAAGTTTTCAATGGTGAGCGTTCAATCAATACTATTTGTTATAGTGTGGTCCACTTGGAGTCTAGATCTAGTTCATTTTTAGGATCATGTCCCACTATGATATGGAAAAATGGACGGACCGCGTGGACAAAACACATGCATTATAATGGGCCACAGAGCACCTCTAGTGCTGACTTCGGTATTAAACAGCACTGCTGAATCTAAGTCCTTTTTTTAAAGTTTCATGTTCAACGGTTTGGATTATATATCAAGGTCTAACCACTATTAACTTCCAACCTTTCATGTTTATATGACATCTAAACCCTCTAATAGGTTAATCATTATCAGAATCACTTTTTTTTCATAACTCCTTAATATCCAGTTGTATGGTTACCAGTTATCAACGTATACTTATTATTTTATATGATGTGGACCACTTAATATATAAATACTAACAATCATTGTAATGAATGATCCTCATGTTGGGGCTAAATTGTTGAAAGGGTTGGATTTTATACGCACTTAATACTTTAAAGTTTATCATATGCTTAACAGTAGATTATAGCCTAACTAATTTTAACTAAACGACTATTTCTCTTGGAAACGTATCACTTTTACTGTAACCTAGGGATGAACTTACGGATTGCGGATGTACACTTAACCTTGATTTTTTATGGTATATATATTGATATATGTGTATGTGATCTACTTCGATCATTACATGTATAATCCCATGATGATCCATGAGCTAAAAAAGGAAGCCGATCTGTGACTCAAGTGAGCTATACCAAGGGAAATAATTTGGAGAGTTACGTCCACCCTTAATTTTTATAGGGTCCACTGTGATGATTATGTGAAATCCACTCCAACCATTATATACTACATAAAACTTTAGTCTTGACTTCCAAAAATCAGGCCCATATATGGTTCAACTAGGCTATACCAAGGGAAACCGTTCGGAGGGTGAGCTTCCATTGAACACTATTTCCAATTGTGTGGTCCACCTAACCAACGGATTGAGATTATTTCCAATCTCTATGTCCAACATGGTGTGACTCATCTAATGGTTGGAGTGGATTTCTCAGTAATGCTATGGTGGGACCACCCAGGCTAACAACTCGTTTACACTTCGAAATAACTTTCTCGTCATCATTATTTATTAGCATTAATTAGCACTCAACTAGTTGGACCGTCCAACTAGTTTTTTTTTTTTTTGTTTTTTTATTTTTTTTTGTTAGCTTGTTAGTACACCCACTGTCAGTTCACACTTTCACTGTTAGCCACCCCCTCTAGGGAATCGATACCAAGACCTCATTGTTGAAACGAGGTATCTTTCACTCAATCTACCACTTGAGCTATGGTTCTGGGTGTGTGTGTGAGCATATATATATATATATATATATATATATATATATATATATGGAAAATGTTGTCATGAGGTGACCCCATGGAAACTTCCATGAGGTCTAGCTGTGCGGGCCCCACTGTGATGTGTGTTGAACATTTACCCCATCAGTGTAACGTCCTGGATTTTTACTATTTTGGATTTTCAAAAATCCTTGAAAATTTTTCTATTAATTAACTTGTAATATCACTTAATGACAATTAGCACTCAATGTTAGTTTATACAGGGGTGGTACTAGTAAAGAACCACACAAGTCTGATTAATCAACCGTATGAAGCCAACGAATCCCCTGATCACTTGAACATCAGGTGTAGCCCTATGATTTACTCACATAGGACCCAAATCTAACCGATCCATCACTAACTAATCAAGACAATCATAACTAAATTAAAGATCTAACCGAAGCCGAGTTAAATAAGGCCTGGATCTTGACTAATAGACTAAATCAATATCGTTACTCTTTTAGCCTAAAACTAACGGTTTAGAGTAATTATGACCAAATCTCCACTTTCAATAGCTATAAATAGGCCACATTATGAACATAGTTAATCCAAACCTTAATCATTGCCCACGAGAAATCTCAATACCTAATTCATTCTAGAAATGCCCCGATTTTCTGAACAAGCTCTAGACCGCTCGTTGGTGGGCTATTAGTTCCAAAACTATAGAATAATGTCCGTCTTACTGGGCTTGCCGTCCATCGTGGGAGTCAGACTTAGGTACTGTCCAGAACCGTTCAATTTGAGCCAAAGGACGAGTGCATGAGAAGTACAAATCCCTGAAGGAAGAAGCTGAAACTTAAGTGAATTGGGTCACCCACTCTTATGCAAAGTTGAGAATTTTAGACCGTCGGTTTACGACTAAACTTCACACGTGGAGTAAAGATATTTTTCTACTCATATCCGTATAGCCGCGGCCCCGATCGACCATCGGTGACCGTTGAATAGACTTCTAATCATATTTGTCGATCGGCGCATCCAAATGGCAGGCCGAACATGTCCATACGTAGATTATCATTAGGGCTAAGTATCCTACGGTATATATCAATATGTACACCCCCATAGTGGGCCCTAGAGACTAGAAAAACCATCCCATAAGGCTAGTATAGTAAAAACCCAACCCTTGGGGCCATTTGCACCAAATCTGGCATTATAAAAGGGCTTCATTTGGGCACCCCTCTCCCCATACGAATTTTTCCTAGAGCAAGAGAAAAAAATGGACAAAGGGAGAAGAAAAAGAGGATAAAGGAGAAGAGAGAGACCTTAGGGTGTCGGTGTTGGTGCACCTTCGCCCTCTCATCCCCTCTTTAGCCACCTCGCCGTAGCTGGAGTTGTCGTCTGAGTTTTTCCAACAATGGTTGGAAGTAAGTGTTGAATCTTAAATATAATTTAGGGTTTCAATAGTTGTTTATCAAAAATCTTACAAGCTTGTATGCTTATTTAGGTATTTCAACAATGATTTTCTAACACCATAACCCTACGGGCGTCGTGGATCGAGCGGTTCGTCACAAGGTGCGGACTATTATCCTTAGGTGGCCTAGCACTAATTTTACTATGAGATCAATGATTATAAATGTTAGGATGAGGTGCTTGAGTAATCTAGAGAGAGCCTCGCCAAGACCCTACATGATAGGTCCCCCTAAATTCCATGAAATGAATAAGTGTTGTTTATTTGTTCTTCAACATGATTGGGTTTGACTTTAGTGTGACATGTTCATCTCATATATGATTTTACTAAATTCCATGACATCTTTGAGTGTTGTTTATTTGCTCTTCAACATGATTAGGCTTGATTTTGTATGTTATGTTCATCTCGTATGCGATCTTAGTATAACCTTTCTTGTGGCATACAAGATTGTATTAATCCTTGTTGTATGTTTGTCCTATGATAGATGTGTAGCTCTTGTTCTCTTCATTAACCCCACACATACACATTTATTTCACATTATTGTTAGTAGTTGTAGTTGTAGAAAATCTGAATTTATATGTTTAATATATGAGTGCATGACATTACTTGTGTTAGATGACGAATTTTGATTCGTTGAAGTGTCATTGAATGTCATAAACCCCTGGGTTGGTCAGGGAATTGAAGTGGGAGAAGGTGGTGCCGTTGGTAGGACCATCCTACGGCTAAACAAGCGGGTTTGGGCGGAATCAAATGGGCGACAGTAGTTGGACTACATGGGTCGCCTGCACTCGATGTTGTCCATCACATACTCGCCTGAACTCACACGGTCTAGTTCACTTACTGACCAACCATGTTTGTTAATCCTCTCTACTCACGCCTGTATGGAACCTGGAACACCCTTCAACCATTGAAGCCCATTGATAACCATTTGAAACCGATCCCTGACTCGAGAGCCGGGCATGGTGGAATGTGACACTGTATCCGAGCTGTCGGCTTACGATGGGGTGACGAGCCTCCCTGTAGTGATCGCGAGCGATCCCTCTTCTCAGCATTCCCCATGTGCTTGAAATCGGGGATAGAGAACCCGATGGGATCAAGGATCGTGGGGTCCTAGCCTCGCATATTGAAGGGCCTTAGCCTCGCAACCAGTTGAGGGCAATGATACGTGGGGTGTACCAGTTTTTCCAATCTGCTGGATGAACAGAATTAATTAAATACTCGGCTAACATTATCCATGCATCGCATTAGTTAGGATTTGACGACTCGGCAATTGAGGTCACAATGAGGGTGGTTGGTCTTGCGCGATCGTTAAACGAAGTCGCTCGAGAGAGTATTGTTGTAAGGATATACATCATATCATAATACATACATATGCATTGATAAGATTAGTTAGAGATCCGTGAATGTATGCCTTTCATTAAATTCATTGTATAATTAATGCTTGTTGTAACTTAAGGCTAATAGTAACCATTGAGTTAGCTACTCACTCCCACTCTCGGACGGTGTTTTAAAACACCAACCAGCCCCTTTACTAGATGTAGGTGAGGCGGAGCTCGATGAACCAAGAGAGGTGAGCATGAATAGGGAGGAGGAGCTTCCCTGCTTCCAGACTTTCGGCGGATCCTTTTAGTTTGAGTTCGGGCTACCGCGGGGTATAGACTAGAGCCCTAATCGCTTTAGGTCATGTATGGGTTGGACTAGTTTCCTATTTAGATGATTTTGGATTCGTGGTTTGGATATTTTTATATTTAGTAGCAATTGATACTGCTTTTTGACGTACTAATGCTTCATGCCTTACTAAATTCTCTATTGTTTATAAGATCATCTAAATGTAATTAAAATATAAAGCCTATTAGGGCACTCATGGCACCCAAGAATTCAGGAGCCGAGTTCCTACACGGCCCCTGAAAACTCAGGGTGTTACAATCAATCAGATGCAACATTTCATGGTGGGCCACAGGCTTAAAAACTTAGTCAATCCATGACTTGGGTGGGCCACAGGCTTAAAAACTTAGTTAATCCATGACTTGGGTGGGCCACACGACATACACCGGTTGAGATGGGTTACCCTCCCATTAAAACATTCATAATCATTTATTGGGCCCACCAAGATGTGGTTCACAAATCCATCCCATCTATTGTGTGTGTCCCACTTGGATGAGGGGCCAGACCAAGTTTTAGCTGCATCCAAAACTCAGGTGAGCCCCACCAAGTGCTTTTATATATTTTAGTAATGTCTTCACATGGTTTTAAATGGTAGGGCCCACCTAAGTTCTGTATACGGTTGATTTTTGACATATCCTGTAACCTAAAAGAGACCCATCAAATGCACGGTGTAGATCTTCAACACACATTATGGTGGGGCTCACACAACTTGACCTCATGAAAAGTTCCCATGTGGTCGACCTCGTAGTACCATTTCCACACGTGTGTATGTGTGTGTATATATAATTCAATAATTCAATTGTAGATGATCAATTCTCACCTTTTCATGTCACGTGGCCTACTTGAGCCTCATTTTTTGTTCACGTCCTAAGTGGAAAAAAATGGTGAATTTCACATGGGCCCCACCTAGATTCCGACCCTATTGAACTTCATGCGGCGGGGGCTGCATCCGCGTGCCCTCGGGACAAGTCCTGACCCTATGATTCCGCCGTAGAAAGTTGTTGGCTCTAGTCATCCGGAATAGCATCTAGATTCCTCTGATTGTTCATCACCATTTTAAAATGGTGGTGACTGATATTCTCACGTGTGGCATTTTTGTACGGCTATCCAAACCATCCAAATTGTGGGGTATATTGCAGATGGAGCATATTCTTAAAATCACACCTACTCAAGTAATCCTAACCATTCAATTGATGTCAATCAAATGGACGGTTAGGAGCATAATACTTATTGGTCCATATGCCAAAGGGAAGAAGAAGATGGTTGTTGTCATCTTCTCAGTGTAATATCATGGTTTATACCATCGACAATTGGATAAGCGATGTGGATGCTCTGCAATAATTTGGACGGTCAGGATTGCAGTTCAACTATGCAATGTATCTTATTAGATGAATCACCGCTATTTTTTAAATTATGATGAACTATCATAGTAGGTACGCTCCTCAGTACATTTCCCGGGTGGATGATACGGTAGAGCTGTAAGAACTGTAAGATGTATGGCCATCTATTTATAGTGCACCTGGCAGCTTGATGCATCAATCTAAACCGTCCATCTAGTGGGTCGTAATATAGATGAAACAATTTTGAAGACACACATAGATTGGATCATGTATAGATCTGAAACTTGTACTTCAAGTAAATAGTAGCAAAAAAAACTTTTAACGGTCAAAACTATGCATCTGGAATGATAAATAAATTAATTTATATGATATTATTCTGTATAATTTTTAAAAAATAGGCCATCCAGATTTATTTCCACAAGATGAACGGTTCCGATATCTATATTATTACGAAATATATGATGAACAAAGACGGATGTACCATACTCCAGTTCGTTTGGCTCTACCTTATTATCTCCCTTCGAGAAGAATCTAAGCTCAAACCCCATGCAATCACCGAACTCTAGAATAGAAAAAAATGTGTTACTCTGGCAGAGAGTGATGGTCAATACGCAGCCGCCTAGGAATTGCGTACGTGGCATACAACTAAGTCAGATTAAATTGTACAAATTATAGATGTACCGAAATGAAAAATACTACACTCATTTGATTATCAAACGGATTGGTGGACATTTATTGGACGGTTAAAATGAAATCCAACGGTCATAAGTCTACAAACAAGGATCCACGAATCAAAGGCTATGATTGTTCTGATTTTAGGTTTGTAAATTAGTGACCGTAGGTTCTACAGTTTAGTCGATTTAATTTGTGTCAATACATGCCATGTGTACAAGTTCTGAGTGCCTGTGTATCAAGTGCCATACACAGACCGAGTATCATAACTCTACCTAAAGAAAGTCAAGATGGCCCACTAAAACCCTCCATCATTCCTGTCTCTTGCTCCAAAAATCACCTACAAAATGAACTAAAAACACAATCTCTCTCATTGACTTTCTTCAGTTAAAGGAGACATATAAGATCTTGATGCATCAAAGCATGAGTGTTCTGATGCATCTATTCTGCAGAACTGGGGCCGACAAGTAGTTTGTCTGGACCGTTGATGTGATGGGAATCATCATGGATAAAGATGGGTTAATTTTATTTTTTTCAAATTCGGTGATTGTATTCATCTCATCTTTGACTGTTATTTTGGACCGTTGGTTTAACCCGCGTCGGTGCTGGAAATGCTCTGTGGGCCCCACAATAATGTATGTATTTAATCCACGCCATCCATCCATTTTTCCATCTCATTGAGGGCATAATTCAAAAAATGAGTCCAATCAAAATCTCAAGTGGGCCACACCACAGGAAACAGTGGTGATTGAACGCCCACCATTAAAAAAGTTCTTATGGGCCATGAAAGTGTTGGATCAAGCTGATATTTGTGTTTTCCCTTCATCCATATCTGTTTGACTTAATCAATAGGTTGGATGGCAAATAAACATTATGGTGGGCCCTAGGAAGTTTTTAACGGTGGGTGTTCAATCACCACTGTTTCCTGTGGTATGGTCCACCTGAGATTTTGATCTGCCTCATTTTTGGCTCATGCCCTAAAATGAGATGTAAAAATGGATGGACGGAACGGATAAAACACATACATGGCCCCATATCTTCAGATTGGCTCATCAGGAAACTATGCCCTTTGAGATGCATCAGGACCGTAGAATCCCTCACCGGCAAAAACCACCCATTTCCCTCT
The DNA here is from genome assembly GCF_029962835.1 of Magnolia sinica. Lineage (NCBI taxonomy): Eukaryota > Viridiplantae > Streptophyta > Magnoliopsida > Magnoliales > Magnoliaceae > Magnolia > Magnolia sinica. The sequence continues at coordinate 68,181,486 of NC_080589.1, read as the reverse complement.
GGGCACAAACCACTATATTGTGGCAACTTACCCCCGGTGCAAATGACAAAACCAGAGCCCAGACATCAAAATCGTAGGCCCCACCATAGATGGAACATACAAACAAAATGATATCGATCATGTAATCCTAACCATCCATTTGGTGGCCATAAAATGGATGGGTAAAATGAAAATAATGAACAACATAAACTCGATCGTAGAAATCATAAGGTCAAGATCGTCTATCATAGAACTCTCTAGGCCATGCTCTATCGACATCAGCGTCAATGATTTAACGGTCTGGATTGATTTGTATGCGTCCCATGTGCATTTCAAGTGAGTTGCCACAATTCGACACTTTGTGGCAAACGCACATTGAATTCTACATAGCTTTTCCCCGCTCATGGGAGCGGCTTACGTGAAACCCCGGCCTGACCCTAGACGATGCGGCCCTTACCGTGGGGCCTACCTTGATATTTTTATTCTTTATCTATCCCATCCATCTGTTTTCCCAGATTATTTAATGGCATTATCCATATAATAAAGAATATAGAATTATCAGGTGGACCATTATCTAGGAAACAGTGGTGATTGAACATCCTATCATTAAAAAATTCATAGGGCGCATCTTAATGATTCCGTAGTGCTTTTTTTCTTTCTCTATCCAATCTGTTGATAAGGTCACATAAGCCTGGATGAAGGGGGAAAAATCATCTTGATCTAAAACATTTTCGGCACATTGGTGAGCGATCACCTATATTTCCTGTTTTGTGGTCCAGAGGATAATTGGATCTGCCTCAGGTTTTTTGAAAGTAAACTAAAATGATCTTGAAAAACGGATGGACGGTGTGGATTCATAATACATACATCAAGTGGGTCCCACGGTAAGGGCCGTACCGTCTTGGATGGGGCCGGGGTGTCACCTAATCCGCTCCCTTTGCTAATACTCTCACATGAAATGTATATAATGAGAAGGGATCCTGTCCAACCGGTTAGACCACAATTTACGGTTCATCCAGCCGATAACTCCCATCCTGTTAAGTGTATAAGAAATCCTATCCATCCAATATCTTGGCCCCACCATCAGCATTACTCTGCACAAAAATCAAAGTTTATATTTATCAATGGGTAGAATTTTTTTAAAACAGTGTACCACACTTGCTCAGTACATAGCATTGATTTTTTTTTTTTTCCATAAGGTGATTTTCATTGTGGGAGCAACCTATTGAATGGTTTGGATTGCGCATCATTTAACAGATTGAAAGTTATTCTTTGGCTGGACCAATGTAGCGGTCCAAGCGGTTGGACTTGAGATCTTCTCGTGTATAATATGTTTTGGATTATTTTCAGCCACACATCTCTTTCTGTTCTCCAACATTTCATCGGTGCTGATGTGGATTTTTTGAGAAATGATCACATACAGGCACTGTATGTGAACTTCACATACATCGCAATCTTTATTGACAAAGTGTCATACGTGTAAGGAATCCAAGCCGTACAAAAGATGGGTCACACCATGGCAATTGCTATTGGTGAGAATCAGTCCGTTCCCGGGATTATGTGGGTCACTAAGTTTGTTGATATCAGTCATTCGGATGTCCGTTGAATTCTATGGTGGCCCACCCAATGGTTAGACAGCCCGGTTGATGTACATCACTGTAGAACATCCGACAGAAAAAATGGGAAGATTACTTCGTGCGAGAATCAGGCCGATCCACGGATTAGGTGGACCATGCTTGTAGGTTGTGCAAGATCAACGGCTGTCTTTTGATTCATACACTCTCACATCCCCATTGAGTGAACGAACCTGATTTTGCCACAGGTAATCTTCATTGTGTGGCCCACATTTTCTAAGGCCAGGATTCTCTTAAAAAATGACTCGTTAGCAGGAAAGATGTGGCTGTACCTGAAAGTTCACGTACATTTCCAGTACGTGAACATTGGGGGCGAATTGGGTACTACCCCCACACGACCCAGCTATAGACGGACGGTCCTGTCAGGTGCTCTGTAGGACCCATCGTGACGTATATCATTAATCCATACCGTCAATCTATTTTGAAAGATCATTTTTAGGGTAATGCTCAAAAAAGGAGGCAGAGATGAGGCTCAAGTGGACTACACCACAGGAAGCATGTGGGGATTGAAAGCCTAGTGTTGAAAACTTCTTGAGAGCCACAGAAGTTTTGGATCAAGCTGATATTTATTTTTTCACTTCATACCGGTCTATTGGACCTTAAGAACAGGTTAGATGGAACATAAACAACACAGTGGGACTTAAAAAGTTTTCAACGGTAGAAATTCAATCTCTACTGTTTCCTGTGGTGTAGTCCACTCGAACCTCCTAGCTTCCTCATTTTTGGGTTCCTGCTCTAAAATGATCTGTCTAAATGGATTGACGGCGTGGATGAAACCTACACAGTGGGCCTACAGAGCCCTTGCATGACTGGCCGTCTGTAGCTGGGTCCCGGTGAAGGTAGCATCAATCCGCCTACATTGCTGATTAATAGCTGATCTTTTATTATACACGTTAACTTCATTTTTTTAAAGAGTTAGTTTTGTTTCTGTCGCGACTCATATACGAGTGTGTGTCGCCACCCACTGCAGCTTGCTTGCTGAGAAAGTCTGATGATTTGAACCGTCCATATTCTATTTACTACCAAAATTAAGATATTTTCCCAAATTATACTTTAATGATGATCCTCACCTTTGATTTTTAGAGTTGAATTCGATATATTGAAAAATTCTTTTTAAGTTCTAAACTCATTTACAGATTGTGATGGTCAAAGTCAACCATTAACCTTTGTTTTTCTCAAAACTACTATAAAGAAAATATTCCATAAAATGGACGGTTCTGATCATTGTAACACTGTGAATGTGGGCCCCGGTAATCTGCGACACACACTTAATTATCAGTCGCGACGGAGGAAAACGAGCTCTTTTTAGAAAGCAACCATGTAAAAAGGGCTTTTGTTTTCGGAGAGAAATGCTACTTGCAGAAGCTCATCTGCAAACGCCTGATACACGCCTCCTGATGCACTAAAACAGCACACGTGCGATAGATCCAAGCCGTTCAAGTTGTGAGCCCTATGGGGAAATATCCCTAACTCCAAAAACCAGGTAGGCCCATATTCGTAAATTAAATCTGGACCGTTGGTTATCCTTTCCTTTTGCTTCCTTAGTCGAACCGTCCAATTTTTGGTTTCGTTCACGTTCACCACGAGGCCCTTGGATGAACAGCCTGGATCTCTTACAGGGGTGCCACGTCGGAAAGCCATCTCTCTCTCTCTCTCTCTCTCTCTCTCTCTCTCTCTCTCTCTCTATTTATTAGCCTCCTAACCAACTGAACAAACCAACCCCAGCTCTCTCTCTCTCTCTCTCTCTCTCTCTCTCTCTCTCTCTCTCTGTGATAATGTCTGAATCCCATACATCAGTGCAACTCCCTATCTTAGACATCTCCCAACCCTTACAACCTCCCTCTCTCACCTCTCTCACTAAAGCTTGCAAGGAATGGGGATTCTTCCACATCACAAACCATGGCATATCCAAACAACTCCAAAACAAGCTCTATTCCATCTCCAAGCACCTCTTCTCCATCCCTTCACACACCAAAATCCAGCTGGGCCCATCATCACATCTCAAAACCTACACTCCCCATTTCATTGCCTCTCCTTTCTTTGAAAGCCTCCGAGTCTCCGGTCCCGACTTCTTCGCCTCCGCCAAGGCCTCCGCAGACGTCCTCTTCCACCCTCCCAATCCCGAATTCTGGTAATAACATCTCTACCCTTTAAATCAGGTCCATTCATTGGTTTGGCCTTGTGGGTGGGCCCCAGTTTGAATAAAATGGGCCGTGCTGGGCTATTTTTTGTTAGTTTTTTGCATTTTCTTAGTTGGGTGTTCTTGTTTTGCAGTAAAATCTTGCAAGAATATGGAAGCAAGATGATGGAATTATCGAAAAGAATCGCCTTGATTCTCTTGAGTTGTTTGGGTGATGGTCTTGAGATGAAGTTCTACGAATCGGAGTTCAAGAATTGTAATGGGTATTTGAGGATAATCAACTACACCCCGCCGCAGATGATCGCCGAGGAAGAAGAGCTGGAAGGGCTTGGAATGCATACAGACATGAGCTGTATCACGATAGTCAACCAAGATGAGATTGGTGGGCTCCAAGTGAGATCAAAGGAAGGGAGTTGGATGGACATAAGGCCATGTGAGGGGACTCTTGTGGTCAACATTGGTGATTTGTTGCAAGCTTGGAGCAATGGACGGTTGAGATCGTCCGAGCACCGGGTCGTCTTGAAGCGGCCGGTGAACCGCCTTTCACTCGCTTTCTTCTGGTGTTTTGAGGATGAGAAGGTGATTTGGGCACCTAAGGAAGTGGTGGGGGAAGGGAATTCAAGGATTTATAGGCCATTTGTTTGTGTGGATTATTTGAAGTTTAGAGAAAACTCTGAGAAAGGTAGGTTTGAGAAAGTCGGGTACACTATAAAGGATTTCGCTGCAGCCATCACCACTGGAAGATTGAATGTGGAATGAATGAAGTGCCTCATGGTTGAAATTTGGAAGAGTGTTGGGTATTGATTCCTATGATTTCATTAGAGGGAAATGATATGGTGCAATTCATTTTTAACATTTTAGTGTGTGATTTGTGTTACCAGACATTGAGACAATCAGATTGTTGATCTAGACCATTCATCCAACCAGGCCCATGTTGCATTGGGCACTTCTCAAAAAAAAAACTGCTCAGATCAGATGATCCTAATTGCTGATCTATCATTTGCATCCACCCACTTGCACACTGCTGGTTGGATGATTAGGATGGTAAAGTCAGTTCTGATTCTAAATTATGGCTTATAAAAGGTGGACCCCCAGATGAACGGTCCAGATCAATGATTGACTGTTGAAATGTCAAATAATGAAAGTTGGACCATAATATGGTGCACATGAGTTGCACTGGATCATTCTCTCTTCATTTGTTCCTGACTATCTAGCCCTAGTTTTATGTTGGATTTTGTTACAGAGAGTGTTTCTGTGTGATCTTAATTTGGAATGTGGTGATGGTGATGGAGTTGAAAATATGAATGAACAAAGGTAGAATAAAGAGAGGGAAGTCGGTGTTTTAAGATGGAAGTTGGAGTATGGTTATTGCTTGTCTCTTGGAAGGGAATTGGTAACATTTTTTAACTGTAAGAATTGTAATAGAGTTGAAGCTCATGTTGCAACTTGTGTTTTTTTAATTATATAATTCATTGGACTTGGGTTGTGTTTTTTTAAAGGTCCCCTTTGTTTATTATCTCTCTCTCTATATATATATGTGTGTGTGCATGCGCTTGCATAGATATGCATGCTACCCATGAATTGATGTTAAGTGTGATAGGTCCATAGGTAGACTCTATTAAAATTATGCAAAGGAAATTTATAAAAATGGACAGTTTGGTGGTAGCTATAATGGGAATTTCTTGTTGATGAGGATTTCTTTTAATTGTTTTTTTGTTGTGGGTAGGACTTTTCTAATCTTCTTCCTAGGTAGTCATGAGAATTTTCTTCCATGACAAGTACAAAGTTGGCAGTTATAAGTTTGAAAATAACTTCTTAGGGCTGGTAAGGATAGCTGGAATTCATAAGAAAAAAATTATTTTTCTCTTAATTTGACATTTTCTGTTATTTAGATTGCAAAGATAACAATGGTTCCACAAAATAATAATTAAACTTATACATAGTGAGTTTTCTCTAGCATAAAATATAAAATGCCACTATTTAATGAATATGGATCTTCTGCTTGAGAAACAAAGAATTCCTCTAAAATTAATTAATTTTTTTTTTTTAACACACGCACTCACACCCTCACACGCAGCCAAGCACTCACACCACAGTGGATTTTCACTACAATGGGTATTCGAACTTATGACCTCATGTTGAAACTCTCGTGAGTCTACCACTTGCATTTTAACTATATGCAAATCTTTGATTCCTCATATGTAAAAAGTCTGAATTTTAGTAATAACTTCATAAATATACATAACTAAAAAAAAAAAAAAACTATAGAAATGGATTTTAGAAATAATGAACACAAATGTATGAGGCCACACGGACACATCCCAACAAAGTGTCTCTCTAACAATAGGATCAAAAATATACCATGGTGGGAACATTTACTGTATACTTGTATTTATTAAAAATATATTAATTTATTCTATCTTTTGCAAATTGCAATCAGATCATGATATACAATTTTTAACAATTTAATAATTTTGTATTCTCTCTTGTTCTTGCACATACTCACACACCAACCTATTGATGCATGCATGCCCCCATACATCTATCTATGCATTCATTTAACATAACAAGAGCATGGAGAAAAGAAGAAGAAGCTCACCGTCTTTTTATAATCTATTTTAAGGTTTGAATCACACGCCTTAACTTATTTTACAGTTGACATGCTTATATAAGTTTGAATTGTGGTAGGAACAATAACAACACACTTGCATTTATTAAAAAATTTATCTGCTTTATTTTGTCTTTTGTAATCACATTATGATATACGATTTTTAACAATTTGTAGATTTTTTTATTCTCTCGTTTTCGCATATACCTACACACCAATACATGCATGCTTGCATGTCCCCATACATATATGTATGCATGCATTTTACTTAGCAAGGGCATGGAGAAAGGGAAGAAGTAGAACGCATTAGTTTTAGGGTGATCTGAATTATCCAAATTGCAGACCCAACTGCTAATGGGGAAAAACCCAAGAACAATGGTAATTGGTCTGATTTTATTCTTAGAATTTGGACCTCTCACTATTTTTATTTAACCATCTATTTGATAGCCACTGATTTGAGCTCATATGCTGGCTTTTATCAATCTTGCAGCATTCAAGACAGTAGAACAATTTAGACTCGAACGTAGTCTTGTGTTGTCAACTGGAAAAAAGAGATAAACTACAGTGATCCGATTTTATAATGATGATAAGTATGTAAACAACTCTCTCGTTGCTTATGGAGAATCCGGTGAAAATAAAAAATATTTAACTCAAATCCTGATTATGAACTAGTTACAATGACATTATATATCTTAATAACAAATGACGAAGCATTAGGGATAGTGTTGCCCATCCAACATGTTCATAAGGTCAAACAAACTTGGATGAAGGAAAAACACAAATATCAGCTTAATCTTGGTGGGATCGATGCCCTGCACGGTGACCTGTGGTGGGGCCCGTGGCAATTAAATTTGATGAGGCCATCGACTATGATCAAGATCCGGTGACAACCAACTACTCAGATTCAAGATGTCTCCTACTCGAAGTAATTGGGGAAGTGCATATGATTTCATCTTTTTATTATTTATGTTGAAATTTTGTATTCACAAATTTTAATTTACTTGAGTTTTTCTTTTCACGGAATAATTAGCTAGGATGAGTTGTATTCTTGCGGATCTTAATGCTTCGACCATGAAATGTCAGCAGTCTTCTTTTACTGTTCCTCAAGTGAAATCGCCTGTATTTACGATTGTATTTGGGTCATAATTATTTACTTTTGTAATTTGATTATTATATCACATGCATTTGACTGTAATATTAATGATTTTATTAAATTGTTTGTTTTAACCTGAAATCACTCTAAAACTATTGGTTTCATAAGGTAAAAATATAATGATTATGTTTTACCTCATCTTTTTCACAAGTATATTTGACTATTAATCTACGAGCCATAGTTTCTTATTAAACTAACACCTAGAAATGATAATAATGTCTCATTTACCTTGCATTGAAAAATCAAATTGTATTTTTTTAAAATATATTTGAAAAAAAATAATAGCGGATTATAGTAATTTTAGATTATATAAATTAAATGTGTTTATCAGGTATATAGTGGATTATGGTGATTTTAGATAATATAATATGGGTTTATCAGATGTATGGTGGATTATGGTGATTTTAGATAAAATAAAAAATGTTTATCATATGTACGAGCATAACCATATCCCAAAGGATATAAATTTCGGCTGTTTTTTTTTTCCTATATCGAAATAAAATTCGACGGCATATGTTGTCGAATGTGAAAAAATATCAACTCGGAATGACAGCTTCGATCCATTGAATAAGTTTCCAAAATGACGGCTTGAAATGGCCGAATATTTTCCATGCTTGCACCAAACTCATTTGACGATACTCTTGACACAACCAAAAAAAATTGGTAAGTAGATTGACAGTTCAAATTCGTTGAATTTATTCTCTATCGAAACCCGCATTCGATTACTCTACTAAACCAACGAAAACAATAAGTAGGTTTAGATTACTCTACTAAACCAACGAAAACAATAAGTAGGTTTAGAACTATCGAATTTCGTTTTTTATATCAAAAATTTTGACGATCCTTTTCAATTCCAATGTCTGTTGATTTTTGCTAAAATCGATTGTTTTGGACTGTCGAATTTGGCCCTTTACTCGTAGTGCATGAGTCACCCCTAGTGGACGATAAGACATGCAATCATATGGTAAACCAAGATAGAAGGAAATCATGTTGTAGGGCCAAAATAGGTATAAAAAAAGGACGTAATGTGCATTAAAAAAATTCTTAGAGCTACAACCTTACAAATATTTATTGGAATTGCACATATGATATGTCATCTGAAAGTTGCGAACAAACTTTACATCCTTGCCAATACCAAAGGCAATTGGCCTTTGAACAGTTTTGCAAAATAAAGTTATTTTAAGGTTAATTTTGAGTTTGAAGTTTGAAGTTAATATTTTAGTAAGTTGCAATTTTACTCATTTTTTAAGTATTTTAGGATTTAGAGTAATATGATAGTCTAAGATCTTTATCTTGAGTCTTTTAGGGTAATAGAATTAAACACTTCTACTATTCTTAATAAGGTCAATATTTTAGTAAAGTTTACTAGTTTAATAAACATTTATTCACTTTTGTTCATTATTTTTAATAATATATGTATTTTTTCTTTTAAAAGTTTTTCTACATTGTGGATTCAAGGGTCCCTATAGATTCAATGATTATCTTAGAGCAAGAAGGTTGTGAGCTAAGCCGAATTAGCCAGTATAAGTCGCCGAGCAGTAATAATAATAAGAAACCATTAATCAGTTGAATGAGTCAGTTTTAGTCCCCGAGTTAATTAAAAAACCCATGCATCTAAGGCGTCGCACCAACAGACATGCATACATTTGTGAATGTGCATATACATACATACTCAAGCACCCAAAAATACATCACCATTATCAACATCATGATCCCAGCTAGTTGGAGTTGATGGGAAGAGCTCCTTCCTACATTTTAAGTATTTGATAATAGAAATGCTTATAGTTGGCATTCTCATAATTAAATAAGTTATGCTACACCACTCCCAAAATCAGCTACCACCTTTAAAAAATTTTAAAATCAGTTTTTCACGTAGCCGGTTTTCTCCCTGTATATATGGCCTCCCTTTCTAAGGCTTTTATTTGGAACGCATGAGAGATTCCAAGAGGCCGTCCCCATGGCCGTCCTTTCAGTTCCTAGACCACCACATCTTGTACCCTTGTCAAGAAATAGTTGATTAGAATGCACACGTCTTCACACATGCCATCCAAACATACACATGCTTGTATCCTTACAAATGACATCAACACGTATACACATGCATGGGTCTACACATACGAATGTCATCCACACATAGACATGTATGTCTCATGTCCACACAATTGTCATCCATACATAGACTTGTTTTGTGGGACCCATATGTATGTGTTTGTGTGGATGGCATGTGTGATGGTGATCATGAAGATTTTTGCATGCAACGGCCTTTAAATATGGTCGTGTGCTTATGGCCCATTAAATATGGGCAAACAATAATAATAACAATCCACTTGGTTTCCAACATGATCGAGCAAACCAAAAGCATTGCTCTCTTTAGTTGCATCATTCCAAAAAGTTATTCCATAGGTCTCCAAGAAGATGAAAAAAATATGAGATTGTATAGAGAATTATGTAAAAAAAAAATAGAATATTCTCGGGTTTCGAAGGAATCGAATATGTAGAGATTTATATAAAAATCGATCTGATCTAGGTCATAATTTATATTGGATTCCCAAAATATGACATCAGTGCCTAATGAAAGTTGTATGAATGTACGAGACACCTCCCAAAACTGATTAATTGAATTGGATCATTTGATTACTCTATGGCATTTAAACAGCTATATGTAGGTTTAAGATGGCAATGAGAAATGTGGTTGCCCACATAAATAAGAAGTGGGCGACACACACAAACTATTTCTAGCATATAACCATGCACACATCTCTTTCTCATGTATGTTTTTTTACACCTTTTTTTTTTTTTTTTTACACACACCCACAATACCCCACCCTCACTACATGTGAACACTATAAAAATTAAAAATAAAAATAAATAAAAATAAACGAAAACTGAATATCATTCAAAAAAGGAGGGGTTACAAAGACTGTACTTCAGGTGTCCCCAAGAGTCTACCAAAAACACAAGACTCGGGCCACCTATTGTAAAAGAAGAATTACATGAGCCATCACCCTGATGGCATCCAACCCGACACTAGAAAACCCCTACTAAAAAATTGAAAAAAACGAAGGGATGAGCTACCTAAAACTGCGTTTCCGGATCGCCCCAAGTCCCGCTCTATCAAGGAAAAGCAACCCCCTAACGACCTGAGGAAGGTCAGAAAGGGAAGAAAACAGGGGCGTTTCTTGCTTGGAGCTACCCAAATTAGCCATACCATCTGCCTACATGTGAACTCAATCCCTGGTCTTAGTGTTGAAATAGAGGCTGTCTACCACTATGCCAAGCAACCATTAATTATCTCTTAGGTATGTTTATCTACACATCTTACTCTTATGTATGTTATGCACATATTTCTCTACTGTGTGTGTGTGTGTGTGTGAGATCGGCTAGAACAAGACGATAACCATAATGAATTACAGAATAACTTAGTAGAATTGATATGACTGTTATAAATGGTCCGTTACTGAATAAATTAATGAATATTTCCTCTTTGACGCAGGGATGAACGTGATAAGGTTGATCATCGTCTTCCTCAAGGATAACTACTCCGAATCGTTGGAACTTCCCTGGACTCCTTAAGAGACTTCTCGAATCCATGAGGAAAAAAAGCAAGAAAAATAATAAATTATATAAAATTCGTAATTTAATTGAAGAATGAAATAAACGAGATCACAACCCTTTTAATAGAGATATTAAGCAATGGGAGAGATTTCAGAATCAAACTATAACTAAAACTCCTAGAATTCGCAACTTACTATTTATAGACAGTCGTGATGTCTACTACTGTACAAGGTTTTTAGCCAAAAATAGTAAGTGTTGTATTTGACTTCACCACATAGTTCTCCTAATTATTTTAAGCACTTTTCGTGTTGGGCGCAACTCCTAAAGCCCAACGGATGAAGAGTTATAATCAAACTAAAACTTATTATTTATAGTAAAAACAGAATTAAAATAGGGAAACAACCGTCGATGTAATAGTATTTTGCAAATCTGGCTTGCGAGTTGGGTGGCTAAAGTAGCTCGTTCTACCCCAAAATCATATATTTTACATCCGAGTACTCATTTCGGATTGCGAGATATGCCTAATTTAGGGTCTGATGGTCCAGATCACTTCTGTCGTCAACCGAACCTTTTCTGATCCATGTTGGACATGAAACTGTCCGCGACCCACTCTACATCACTCTTTGAAAAGTAATTTGGTCCCATCTACTAGAGCTTGAAGAATTCTCAAGGGACCAACATATTCAAGCCCAATAGCTTGTTGTATCCTTGTGGATATTTCTCTTTCTAACCACACAATCAAGAGACGTGATTCACAATACCACAATAAAAATAGGGACAAGCAGCCATACAAGGCCATATACCTCTTGTAGGGATTCCGATCTGGAAAAAGAATTGATAGCTTGTACTTTTGTTGTATCAATTATCATTTCAATTTCAACAATCAACTTCTTCTATAATGATATCTATACTACCTAGTATTCATGATATCAACTAATTTTATTTTTTTAACTAATTGAGGAAGAATTTACAAATTGATGAAACCAGGTGGAGAAATTTTCCATCTACACACACCTCTCTCTCTCTCTCTCTCTCTCTCTCTCTTGTATGTTTATGCACACCTCTCCCTATGTATGTCTATGCACACATCTCTCTCCCCCTCAGACACCCCTCTCTCTATTGTATGTTTATGTACACCTCTCCCCATGTATGTTCATGCAGACATCTCTCTCCACCTCACATCTCTCTCTCTGCTGTATGTTTATGTACACCTCTCCCCATGTATGTTTATGCACACATCTCTCTACCATTCGCACCTCTCTCTCTTTCATACACTTGTGCTTATGTACATCTCTCTCTACATCTATCTATATACATGCAATGTGTATGTATTCATGTACATGTACTAGTCATTGTCAACGCTTTTGTTGCTTGAAGATTGCAAAACCAACCGCAGACAGGAAAGAACCCTAATCAAAAGACAACACCATAGACTAGAATACTTTCAACATTCAAAGTGGGCGACTTGCTCTTGTTATTAGACCCATCAAACCCAAAATATATATAGTAATGCAAGTGCATCATCAACTTGCTATTATCTCTATATTTTGAATCAAGAGACTAAGCTTTTGATTATTGCATTCAACGGCTGCCTTCTCCCCTAATGAAGGCTTATTTTTGTACTCTGGCAGAGTTTTATGTTTGATACACGTGCACACAGAAACTGTACATGTCGGATATATTAATTCAGTTTAGACCATCCAGATTGTGGAAGCCACTGTATATATGCCATCATCCAAAATTGAGATTGATCGGATGATCCTAACCATTGATTAAAGGGATTTTTTTGTTTATCTTGGACCGTCGGTTATTTTTGTTTTGACTTTGTTGAATGTCCACCATTGTGGCAGTGATGAAATAAAATCAGCGCTATTTTTTATTTATGAGGAACCAAGATTGGGACCCACAATTTGGATGGTTTAATATATATAAGTTACTTGTATGCCACATGTACAATTTTTTAGTGGCAGCTGTGTATCAACTATCACACTTTTCCAGAGTATTGAAGTTTTTCTCTGTTTTCAGTGATGGGATTATGAAGTCCTAATGCATCAGATCGTTAATAGCTGCATGATGGGCCATTATGTACCCATGGAGCCATAGTTCAATCATCCAGACCGTTGATCGTGTCGCTAGTAATTTGAATGAGGGACTCCTCAAAAACCTCCCAGATTAGGTCTTAATAAACATTTCATCAGTGGTCACTAAATAGATGGTAAAGATAAAATACAACAACTTTTCAGAAGAAAGCTCATGCGAAGATTTTTGGGCCTAGTATAAGATCAACGGTTTAGATCAATAAAACATTGGCCCACTTGTTCGAAATGGATACGTTGGGATTAGAAAATGGTAAGTTTATTTATTAATTTTTGAGTTGATGTACGGTTATTCAATAAGAACTTCCAGTGGCATTGCATTATTTGGGTTTGATTATGATTAGATAAAGTTAAGAGGAATAATACGACTATCCAGCGTATGGTGGACCTCACTCATTTCATGGCCACACCGATTGAAAGGTTCAGATTCTCTAATCAGTTTGATTTTTGAGCAATATTGCTCCATCCAAAGTGAGATTACAATTTGGACGGTGTGGATTGTGTACATTGTATGGTAGATGCATCCTTCCTTGTGATCCACATGACCTAAAAAAGTTTTGAGGTGTGCTAATCCACACTGCATGTGTAGCCCAGCATCCCCAATAAATGCATCTGCACTTGCTAACATTGATAGTGTGTAGAGCATCCAAGCCATCCATCACATGACCACCAAAGTGTAGATGCACTAACAAAAAAGGTGGGCCACTTTACTTCTGTCGAGTACTGATGGTCATTTTTAAATGAGAGATAGAGCCAATCTGAATATATAGGTAGAATTGCAGACTTTAGATATAGTAATTAGGCATATTAAAATGTGTAAGGTAGTGAAATACTATATTCGTCTTTTTTTTTTTTTATTTACACGCACACATACCCCTGGAATTTCACCACCTATGGGTACTCGAACCCTTGACCAAGTGTTGAAACTCTTAACAGTCTACCACCACAGCAAGAGTAAGGACCCTACTGGTGTCTCTTGTTGAAACTCTGGCTCATGTCTTATTCTAAAGGACAAGAGTACATCAACCGGTTCTAGTTCTATTTTAGGGTTTTGCATATTGATTTTTCTTTTATCCTCGTTAAAAATGGATTATGAAGAGAATCTTCTACGTTGAAAGTATATGACGTTGACAATCTAATATATATATTTTTTGCTCCGGTGACAGACTCTCCGGAGTTTCAACACCCGGTCAAGGGTTTGAGTATCCATAGGTGGTGAAATCCCACTGCAACGTGAGTGTGTAGGGGTGTACAATTTTTTTTATTTAAAAAAATCTAATACTTTTCAATAAAAATGATTAAAAAACATTTTTGAACATAAATTTCTAATTTTGGTTTTCTATGTAAACTTGATGATATCTTAACTATGATTCTTAAGGCCTAATGGACTAATTTTGATCTTCAAAAAGTTTTAATTTCAACTACATTTTCAAAACCTTAATGTGAAGTACACGCGTGGGATTAGCAAGCCTCAATCATCTATTAATTTCTCATGGTACATGCATGTGGATCACACCAAATAGTGAGCTTGGGTTGCAATAAATGCAAAAACCATTAAATGCAAGAATAATCTCTCCTCTCTAGTGGAATTCACTTGAGCATTATTGGATCAGCCTCATTTTTGGTTCATAGCTTAAAATGATATGAGAAATAGATGGACTTTACCGATGAACATATACATCACGGTGTGCCCCCATGGGAGCCCTATATGGGGATGCTGATTAGCCACTGACTGATTTAGTAGCGAATCTTGCTAGAGTGACATCACCAAACTCTATGGCCCCAATCATGATGTATGTGTTGTATCCACACCATCCATTCATTTTGATAGATCATTTTAAGGCATGAGCAAAAGAACGAGGCAATCCAAATCTCAAGTGAATCTCACATTAGAAAACAGTGGGGACAGGGACACCCACTATTGAAACCTTCCGAGGGCTCACTGTGATGTTTATTTGAGGTCCAACCTATCTATAAGGGCCTGTTTGGGAGTGTGGATTTGGAACCCTTGGATTCAAAACCCCCCGGATGTGAAATCCTCCTAAGGATCATTTGGCACCATGGATCTGGGGTATTTGAGGGGATTTCAAATCCGCTTGTTGTTTGGCAGCATATATAAAGTAACTCGGGTTTCTAATCCATAGTGAGAGCTTGGATTACACCTAAAATCATTTCAATAGTTGCATGTCTAATATGCGTGTCACCCTACTATTATTCTATTGGGCACGTGGCCCACTAATGATATCAAAAAACAATTAGATTACCAATTGCAGCAATATAATACTTTAATATGATGATCAGCACCGTCCAAACATTGTCCATGTAAAGCAATGGCTAAAAATCGTTTGTTAGTCACTCGGACATGATCTTGTGCTCGTGGTCCATCCAAGACTTAAAATTTCATCATTTTCAGACAAAGCATATATTTCAGCAGGCTTATTACAATCATTGTGTCAAACATTACATACGCACTAATTAGAGATATTAAAGTTGATTTAGTAATTAAATTCAAATCCCTGTAAATATACATGCATAGCTACTTTTGGATTAAAGTTGATTCCAATCTAGGGTGCCAAACACCATAAAATGATTTCAAATCCAGGGTGTTCCAAATCCACACTACCAAACAGGCCCTAAGTCAACACAAACATGGACGAAGGGAAAACACTAATATATCTACTTTCCTGTGGTGGGGTTCACTTGTGCTTAGATCTGCCTCATTCTTTGGCTCACGCCCTAAAATGATCTCTCCAAATGAATGGTTGGTGTGGATATAACACATACATCATGGTGAGCCTCACGAGCTTGGTGACATCACTCAAGTAGTCAGATTCACTACTGAACCAGTCCGTAGCTAATCCCCATCCATCCTCTTTTATCTTGCTGGGTGCGGCCCACCTGGTTGAAAGTTATCCTGGCCATCCAATCAGTAGCGTCCAAATGAACCGTTGACCAGCATTGGGCTTAAACTCAATTGGACTCTGATCTGATCGTCATGATTTTTGTTTCGTGCCGTTCAGGCCTCCTGAGATAGCGAAATGGCCATTGCTGATATTTGACCATACGTGGCCCATTAGAGGATCAGAACCATTCTGATTTTTGGTCCGTCGACCATCCACTATTGGATCGACTGGATGGGCGCTTCGATCTTGTCCACGCGGTGTGTACGATTACCATACATTAGAGCTGTGTGGGGCCACCATGATGTATGAACCATCCAACCCGTCCATTAGATGAACCCTCAATGTTAAGCATAGATCCCAAAATCAAATGTGATTTACTACTCAGGTGGGCCGCACCAAAGGGAACAATGTGGTGCATTGGGTAGGGGATGCCGAACATAGAAACTTCCAGATGGAATGTGAGGTCCACCTTGTTGTTTACATGTCATCCAACCCATTCATCAGGCACGTCCCACGAGAACAAAGGGACAAACCAAAACTCAAGCCATTTCACAATTTAGATGGGCCACAACAAGTGAATATATATATATATATATATATATATATATATATATATATATATATATATATATATATATATATATATATACATATGGGAAAAGGTACCATGCATTCGACCTCACCATAAGCTCCCATGAGGTCGAGTTGTATGGGCCCCACCGTAATACATGTCGACCATCAACACCGTGCATTTGATGGGTCCCCTCTAAATTAAGGGACATCCTAAAAATCAGCCGTATACGGAACTCAGGTGGGCCATACCATCTAAAATCATGTGAAAACATCGTTAAAACATATAAAAGCACTTGGTGGGTCCCACTGAGGTTTTAATGCTGCTGAAACTTAGTCTGAACCCTCGTCCAAGTGGGACACACATAATGGATGGGCTGGATTTGCAAACCACATCTCGGTGGGCCCAAAAAACTGATTATGAATGTTTTAATGGTACACGGCCCCTCCCACTTCTGTATGTGGTGTGGCCCACAAAAGTCACGGATTGACTTGATTTTTGAGACCTAGGCCCACGATGGAATGGTGCATCTGACTGATGGGGTAGATGTTCTAAACGCATCATGGTGGGGCCCACACAGATCGACCTCATGGGACGGACTCCTGAGGTCGAGCGCATAGTACTTATATATATATATAGAGAGAGAGAGAGACAGAGAGAGAGAGAGAGAGAGACGCTCACATGCGAACTACCTACGAACTTTTTTGAGAACTCATCATATCTGATGAGTCTCGAAAATCTGAACGGTCCACATGAAGCAGAACCTCATGAAACCCCTGATACCAATTTTTACTTTGAACCAAAACTTCGGTGGGCCATAAAAATGCAAACATTTTCTTCCCTTGATTTGAATTTCTCTTTGCTATGGCCCACCAGAATCTTAGATCAGGGTGAATTCACCCCTAAGGTTTGATGGGATTCCACATCTTATGGACCGTTCGGATTCAACACCCATGACACGTGTGCAAAGGTGCGCACGTGTGTAGGTGCACAGTGAGCATGCCTCATATATATATATATGTGTGTGTGTGTGTGTGTGAGAGAGGATGATTCTTAGAATGAAAAGTGCCCATGAGGAGGCCCACTAGATGTACGGTTTAGATTCCACGTACAAAATATTATCGGGCCCCACAAAGGCATGTATGATGTTTGTAGCTGTTGGGAGGGAACTGTCAAAGCTATCTTGGAAATTGACAAGCGTCAAATACCAAGCACATGCGCGTACACCACGTGATGTAATAAAATAAAATAAACGACCGGATCTTCTAACCTAACATAGGCCATTTCACACCTTAGGTGGGCCACTCCGTACACCGAGCAGATCTAAGCATTGTTTTCCATGCTGTCAGAAGTTAGGTGGGGCCCACCGTGATATTTGTAAGAAATCTACTCCGTCCATCATTTTTTTCTGATCATATTAGGGCATGAGCCCGAAAATGAGGCAGATACAAGATTCAAGTGGGTCACACGACAGGAAATAGTGGGAATTTAATGCCCAAATTTGAAACATTTGTGGGCCACGGAAATTTTGTATCAGGATAATATTTTTGTGTTTTCAGTTTATCTCAGTGGCAATGACTCTGAGAGCGGTTTAGTTGGCATATAAACATCATGATAGACCTCGGGATGGTTTCAACGGTGGGCATTTTGCTTTCCACTTTTATGTCGTGTGGCCCACTTGAGTTTGGGATCTGGCTCATTTTTGGGTTCACGTAAAAACGGATGGACGGAGTGGATTTCTCATAAACTTATGTTGGCACCTAGCTTCCCCATGAAGGGGTTGCAGCCATCCTTAGAGGTGGGCACGGGACAACTGGATCCGGCTAACTTGACTCGTCCGACTCGTTCAGATCGGAGTCGACCCAAACCGAATGGGTGAGTCGGTCCAAAATTGTAGGCTTCGCCCAATCCGAACTCAAACCGAGTCGAGTTCGAGTTACCTAGTAACTCGACCCGACTCGACCCAAAACTTGATCTGGTTAGACTTGACTCGATTCGAAACCCAACTCGACTTAGGTTTGGGTGTATATATATATATAACCTAATTTTTATCATCTCTAACCCTACCTGCCTTACCCGACCTGATCCCAAACTCTCTCCCTCCCTCATCCTCCTCATCTTCCAAGCCCGGCAACCACCCACCACCATCACCCTCCTCTCTCCCCTCTCCACTCCCTCAGTCTCTCCCTTCCTCATCTCTTAGTCCGACTCGGTACTTCTGATCGGATTGGACTCGGTCCGAATTAGTCCAGGCCAGACCGGACTCGAATCGAGTTAGGCATGCTGGACTTGGTATTGAGTCGGATCAAGTTCGAGTCAAGCCGATTTTAAAACCGGATCGAGTCGAGTCACCCCTAACTTGGTCCGACTCGGCTCGATGCCCAGCTCTAGCCATCCTATCTTTGGTGGGAAGTTCCTGCACTAAGAAGCGAGGTGGTTCCACCGTAATGTTTGTGAGAAATCCTGAGAAATCCACCTGTGCATCCGTTTTGCAACCTCATTTTAGCATATGAGGCATGGAAATGAATCAGGTTCAAAACTCAAATGGGCCACTCCACAAGAAATTGTGGGGATTGGATGTACACCGTTGAAACATTTGTGACCATAGAAGTTCTGAATCAGGTTAATATTTTTCATGCTTCCAGTTTTTCCAAGTGAGAATAACCTTATGAACAGTTTGGGTCCCATAAAAGTTTCAATGGTGGGCATTTCCCTCCCCACCGTATTTCGTCATGTAGCCCACGTAAGTTTTGGATATAGCTCATTTTTGTTCTCATGTCCTAATATGAGGTGAAAAAAAAAACAGATGGACAGGATGGATTTCTCCCAAACATCACGGTGGGCCATATACACAATAATAGGCCCCACATGCAGTTGGAGGAAGGTTCTTTCAAACTAGTTGCTATATATCAAACCCAACCATGCACACCACATGTAAAAATACATTATAATAATAATAGATATAATCAAATCATCTTCTTCTCGTGGCAGATTGTTAAAGCAAGCTAAGCATGAAATTAGTGAAGATTTGATATTCTTTTATTTTATCAGCTCCCAACATGTGTCCATTGTGTAAAGTGTTTGAATAAATCTGATATATATTAAAGCCAATACTTCCTTTCTATAAAATCAAAGTACATTAGATGAAATATAACTACAACGGAGATCAAGTAAAAGAGGAACAGATTGTTCACACTCATATTAATTAATTCACTTGCAAGACCCATTTCTCAATCTTTATGTAGGACATGGATCAAGCACATTCCTAACACACATGGATTAGAAGAAGCCCAAAGAGAAGTTGACAAAATTCAGCATAATTTGACCGATCAATAGATCTAGTCAATAGGTCGAAATTCCGCCAGAAATTCCAAATTGGTTGCCGGACAATTTCTCCCAGTTTCTATAGGTTGACAAATCTTGTCAACAAGTCGACATGTCAAAATTCACATAAGTTTTAGTTTGTCTTTGGACTTTTTTGAGCCTGTTCGACCTATCGACAAACGACAAGAATTTATACGTTTTTTGGAATTTCTTTCCTATTTTGATTAGGACTCTTTTAATTACATTTTAGGGTTTGTTTATGATTATTTAAGGACGTTAAACTCGTTTTTTGAAGGGAATAATCATTCAATCAATAAAAATTCTCAGAAATTAGTTACTTCTCACATGGATTCAAGAAATCTCTCTTGTAGATTCAAGGCATTTATCGATGGAGGGAATAATCATTCAATCAGTAAAAATTCTTAGAAATTAGTTATTTCTCTCATGAATTCGAGAAATCTCTCTTGTGGATTCAAGGTATTTATCAATCCAGGTAGACGGTGATCAACCTCATCATGTCCCTCCCTGCATCACTATGGCACTTAATTTGGAGCATCCAATGCCTATCTTGAAGTGTAATGCATGAGTTTCAGTAAGCTGACGTGTACCTCTCCACATGCAGGATATCTAAAACCGTTCATCAGGTGGGCCACACCATAGATGATCCAGCCAGTAATTGGGCTGGTTTGCTCATCAGACATGACAAATGCGCGCACTGCATATAGACTATTGGCAGTTGAACTATCTGTTTTTCCAACACATGCCTATGGACGACGCAGCCCACATGATGCACGGCTCAGATGACCCACACATAAGTAGAGGTACATGTCCATGTTTTCATTGCACAATCAAGACTGAAGAAATTACAGAACATTGGCATTGGGGAGGAACAAAAAAGGACATGAAGATGTGTTTATGCAGAGTAATGTATGCCAGGAAGAAGGAAATTCTCAGCAACTTGAGCAAACTTACAACTATCAGCTAATTAGTGAGAGTGGCCCACCAAAGCAACGGTCATCAACACTTGCTGACAACTCTCTGAAGTGTTTGTTTGATCATCCCCGCCGATGCTACCGCTCCTCCCCTAAACTGCATCCATTTTATTTTTTTCACACATCAACATCCACATTAGAGAAATCCAATGGCTGCTTGCCACTCTCCCCATGAGGACCATTCATCAGGTGGGCCCCACCCCATCGCACAAAAATCAGGTGGTGAACATGTATAAAAAAAAAAACCCAATAGTTAAAAAATAAAAATCAACCAATGATCCACATTCGACATGTGTGCTCCACCTGATCTGATTTTTGGACTATGGAGAATACATAACAGGGCCCGCTTAATGAACTGCCAGGATCTCACACATGAGCACCATAAATAAGGGAGGGTACCATAGCTGGATAGAACTAATAAGTGTTGAGAAAACCAAACCTTTGATTTTAATGCAAGGGTGAGAACCCCATCAATGGTGGATGATTGCACGGAGTGCGCATCCAAGTGGAGCCCACTTATCGCGTCCACAATCTCGATCAGCAGGCATTCCCTCCACGGACATCGCATCTCAATCACGACCTCCTTTTCAATGATTGTGACGGTCATGTCCGCCAAGCAATCCTTGGACAAGACCCAATTGAGCTCGACATCCGCCGCTTTGTCGATGTCACATGCCTTCCTCTTATTTATGGACAGCTTCTGCCCGTTGGCGACTATCTCATTGTTGCCATAGTTGTCGGACGTTCTCTCGACAATGTCCGGATGTTTCCTTCTCTCTCTCGCTCCGGATTCTGTAAACTCCTTGCAGCCTTCCAACTCTTCCACCCTTCTTTCAAGTTCTTTGAGGTATTCAATTGTGTCGCCTAGGATGGATGCTTTGTCAACCTGAAGCCAAAAAACAAACGCAAGAAGTTCAAAGCATAGTTTTCAAACTGGAAAACTCGACTCGACTAGATGTCCAGCTGGGTCGAGTTAACTCAGAGGCTCGACCCGACTCGATTTGATATTTAAAGTACAAGAAACTGGCATCAACGGCTCTGTAATGTGCCGACTAAGTACATCTCTCCATGTGGAAGAGATCATGGATGTGACTGAACGAGTGACTCGAGTCGACTGAGTGGCTGAGCCACGGTCGAGTCAGGTCCAGTACTGAGTTTGCTAGTGAATTGGCATACAATTTTATTGAGTTTCAAACAAGGTGTTCCAAAACGGTAACGGTGCCGTAACGGCCACCACCATTACCGTTATGATACAGGCCATAACGGCCGTTATGGCCCTTTTTTATTTTTTGAACAAACTGTTATAGGACCGTTACGGCCTGTTTTTCCTGTAACGGCTGTTTCGACCCCGTAATGCGTAATGGTTATGACTGTTACCGTTACATAATCGATTTTGAATATCTTGGTTTCAAATGAGACAAAACAAGTGACTTGAGTTGTGTTGCATCTATTCTAGCCGCAGTCGAGTCAGGCCCATGACCGAGTTCCCCAGCAAGGAGTTCTGGTGAGGAGTTGGTTCAGGACCATTGATGTGAGTAGTGCTTGAGTTTCGAGTCAACTCAGAAAAAAAAAAAAAAAAACAGTCAACTCCAACTTTCTCATTATCAACATGCAAATAACATGGTTTATTAGAAAAATGCACCAACAAACCACATTCAATGGAGGAAAGACCAAAGGTTCAACAGCTAGGATCTTCCAATGTCAGAGATTTAGCGGGCATGGTTAATCCATGATGGGGCCGTCAGATCACCTAGCCATGTGACCCACTTGAACCAACTGATCAAATCAAGACACTACACTACTCAACTCATGATGCATCAGGGCCCTATAATTTCTCCAGGGAAAAACTAAAGGATTTCTCAAGCAAGGTTTTAAGACTCCGAGTTGACTCGGACTCGGTCCAATCCAACCCATGACTTGACTCAGGACCGAACAAGTCAGGCTGAGTCACTGAGTCCTAAAATCATGCTCCCAAGTCATATAAACGACCTTGACAAGAAGCCGTGAGGCTGTGTTCAGATGCTCATACTAAAGGTGGGCCCTGTCATGGAGATCACCTAGCACAAAGGCTAATCCACTCATCAGGTAATCCGCACGATCGAAATCAATGGATGGCCAATGAAACTGACCCAATTTACACGTGTGGCTCACCCAATAAGTGGATTGGAGTGATCTTCAAACCAGTGATCATCAATGTGGGGCCCACCTCATTGCACAGTTTGGATGTCAGATGTGACAAGTTGGCAGGAAAAAAAACAGGGTAGCATAGTCAATAAGGTTGTACAAGGCTCAACCAGAATTACTAGCACTTGAGAAGGGGCCCTTTTTCAGTGATCTCTAGTTTCCATCTGGTCCTCTGGTGGACCCCACTGTGGATGTAGGATGGGCCAGAAAAATACATTCCACCAATGCCAGCCATCCAAATAGTTGATCCTTTGCCCATTACAGACGGCCCACACACCACATTTTATCTAACCGTCCATTTAAATTTTAGCAGCATGCCCCTTCATGACGGGCACACCAAACGAACAGTCCTGATCACTGAAACGTAGGCCAGACATGGACAGAAAGAATCTAAGGCAAGCTGTTGCATTACCTTGCTGATTGATGGAATCAATGATCTGAGAACCAGGAACTTCTCATTCAACTTCTCTCTCCGCCTCCTCTCTGACAGAACGTGATTCACACTGATATTGCCTGCTTCGATTTTCCATAGCTTGCAGCCAAGCTCTTCATGGATCTTTGGCAAGCAACCGCCATGCATCCATGTGACGTCAAACAAGATCTTCTTCAACATTTTCTGGGACCCACCAATCAACGACGGCTTCTGAGCGTCCGAGTCTTTCCTCCAAGCCGCGAAGCTGGACTCACAAGAACCATTGTGGAAGTAAGGCTTCATGCCCAGCCGGTTAGCGTTCCCGAAGATAGCACAAAGGGTCCTCGAGTAGTGCGAGTTGTCCCTTTCGAGGTTCAACAACCCGAGCTTTGTGTGATTGCACTCTTGTAGATCATGCAGGAGGTTATTTACATTCCCCCCCTTGGGAGTGGCAACGGCCTTCTCCGGATTCACGACGTGGCAGCGAGATATACAGTCGCTCGAATTCACAGACCCATGCAGGCCGTTGCTGAAATCGTCGTCCACGAACTGCCAGCTTTGGACTTGGGAGGCGGTGCCATTCAGCCCGTCGGGCATGAAAGAGTCATCCGTGTGCTGATGTGGGCAACACCCGTTTGAGCTGTCATTGCAAGAACCTGTCTTTGGCTCTTCGATCTTTTCCGGGTCCTTCTCTCTTTCTTCTTTCGACGGGTAGGATGGGCAGGATAGCGGAAACGCGTGGCCCCCCCCACCGCCCTCCGAGAGCATCTCGCATTCAGCCCCAAGAGCATTATTGGCCGTCTCTTGATCAAGCTCGGCGCCTGTGAGATCTTCGTCATTGTCTGCTTTCTGGGGGCTACAAGCAGATTGCTCAGAGCAGACGGGGTTAGGGAACTCCAGAAAGGCGGTTTTTGCAGTTTGAAGGAGAGAAGGGTCTTCTGAGATCTTTCGAGAATACAATCAAGTAAAAGAAAAATCAGTTGGGACATCTTTCAAAAAAAAAAAAACGAAAAAGATGACAGGTTTGGATGCCCAATGCAGTTTTGATTCAAATATCAATGATCAGTTCAATAAGATAGAGACAGCCAAATTGCAATTACCTTCCTCTGGGCCCCAACTGGATACAAACATTTGAAAACACTCCGTTTTGAAGAATTGTATATCAGTGGGCCCCATTTCAACAGTTCAGGGTGTTTGTAACATGTTGTTTTGTAGGGAGAAAATGCGGAATTGCTTATACATTGCAAAACAACAAGATGCATGCTGATGTGTCACAACAGAGCCTACCAAATTACAGAGTTATGAAAAACGACGTTTTCAAAGATTTTGTGTCCAAACAGTACCTTAGTATTCTTAAGGACGACTAGGATTCAAATTGTAATTATTCCAACTTCCGAATTCCGCTTGAAAGGAATATGACGGCAATAAGGTCATTACAATTTGGTCATTTCCTCACCATCGTAGTTTTGTAAAAACATCACTTGCAGACCGAAACCAGTCCGACTCGCCCCGACTTGTTCTTTTCATTCCCATTTCGGTCTAGTCGCTTGTTTCAGTATGACTCAGCCCAACTGGTTATTTTCGGTCTTGTGTCGGTCTAGTCACTTGTTTTGTTGCCCACCAAAACTGAGTCGACTCAGTTTCATACGATGTTTAGAACCGTATCAGTCTCCATTGAACTAATTATTGCAATTCATCCCAATGGTGCATCCAAACGCAGTGTAAAAGGTGGGAAGTCTGACACAAGATGTTACCAGCTCGGTCGTGCCCAACTCCAGCACACCGCCCATTAGGGGAAAGCACACCACAGTCTGCAAATGAACGGCAGAAAACATCACGGATAGAAAATCTCAAGTGTGTGGAATGTCACTGAGAGTAGCATCAGCAATACCTACAGATACGTACAACATTTATTCATGTTTTGCTTATGTGTTGCGGTGATTGCAAAGAGGAAATTACAACGGAACTAACAGTGTTTCCATTCTGACAAGAATTTCGTGTAAGTGTGGACTGGCTTTGACTGATCCAGACCATTCATCTTGTGGGTCACACCATGGATAGGCCATGGCCCTAAAATCTCTCCGCTGAACAAATCCCAGCGGTCAATTGATGGAAGTCTTTCTGCTGCACATGACCACTGGGTGTGCTTTATTTTCAGCCATCCACTTGTGGGTCAATAGTCGGATGGCTAGGCATGCTTTTGCAGCATCAGTCATCCAATATGCAGTCCACAAGATTAATGATCGGGATCACTTAACTCAAGCAAGCATTGTAGATTTTCATGATTGCAGAACCATATTATATATATGGGCAAGACATACTCGTTGGCACATATTTTACATCATAGGAAGAACCATAGTCAGGAAAATAGCATACGGCAAAAAAAAAACAGTATAGGAAATGTTCATATTTAAATTCGGTATCAATCATTAAAAAATATATGGTAAAAAAATTGATTCAAAAAAATGGAAAAACCCAATTTTGGTGAATGAATAATACAAGTTGTATCTTTTTTCTTTTTTTTTTTTAAGGGAAAAAAATGGCTATATATGCCATATATGTGCAATATTTATATATAAGGTTAAAATAATAAACTTTAATTAAAATAATTAGAATCAAGATGTCTTATAATGGTAAAAACGGCATAATGGCCACCGCCGTTACACCATAATGATACAGACGGTTACGCCGTTACACCATAATGATACAGACCGTTACGACTCTTTTTTCTATAACGATCATTTTGGCCCCGTAATCCGTAACGGTTATGACCATTACTGTTAAGTAACAGCCATTATGACCATTACGTAACCGATTTTGAATAACTTTATTAGAAAATCTACATATATGAATAGCAATGTATATAGAACTTAGAAAGGTGTTCTTTCCCTCTCTCAATCTTTCCTTTTCAAGAAATTCTCATATAAATCAATCCGTCTCCATTTAAAAATTTGAACTTCTACTCAATTTTATCAATCTGGTGCAAATTTTTATTTTTGAAATTTCCCCCATAACTTTTTTTTAAATAAAATATTATTTAAAAAAAAAAAAAAAAAATTTAAAAAAAAAAAACGTTCACTTCTGTTTGCTAAAAAAAATTGCCCATCTTTCGAAATATACGGAGTTCTAAACAGTTGATCAATTATACGAGTATTTTTAAAAAAAAATACAGAGTTTAAAACAGAGTATTGCCAACTATGGGAAGAAGAAAAGTAGGTCAGGTGGCTGCCTATTTAATGGTATGCCACTCGGAGTTTTCTGTGATAGCAAGGCTGTCCACATGTACTTGAATAAACGGGAATGTTTTGATACTCTGGTGGAATGACATGATTCATATGCAGGCACTTTGTAATTGAACACCTAGCATAAATTAACTAAAACTAAACCATCCAAATTGTGATACCCACTATGGATAGGTCATCATCCCAAAGATTAACTGAACCATCCTAACCCTCCGATTACTGGGTATCTGCAGGTTGAATTCGGATGTTGGCTATCCTTCACCCATCTGTTAGATGCCCAGCAATCAATGAGAGGGGTTTTCACTCCTCTTTTTCAGTCGACTCAATGAAAAACAATCTGCGAGTTGGCTTCTCAGTACCTATTTTTCCAAGCAAGGGATGAAATGGGGTTTACAAAAGTGCATCGACACAAAAAGCTAACTGGGAATTGGCTGAAAATGCCATTTAGGTGTTGAACATCCCTTTTGAGGGTGCATCGAAACGGGTCCTTAACTTTTGATAATTACTAGCTCAAGGTTTTCCAGATATCTTCAGTAACAACGCATGAAAAGAAGTAAGAAGAAGAGTATACCTGAATAGATGCGCTCTGGGCATGACAATCGATACGGAGCCAATCATTGGATCAAAACCAAGCAACAAATACAAAAAGATCAAATAAAATAAATCAAACACAAAACGAGTAAAAAAAAAAAAGTATTTAAAAAACAGCTTGTTCTATTATATTTCCAACTAAGATTTGCATCAGGTGGAAAATAAAATCTCTGCAGATCGAAAAAGAAAATAAAACCTTCCAGCAAGAAACACCAACCTTTGCTAGAAGCGAGCGTGTGAAAACCTTGCTATCGGCATACGGAGCGTTATGTAGCCAGATATGGTGCCCATTTGCCAATGCCCTTCCCGGCAACCTACACAACATTGTGGAGGAAGCACATTAACCAAAATGGACAAATTCATCAAACGAAACAAAACGCAGCAATTTGCAGACTCATGTTCGGATGATCAATTGAACTGAATTAAGATTTCTGCAATTACTTGAAGAGGAAATGTGAAAGTGGAGAGCACCATTTCATCTTACAATGAAAATTGAACTCCAATTTGTAATCCCACACATTTCAAGTTGGATTTGAGAGGTTTTCGAAGAACACATGCATGTACGAAATGCTAATGCACACGCCGCCAAACATGCTTGAGTGGCTGATAGGTGCAATATCCAAGCTATCCATAAGGTGGTCATGAGCATGTCTATGTTCTGTCCCAAAAATAAATCTGCTCCATTCAGCAAGTGGGCCACATTGTCAGAAACATTTGAATGGCTACCAAAAATTTAAAAAAAAAATCAGCCAAGCCATATATTTATTTTGAAAACTGTGGCCCATCTGACAATTGTAAATGGCCTTAATCTTGGGTGAAAGCATCTAAATAGTGGGACACCTCTAATGTATAGATTATAGAGGCATGTGCATCAGCATTACCCGTACATGCATATGGGGACTCGAAATGGTGGTAATGATAATTTAGACACTTGTCCGTCTATACGAATGGATTGGGGCTAACCCACAATCCCACATCGATCATTTCCTCCTTGCGAGCTGAGCAAGTGCAATTTATTTCAGCTGAACATCCAAATAGACCCTAAACCAACAAAAGTCAAAAGAGTAATACCACTCTAAACAAAAACACCTGTGGACACAACAATAGGCAGCCTTCTCAGATACAATTCAACTAAATCCGATAGAAATGAGAATTTTTCAGTTACGAAAGAGCCACAATCGCATATACCCAGAGGATGCAAAGTATGTCAGGTGCATAGTGATCCGAGGACATTCATAAAGTGGGCCACACCATTAAGATCAAATGGAGCAAAAATCAAGCCAGTCCACTCATCAGGTAGGCCAAGCTGTATGAAAATAATAGACGATTTAAAACAGATTCCGTCTGATTCAATGTAGCATACAGCCCACCTGATGATTAGGCTGACCTGATTTTCATGTTGGGTGATCTTTGTGGTGGGGCTCACCGTATGCATGGCTTAGATGCCCGTATGCACATGATGTGTAGAACCAATGATGAAGATGAATCTCGAGCGGAGTTGCCTAAAACAAGCAAATCAAAGAGAGAATTACCCTTGGCCAGGATTGAATATGAAGGACATGCAAACCAAGTAGTACCACTCGGCATCTGTGAGGTCTTCAGGAGATAAGGCGGCAGACGGCCTCTTAGCCTGTTGGTTGTTGTCCCCCGCCGAAAGGGATTCGTATAACTCGCTCAGTTGCTCACTACGCTGCAATCCCATCTCATCGGCATTGAGCTCCATGTGTTGCACCGTTTTTCGTGTCTTGATGTCGCCGTTGTAATACCCGTCACCCCATTCCAACGCCCTAGAAGAAAGAGGTCTTAGAACATAACCCGAGGACTAAAATCCGTTTACAAGAAATAAGAACTGCCATGTGGGTCTTCAAAACCAGACCTTGTGAGAGAGAGATATAGTATGGGATACACCTATAGTGTACTGTATGTATACAAGTACAAAACACGCTTTGTACACATTCATTTGGCACACCATAGGTGTATAAGTCGGTCTCACACCAAATGGCAAAAATGAAGTGAAACAATAGTAAGGAGAGGGATTGGGGTGTCATGGGCCTGAGGATATGATGGTATCCTCACGGTTTTTGTACAAGTGAGGCCCATCGCCATGATTCAGACAAACTGTGGATGGACCATGGATTGAAAGTGTCCCAGGTTCGAAAATCCTAGCTGTCCAATATCAGGCCATTTCCGGAGTACTTAAAAAGCATCCATTTGAAGGACACAAAAAAAGGGTTCAGATTATCCTATCAGGTAGAATTCAGAGGCATCGTCCATCCATGGTGGATGCCATTGGACCAATGTCTAAATCACTGAAACATGGGCCCCAATATTGCCCTACAAACTGAGGGAAAAAAAAATGAAAATACAACGCACATCCTTTGAATAGACTGTCTCAACAGACTAACATTTGAATGTTTCACAAACGTACTATAATCCAAAATCCAGTCCTGTGATTGTACAAGCAAAGCAAGGAAAATGGAAAGAAGATAGTTAAATAACATTAGCGAATGAATAGACCCAAATGCATTATCAACAAGAGAATACTTTTGGGAGAAGATAAGGACCCGAGTCTCTGATACCACTTGTAGGTACTTGATGGACCTTTAAGAAATAGATCAATATCGGAAAAGAACCAACATCACCAAACCAAGAGGGAGGAAAAATTCAGTATTTTCATTGCTATAATCCCATATATCATATACACATCCAAACCCATTGCTATGTCTACACCACTCAAGGACTCCTAATCAAACTTGAAAAATATCATCTACTTCTAATAGGTAACTCTAAATACTCCAAAACAAATGACTATATGACTCCGCAACATACAACTGTACAAGTGTTTCATGTGAGTGTGTAATATGGACTTGGAAAGTCCTATTTATACCATACTTCTAATATTGAAATCAGATGAGGAACAGAACAAGGCACCTGTTCTACGTGTCGATGAATCAAAATACAAACTAAGGAACTTCCATTTCTCTCATTGATCGAGCTAAAAACCCATTATACCAAAACCCATTTTCTTGAATCCACCAAATACAAAGCATTGCACCTAATGTACTGCATTTGACAGCAATTCCACCAGGAAATCAGAAGCCAATCAGAACACAAAAACAGAGGAGACAAGTCTAGGGAAAAGAAAGATTACAAGTATCACAAACTTATTTTGCAAAGAAACATGCAAGGATCTGCAGCCTTGTTCTTGTTCAATGCCATTGGCCTACATTTTTCTTCACATCCTAAAATGAGATGACGATTTCATCACACAGCTTCCACATTACACAATACAATCTCAAAACTCAAAATAGTATGTTAGAACATAGAGACAACATTGTAGAAAATGGAACTTCTATTAGTTTCTATGAGAACGGCATGAATATACAGAGGAGATAGGGGATTTGAAGAGACCTGGAGATATATTCACAGATATTCATCTAAACAAATATGAAAATATCCCTAATATAATCTGATACTCTAATTTATTCTAATATACTCTAACAAAAAACAAAGCAAATTCAACAAACCTAAGCCTGCCCTCAATTTTTTAGAAATAAAAAATAAAAAGACCCAAATCTAAATAAAGAAAGGCAGATCATTTCATGCAACCAAGCAAACATAATACTCATTTACATCCGGTTTCTTCAATTTCTGCCATAACACTTCCATATTACACAATACATCACAGAAACATCAACTTATTAATCCAAGATCACTATTTTATTTTATTTTTTGGAGGGGGATTTCACCAGTTCAGTCAGTTATATGCAATCAGCACACGAATTTCACATAAGTCTGCGGAAAATTAAACAGATACAGATGCCCATTTCAATGATTTCCACCAACTCCATTCCAAGTTCAATAGAATATGTCAAAATCATAGAGACAAAGAGCTAGAATATTCATATTCATACAACCAAACACACACATTCCTGATTTTACACTTCTCTGCGGAAAATTTAAACAGTTCCAGATAGCTATTTCATCGGCTTCAACCACACAGTTACCACATCAGAAACACAGTAACTTCAAGCTATCTAGACCTAATATAAATGCAAAGAACAAAACCATAGAAATGGAAGGTCTCTAGCTAAGTCTTGCTCATTCAACTGAGCAAGTGCACCTCATTTTACATTAGTTCGCTGAAAATTGAAAAGATCCGGAAGCCCATTTCATCAAATTCAAACAGAGACAGGTTCCATATTATAGAATATTTTCAAAAATTGAGAAAACCGTCAAGAAATCTAGCCCAGGTCTAAATACAAGAAAAGCAAAACAGTAGTAAAGAGGCTTCTCTGGTTAAGTCATCTTCACACTACTGACCACACATACACCTCATTTGACATCAGTCTGCTGAGAATTAAACAGATCCAGATGCCCATTTCATCGATTTCAACAGCACAGATGCCACATTACACAATTTCTCACAGAAAACACTAACTCAATGAAAGCCGGATCAAATTACAAAAAAGAGAACCATAGAGAAGGAGGTTCTCTATAGAAGTCGCTTGCATGCAGCAAAGCACACATACAACCCATTTTATATCAGTCAGCTGAAAATTACCAAATACCCAGATGCTGGTTTCATCGGATTCTACCATACGGTCTCTGCATTACCCAATATCTCACAGAAATACATTCAATTCTAGAAATCTATGCTGGACTAGAATGCAGAAGGAAAAAACATAGCAAAGAGACTTCTTTCTCAAGGTCATTTTCATGCACCAAGCACATATACTAATCATTTTGGATCCGGTTTCATCGATTCCCACCACACAGCTTCAACACTACACACCTACTATCTGCAGAAACACCCAAGTTGGAGAATCTAAGGGAGTGGTTGGATCTACTCCAAATCGCAAGTAGAACAGATATTGTATCCTTTCAAAGAACAAAACAGAATCATGTGGGATACCATTTTCGACATTTCAAACCCCAAATCAATACCAAAAAGATTACAGGTCCCAGATATTGAATTCACCCAACTTCTTCGTACATCCAAACATGGACTAAACACAACCAAACATATATATACCAGTCTTTGGAAAATTAAACATACTCAAGTAAAAAATCAAAGCAAGCAAAAAATGTTCAAAAATAAAAACTAGAAAGAAAAAAACAGAATTTCAAATTAAAATTTTCCAAAAATACCCTTGATGTCTGGTAGAAATGGACCAAAAGATTGCATAGCTCCATTGAACACTTCTAACAGCAGCAGCAAGCTTCTTCTTCAGCTGGTTTTCTGGCACTTCCTCCTGGTTTTGGAGCCCAGTAGCCATGCCCAACACATAACACTCCCTTTCCAAAATTCAAAATCCAAACCACCTGGATTTCAGATTCTGGGTTTTTCCAGCCCAATAATCAGAACCCAGATACTTTAAAAATAAATAAATAAATAAATCTGCTTTTGTTCTAGAAAGCAGGTAAATCTCCAACCCTTGGTAAAAGAGCTAAAAGATAATAGCTTGAAATTATAAACTACCAGTAGCAGGCCTCTTGATGTGGTATTCCTGACTGGTTTTGTGCAATACCACCCTGGTTTTGTAGTTCAGGGACCAAAAGGCAACTCATAGAAACAAGTTTCGGCAGAAAAATCTGTTTTTTTTTTTTTCTTTTTTGCTTTTGTTTTTTTAAAAAAAAATAAAAATTCAGGTGGGTTTCTGTTAATCTTGCACAGAAAGCCAGACCCAACAAGAAAGATTTGATCTTTATGGAAAGAGAGCTTGAAAAATCACTAGCATTTGCAGTTTTCCACTGTTTTTTTTTCAACTTGGGAGGCAAAACACTACTGCAAAAAATACAGTTTTTTTGCTGAAAACACTCAAACACATGGTCCTCCAAAAAATCTTCTTTTTCTTTTCTGAGGTGGGTTTCTGTTGTCTTCAAGCAAAAACAAAACCCAGTTCGAATCTCATCCTTTAGCACTGAAAATAATAATAATAAAATTAATAAATAAAGAAAGAAAGAAATCAGAGAGAGAGAGAGAGAGAGAGATTCCTTCTCTTCCTTCCCCTTCGTTGGTCTGAATAGAGAGAAGAATAGGAAATGATAGATAAAACAGCAAAAGCAGATTATTGATTAACCAAAACAGGAGCAAGTAACAAGACCCATTTCTAGTTTCTTTTTCTTTTCTTTTTTTCTTTTTTGGGTTTTTGAGAGAGAGGGAGGGAGGGAGAGAGAGAGATAGCCACTGATGAGAATTTATAGCAGCTGAGAGGAATGTCATATAATATATCAATGATGCAGTTAAAGCAAAAGAAACACAACCCAAGCTCTCAAGAATAAAAAAATCCAGAAATCTCTCTTTCTGAGCTGGCTACTTGCGCGAGTAGCCATCGTAATAGTATATTCTCACCGCACGTGTCAAATGTGACTCGTGTGGGGATGATCCGTTCCGGTGGGCGCACCTTTCTCTAAAATGAGCTCACAAAACGGATGGACGGAGAGGATTTCTCACAAACATCACAGTGGGCCCCACTTAATTTCCCAGCGCAGGAACTTCCTTTCGCAGGAAATCCGCGTCCCTCTAGAGTAGCCATCGTAATAGTATTCTCACTGCGCATGTCACGTGCGGCACGTGGGAGGGATCGGGTTCGTTCGTCTTGTGCGCCCTGCCTCCCGAAGTAATTATAAGAGGTCGAGAGTTGCCTGTGATCCGTGCACCGCGCGCGGATTAGGTGTTAAACGGGTAACACTTACCCTTACGGTGTGGAGCCCACCTTGATATATTTTTTTAATCCATGCCGTCCATCCGTTTTCCCGTATCATTTTAGGACATTATCCAAAAAATTAAGCAGATCCAAATCTATATTGGACCACACCACTGGAAACAGTGATGAATGACCATTAAAAGCTTTTTGTGGGCCAGAAATGTTTTGTATATAAGTTGATCTTTTTATTTTCCTTTCATTCATTTAAGTTTGATTGAACTTATCAACTGATTGGATGGAAAAGAAACATTGTGGTGGATATTACAATGGGCCCTACGAAATTTTTAACGGTGGGCATTCAATCACCACAGTAAAAGTGGTGTGGTCTACCTGAGATTTTGATATGATTATTTTTTTAGAACACGTCCTGAAACAGATGGACGGCGTGGATATACAATACATTCTTAAGGTGGGCCCCACAGTGGTTGTTACTCGGGTCCAAACCTAATCCGCTCCCCTGTGCTCCTTAGGAAGTTTCTTTATACGGAAGCTGTGGGGTCCACCTCAATGCTCTATGAGAAATCCACTCCATTCATCAGTTTAAGCACTTCATGTTATGAGACAAGTTCAAAATTGAAACAGATCCAAAACTCAAGTGGGCCGTAGTAAAATGTGGAGATTGAACGCCCACCGTCCAAACCTTCTTGGACCCGACAATGTTGGACCATGCTAATGCATATGTCTTCAGTTCATCCCAGTGGATGTAACCTTATGAACGGTTTTGGAGGGCATGTAAAGATTACAGTACGCCAAGGAAAGCTCCTGTCCCTAGCTAGGAATGGGAAGGGGCAATGAGGGGCCACCGTGATGTATTAGTTTTCATCTACACCGTCCATCCATTTTACCATATCATTAATTTGGTATTTGTTTTCTTTTTTCTTTCATTTATGTTTATGTGACCTCATCAATAGATTGGATGCTAAAAAAAACATTATCCAAACATCACAATGGACCAAAGAAAATTTTAATGGTAGGTCATTTAATCACCATTGTTTCCTTCACCTAAGAGATGAATATGCAAGCCCAAAAATGATATAGAAAAACAAATGGACAACATGGATTTAGAATACATAAATCAAAGCGGGCCCATGGTAAGGGCCACATTACTGTGGTTGAGGCCGATGCTCACCTAATCAGCTTCTTTTATACAGGTATCTCAATGTGAACCATCAGCCTTCACATTCAATCCTTTTACTGGTAGGGTAGGCACGCCGCTATAATAATTAATGTAGAACTCAAAGATATGCAATGAAGAGAAGGAAAGAACTTTGTTGCTGTTATTTAAATCATTAGTGCATAAGTCAAATGAAAATAATTAAATAGAGAGAGAGAGAGAGAGGGAGAGAGAGGGGGTATTCACTCACCAAAAGGGTCGGGGAATCACTCAACAATAAGAGAGCATTGGAACTTATCAACCCAAGGGTTAGTGAATCACTCACCAAACAAGAGATAGCTTGGGTACTCACTCCCCCTATGGATTAAGGAATTACCCACCTTATCAAGAAAGGAATCACTCAAATCAAAAATACAAAGCTTGTAAAAAGTAACTATAGAATACCCTCTTATCAAAAAACTATTATATATATAAGAGGAAATTTTGAATATGATATATATAATACTTCTTGGCGCACCAGTTCTTGATATACCAAGGGCTGCCTCATTGATGGACATAATTCTTATATGTACTCACCTCAACAACTTTTAAACATGCTACAGGTGACATTTATGGTGGGGATTAGGATTGGGTGGTGTCCCCTTTAAGATGGGGCATGGATTGCGTGCTACCCAGCTAAGACCTAGCTAGAGACAGACAATCCTTACGGGGCCCACCTTAATGTATGCATTTTATTCACGTGTCGTTCACCCATTCTGACATACCATTTCAGGTCATGAGCTCAAAAGGAGGCTCAAGTGGTTCACACTGTATGAAAAGTGGGGATTGAACGCATGCAGTTAAAAACCTCTTTGGGGTCATAGTTTTAGGAAATTCGGTATTGAATGTCTGATGTTAAAAATGTTTTCGGTGTTACTAAAGTTTTGGATCAAGCTAATAGTTATGTTTTTCCTTCATCCAAGGCTATGTGACCTTATGACCAGGTTGGATGGCAAATAAACATCACAACGGGCCTTAAAAAGAATTCAACGGTGGGCATCATTTTAAGGAGATCAAGAT
Organism: Magnolia sinica; assembly: GCF_029962835.1. Taxonomy (NCBI): domain Eukaryota; kingdom Viridiplantae; phylum Streptophyta; class Magnoliopsida; order Magnoliales; family Magnoliaceae; genus Magnolia; species Magnolia sinica. The sequence goes on along the minus strand of NC_080589.1, from coordinate 68,145,219 downwards.
AAAATAAACATACAAATACCACCTCCATCTACAACTTTCATGGCCCCCCAAGAAGCTTTTAGTGGTGGGCGTACAATCACCACTGTTTCTATGTGGTGTGATTCACCTAAGATTCAAATCTACATCATTCTTGGAGAGTTAGCGAAACAGATGAATGGCATGGATAAAACACATACATCATGATGGACCCACCGGACTTTTTTAGCACTCATGTACATAAGTGGGACCCACCCTAATACTTTTGAGAAATCCATTTTTTTGTTCCATTTTGCTAGATCATGTTAAAATATGGGCTCAAAATTGAGGCAAATCCAAAACTTAGGTGGGCAAGGAAATGCCCAAAAGCTTCCTAGATTTACTATATTGTTTATATGCCATCCATACCGTTAGTAGGGCCTTCCCCTTTGGGATGAACTGAAAACACAAAAAATTAACTTGATCTGAAACTCCTGTGGCTCATTTCTGTTTCAATGGTGGACATTCATTCCTCACGGTTTGTTACTTGCCATGCGGCTCACTTGAGTTTTGGATCTAACTCATTTTTACCCGCCTTGCTTATGGTTGCATGCGGTGTCCCAAGTAGCAGGAGGTGACCCAATCAAATCCCACCACATCCCAAAACTACCAAGCAATGTCTGTCACTCTGCAACCCGTATTCCGGCTGGAGGATCTTGACCGTTCGTATAATGGAACCGTCCATGTGTGGTTAGTGGACAGCAATCCAATTTGTCATGGGGTACAAGTCGGATGCGCTACTGAAGTGACGTCACCACCTTCCGTAGGCTCCACCATGATGAACGTGTTTTATCCACACCGTCAATCCATTTGGAGAGATCATTTTATGGCATGGACCAAAAAATGAGATAGATCCAAAGCTTATAAAAAAAAAAACGGTGGGGAATGAACGTCTACCATTAAAAGCTTATCTGGTCCACATAAGCTTTCGATCAAGCTAATATTTATGTTTTCCTTTATTCTTTGTATTAGCTTATAAACAGGTTGGATCTCAAATAAACATCACGGTGGGCCCTAGAAAGGTTTCAACGGTGAATATCACTGTCTCACTGTTTTCTATGGTGGGGTCCACTTGAAGTTTGGATCTGCCTCTTTCTTTATTTCATGTCCTAAAATGATCTCTTCAAATGGATGGACAGTGTCGATACAACACATACATCATGGTGGGGCCCAAAGAATGTGGTGACGTCACTACAGTAGGGAGACTCGCTACTATCGGGTTCAGTAGCTAATCCGCAGCCTTCCCACATGCTCCCCATCTCCTGATTTCAAGTGGTCCCCCTCGACTGACGGGCCTGGTCTCACCACGTGGGCAACACGTGCATGGTCGTCTGTTGGGATCGGCCCACCATGATTTGGACAAAAGATCAGGCATATACAGCCATCGAGCAATTATGTGCGCGCAGACATGCATGCCAGAATGGACGGCTGAAAATCGGCGAAGCTGACACGAAGACGAGAACATGAATCTGCGGGAACACTTGCAATAAAGGACACTGTGTAGTCTCGATCCCACTTTCTCGGGTGGGACGGGATTAAAAAAAATATAATTATTACATGTTGCTGAAATTATTCCTATTATGATGGGGTAAGCTTAAACTCATGCCTTGTTTGTAGTAAGGTGGGATATACTCTTTGGTTGCCCTACATTGACCCACATTGAATAGATATACTGATCATTATTTAAAATTATTGAGAAAGGGGGGCATGACCTCTTGCGCAAATATGCATGCCAAATTGGACGGCTGAAAATCAGCAAAGCTGACACGAAGTAGAGGACATAAATTTGTTGGAGCACGTGCAATAAAGGACACTGTGTAGTCTCGATCCCACTTTCTAGAGTGGGACGGGATTAAAAATATATATAACTATTACATGTTACTAAAATTATTCCTATTATGATGGGATAAGCTTAATTTCATGCCTTGTTTGCAGTAAGGTGGGATTTACTCTTTGGTTGCGCTACATTGAATAGATATACTCATCATTATTTAAAATTATTGAGAATAACATATATATATATATATATATATATATATATAGGGGAAGGTACTATGCGCTCGACCTCAACCTCACGATTAGCTCCCATGAGGTCGAGCTGTGTGGGCCCCACTGTGATGTGTGTCGACCATCAACACTGTACATTTGATGGGTACCCTCTAAATTATGGGATATCCCAAAAATCAGCCGTATACGGAACTTAGGTGGGCCATACCATCTAAAATCATGTGAAACACCGTTAAAACATATAAAAGCACTTGGTGGGGCCCACTTGAGTTTTGAATGCTGTTGAAACTTGGTTTGAACCCTCATGCAAGTGGGACACACATAATGGATGGGCTGGATTTGTAAACCACGTCTTTGTGGGCCCAAAAAACTGATTATGAATGTTTTAATGGTGCACAGCCCCTCCCCACTTCTGTATGTGGTGTGGCCCACAAAAGTCACGGATTGACTTGATTTTTGAGCCCTAGGCCCACGATGGAATGGTGCATCTGACTGATGGGTTAGATGTTCGAAACACATCACGATGGGGCCCACACAGCTCGACCTCATGGGTCAGACCCGTGAGGTCAAGCACATAGTACCTTTTCCCTATATGTGTGTGTGTGTGTGTTATATCCAAATTGTTCATCTATTTTGTAACCTCATTTTATGGCATGAGCCTAAAAATGAGGTAGATCCAAAACTAATGTGGCCCCAAATAAGTTTTCAACTGTAGGTATTCAATCCCAATTTCTTTCTATGGTGGGGTCCACTTGAACTTTAGATCTACCTAATTTTTTAGTCCATGCTCTAAAATAATTTCGAAAAATGGGTGGACGGTGTAGATATAGCCCACACATCATGGTGGGACCTACACAACTTTTTTTTTTTTTTAAACATCCACACACACCACAACACACTCAGCCTCAAGTGGGATTTCACCGCCTATGGGTGCTCGAACCCTTGACCAGGTGTTGAAACTCCTGAGAGTCCACCACTGGAGTAAGAGCAAAGCCTGGAACATACACAACTTGGTAACATGGAGTGAAATTGGCACGGTGGGAAATGCAATTCCATAGTTCCAAGCTTTTCCATTATTCCCAAACATTATTGAGTGGAATTGGCACTGAGCTAAATGCAATTCCATCCCACCTAATCCCATCTAATACCATGCGCCAAACACCTCCAATCCTAATCCACAGAGATGGGTGGGACCCTTGACTGAGGAGCTCGAATGATGCATGTGCCTTAAATCCACACCGTCCAATCATTTTGAAAGCTAATTTTAATGCATGATAACAAAAATGAAGCTGGCTCAAATCTTAAGGGGACCACACCACAAGAATAGTGATTGAATCCCCACCGTTAAAAACTTCATGGATTCTACTAGAGTGTTTATTTGCCATCCAACCCGTTGATAAGGTCAGAAACAGGCGAAAAGACCACACAAATATTACCTTGATCCAAAGCTTTTGTAGCCCACATTGATAAAAATAATTTAAAATTGCTCCTAAAACATCTAAGATAAACCTGGTGTGGCCCACCAGATTTTTTATCAGGCTTATTTTTGTAGTGGACACTTGATTAACCGGTTTGATGATAGCGGTATATGTAAACCTATGGTTGCACCCCATCCGCATTGTTCCCTGTGGTGTGGCTCACTTGAGCTGTTGATCTGGCTGATATTTTTCACCAGCACTTAGAACCGAATATAGAACATGATGAACGGAGTGGATGCAATATATACAGCATGGTAGGCCCCAAAGAGTTGGGTGGTGTACGCACTGCCTACAACAGGTGTTGTATGCGATTCCGGCACCACGGTTAAACTACACCCAATGGCTACTCGCGCGAGTAACAACACCATTGCTCCAGCCTTCTCACTCTGCGTGTTTTATTGCATGTGATATTTATAATGCAGAGATGTGGTGGGGCTTGGAATCCATCCATCTCATAAGATCATGAATGGACGGCTCTGATGAAATCTCAGTTCAGATTCGACAGATACAAGCTTCAAAAGGAGATTCACGTTTATTCAGCTCAGCTCCTGGCTTCGCCCGTACAGGCTATTATCGGACAAGAAATATACCGTCTGGATTCATTGGAAAGTGAATAATGTCCTGAGGCAGCTCTTTTCTACAAGTGGGGACCACGTTTCCGTTATCTAGACCGTTAATAAAAATGGGCTTTGTTCGGATGGTCACGATCATTTGATCACTATGATACTGGCACGGTGGCCCATGAACATTCTTTTTTATTTTGAAAAAATCTCGAAAATTATTACTAAAATATAAAAATAAAATAAAATCTAGAATTTGTATATATATATATATATATATATATATTACATTTGATTATGCAACGATCCATCATGGCACGGCCAAGATTTTAAATTGTTCGGTCAAGCATGATGATTGGGTGGTGACCCAACATCATCCAACTAGGTAGTGTTTTGTGCAGTGCATTGTGATGTATGTCTTATGTATATTTATACATGCATCTATTTTTAATATATGAAATTATGATCGAAGAGAAGATCAAGCGGACCACATGGCAAGAAACCGGAGAGATAATGACACCCACAATTGAAATTACCTTTCTAGGGCCCACTACGTTATTTTTTTTTTACCATCAATCTTATTAAAATAAAATTTCAAGAAAAAGACAAATACCAACTTAATCCAAAACTTGTGGGCCCCACAAAACTTTTAATGGTGGGTATTTAGCCACCATTGTTTTTTATACCACCATATTTTAGAACATGCAAGAGTTGGATAAAATGGGAGCGGATTAGGTGTTACTTAGGGCTGTTTTCTAAGTTGAGTTGACCGTAGTTTGGCTCAGCTCGGCCACTTGATGACCTCAACTTGAACTCGGCTTGGCTCAATCCTCGGGCTTGGCTGGCCAGCTCGGCTCGGTTTGGTTAGCAACTCGGGCCAATTCGAACTAAAATTAAGCTTATGTGACATTTTCACAAACACATGCAGTGTACTTCATCAAGTATTTCTTCCAACACCTTATAGGCAACATAAAAACCAAGGAAAATTGGTATTTGTTCCATATACATGCCTTTCTTGCCACTAGTCGACACTTCATCAAGTTATTTAATCAAACAGTTGGTGAGCAACATCAATATCAGAGTAACCGAGTCACCGAATTAGTTCAATTCAAGTTAGTGTTTGATCCAAGTCGAGTCGAGCTTGGGCAAGCTCGAACTCGGTTTGAAATTTTTTCGAGCTCAAAAAATAAATTAACTCGACTCGAACTCAGCTTTGAAGTAAGTTACACCGAGCTTTTTTTAGTCGAGTTGAGCGAGCTAACCGAGCTAACTCGGTTCATGTACACCCCTAGTATTACCTAAGTAAATAAAGTAACATCTAAGTGGGTGTTACCCTTAAGTGGGGCCCACCATGACAATGTTTTGTATCCCCATGTGCAGTCCATCTATTTCTCTAACTCATTTGAGGATAGGGTGATTGAGTGTCTCGCCATTAAAAGTTCTAAAGGGTCTATTGTAAGGTTCTCATGATGTTTATTTTGTATCCAACCTGTTGATAATGTCAAGAAGATTTGGATGAAAGGGAAAATACAAATATCAGTTTAATCCAAAACTTGTGCAGCCTACAAAAGGTTTTTAATAACGGTTTGTAATGATATAGTCCACTTGAGATTTGAATCTTCTTAAAGTTTTTGGGATCTCATCCTAAAATGAGATAGAAGGATGGCATGGGTATACAAAATACATTAAGGTGGGCCCAACACCATTATGGCAACACCCACTGAGTCGTTACTCAGGCATCAGGTAATCTACTCTCGGTAAAATGAATACATCATATGGTGGGCCCTACCCCAACACTAAGTAGCTAGATGGTGTTGGGTCACCATCATATACGGTTCCTGATGGAAATAGTACTTTATTTTATGCTGTTGGAAAAGCTTTGTGGACCACCACAATGTATGTGTTCTATCCAACATGTCCATTCATTTGTAAACTCGTGTGTGTGTGTGTGTGTATAAACTTCCCAGTATCTTCATAGGTTATGGATTAAGCTAATATTTGTATTTTCACTTCATGCAGGTAGTATAATATAATTAATAAGTAAATAATATAGTGAGTCTTATGAAGGTTTTAATGGTGGGCATTGAATCGCCATGTGGTCCATCTAAGATTTGGATCTGCCTCATCTTTTGGGCTCATACCTTAAAATGATCTAGCAAAATGAATGGACGGATTAGATAAAGCACATATATCATGGTGGTACCATGATGTGTGATAAACCTGAGCAATTGATTCAAAAGTCCATTCCAATTCATTTTATCAAATCCAGTTGAATTTTATGATTTGATTTATCAAAAAAATCTTAAATTTAATTTAGTTATTTAATAAGATTTTTATATATTTGAAATGAATAAAAGTGAAAAAATGCCAATAATAATAATAATAAAACACAAACTTACCTAATGAGCCATTTTTAGCCGTCCATCAGGTTGGCCGTTTCGTTTACGACTAAAATGTTACCATTTTTAATAGCATGCAAGGTACCACAACTTGTAACATTGTATCATTTTTCCATCACATGTATCACCTTTTTAATCCATCAGCGCCATGAAAGTTGATGGGCCCCACTTAGAGCTGTACACGAGTCAAGCCGAGCCAAGTATCGCCTTACTTGTACTCGGCTCTTAATACCTGAATCCTACTCGTACTCGGCTCTACTCGGCAATCGAGCATGGAATCTCTGCTCGTGCTCTTCTCATCCGAGTACGAGTCGAGTAAGAGCAGAAATCGAGTCAAGTCGAGTAGCCGAGTCCAACTCAGGCAATCCTTGGATTTACTTGATACGAAAAATAGACGGTTGAGAAGAGTACTAGCACACTATTCTACAACCAGATCAAAAAGGTCATGATATTCGTGGATGAAATCTTTCAATCTTTGTATTTTTTCTGGGATGGTCTATCTAGGTCTAGATTATTGTAATTAGGTCTCACTAGTCAGAAGTGAGTACTCATGTGTACTTTGTAAATATGCGGTGCACACCTATCATTTGACGCTTCTGCAATTCCATTTCCAGCCACCCTTCCTTCCATGGTGGACCTTTTAAATGTATGGTTGCAGTTCAAAACTGCAACAACACACGTGGCAAACATGTAACCAAATCCATCAAAATCGTTCAAATAGTGGGCCATGTCGTAGATGGGACATCCCAAATGTCATAAAGAATAAACAAATCCGAGATCAAATGAACGGTTAGGTGGTTCTAGAAGTTGGACCATAGGCTCCACCACCTGTTCACTTAAAAATCACACTTTCAAGGGTAACGACAGTAAATATCAAGTGGGGCCCACTTTATGAACGGTTTTAGATTGGGATAAATATTGCAAAATGTATAATTAATATACGCGTGAGAAAGGATTTTCATACTCCCGAAGAGTATTAATGTTTTCTAACGTCATTATTGTGGCAGTCTCGTCTCTTTATCTGACTCTAAACCGATCGTACGTTTCCTTTAACGTCTCCCTACCTCTCTCTAGTCTCCACCCTACAAGACAATGTAGTACATTTCTCAAGGTCCACTCAACAAGGCCCTATGAGTCGAGTACATGAGTTGAGTACGAGTCGAGTACCTCTCAACTCGTACTCTACTCGTAATCAAAACGAGTCTTAAAAACCCACTCATACTTGGCTCAAACTCATGACGAGTCGAGTTGAGTAATTCAAAGTCAAGCAAGTCGAGTAACAGAGTATGAGTAACCGAGCATACTCTGCTCGTGTACAGCTCTAGCCCCACTACAACAATCACCTCTAGCAAAAAAAAAAATTCCACCCTACATATCAGTTTAACTGTCATTGGAATGAATGGACAGTAAACACTAATGGGGTGGCCCACCTAGAGATTGAATCAATCTTATCTCTGACAGGGATGATCTTCATTGTGGGGCCCACCGTTTCAATGGCACAAGTGATATTCATGCATGGAAGGAAGGTAGGGGAGTGGATTAGGTGCAGCCCTTATTGTGGGGCCCACCTTGATGTATTTATTATAAATCCACACCATACATCTGTTTTTATAGATCATTATAGGGCATGAGCCAAAAAATAAATCAGATCCAATTCCCAGGTGGACCATACCATAGGACACAGAGGTGATTGATCATTAACGGTCCACAAATTTTTGAATCAATCTGATATATATATATATATTCACTTCATTCAGGTTTATGTGACCTTATCAACAGTTTGGATGGTAAATAAGCATATATTACTGAAACATAACAGTGGGCCTCAGGAAGTTTTTAATGGTAGAGGGTTCAATCACCACTGTTTCCTATAGTGTGTCCCACCTGAGATTTGGATCTTCTTAATTTTTGGGTTTGCATACTAAAATGATCTGGAAAAACAGATGGACGGTTTGGATATATAATACATTCATCAAGGTGGGCCCCATGATAAGGGCCGCACCGTCTCATGTGAGGCGCATGCACCTAATCCGCTCCCCAAGTTGTATGCATTGCCTGCACGTGATCAGATCTCTTCGCAAGAACGGCTGTAAACATATCTAAGGAGTTGTACGACGTGGCTTATCTATGGTGGACCACCAAATGAACTTTTCTGATACACGCACTGTAGATTGGTTGGTGCACAAACTCATCTAAACCATGCCTCCACAATTCCATTCCCACGTGCATCTCGTGTGACCTTTTGCACGTGGTATCTTACAAATAAGACGCCGTGTATGATCTGTCAAGCAATTCATTTCCACTCAAAAGAGGAAAAAAGAAAAAAGGTATGCTTTTTGTGATCGGAACAGTCCATCTTGTAGGCTAAGCAGAGCCAGGCAGGGGCATGAAGAACAACGTGCATGAGATCCACACCGTCCATCAGGTGAGTTTACCTCGTGGTCACCTGAAACCTGAAAGTCAGGCTGGAAAAAAACTTAGGTAGGCCACACCGTGGGGAAGAGTTGGGATTTATCCTTAATATTAGTTGAGTTTGTGGCCCCGATTTTGTTTATATATGCCATCCAATCCGTTCATCTGACATGAATAGTCTGAATGAAGGGGGTTTTCAAAAATCACAATGTCCCAAAAATTACTTGGGCCACGTCATCTAATTTAATGGTTTTAGACATGATTTTGCACAGTTTTACATAGTGAGGCGGACCCGAGTTCTGGATCAGTTTGATATTATGCTTCGAGGCCAAATAGTAGGTGGTACACTTAATGGACGGTGTGGATCTTATGCACGTGAAGTTGCTAACCCCATATAAGTTGCAGACAGGCCCGTCTGACTACAAGTAGTCTAGGCAGCGTTCTCCTGGTGGGCCCTGACATTTTTTAGATTTGCGAATCAAACCCTTTTAGATAACATGAGAATTCGATCAGAGAAAAATCATCCATCCATAAAATCGCCACTAGCTGGACGGTCTGGATGTAATCACCGTACAATCAGGTGTGCCATAGAGGTGCAACGAACGATTATTAGCATAGCGCGCGATGTCTTGAAATGAACAAAGGAATTTGAAAAGTGTCATGATTAGGTGAGCCTACACGTAAGGAACATGCCGGAGACCTGTGCGTCGAGAACACGTGTAATAGATCCAGTCCATCCATCAGATCGGATGCTCTCTGAATATACAATATAAAAACATTCAAGATAATTAAATTCTCAATTGAGCCACACAGATCTGTTGAATTTATAAACATATCTAATGTAGTTTACTTAATAAATGTTTAATCTTTCCAATGTCCAGACCATGATTATTTTTCACTGAGAGAATTCTCAAGGTGTTCCCTACCTGATAAATGGTCCAGATCTATGACACGTGTCACTTATTAATGGATATATGATACGTAGTCTCCTCCTTTACATGACTGGCCGTTCACTGAATCGCGTCCCGGCATTTGAAAAAACTCACGGACTCGATTAATGAATTAATTACTGAAAGAAATTCTGTCTGCACGTGGGGTTCTTTGATACGCTACAGAGTATGGCCATTCATACACACGCAATGATCGCCGTACACGTGGTAAACTTAAAATCCAATCCAAACCGTTAGAATCATGGGAAACATTTCAGATGGCGTGAATCCCTAAGCTAGAGAGTCAATTTTGTGCTTTTGAAATAGGACCGTTAAAATTTTCTCAGCTTCACCGTCGGTTTTTTGGCCACCAATCCTATAGCATTCAAATAATAGTGCCCATCGTAGTGGTGTAAATTTCAAAAATTGGATTGGTTGTACTGTGAAATAGGAATGTGTTTATTAGATCTTGGCCGTTGATATTTTCACATATTTATCATCGATTTATTACATTCCAATCTGGGGTTTGTAATGATACTTGATCTGATTTTTGGAATGGGTCCCATCATTGCCAACGGTTGTATGTTGGCGTATTCTGCGTAATATGCATGTAAGCTATGTGCATGTGTATGAATGTTTATACTCCACAAAGCATAATTGCATAATGTAGGGTGGCAGGTGCACGAGAATCCCCATAGATTCTCGACTCTACTGTGGGAATCTCCATAGAGTCATGTGAGAGTCACCATTTAAAAAATCTTAAATGATGGTGACTCATCCTCCTCACATGGGCCATCCAAATTGTAGGACTATCAACATATTCGCCCCTCCCTGCCGGCCTAATTAGTTGGGGTTGTGTGCTGTATTCATTCAAATGTATTGCTAGTCAAATAATCAAATGAAGTTTAGGGCCTGTTTGGTTTTTTAAGTTTGATTGCAAATGTCCTGTAAATGACCAATTATTACAATTTCATGCTGTTGGCCCCACCATGATGTATATGATACATCCACGTTGTCCATTCATTTTATTAGAATATTTTGAGGCATGAATTGGAGAATGAGGCAGATCTAACATTCAATTGGCCCACACCAAGGTAAACAATGCCTTGATAAGTTTTTTTTTAACTCTCTATACGATTCCCTTTTTCTTCATGTGGTATGGTCCACTTGAACTTTGATTCTACCTCATTTTTTGCCTTATGCCTTGTGCCTTAAATAGGTGGATTGTGTGTATAATCCACATGCATGAAGGTGAGCACAGCGTATATTTGGCAGCATCCTCCATTTTATAGTGGAAAAAAAGAGTCAAATCAATGAGATAATTATCAAAGGAAATAATTATTACCTGTTTACAATGCATTTACATTTACTTTAGAAATCGTAAAATTAAGAATGGCTTTTTAACTCTAAGGAGTTGTTTAGTACCATGGATTTGAGAGGATTTTAAATTCCCTAATATGTTTGGCACCATAAGATAACTAGGGTTTCAAATCCACCCGAACAAAAGCCAAAATCCTTTCAAGGGTTGCATGTGTAACATGTGGGTAACTAGGCTATTAATCTACTAGGTATATGGTTGGTTGATGACATCCCTAAGCAATTAAATTATTAATTGCATTACTATAATTATTTTAATAGGATGATCTGCGCCATCCAAACATTGTCCATGTAAATCAATGGTTAAAAACCGTTGGTTAATCACTCTAATGTGATCTTGTACTTGTGGATCATCTAAGACTTGGAATTTCATCATTTTCAAGCAAAGTATATATTTTAACGGGCTTATTATAACCATTGTAATAGACATTACACACGTACACTAATTAGAGGTATTAAAATTGATTTAATAATTAAATTTAAATCCCTATAAATATACTATGCATAGCTGCTATTAGATTATCTAGCAGGGGATTCTGAATTAAGGGTGCCAAACACAATAAAAGGATTTGAAATCCAAGGGGTTTTAAGTAGTTTCAAATCCGGGGGTTCTATATACAATGGGTTTTAAGTCCATGCTCCCAAACATGCCCTACTAGTTTTTTATAATTGATTTACAACCCTAGACTTAAATCAAAAATTTTGATAATAAAAGAAGAAGAGATTAAACACCACTTTTTCAAGTCTCCACATAATAATGGCACACGAGGATCACATGGGAACCGTTCATTTCTCCTATCCAATGGGGACCGGGCTATGATCCAAAAGTCAATATTTAGACATTTGTAGCCATTGGTACCATGCAAATGAATACCAATTGACAAAAATCGCAATGGCTTTTATTAACAGAGAAAAGGCCCATTCATTGCACGGTTAAGATAGTCTGATCAAATAAAATTTTGATTAACGGTCGTTGACAACTGAGTCCACAGGAGGCATGATTCAAATCATCATAGGCAATTTGAAGGCACAAATAAGGCAATCTTCTTTCATTTTGAACATATGCAATTGGTGATTTTCTTTCTAACGGTTCAAATTCCACGTACAAGTGTGGCCCACCTGATAAATCAAATGGCTAGATAAGTGGTATAGTTGACTGGATCACTACTTGATCGGTCAGGATCTCGCACAAGTGGGCTACATTGGCATGTGTGATGGGCTCACCTATTCAGCCTCTAGTTGCGCGAATCACCGTAACATTTATTTTCGTCAAAATGGCTTGTGAAGTGGGTGAGAAGAGCGTAGGTGGATTATCTTGACTCGAGGAGCTGAGATTGTGACAGTGAGCGGGAATAAGACACCGTACAGCTAGAAGCACCGAAATACGGTACATCCATCTCTTCACAGTACACGTGGAAGAATAATATGTTAATCGGGTCCATTAATCTACCGGATCTTATCATGGATCTTTCATTTTTCAAAAACCACTTCCATCAAACAATCTCTTTTCTTCAACTTTCCACATGGCTATCGAAAATTTTCATTTCCAGCCGTTGTTTTGAGGGCCACAATCAGATGCTTAGGGTCTGTTTGGGCAGTGGGATTAGAAGGGATTAGGTGGGATGGGATTCATTTGTTCCTGTGCCAATTCCACTCCATGTTTGGGAAGAATGGAAAAGCTTGAAATTACATTAAATAGAATTGCATTGTCCCGTGCCAATTTCACTCAATGTTAGCAAGTTATTGTAGGTCCCACCATGATGTGTGGGCTATATCCACACCGTCCACCCATTTATTGAGATTATTTTAGAGCATGGGCCAAAAAATCAAGTAAATATAATGCTCAAGTGGACCCCACCATAGAAAGCAACAGGGATTGAATACTTATCATTGAAAATTTCTTTGGGGCCACATAAGTTTTGGATATACCTCATATTTAGGCCCATGCCATAAAATGAGGTTACAAAACAAATGAACAGTTTAGATACAACATTTGTGTTATTCTCAATAATTTCAAATAATGATGAGCATATCCATTCAATGTACCACCATATTATCAACAAAGCAGGGCATTAATGTTATCCCGTGACAACAGGGGACAATCCCTGCAATGGGTAATAATTATGTTTTTTGAATCCCATCCCACCTAATCCCTTCTAATCTTAGAGTCATCCAATCCATGTGTATTCTGACCTATTTTCCATCCACGGTAAAGCTAGCTAGATGAAAGGCCTATAACAAGAAATCACTGTGCCTTGTGTACAGTAGATAAATGGCTATACTATAAAGATCCCCTTCTGAATATTAGTAAGGGGCCGTTTGGCAGCATGGTAGAGGCTCCCTCACTATGGGTGTTTGAAATCTAAGTTGAGACCTTGGATTATATATAAAATCATTCTTATAGTTGTACATATAACGTGTATCACTAGGCTATTAATCTACTGAACACACGGCCCACTAATGATATCTTAAAATAATTAGATTATCAATTGCATCACTATAATTATTTTAATATGATGATCAACACTGTCCAAACATTATTCATGTAAATCAATGGTTAAAAATCGTTGATTAGTCACTCAGACATGATCTTGTACTTGTGGTCCATTCGAGACTTGGAATTTCATCATTTTTTGGACAAAGCATATGTTTCAGCGAGCTTATTATAACTATTGTATCAAAAATTACATAAGTTCACTATTTAAAAATATTAAAGTTGATTTAATCATTAAATTCAAACTCCCACAAATATACTATGAATAACTATTTTTGGATTAAAGTTGATTCTCAGTATTAGGTGCCAAACACAACACGAAGTTTCAAATCCAAGCTCCCAAACCGGCCTAATTAAGAATATCAGGACAATTCTTAAATAGACTGAGGTCATTACTTAAGGATTTTGTCATTTCTCACCTAATTACTAACTAATATGTTGCAGTTTGGACGGTGGAGGAGTCGTTATTCGTACATGCCTCACTACCCACCTTAGATTTGATGCGAATTCCCTGTGACCTTGGCCACATGAAGTTCCTGTGGTTGGAAGCTACGTGGAGTCCACAGAGATGGCTGATATAAATCCACTCTGTCCATCAGTTTCTCAATATCACAATAGGATGGAAGTGATAAAATTAGGCAGATTCAAAACTAAGGTGGGCCACACCACATGAAATAGTGAAAATGAAAACTTCCACCGTTGAAACCTTCTTGGAGCCGACCATGATGTTTATATATTATCCAAACCGTTCAAAAGGTTATTACCACGCAGATGAACCGTAGGCACGAATATCATCCGTATAAAAAATTATTGTAGCCCATCTGTTTTGTGAAGTGTGGCCCATCTGAGTTTTTTATTGCTTCATTTTTAGAGTTTTATCCTATTGCGATCTTTAGAAACTGATGGACGGAGTGGATTTGTCACGGGCATCTCTGTAGGCCCTACGTAGCTTCCGAACACAGGAACTTCATGTGGGGGCACAGGCAATTCGCGTCCCATTAGATTAATGAAGTGCACTTCCCTTTCACACGTGCTAACATGGTACACGAGCGAGATCCAATTCAAGCCAGTCCGGCCGTCCGTTGGTTAATGGGAGACCAATTATAAGTAAACGGGATGGACGGGTTAGATCCAGCACACGCGTGCAATACATTAGCATCCATGGTGAGGTCCATCGTATTCAATGGTTCGATCATAGAACCATGGTCCCACACGCAACAAATCCAGCTCATTGGCACCAATGGCTCCTCTTTCCCCACCATTTGGTAGCATTTGATGATAAAGTCAGTTAATGTGGTTGGCCATGCGACTTTCCTGTGATGTCCTTGCTAGGACTTGTAACCTGAGTATCATAATAAATGGGTTGTTTATGTATCAATGATATATATTTCAAAGTATAATCTAAAACATGAAATATGGTGGGGAGACATTTTTGACGCGGCGATGTCACGGAGCGGAGATGCTTGTTCTTCCACACGCCAATTGTGATTTTGGTGGAAAAACATTCTTGATGTTGTGGTGTTGCTGAGAAGAGAGGCACGATCTTCCACTTCTAATTATATCCATAAGATTTTTTTTTTAAAGAAATGTGATTAGGATTTTCTGTCTGTGTTTGTGAAGGGATCGAGACATATATTTATAGAAAACTGAGTTGGAGAAGTATACCCATCACATTACTTTCCTACGGAGTCTTCATATACCATAAGTTTTGATATCTTAATAATCATGTATAAGGACCACGGTTCAAGCGTCCCACCCCAAGCTTATATGTAATGAGCACAACTGCATTGGGGCTCACTAGATCGCTTAATCTGAATAATCCAATGGTCAGATCAAAATCAATAATCATGTATTGCCTACTTAATATGAGTCAAACAGGAGTTCCCATAACATAAAGCTTTTTGAGGCCCATGGTGTTTTCCTTGTGAAATCTATAACATCAATTCATTTTGACAGTACATTTTAGCACGAGATCCAAAAATGAGGCAGTTGCAAGACTTGACTTGAGTGAGCCTCACCACAGGAAGTGATGGGGATGGAAACATCAATCATTGAAACCTTTCTTGAGATTCACCATGATATTTATTTGCCATCCAACCCTTTCATAATATGATTACCGTTAGGTTATGTTTATACCTATTTTTGGTACACTAATGTGAACCAATAAGTGTTAGTGCATGATGTTTTATTTAAACCAACGTAATTTAAATTGATTTTAAACTCGCAAGTATACGAATCAGGTATAGACACGGTACGTATTACGAGATCGTTCTCACGAGGACTGGTTGTCACAATTCGAATTTTATGATTCTTCTTAACTTATCTAACAAATAGTTCAGCTAGTTATTAAGTAAATTAACAAAAATCAATGAAAAATAACTGAGAACAAGAAGGAAAATTCATTCAAGGAGAACAGTAGGACTTTTGAATCCACCCCTAATTATCCTAACCCTTGTTTTACTTGTTGATTCACACGAATTCAGATCGACATACATTCAATAAATAAAACATAATCTGTGTCCTTGTTCATGCACACAGGATGTATAATTCCCTTGAAACACAAGGATCACATCTTTCCATCAATTTTTAGGCATGAATAGATATAAATTTCTATTTCCTTCTCTGTAGGAAAACCTGTTCATGGTCAGACACAAACACACATAGAATAAGATTCCAAACAACATCCACTTCTAAACTTTGGTTAAGCTCATAGATTGGAGAGGTATAGAGTTTTCATTTAATCATAATAGAGAAAGAAATAAATCAATCAATTTTGGATGAAATCAACAAATAACAAGAATCATTCAAATTAGGGGCTTCATCTCAGCCCTAGATAAGAAATTAAGAATTCATGGGAAGTAACATAGATTCAAATGGAAAGAAGAAAAATATAATTAATAAGAAGCACATCCCTTTGATTTCTTTCTAATCTCTCTCTTTCTCGTTCTATGCTTCACGTCCAGCACCCGGATTCCACTCTGATCATATCCTTCACGTCCACCAAAACTTGTATTCCTCCACTCTCTCTCTATTCTCTTTCTTTTATAGGCAGGGAGGTCGGTCTGCAAGCTTTCTTTATGCAGTTGGAGTCAGTTAGAGGGGTCGGTTATGTGCGTAGCTCCTTACGCAACAACGTCTTGCGCATCAGAGCCTCTTTCGGATGAAGATATCGTCCACCTTAGAGTTCATCTCTACCTTCAATAGGTCAGGTCTAGGACAGTTTTGTTTGGGTTTCCTGATGGACGGTGTGGATCGGAGAGATAGCTCATGATGGTGGCCCACAAACACCCGCAAAATACGGACAGCTTCTGGTTTCCACGAACAGAGCCGCAAGAAACGAAATTTCCGTTTTCGTGGCTGAGGGCGGTGGGGTCCACTTAGCGACTTCACAACTCATCAGAGCCATCCATTGGCTCTGTGGGGTTGATTTAGGACATCAATCCAATTTTGAAGAGGATCTGAACTTTGGTGGGCCACCGCGTGAATCAACGTCTGGCGAAAGCTCTAACACTAGCGATCTTATCTTTATGCATGGTTGCAAGGAAGTTAGAGGTTTTGGTCAAAATTCTTGTTTGGATATAATGGACGGTCCGGATCGGGCGTGTGGCTAGGGTGGTGGCTCACGGAATTGCCTCCGCACGCTTGTTTCATGCCAGAAGTAGAGTCTGCGTTTCTTTTGAAGAAGAGATGGCTCGGTGGTGTGAGTGGAGTCCACACACTCCGTTGAATGAGAAATCCACCCTGTCCACTGGATTCTTCTTGAAAAACCATTCAGGTATGGTCAATTTTGGTTCAGAATCGGTGTGGCCCATAGGCTCTTCAAACTGCCGTCCATCCTCCGTTTTTCGAAGATACTCTTATATATGTGCACAAAGGACCAAACGACCACCTAGGTGAGGGTCTAGTCCGACCTTTAGACACAATGAATGGTCCAAATCATCCGAAAGGATGCTGGGTAGGGCCCACTGCGATCGAACGGCGGTGGCAGTGTTTGAACGCTGTCTCCTGAGTCGAGTCAAGGCAGTCAAAGCTGCCTTGATGTTTGGGTACGGCGCGAGAGTGCATATGCTATACACACCCACCGCGTGTGTGGGTCCCATGGTGATGTATTCGAGAAATCCGCTCTGTCCAACCGTTTTATCACCCCATTTAAGCGATTGAAACTGAATTTGAAGCATATTTAGATATCAGGCAGGCCCTAAATTGAAGATTTATGTGCTGATCTGTCTATTGGGCCACTTCCAGAGAGATCCAATGGTTGAATTTGATATGTACAATTAATTTATGGTCTTCAGGCCATATCTAAAGTTTCAAGCCGAACGGATAGTGGAAACCCTGTGAACTTGCATTTTGGACAACTTTTGGGCCTCTTGAATGGCTTGATTTTTTGGATCCCTAGTGTGTAAATTCTTTAATCTTGATCCTATGGAGTCCCGTCCATTGCCTTGGTGATGCTTGAGTATTAAATCCATGCTTTTTGCATCCTTTCCTATTCACGCTCCTAGATTCACCTTGTATCACAAACACGGTTAAATTAGGCCGTTAAACAACACCATGTTTGCAAATCTAGGCAATAACTGGGGTCTGATATGTAATATTTGACCCTCAACACAATCCTCAACCAACATTTTGCTAGTCTCGAGCAAAGTATGCGAAAAATAATTTCAGAAATACAAGACAATTCCTGTAAACTCGAGTGACTTATGAAAAAAATAGTCGAGATGCGTGAATTCTAAGATTCATGAATGGTGAGCAGTATTTTTTCCTTGAATCAAGCTCACGGTAAACTTCATAATCAAGTTCAAAATATTAATCCGTTAATTAGAACAATTCTAAACATCGAGTTCCATGAGTGTATAGTGTAATTTCGACATATCACTATTAAGAGATCCAATTGTCAATTTCATGATATCATTGGTAACCAACAAAGGAATTCATGACAACCAAAACCTAAACCAACACTTACCTTATAGATCAACTTTTCATTCTACCAGCCTTTGATTTTTCCATGAACAGTAACACCAAGGAGGGGATTCAAATCCTCACCTATAGGGAGCAAACCTATGGTGAAAACTAATCACCTAACTCTTTCCAAATGTCAACCATGGGGAATCGAATATACACCTATAGGGAGCAAACCTATGGTGAAGTTCGATCGCCCAACCCTTTCCGCAGGCAGCTATCTTGTAGCTAGGTATTTCCTTTTTCTTTCATTCTTCTTATTGAACATGATGGACAAATTCCCCAGGTTAGTTCCTTCCATGCTTAATGATCACCAAGTTACAATTCAATATCGAACTGAAACCTTAATGTGTAAGTGAGATGTGACCTGTGAAATCATGACTCAATCAATGTTTAAAACTTCTAATCATGGGTTAACAATTCAAACTTAACTGTGAAATCTAACAGATGGCTGAATCCAAGAGTCATAAATTACTAACATTCTGTATCTTGTAATTCTAAAATCACGACTATCCTTCAAAATCACTTCGAATTTACAAGAAATTTCAGAAAAATTTTCAAAAATTTCACAATTTTTGCTCAAGACTAAGAAAATACTGATTAGGTAACCTAATCTCTCACCCCCAACCTAAAATCTACATTGTCCTCAATGTAAAAGATATAAGCAGGCAATGCACACGAGACAATGAAATTGAAAGAGAAGTTTCGATAGTCCTCAAGCAAAACAAAAATAACAAAAATAAAATCTTACCTACACCACTTTCGGAAGTACTCTCGATTGCATTTAGCGTATGTAATAAGCCTTTAAACCCCTAGGTTACCCCTAGTGGACGAGTTGTAGTCTCGTGAGGGTTTGCAGTAATGTTACCCACAAACATTGAACTAACTAACTAGGAAAAAGAAATAAAATGAAAGGTTGGATTGCCTCCCGGGAGCGCTAAGTTTAACGTCTTCAGCCAAACAAGTAATGAAAGCAACCATGGACCATGAATTAATCAATCTGAATAACTTGGGTCCTCTAAATACATTTCCTCAACATCTTGATTAACCACATCCTCTAAATATGGTTTTAGCTGTTGACCATTTACTTTGAAAATATTCCCGTCCTTTAGATTTTGAATCTCAATTGCTCAATGAGGAAATACTTGTACTACCTGATAAGAATCATATCATCGCGAACATAGTTTTCCAGGAAAGAGGCATAACTTGGAATTATACAATAATACTTTCTGGTCCGGTTCAAATGTCTTGCGAAGAATTGATTTGTCATGAAAAATTTTTGTCCGTTCTTTATAAATTTTTGCATTCTCATATGCATCATTTTGAATTTCTTCTAACTCATTGAGTTGAAGTTACGGTTCGATCTAGCCTTGTTTAAGTCAAAATTAAAGGTTTTAATGGCCCAATAAGCATGATATTCTAATTCCACAGGCAAGTGACATGCTTTCCCAAAGACAAGCCTATAGGGGGGGACATTCCAATCGAGGTTTTGAAAACTGTACGATATGCCCAAAGAGCATCATTCAAACATTGCGACCAATCCTTACGATCAAGGCGAATTATTTTCTCTAAAATTTGTTTAATCTCCTAATTCGAAACCTCTACTTGACTACTTGTTTGTGGATGGTATGGTGTTGCAACTTTATGGGTGATGGAATATTTTTTCATTAAAGATTTAAACAGTTTATTGCAAAAATGAGTACCCCCATCACTTATAATTGCTCGGGAGTACCAAAACGAGAAAAGATATTTTCTTTCAAGAAACAGACCACAACTTTGTGATCATTTGTTTTACATGGCACTGCTTCAATCCACTTAGAGACATTGTCGACGACCACAAGGATATACATATAACCGAATGACGGGAGAAATGGACTCATGAAGTCAATACCCCACACATCAAGAATATTGGTAAGTGGCATCATGTTCTTGCAAAAAATATTACCCATACGTTAGCATCTATCACATGTAGAACAAAAGGCATGGGTGTCTTGAAAAAGTGTAGGCCAATAAAATCCACTTTGTAAAACTTTTACAACTGTTTTCTTTGAACCAAAATGACCACCACATGCATGGTCATGACAAAAGGACATTATACTATGAAACTCACTCCTAGGCACACATCTCCTAATAACTTAGTCAGGACAAAGTTTGAATAAGTATGGGTCATCCCAAAAGAAATGTTTAACCTCAGCAAGAAATTTAGATTTATCTTGTTTAGTCCAATGAGAGGGAAATTGACTTGTAACAAGATAATTTACAATATCCGTATACCAAGGTAATTGAGAAATAACTAAAAGTTGTTCATCAGGGAAAGACTCGTTCATCGGCAAAGGATCCACTGTGGACTCTAAGACAAGTCTAGACAAGTGGTCAGCCACCACATTTTTGAAACCCTTTTTATCCTGAATTTCAATGTCGAATTCTTGTAGCAAGAGAATCCAACGAATCAATCGAGGTTTAACATCTTTTTTAGAAAGAAGATATTTCAATGCTGCATGATCTAATAACACTATGACCTTTGATCCTATGAGATACGACCTAAATTTATCTAGAGCAAATACCATTGCCAACAATCTTTTTCAGTGGTCGAGTAGTTAAGTTGAGCATCATTTAGAGTCCTACTAGCATAATAAATGACATGAGGCATTTTGTTCAATCTTTGTCCTAAGACGGCTCCAACAACATAATCAGAAGCATCACACATAAGCTCAAAAGGTAAACTCCAATTAGGTGGTTGGATGATTGGAGCAGAAGTTAATAAATGCTTTAACTTATCAAAAGCTTTTCGACAATCATCATTAAGGACAAATGCAACATCTTTAGCTAATAAATTGCATAAGGGTCGAGAAATTTTGCTAAAATCCTTAATGAATCTCCTGTAGAATCCTGCATATCCTAAGAACGATCTAATCTCCTTCACCATTCTAGGCGGATGAAGACTATAAATTAAATCAATCTTGGCTTTATCAACTTCAATGCCTTTACTTGAAATAACATGCCCGAGTACAATTCCTTTTTCAACCATAAAATGACACTTTTCCCAATTCAGTACCAGGTTCATTTTTTTACATCTTTCTAAGACAAGAGATAGATGGTATAAACATTCATCAAATGAAGAGCCAAAAATTGAAAAATCATCTATGAAAACCTCGAGGAAATGCTCAACCATGTCTGAAAAAATACTTATCATGCTTCGTTGAAAGGTAGCAGGCGCATTACACAACCCAAATGGCATATGCCGATAGGCATATGTACCAAAAGGACATGTAAATATGATTTTTTCTTAATCCTCGGGAGCAATGGGAATCTGATTATACCCGGAATAGCAATGCAGGAAATAATAGTAGCTATGCCCTGCCAATCTCTCAAGCATCTGATCTATGAAAGGAAGAGGAAAGTAATCGTTCCTTGTGATCAGGTTCAGTTTACGGTAATCAATACAAACTCGGTAACCCGTAGTCATACGGGTTGGCACTAACTCATTATCATCATTTTTTTTCACTGTAATCCCGGACTTTTTGGGAACAACATCTAACAATTGAAGCACCTCCGCCCGAACGACCTCTTTCATGTTAGGGTTAAGCCTCCTTTGCATTTCACGTGACGTTTTTGTATTTTCTTCAAGATGAATACGATGCATACATACAGTGGGGCTTATTCCCTTTATGTCCGCTATTGTCCACCTAATAGCTGCCTTATGTTCTCTAAGAACATTAAGCAACTTACCCTCCTGTTCCTTATCAAGGTTAGAAGCTATGATGACAGGCAGGGTCTCAGAAGGACCTAAAAATGCATACTTGAGAGTTTCAGGTAATTGTTTAAGGTCAAGTTCGGGTGGTTTCTTAATAGACGGGACCAGTTTAGACTCAGATGGTGGAAGAAGTTCCACTTTGGCTTTCCAATTTATAGTATCCATTATAGGATTAGAGTCAAGCAATGCATTGACTTCTTGGATGGAACTTTCTATATCAAAATCCATGTCAAAATGCGCTAAACAAGTCTCAAGAGCATCTTCGGAAGATTTAAGGAAAGAGTCATGCACTAGACTCTCAATCATGTTCACTTCAAATATATTATCCGAGTTTGCCGGTTATTGTTCATCATTGAAAACATTGAGTTTAATCTTCATGTTACCAAAAGACAACTTCATAACTCCATTCCTGCAATTTATGATAGCATTAGATGTGGCTAAGAATGGACGTCCCAGGACAACCGGAATTTGACTAGTAGGATTTTGGACAGGCTGAGTATCTAGAACGATGAAATCCACTGGAAAATAAAACTTATCAACCTGGATTAGCACATCCTCAATAACACCACGGGGCACCTTGACAGATCTATCAACTAGTTATAGTGTTATTTTGGTTGATTTCAGCTCACCAAGTCCTAGCTGCTCATATACAGAATGTGGCAACAAATTAACGCTTGCCCCTGAATCAAGCAATGCCTTCTCAATCTTATGATCACCTATGACATAAGAAATGGTGGGAGCTCCTGGATCCCTAAATTTAGGAGGGGTGTTGTGTTGAATCATGGAGCTGAGTTGCTCCGCAAGGAAGACCTTCTTGTGAACATTCAGGTTACGCTTTTGAGTGCATAAATATTTAAGAAACTTAGTGTAAGCAGGGACTTGCTTGATAGCATCAAGCAATGGAATGTTAATTTGCACCTGCTTAAACTTGTCTAATATATCACTAAAGTTGTTTCCTTTCTTAACTGGTACCAGACGTTGAGGAAAATGTGCCTTAGGCACATAGGATGACACATGAGTGGTTCCTAGGGAGTCAGAGTGCTTTTGGACTTCAGATGCACTAGTATGTCTCTCCGCTTCATTTTGGTCTTCTGATTTGGAATTTGATTCTTCCCTAGGTATCTCTACTTTGTTCTCGATTTGTTTGCTGGACCTAAGGGTAATGATTGATTTGGCTTGCTCATGATATTGTTCTTGGTTTGAATTAGAGCCAATCTCATACTGTCCTTTTGGATTTGCCACAGGTTGGCTAGGGAACTTACCCTTCTCTCTCTCACTCAATGTGGTAGTCAGTTGACCCAACTGTACTTTCAGCTTGGCAATGGATTGTGCATTTGCATGTAAGCTTTGCTGGTTAGCTTGTAAAGTTTGTTGGGTGTCTTTTTTAAATTGAAGAGAACTCTGTATAAAAAGATTGAGTGTATCTTCAAGAGATGGTTTCCCTGATTGTGAAGGAAGTTGTTGATATTGCAGAAACTATTGAAGTTGTTGACTACCAACTTGGGGGTAAGGTTGCATTGGAGAATTTTCAGATGATCCTCCTTGTTGTGGTCCTTTTGCCCAAGAAAAATTTGGATGTCTAGCCTACCCTGGGTTGTAGGTGTTTGAGTAAGGATCATTCCCAGTTCTCCGAAAAGTGTTCATAGCATGCACTTGTTCAGAGAGAAATTCCGGAATTGCTGCATCAGATGGACAAGACTGCGTAGGATGGGCGGGACTGGAATATATGGCACATGAGTCGATTTGAGTTTTTTTTTTAGGTCCATTATTTAACATCAAAGCATCAACTTTCTTTGTCAGGCTATAAATCTTGGAATAAAGATCTGGCGTAACTCCTATCTCACATATACCACCTTTCTTCTGTGGTTGGGGACTTCTTTCACCTCTATTTGAATAGTCCCATTGTTGGGAGTTTTCACACAAGGTTTCAAAGAAATTCCAAGCTTTGACATCACTTTTGGTCATGAATGACCCTCCACTGGTGGCATCAACCATGCGACAGCTTTGGGGTGTCAAACCGTCATAAAAATATTGAACATGTTGCCACTTCTCAAAACCATGGTGTGGAAATTTAAGAAGCAAGTCCTTCCATCTTTCCCAACATTCATGAAAGTACTCACCCTCTTTTTGTGTGAAATTAGCAATTTCTCTACGGGGAGCATTAGTTTTGTGAACGGGGAAGAACTCGTTTAAGAACTTTTTAGATAGTTGGTCCCATGTAGTGATAGACTTAACTTCTAGAGAATTCAACCATGCTTTCGCCTTATCCTTCAAAGAAAAAGAAAAAAGGCGCAAACGGATCGAATCATTTGAGAAGTTTTGGAACCTAAAGGTAGAGCAAATGTCTAGGAGTTCTTTCACATGATGATATGAATCCTCCTTATCTAAACCATAGAAGGAGGGCAACAATTGTATGACCCCAGGTTTAAGTTCAAAGTGTACTGCCGTGGTGGCTGGCAACACTATGTATGAAGGTGTATTAAATTGGACAGGAGCTGAATAATCTCTAAGAGGTTTAATTCCATTCTCGTCCGCCATTTCAAATAGAATGTTTCTCAATCTTCTACGAAATGTTCTTTCTATTTTAGGGTCAAAAGGTGTTAGTTCTATGTTCAGAGATCTACGTCCTAGCATAAACTGAATTACTGCAATGTAGGAAAGAAAGCTAAACTAAGATACAACCTAAGAGCAATAAAACTAGAGCTAAAAATCATGAATTCCTAAAAACAAGATGAAACTATGCAAACAAGAATTGGAAGAAAGAACCTGGAAAATGAGATGATTAATTTCTGAAGAATTGGGAGCTCATCCTTCACTTTGAAGACAAAAATTTTCTCAGCTTCCTTCCTCAATTCCTGTAGAAAATAAAGACAAAAATAAATTAAGTTTCCTAAAATTTGTGAAATAATACGAGAAAAATCTTAGGGCTATGAATTATGGTAAGAGAGAATCCTAAATCCAATTGGACCAAAACAGTCCTCGGCAACGGCGCCAAAAACTTGGTTTTATTTAAACCAACGTGATTTAAATTGATTTTAAATTCGCAAGTATACGAATCAGGTGTAGATATGGTACGTATTACGAGATCATTCCTACGAGGACTGGTTGTCACAATTCAAATTTTATGATTCTTCTTAACTAATCCAACGAATAGTTTAGCTAGTTATTATGTAAACTAACAAAAATTAATGAAAAATAACTGAGAATAAGAAGGAAAATTCACTTAAGGAGAACACTAGGACTTTTGAATCCACCCCTAATTATCCTAACCCTTATTTTAGTTGTTGATTCACCCTAATTCAGATTGACATACATTCAATAAATAAAGCATAATCTGTGTCCTTGTTCAGGCACACAGGATTTATAATTCCCTTGAAGCACAAGGATCACATCTTTCCATCCATGTTTAGGCATGAATAGATGTAAATTTCTATTTTATTCTCTGTAGAAAAAACCTGTTCATGGTCAGACACAAGCACACTTAGAATAAGATTCTAAGCAACATCCACTTCTAGACTTTGGTTAAGCTCATAGATTGGAGAGGTATGGAGTTTTCATTTAATCACAATAGAGAAAGAAATAAATCAATCAATTCTAGATGAAATCAACAAATAACAAGAATCATTCCAATTAGGGGCTTCATCTTAGCCCTAGATAAGAAATTAAGAATTCATGGGAAGCAACATAAATTCAAATGGAAAGAAGAAAAATATAATTGATAAGAAGCACATCCCTTTGATTTCTTTCCAATCTCTCTCTTTCTCGTTCTGTACTTCACGTCCAGCCCCCAAATTTTACTCTGATCATATCCTTCACGTCCACCAAAACTTGGATTCCTCCACTCTCTCTCTATTCTCTTTCTTTTATTGGCAGGGAGGTCGGTCTGCAAGATTTCTTTACGCAGCTGGAGTTGGTTAGAGGGGTCGGTCATGTGCGTAACTCCTTACGCAGCAACGTCTTGCGTATCAGCGCCTCTTTCGGATGAAGATCTCATCCACTTCGGAGTTCATCTCTACCTTCAATAGGTCAGGTCTAGGACAGTTTTGTCCAGGTTTCCTGATGGAGGTGTGGATCGGAGAGATAGCTCGTGATGGTGGCCCACAAATGCCCGCAAAATACGGACAACTTCGGGTTTCCACGAACAGAGCTGCAAGAAACGGAATTTTCGTTTTCATGGCTGAGGGCGGTGGGGTCCACTTATCGACTTCACACCTCATCAGAGTCGTCCATTGGCTCTGTGGGGTTAATTGAGGACATCATTCCAATTTTGAAGAGGATCTGAACTTTTGGTGGGCCACCGCGTGAATCAACGTTCGGCGAAAGCTCCAACACTAGCGATCTTATCTGTATGCATGGTTGCAAGGAAGTTAGAGATTTTGGTCAAAATTCTTGTCTAGATATAATGGATGGTCCGGATCGGGCGTGTAGATAGGGTGGTGGCCCACGGAATTACCTCTGCATGCTTTAAACAGAGTTTGCATTGCTTTTAAAGAAGAGATGGCTTGGTGGTGTGAGTGGAGTCCACACACTCCGTCGAATGAGAAATCCACCCCGTCCACCGGATTCTTCTTGAAAAACCATTCGGGTATGGTCTATTTTGGTTTAGAATCGGTGTGGCCCACAGGCTCTTCAACCGCCATCCATCCTCCGTTTTTCGAAGATCCTCTTGTATACGTGCACAACGGAAACGACTACCAAGGCGAGGGTCAAGCCCGACCTTTAGACACAATGAATGGTCCAGATCATTCGAAAGGATGCTGGGTAGGGCCCACTGAGATCGAACAGTGGTGGCAGTGTTTGAACGCTGTCTCCTGGGTTGAGTCAAGGCAGTTAAAGCTACCTTGATGTTTGGGTGCCGCGAGAGTGCATATGCTATACACACCCACCACATGTGTGGGTCCCACGGTGATGTATTCGAGAATTCCGCTTTATCCAACCATTTTTCACCCCATTTAAGCGATTAAAACTGAATTTGAAACATATCTAGATATCAGGCATGCCCCAAATTGAGGATTTATGTACTGATCTATCTGTTGGGCCACTTCCAGAGAGATCCAATGGCTGAAATTTGATATGTACAGTTAATTTATGGTCCTCAGGCCATATCTGATGTTTCAAGCCGAACGGATGGTGAAAACCCTGTGAACTTGCATCTTAGACAACTTTTGGGCCTCTTTAACCTGAATGGCTTGATTTTCTTGGATCCCTAGCGTGTAAATTCTTCAATCTTAATCCCATGGAGTCCCGTCCATTGCCTTGGTGATGCTTGAGCGTTAAATCCATGCTTTTTGCATCCTTTCCCGTTCACGCTCCTAGATTCACCTTGCATCATAAACACGGTTAAATTAGGCCGTTAAACAACACCATGTTTGTAAATCCAGGCAATAACTGAGGTTTAATATGTAATATTTCACCCTCAATAATGCACTTATTTGTGCACCTTGTTTGTCAATCACGTGTGTCGGTGTGTCAGGGAGTTGGTTGAATCCTTGGAAGATGAAGACCGAAGATACATAAAGACTGTAGCATCAAGGTGTGGAGAACATGTATACGAGATGCCTACATGACTCTAACCTTGACCCAAACCTTTATAGGTAAATCTTATTTAATCATCTTGTAACATCCTGGATTTTCACTGTTTTGGATTTCTAAAAATCCTTGAATTTTTATTTTTTATTTTATAATTAACATATATTATCACTTACTGACCATTAGCACTCAAGGCTAGTTTATACATAGGTGGAACTAGTAAAGAACCACACAAGTCCGATTAATCAACCGTAGGAAGCCAACGAATCCACCCGATTACTTGAACATCAAGTTTAGCCCCATAATTTACTCACATAGAGCCTAAATCTAACCGACCCATCGTTAACTAATCAAGATAATCATAACTAAATTAAAGATCTAACTAAAGCCGAGTCAGATAAGGCCCGGATCTTTACTAATAGACCAAATCAACCCCGTTACTCTTTTAGCCTAAAACCAACGGTTTAGAATAATCATGACCAAATATCCACTTTCACTAGTTATAAATAGGTCACACTATGAACATAATTAATCCAAACCCTAATTATTGTCCACAAGAAATCTCAATACCTAATTCATTCCAGAAACGCCCCGATTTTTCGAACAAGCTCTAGACCGCTCATTGGTGGGCCACTAATTCCAAAACAATAGAATAATGTCCGTCTTACTGGGTTCGACACCCATCCCGGGAATCCAACTTGGGTACTACCCAGAACCGCTCAACTTGAACCAAAGGACGAGTGCATGAGAAGTATAAATAGCTTAAAGGAAGAAGCTGAAATTTAAGTGAATTGGGTCATCCACTCTTATGCAAAGTTGAGAATTTCGGACCGTCGGTTTACGACTAAACTTTACACGTGGAGTAAAGATATTTTCCTACTTATATCCGTATAGTCATGGCCCCGATCAACCATTGGTGACCGTTGAACAGACTTCTAATCGTATCTGTCGATCGGCGCATCCAAATGGCGGGCCGATCATATCCATACGTAGATCATCATTAGGGCTAACTATCCCACGGTATATATCAATATGTACACTCCATAGTGGGCCCTAGAGGTTAGAAAGACCCTTCAATAGGGCTAGTATAGTAAAAACCTAGCCCTTGGGGCCATTTACACCAAATCTAGCCCTACATAAGGGATTCATTTGGGCACCCCTCTCCCCACACGAATTTACCCTAGAAGAAAGAAAGAGAGAAAGAGAAGAAAAAAGAGGAGAAAGAGAGAAGGGAGAGAAAGGAGAGAAAGAAGAAGGGGGAGAGGGTGAGTCGTAGTTGAAGGTCGGGCCCAAGGGAGGTAGAGTCTTACAACTACTTCCCTCTTCCTCATGAAGTCCCTCACCCATAACCACAAGAACAACTCTCTGCCGATTGGATAGGTAATCACTCTTTTTCCTTAGAAACTCATTGTGTTAAGCTAGGCCTTGCATGTATTCTAACATGCAAGTACATTTGACTCAGGATCTTTACAAATTGACCCGCGAATTTGGCAACCCTAGGTCGACTCTGCAAGCTCTTGACGATCCGTAGGTGCGGACTATTATCCTTAGGTGGCCTAACACCAATTTTACTATGAGTTTAATGATTATGAATGTTAAAATGATGTGCTTGAGTAATCTATAAAGAACCTAACCAAGACCCCTCCCCCCCCCCCCCAAAAAAAAAATTTGTGAAATGATTAAGTATTGCTTATTTGTTCTTTAACATGATTGGGTTTGATTTTGGTGTGGCATGTTCATCCCATATAAGATTTTAGCAAATTTCATGAAATAATTACGTGTTGTTTATTTGTTCTTTAACATGATTGGGTTTGATTTTGGTGTGGCATGTTCATCCCATATATGATTTTAATATAACCTTCATTGTGGCATGCACGATTGCATTAATCTTTGTTGTTTGTTTGTCGTATGAATGATGTATAGTTCTTGGTATCTTCAGTAACCCCACTCAACACACACATACATTAATGTTGTATTTTATTAGTAGTTGCATTGTAGAAAAATCTGAATTTTATGTTGGATGTAAGAGTGCATGACTTTACTTATGTTAGACTACGAATCCAGAATTGTTGGAATATTATTGAATGTCATCAAACCCCTAGGTTAGTCAGAGAACTGAGGTGGGAGAAGGTGGTCCCGTTAGTAGGACCATCTTGTGGCTAAACCAGCGGATTTGGGTAGATGCGAATGAGCGACAGTAGTTGGACTACATGGGTCGCTTATACTCGATGTCGTTCGTCACGTACTCGCCTGAACTCACACGGTCTAGTTCATTTACTGATCAACCATGTTTGTTAGCCATGTCTGCTCATGCCTGTATGGAACCTGGAACACCCTTCAACCACTGAAGCCTATTGATAACCATTTAAAACCGATCCACTGACTCGAGGGCCAGGCATAGTGGAATGGGACACTGTGTCCGAGCTGTTGACCTACACTAGGGTGACGAGCCTCCTCGTAGTGACCACGAGCGATCTCTCTTCTTAGCACTCCCCATGTGCTTGAAATCGGGGATGGGAAACCCGATGGGATCAAAGATCGTGGGGTCCTGGCCTCGCACGTTGAGGGGCCTTGGCCTCGCAATCAGTTGAGGGCAATGATACGGGGGGTGTGCCAGTTTTCTCAATCTGCTGGATGAACGAAATTAATTAAAAACTCGGCTAACACGATCACGATCGCATCGCACTAGTTAAGTTGGTGAGTCGGCAGTTGATGTTGCAATGAGGGAGTGTTGGTCATGCACGATTATTAGATGAAGTTGCTCGAGAAAGTGTTGTTGCGAGGTCATGCATTATATCATAATACATGCACATGCATTAATAAGACTATTTAAGGATCTGTGAATGGATGCCTTAACTTAAATTCATCATATAATTTATGCTTGTTGTAACTTAAGGATAATAGTAACCACTGAGTTAGCTACTCACTCCCAATCTAGGACGGTGTTTTAAAACACCAACCAGACTCTTTACTAGATGCAGGTGAGGCGGAGCTTGACGAGCCGAGCACGGTGAGCATGGATAGGGAAGAGGAGCTTTCCTATGTCCAACTTATGGGTAGATCACCGTAGACTGTACGGGTTGTTTAGAGGTTGTTGAGTAGGGATCTAGTGCACCATTTCTTTTAAGCATTTTTTATATAAATTTTGATGAGTGATGCCTTGTGTGACCCGTTTGATATTCCTATAGACTTGTATTTCTTAGTCACATTTATTTCAGTAAAATAGTTGTGGTTGTAGTTTATGTTCTAGCTGATTCCTTTATTGCTCATTTAAACTAATTTATATACATATCACCATAATTAGAATATAAGTGACACCCAGGAATTTGGGGCCGAGTTCCTACATGGCTCCTAAAAACCCGGGTTGTTACACATCCATTGCCTTAAGAACCTTAATTGGAACATGATAAATTAGGCTAGAAGAGGTGCAAAGTTGTTATGAAATTATATACCTAAAACAATAATTTTTTAGTAGTCTTTGATCCCGTCGACAAGCTGTTGATGGTCTTGATGACATCAAAGATTCACTCGATGGTATTGAGTAGGAAACTCTGAACCATTTAACAAGCATTGACCTCTATATTTGAGCTGGTCAATGACATCGAGATCCCACTCAATGGGATCAAAGAAGCTACTCAATGGCATCGAGTAGGAGCTTCATATCTATCTAGCGACTTTTCAACTAGAAATTCTATATGCTCAATCCCATCAAAGGGTCTTTTGATCCCATTCACAGGGCCGTTTTCTGCTCTCTCTCTCTCTCTATGTTTTTTTTTCTTTTCAATAACCGTTGAAGCTCAAACTCTTTATATATGGCATTCGATATTTGGGCATTTAAATGAGTTTTAGTGCAACAGAAGCCTATATGATTCCATGCTTCTGCACGTTTATTGCTCAAGTGGCCTACCAACATCTCACACAATTTTAATAAGAAGTCACCATGTGTCGACACTATGGGTTTGATGCTAGCAGAATTGTATGCACGTTCGAAGATATCTTTCACTGCTCTTTCTTCAACGATATATCTTTCATTATTAATACAGTGCAACAGAACCATATGCATGCCTTTAGAAGATCGAAACATCGAGTGATACGTGGCCGTGATTCATGAGGCAATTGAATGAGGCAACGTACCCAACACATCCATAAAAGACCTATCAAGGCAATGATTCTATCACAGATTTGGATATGATACACTTGAAAGGCTATCTCTTGCAATTATTCCAAAATAAGAAATCTTTCCAATGACGTTCGGAGCTCTCACGACGAGTACGGAGATTCAGAATATCCGAAGATTGGACCAATATTTGAATGGATGGATATTAATGGAATGGACCCATATTAGAATGGATGGGAATCAAGAGAATGAGAGATTTGGATATGATGGATTTGATTCCACCATTTTAACAATCAAAAGAGACGAATGGTGGAGATGGATCTCATTGGGTTATTTTTAGATGTAGCATCTTCCAAAAGATTCGATAGCGGAGCATTTACGAAAAAGTGAAAACTTGAAAACCAATGGTTTCAAATTTATATGGACTCCCAATGGGAATACTAGAAGCCGTAGCTGTGAAGGATTTTAGACCATTAATGAAACCCAACGAGGGTTTTGTTGTCTTGACAACCGATAAAAGGTACACACGATGAAGAGCTCAAGGCTCACGCCAAACACAATCTATCTTCTTTTTTATATTTATACTAGCATAACTTAGCTACAAGCCATAGATGCAAAGAATCTTGAACCATCAAGGAAACCCAACGAGGGTTTTATTGCCTCGACAACTTATAAAAGAAGCACATGATGAATAGCTCGATGCCTATGCCAAACAGAATTTATTTTCTTTTTACATTTAACCTAGCATAGCTTAGTGTAGTCTAGTTTTAGCATAGATTGCTATTGTCCAGTGCCATAGCTATAGTACCATAGGATTAACATAAACATCCACAACCCTAAGTTGATGGATCTCCATCAACCAAGTCCTTACTAAAGTGATTAATCATCCCAATTATATCCTACTGATGATTGACCTAGATAACTGTTCATATGTACGGATTAAGTATTTATCTTATTCATTGTCTCTAGTTGTTTTATTACTTTGTAGATTGTAATGAACCGCATCTATATATTAATAAAATTAACATTAATTTAGTCCTTTTTCATTTATCTGTTCATCTGAGAAATACATTGGTTGCAAGTAGTGGTAAAATAAAAGTCCTTAACATGAGCTAGAAAGAATCCATTAAGAAGGACTCACCCCTACCCTTTCACAAATCGCATAATTGCTGATTACAACCGATGGTTGAGACGATAGTTGAATTTCTAAATTTGATCTTACTCCGTCATTTTAACGTGGGGTCATCTGACGCAGGGATGAACGTGATGAGGTCAATTACCATCTTCCTCAAGGATAACTACTTCGAATCCATGGAGCTTCTTTGGATTCCTCACAGAGACTTCTCGAATCCACGAGAAAAGAGAGCAAGAAAATAGAAATAAATTCAAAATTTAATTGATGAATCAAATAGACGAGTTCACAACACTTTAAATAGGGATACCAAACAAGGAGGGAGAAATCAGAAGCAAACTACAACTAAAACTCTTAGAATTCGCAACTTACTATAAATAGTAAACTTACTATTTATAGATAGTCGTGATGTTTACTAGTGCGCAAGTTTTCGGCTAAAAATAGTAAGTGTCCTATTTAGCTTCACCAAGCTGTTCTCCTAATTATTCTAAGCTCTTTTCGCATTGGGCGTAACTCCTAAAGCCCAACGGATGAAGAGTTATAATCAAACTAAAACTTACTATTTATAGTAAAAATTAAATTAAAATAGGGAAACGACCATCGATCCAGGCGTATTTTGCAAATCCACCTTACGCAACCCGGGATAGTTAGGTTGGGTGGATAAAGTAGCTCGTTCTACCCTAAAATCATATATTTTACACCCGCTAACTAGAGCTGGGCATTGGACCGAGTCGAATCGGATTGGGCCCAACTTGACCAGGTCTGAGTTCTGCATGGCCTGACCCGAACTCGATTAGATCTGGTATCGAGTCCTAGTCCTCTGACCCAATCCGATCCTAAACCCTGCTGACTTGGACCGATCCGAGTTCGACTCGGTCAGGAAAATTGAGTCGGATCGGATTGGCCCAGGTTCGGATCGGGGTTTTTTTTTCCTGTGTTAGCTCTATGTTGACTAGACTTAAACAATTTACAGGCCATCAAACATCATTTACCTGTAAATAATTTACAGGAATCTAAATGACCCCGGTTGCTCCACATTGCATCATCCTTTTTCCTTTCTTTTCCTATACTGAAGGAAAAAAAAAAAAAACAGAACAGAACAGAGAAGAATGGAAAAAACAAAAGAAGACCAAGATTTCTTTGATTGTCCATTATATTGACAAGGAAGTAGGAAAGAAAAGCAATCATTTGGTGATGGTAGCAGACAGATAAAAATAAAGAAAATGGAGTAACACTATCAGCAATTATCGTGTAGTGTTTGATTTATAGGCTGTCTGATGGATCAAGAATCCATACCATTTATCAGGTAGGTCCCACAATCACAGGCTAGCTTAAAACAAATGCATAGCTAAGACAATGGCATTTTTATCATCTGTTAATGGCCCATTGTCTCTAAAATGACATTGCTGGTATGATTGTTAAACCATTGTCTAACGGACCTAAATGTTTTCCAAAGCAATAAAACACAAGTCTAAAATCTTCTCATCCAAACATCCATAAAGTTAGCAATCAGATTCAAATGAATAACACACAATGCTAAAGTTGATTTCATTTTCACATACATATCATGGTGGGCCCCACTAGTTTGCTGGCATGAACAATCTGCCATGGCCTGCAAAGAACATTCACTTACACATTGCAGTGGGCCCACATGATATTCATTCCGATTTCCGACCTCCTAAAATGCCAACTTTTTTTAAAACACTTTATTTTTCCCTAATAAGGCTGGATGACAACAAAAGCGAACGATCCTCCTACCATCAATCACACCGTATAAGAATCTGATTAACAAACAGTAGGGCTATTCCCAAAAAAAAATAAAGTGGATAATGAAAAGAATTCCACACACTCACAACTGCCAAACCCCATGAACAAATGGGCACACCATCTATTGCTAGGTAGCCTTCTTCCAAACAGAGGACCACACGAGCAGCAGGTAGCGGGCCATGGCTGGCCTATTTGACAAGCCACGACCGCCCTCACACTCGCACAGCGAGCCATGGCTGGCCTGTGGGTCCCATTTCAGTAAAATAAATAAAAAATAAAAAAATGGAGTGGCCGAGTGGGTCCTACTTGATCGGAATCGGGAGTGCTGTGCCGGGCTGCGAAGTGAAGACTCTAATCTTTGGGTAGAGATCGGGATTTGGACAGGACGGGACAACTTGGGGATTCATCGAATCTTCGGGTGCGGGTAGGGTAGAGTCGTAGAGAAGATAGTCAGGTAGGGTAGAGAAGGTAGTCGGGTAGGGTTGTAGAGATCTTCGGGTGTGGGACTGCGGGTAGGGTAGAGAAGACGATTTGAGGATTTTTAGGGTTCAGGCGATTTGGGAATTTTTAGGGTTCGGGCGGCGAGAGGTGTTGTTACTTAGGGTAGGGTAAAAACACAGTCGGGTAAAAGTTTATACACACACATACACACAAATATATACAGTCTGGTTCGGGTCGGTCCGAATTGGATCCTATTGGATCGGATTCCGGATCGGGTCGGTTCGGAACAGGGCTTATTCGGGTTCGACCCGAAAATGTTTCGGATTTGACTTATGCTACCCTATCCTGACCGATCCTGACCGTCGGTTCTGTTCGAATCGGGTCGGATCGTGTCAGATCCACCGGTTTGGATATGAAATGCCCAGCTCTATCGATAACTCATTTCGGATTGCGAGATACGCCCAATCTAAGGACTAATGGTCTGAATCACTTCTGTCATCGACCGGGCCTTTTCTAATCCGTCTTGGCCATGAAATTGTCCGCGACCCGCTCTACATCATCACCAGTGTTCAATCAAACATTGAGTCAAGTACGACACTAGCAACCCTTGATCACACTGTAGCCTTGTATTTGATTGAATTAGGCAAATTGGATAAAGCAAAAAACACAAATATCAGCTTTTGTGGCCTAGGAAAGTTTTAATGAGGGGCATTCAATTCCCACTTTTTCTTTTGATGGGGTCCACTTAGTCTTGCGCATCTGCATCATTTTTAGGGTCCCAGGCTAACATGAGCTGCTGAAATTGATAAATAGAGTGGTAGTATCCCAATAGAGTGCTTTGGGCAATAAGAGCTCTTCAGGGAATCCCGCATTCCATTGGCCATGGGCCAATAATAATTGTGATGGGACGACTCTTGATTGTAGTTAATTTTTCCCCCTATAAATAGGACTATTTGATTGTTTTTAGTTAACTGCCCATTTCCTTGACATGGGTCCAATGAGCTATTATAAATTGTTCAATGCTGTCCATATTAACGTGACCCATGTGCTTAATCTAGATTATTTTAGGTGGTCCCTGTTGGGCAGCCACACCTGTAAATGTTTGATATGACCTGTTTGTAACTGCTCCTTTTCATATTCAACGTTCATATTTGATTCATTTGTGGATTTTCTGTATCTTCTACCAAAGTATTATCGTGTGATTGATCATTGATGTCAAATTCAATGTTGTTATCCTCATCCAATTCAATTGCTTTCACCAAAGAAAACTCATAAAACCAAACACGCCCTTCCAATTTGATTACTTTTCATCATAGCAGACTCGTAAAATCAAACATCTTTACTGGTAAATAACATATACTTCTTAGGACTAGGATGACATAATATGTAACATTTAGTATCTATTGCATAATCAAGAAATACACTTCTTTGACTCGCATAAATATACAGTAGACAACTAGAAATATACAAAACAAGAGTAAATTTTAAGTTGATTAGACCATACTTATTATAGCATCCTTAACTCTATTGCTATGTCAAATGATTTGCTGACCATAAAATATGTTATATTCATTGCTTTTGCCTAGAAGTTTTTTAATAGACTAGAAGTTCTTTAATAGACTGATGTGCCAGGATAAGGGGTAAAAAATGAGGTAGAACTGAATCTTAGGTGAGCCACTCATAACAGCTTAATACTTACCATTGGAGCCTTCTTTTTTCTTATCTTATCTTTTTCTTTTTATATATTTATTATTTTATATAGATGAGAAAATCAAGCAATTCCTATTAAGAATGTTCTCACATGGTTTTTTTTTTTTTTTTTTCTATTTATTATATGAATATCCTTGGACAAACTCGGAGTACCCCTCATCTCACTTTTATAGTAAAAATCTTAAAACATAAATATCTTCTACCGTGTGGTAGAAATCTTAAAAACTACGTATAGAAATCTTAAAATCTTAAAACATTATTTATGCCCCACCTTAGCATGGGTCATCCATCATGTGGGGCCCACCATCAAAATAAATTGTCCACCATGTAGGGCCCACCTTCAATGTCCACCACTCATCATGTGGAGCCCACCTTTGATGTGGACTATCCATCATGTGGGCCCCACCTTTGCTGTGGGTCATTGATCATGCAGAGCCTAACTTGGATGTGGGCCATTCATCATTAGAGGTCGGCCTTTCATGTGGATCGACGATTATGTGGGGCCCACCTTGATGTGGGTTGTCCGTTATGTGGGGTGCACCTTCAATGTTAATATGGACTCTCCAATGCATGGACCCCACCTTCAATGTGGGTCATCCATCACGTGGGGCCCGCTTTGGATGTGAACTATTCATCATCAGGCCTACTTTTGATGTGGACAATCCATCGCGTGGGCTCACCTTTGACGTGGGTCATCCATAATGTGGGGCTCACCTTTGATGTAGACTGTGCATCATACGGAGAGAAATTTTTATCACATAATTAAAGTTACTCTTATAATGGTGTTTACCAGACCAATTTAAGTTAAAATTATTTTATATTAAATTTATATGAATTAAAAAAATTACTTTGCAGGTGGCATCCAAACAGGTCCTGAATGATAATAGGGCATTCTAATTTCCCGTGCGATAAAAAGATATAAAGGCGGGTGTACCTCACACCCGCTGCTGTATCAACAACAGCAAGTTTTGTAGGTTTGATCACGAGGTATGTGTTATATCCAAAAGGTCCATACATTTGGTGAGCTTGTCTTAAGGCTTGAGGAGAAAAATAAGACAGATCTAAATATCAAGTGGACCACACTGCAAAAAGTAGCGGGGGATTGAACGTCTACCATTGAAACCCTTTTTGAGTTCACAGTAGTTTTGGATCAATATGAAATTTGTTTTTCCTCTTAATTAAGGTCTTTGTGACCTTACAAACAGATTGGATGGAAAATAAACATTATGGTGGGATTTAGGAATTGTTTAACGGTGAAAATTATTATCGCCGCTACTATTTATGGTATGGTTCAGATGATCTTCGGGTATAATTCATTTTTTTGGATAATGCCTAAAATGATTTCTAAAAATAGATAAACAGTGTAGATATAATAAATACAACACTGTAGGGCCCATGTAATTTTGATCTCCTTTGAACCGTTCGTACAACTCGGAGCTTGAGGAGCGTCCGTGCTCAACGTACCTACAGCAGCTATATAGCGGGTGTGTGGTACACCAGCCAATCCGCTTCCCAAAAATCAGACCTACCACGGCCTTGCCGAAGTGGATCCAAAACTCAGTTACCCCGTACTTTAAAAAACAATGGTGATGGTGACTACCATTAAAAACCTTGATGGATCTACTTTTGATATTTATCATTAATGGTACATTAATGAGATGACTCCCGATTACCATCCTCATCCGTGGATTGGGAACTACTCCCACCAGGAACCAGCTAGAGACTGATGCTCCTGTCAGGGGCTTTGTGGGCCTACTGTGATATATATGTTTTATCCCTGCCGTCCATCTATTTTAAAAGATCATTTTAGATCATGGGCTATAAAAGAAGGCAGATTGATGCCTCAAGTGGACCACACTGCAGTGGGCCTTCTTGGTGCCAGGAAGTATTTAATGATAAACATATGACTCATTGTAGTTTCTTGAAGACCTTTTGTGAACCTAAACTAGTTTCCGAGTGAGTTGGTATTTGGTTTTTTTTTTTTTTTTTTTCCTTTTTTCTTTCATCTAGGTTTTTATGATCTAATAAACGAGTTGGGTGGTCATCTTTCAATAAATTAGGAATTTTTTAATGGTCACCTTTCAATAACCATGATGGTCACCTTTCAATAACCATGATGTCCTATGGTGCGGTCCACATGAAATTCTTCATTTTCAGCTTATGCCTTAAAATAATTGGGAAAAAAACGAATGGAAGGCATGAATATACAATACATACATTGAGGTGGGCCCCATGGTCTAGGCTGTGCCCACATTGCTGGCTCCGGAGTTGCAGTGGTGCCCAAATCAAATATGGTAGGGTTGGGATGTGGCGGGTTTGATTGGGCCACATGTAGTTGTCAGAAACAACATGTTTTGCTGGGCTCCATCTTACTTATAATGTATTATGTCTTAATTAAATATAATAGTGTTGGAACACTATTATATTTAATTATATTTAATGGGAAGATATGCTATTGTTAGAGATGAGTTGATTATCTGTCGAGCGTAACAGCTTTCAAACATGTTGTATATGGGTTGTTTCTGATCATTCATCGTAGAACGTAGGCTCATATGTCGGCACCTACACATCATGGGATTTTTTTCAACTAACCTTTCAAATGGATCTAGAAATGACAGTTTCGGAGAAAAACTTGGTAGTCTAGGAGAGCGTGATGGATGATACACAGGCATTTTAAAATGAATGGATGGAAATCAAGAGAATGAGAGATTTAACTATGATGGATTCGATTCCACCATTTTAACAATAAAAAGAGAAGAATGGTAGAGATGGATATGATTGGAGTATTTTTAGATGTAGCATCTTCCAAAAGATTTGATAGCGGAGCATTTACGTAAAAGTGAAAACCTGAAAACCAATGGTTTCAAATATATATATATATATATATATATATATATATATATATATATATATATATATAGAGAGAGAGAGAGAGAGAGAGAGAGAGAGATGACGAAAATTATATTAAGAAAAGGAAAAGAGACAAGGAGAGTTGGCCCACTGATATAGCAGACCAACACTCGACAAAAGGTAAAAACAAAATAAAACTAAAACAAAGCCAAAGGGACAGACTGCAGCGAATGGGAATCCCATTCCACGATAAGGAAATGAACCCTTCTGATAATAGACCCAATGACGTAATACTTTCCTTCGAAACATCTCTGATTGCGTTATTGCCAGATCGCCCACCACATTGCCGCTAACGATCTTCTCCAAACTCGATTTTTCTGAATGCCAAAATCTGCCCCGTGCCAAGCTTTAAACAGATTGATTGAAGAGGAAGGAAGAGCCCATGAAATATTGAACTAGGAGAATACTGCTGCCCATAACTGCATAGTTAGAGGGCAATGAATAAAGAGATGGTTCACCGATTCTGCTTCTGCCATACAACAAAGGCAAATGTTGGGAATGCACATGCCCCTTTTTCGAAAATTGTCAACTGTCAAAACTCTGCTGTTATTGACCAACCAACAGAAAACGACAATCTTAGGTGGTAGATTTATCTCCACATGAGATCAGTGAAAGGAGCAGTCAAAGGGCGAGGATTGTTGGTGATGCGGTGATATAATGACTTGACTGAGAAGGACCCTTTCTTATCCTGATACCAACGAATGCTATCTGATTCTTGCTGGTCTAGGTTGTGGTTGTTGAGAAGAGACAACAGTCCAGCCAATTGGATATTTCATAATCAAGCAAATTCCTGCGGCACTGAATATCCCGTACTAACTTGGACCCGAGGAAGGAAAAGCTATCTGAAACTGTTGCATTCCGATGAATGGCGAGACGAAAGACCTGGGGGAAGGCATCTTTTAGGGGCCCGTCTCCGATCCAGATGTCGTACCAGAAAGATGTAATGACCTGAAAAATTTCGTGCCAAGACCCGAGTATTACCTTAAATTCCTTAGAAGTTTTGTGCAGGTTAATTAGCGTTAAACTCAATTGCTTGTGAAATTAGCACCAATCACTTTAAATTTGATGTGCAAGCTCACAAATAAGTTGGCCAAATGGGAGTGATTCTGTCATCCTATTCGAACGAGCGATAAGGGCAATCTAACGCAAGATATACTCCTTGCCCCGCGTACACTCGCTGCGGTTGCTCCACCTTGGATAGTAAATCTACCATCATGAGCCGACTTTGTCAATCCGTCGACGATCACCCAAATAGAGTTATGTCCCTTCCTCGTTCTCGGTAGCCCTGAAATAAAATCCATAGAGATGAAGTCCCACTTCCATTCTGCTATGGGCATGGGTTGAAACAGTCCAGGAGGTCGGCGATGCTCTACCTTGACTTGTTGGCTCGTGAGACAACGAGACACGAACTCAGCAATGTGAACCTTCATGTTGTCCCACCAATAGGATCTCCTCATATCTTGATACATCTTCATGCTACCAGGATGCCTTGCAAGCTTAGAATTATGGGCTGACTCGAGAACCTCCCATCTCAAGTCAGGAATGTCTGGGACACATAGCCGGCTACGATATCGTAAGCCCCCATCTGAACTAACACTCCACTCGGAGTCCTCATCTGTATTAACCCGCTCTCTCATCTTCGCCAATAGCTCATCATCTGCCTGAGCTGCAATAATCCTCTCGTCAATGAGGGGCTGTACTCGAATGTGTGCGATAACCTCATACGGTTCTTCCACTGTGAGTTTCTGCTCAAAGTCTCGCACAAACTCCATCATGTCCCATTCTGCTATCATTAGCGGAGCCGCAAACTCTATAGCCTTCTTGCGACTCAACGCGTCTGCCACAAGGTTTGCCTTACCCGGATGGTAAGAAATATCGAACTTAAAGTCTTTCAATGTTTCCATCCATCGGCGTTGCCTCATATTCAAGACACGCTGCATGAAGATATACTTAAGGCTCTTGTGGTCGCAAAAGAGCTCGAACTCCTCTCCGTAGAGGTAATGTCTTCAGAGCTTTAATGCAAAAATGACAGCTGCCAACTCCAGGTCGTGTGTAGGGTAATTCTCGTCGTGTTTCCTCAACTGTCTCGAGGCATATGCAATCACCCTGTCCTTTTGCATAAGGACACAACCCAGACTAATGCGAGAGGCGTCAGTATATATTGTATACTTAACCCCTTACTCTGGCAACATGAGCCGACTTCGTCAATCGGTCGACGCATGTAAGAATCATCCTAGGCGTAAGATATTTTGTTCCTATTACCAACTGAAAAGTAAATCCCTTTTATAACTTCCTGTTTCATCTTAGGTACTCCTTTCCATAACGCAGAAGCTCTATAAGCTGTTGAATCTTTGGTCCACCATCCTCCAGGAGACCGACCATATTTGCACTTGACTAATGTTTTCCACAAGGCTTCGGGTTCATATCTGAGCCGCCAAGTCCATTTTCCAAGAAGCGCCCTATTCATCCATTTCAGCTTTCTAACACCAGCACCGCCGTCTTTAATGGGAAGGCAAACTTTGTTCTAGTCAACCAGGTGAAATTTTTTCTTCTCCCCTATGCCGAACCAAAGAAAATCGCATCTTAGTCTTTCTAGCTTGTTTAAAACGGGGTTTAGGCATTTAAATAATAACATGAAGTATAACGGGAGGCTGGAAAGAACGGCTTTTATCATCGTGAGATGACCCCCTATAGATAAATACTTGCATTTCCTAGAAGTAAGATATTTGTCAAATCTATCGATGACTGTGGCCCACATCGATAAAGGGGGATTTTCGGCAGAGAGAGGAAGGCCGACAAACGTCGATGGGAGGGATCGAATAGAGCAGCTGAGAATTTCGACAAACTCCGAGACCTTCATGTCTTCTATATTGACACCGATAATAGTGGATTTTGCCATATTAACCCACAGGCCCGAGACCGCTTCGAAACAACGGATGATGGTGCGAAGATTGCTCACCTTATCTAACTTGGCTTCACTGAAAAGCAAGGTTTCGTCTGCATACTGAATGTGACAAATAGGAGGCCTATTACTGATTCGGACTCCTCCAATGATCCCGACGTCTACTCCTTTCTGCAGCATCTTAGATAAGGCTTCACCCACAATTAGGAAGAGAAAAGGAGACAGGGGATCTCCCTGACGGAGGCCCCTCGAACTGGCAAAAAAACCTCTAGGAGAGCCATTGAGAATAATCAGAAGGATGTTGTTCCAACACACTCCTTGATTTAGCCACACCACTTCACACCGAACCCCATTTTCTGCAACATATACTGAAGGAACTCCCAGTCCACGTGATCATATGCTTTCTCGATATCTAGCTTGCAAAGAATATATTTAGACTTGGTCTTGTGTATAGTATCTAAACATTCGTTGGCGATGAAAGCGCTGTCAATGATCTGTCTTCCGGCAATGAAAGCACTCTGATTGTCAGAAATGATCTTCCCCATTTCCTTTCTAATCCGAGTAGTGAGAATCTT
Organism: Magnolia sinica; assembly: GCF_029962835.1. Classification (NCBI taxonomy): domain Eukaryota; kingdom Viridiplantae; phylum Streptophyta; class Magnoliopsida; order Magnoliales; family Magnoliaceae; genus Magnolia; species Magnolia sinica. Next base: position 68,101,749 of record NC_080589.1, on the reverse strand, counting down.
AGCCAAGATCTTGTACGGTCCGCCAACGAGATTGATCGGCCGAAAATCCTTCAAAGTCGAAGCTTCCTGTTTCTTTGGAATGAGGGCAATGAAAGCTGCTCCTAATTCTTTAGATAGGCAACTGCGTTCGTGGAATTTAGAGACGAAAGCCATGATATCCCCCTGTAAGATATCCCAGAAAGTTTGGAAGAAAGCCATCGGAAAGCCGTCAGGGTCTGGAGCCTTATCACCCGATAATGAGCTGATTGCCTACTTAACTTCTGCTATCGAGAAGTGGGCTTTTATAGATGAGGCTTCTTTAGGTGAGAGTTGATCAAAAGGGAGAAAATCGAGCTTCGGTCTGGTCCATTTCTCTTTTCTGAGGAGAGAGCTGAAATAGTCAATTATTGCTTCCGATATTCCTTCCTAAGAATAGATCCGGACCCCGTTAACTTCTAAAAGTTTGATCTTATTAGTTCTTGCACACATGTTGGCCATATTGTGAAAAAATTTCGTGTTCTTGTTGATTGGTTGGTAATTAGTTTAATTTTGTTGTTTGCTTTGTCTCCTGAGCATAGTTTGGTGATGAAATCCATTCTAATTCATATATCTTTCATCTCTTTAAAATTATATCAGAAGAAGTTCAGTTTAATTCCCATGATTCTTAAAGTAGGCACACCTTCCAATATCCAGGAACTGCGAGATTTTTGTTTCTAGGAAATCTCATCTTCGAGGGTTCTAACGGAATAACTGTGAATAAGCTTGGCCCGCTAGGACCAACTATCGGCTGTCATAGGGCCTTCTTCTGCTAGGGAATCTGCTAGGAGGATCTCTTCTAGAATCACCACTGTTTCTATCTATCTTTTACAAAGAACTAGATTCTTCCATTCCTTGAGCTTGCCCTTGAGAAGTTTGAGCTTCTTAAATAATCTGAACCCTGCATAGCCTTTTACTGAGAAGCCCTTCCACCAGTCAGACACTATGTAACACCTGGTCCATTCGGTACTGTTTTTCATGCTTATGATGATTGAAGCCCTTAGCTAGACATAGATTGATCATTCATAGTACACACTCAACTGACCGGAACCCCAAGACCTTGAAACCTATCTCATATCGACCACCCCGTCGCCGCGATCGTGGAGGTACCACCCGTGCGTCGGTATGATACTCCGTTAGTGAGATACGCCGTGAAGAATAATAAGTGTATCATGTGCGCATGGCACCATGTATTTTATTCCACACATGTGCACAACACATGTCATGCACACATGTACATGCCACACATGGGTGAGAGAATCTCTACCCATGTGTGTGATGTCACATACCCATACCTCTTCTCTCTCATGTGCATAAAAGTCAACATTTTTCCATGCCATACACTATGCATGACATCACCACACCATGCCATCCCATGCTCCTTTAATCCACCATTAATTGCAAAGCATGAATTAAGTACCATAATCCTAGCCTAAACTAATATTAATCACATTAGCTTAACTTAACCAAAATTTTATCCATTTCTTTATAAATACCCCTCCATCCCTTAGCATTTTACTATTTTTTTCCATAAAAGAGAGAGAGAGAGAGAGAGAGAGAGAGAGAGAGAGGAATGATCTTGGTGGGCCATCAACTCCATCATTCCCATACCTTCCATCCATCTCAACCATCAATTCCATCCCTTCCATCCATCTCAACCATCCATCTAATTCATCAAGGTGAGTACACCCACTCCACTCTTGATTTGTTTGTTTTTTTTAATTATTGGTATGATTATTAGTGGAAATGATTTGAGAATAATGATGTGATCAATGGTGTGGATACATAAGAGAGTACATATAAATAATAATAATTTATACTCGTGATGATATGATGATAAGGATGTGATTAATGGTATGGATGCATGGAAAAAAATAATAATAATAATAATATAATAATTTATTATAGGCTTTATGTGGGACCCATTGATAGTGGGCCCCACCAGAATGTTGTAGCCATCCAAATTGTTCAAGTATTGCAATTTGGTTAGCCACACGCTCACACATGCACACGTGCATACACACCAAAGGGAAAAAAAGAAAAAAAGAAAAAAAAAAGAGAAGAAGGCAGCGTCCCGCCGGTTGAAAGAAAAAGAAGGGAAGAGGTGTGGGTCTACAATGGGCCCCACCCATGATGTATGTAGTAAATCCATGCCGTCCATTTAATTTTTCAGATCATTTTAGGCGTTGAGCCAAAACATGAAGCTAATACATTTCTCTGGTAGGCCACACCATTAAAACTTATGTGAAAACATGCTAAAACATATAAAAGTACTTTCTGGGGGGCCCACCTGAAATTTTGATGTATTTGAAACTTGGAATGACCCCTTAACTTAGTGGGACACACACAACAGATGGACTGGATCGTCCTGTTGTGGGCCCCATATATGAGAAACGAAAAAAAAAAACAAACAAAACATGACTCTGACGCTGCAGCATGCAGCGTGTATGTTGACGCTGGAAAGAGGTGGCCCCACCACAGGCCCTAACTTGATGTATTTCTAACATCAGCACCGTGAATTTGATGGGTCCCCTCTTAAAAATGGGTCACGCCAAAAATCAATCGTACAAAGAACTTAGGTGGCCCACACCGCCTAAAATAATGTGCAGACATGGCTAAAACATGTAAAAACAATTGCTGGGCCCCACCTGAAATTTGGATGCATCTGAAACTTGGACTGTCCCCTCCATCAAGTGGGACACACACAATAGATGGGATGGATTCGTCTGTTGTGGGCCCCATATATGAAAAAAAAAAAAAAAACACAACAATCGGTGACGCTGTTGCTAACAGCGTCTCAACTGACGCTGGAAGGAGGTGGGCCCCACTATAGGCCCCACCTTGATGTATGTCGAACATCAGCACCCTGCATTTGATGGGTCCCATTTAAAAATGGGTCACCCCCAAATTTCAGCCGTACACAAAATTCAGGCGGCCCACACCATAAAATATATATATATATATATATATATATATATATATATATATATATATATATATATATATATATATATATATATTAATAATAAATAATAATTACAAAAAAAAAAAAAAAAAAAGATTTGGATGAATCTGATCACGAGGTATGTGTTATATCCAAACCGTCCATCCACTTGGCAAGTTTGTCTTAAGGCTTGAGAAGAAAAAAAAAGAAAAAAAAGATAGATCTAACTATCAAGTGGGCCACACTACAAAAGTGGCAGGGGTTGAACGTAAACCATTGGAACCCTTTTTGGGTCAGAAATTTTGGAGCAGTATGAAATTTGTTTTTCCCCTTAATTCAGGTCTTTGTGACCTTATGATCAGATTGGATGGAAAATAAACGGTATGGTGGACCCTGCAAATTGTTTAACGGTGAAATCATTATCTCCACTACTATTTGTGGTGAGGTCCAGATAATCTTCGGATATGATTCATTTTTGGATGGTGCTATAAAATGATCTCAAGAAAAAAAAAAAAGAAAAAAAAATAATAATAAAAAATAAAAATAGATGAACTGTGTATATGCAATAAATACATCTCTCTGCACCCATGTAACTTTGATCTCCTTAACTGTCTGTACAACTCGAAGCTCGAGTATGTAAATCACCTGTTAGGTCCACCTGAAATTTGGATGTATCTGAAACTTGGTCTGACCACTCAACCAAGTGGGACACACATAAGGGATGGGCTGGATTTATGAACCACACCTCTGTGGGCCCAACAAATAATTATGAATATTTAAGGGAGGGTAACCCTCTCAACTTGTGTGTGGTATGACCCACTTTGATGTAGGTGTTATGCCACTTAATCCACCATGGTTACGACATGATTTATATTTAAGATCCTCACCGTTTATCTATTTTATCAACTCTTTTGACGATATGTTACCAAGACTTAGGCCCATCCAATGATTAGATAGTCGTACGTTCTGAAATAATGCAAATTAAACTCTCATCATTGAAAATTCATTATGGGCCATCCTGACAATGTATTAGATATCGACCCATATAACAGGTTTCCTTTAGGCCATTATCTCACAGAACAGTCGATCCAACCTGAATTGGACCATACAATACAAGGCTGTGAGGATAAGTACTTAACTATTGAATCCAACCTAAGGCCACCGTGGTGTATCTATTTAATCCATGCAGACCATCCACTTCCTCATATCATTTTAGGACTTGGACTAAAATAATCAAAGCAGACCTAAGTCGTAGGTAGGTCACACACAACTCAACCTCATGGGAAATTCCCATGGACTCTACTGCATAGGACCCATTATGAATTCCATTGATATGTGAGCCCAAGAATGTTAAGGCCCATTTTGAGTGAACGCCATGTGGGCCCATCAGTGATAGCCTTGTTTGGGCCAACCATTGGGCCTCTTCGATAAGAGTTTGTAAATTCCATGTGTGGAATGTATGATGAACTGGTATTGTAAGTTTTGAAGTAATGATGATTAATCCTTTAAATGGGCTGATTGTGGACATCCCTTGATCACTTGGCACTTTGGTTAGAGTGCGGCCCCAAGTAATAGGATCATGATACTTGTGTTTAAACTCTTAAAAACATATTTAATTATAACAAATATGTAAACTCTAGCGGTGTGAGGGTGTGATATTACCTGTTTGGCCCATTGATCATGTGGGTATTTGATGTATGTATAGCCACCTTATCATAGGCAATGGTGGAGTACATGTAGTATACGTAGTCATCTAATTGTATGAATGTGAAATACGTACAAGGCCACCTAACCGTATGAAATCAAGTGGCATTGATGGCCATTCAATGACGCAGGTTTGTGCTTATCGATATAGATACCGCCACTTGAATCACATATAACTAAGTTGTACACTAACCGAATGTGATGTAGAGTTATATTACCCAAGCTAATGCTATTAAGGCCCTGGATTCTATACGCTGTGATCGCTAAACCGTAAATGGTACGATGAAACGTGGCTCTTGGCCCTTAACTATGCAGTACCAAATATGAGCCATTAACTATGTGACGTGTGAAGTGGTTGTAGTATGAGACTTATCATAATTGGTGTAGCTATGTATTTGTGGCCTATGGGCAAGGCCCATTGAGATATATTTCTGGTTCATATGATGAGGCTCATTGTGATGTATTTGAGGCCCATGTGTAGGGCCCACCTATTGTGTATTTGAAGCTCATGGGTCGTGAAGCCTGATGTGGTGTATTCATGGCCCATGAGCCAATGCCCATTGCGATGTGTAGTGCACATATGATACGGCCCAATTTGATGTATATGCGGCCCATGAGTGAGGCCCAATGCGATGAATGTACGGCCCTTATGTGAGACCCGAAGCGATGTATCTGAGGACCGATGTGGTATAATTTCACCATGATGTATGTATTGATATTTATGTGGGCCATTCCTTGGGGACATTGTTGGTTAAATGTCCACATTGTCGAAGTCGATTGTTGAGGCCGGTTATTGATACTGATTATGAGTATGTGACAGCACAGCATTATCATACATGCCCATACGCATCATCTGCATGTTTGTTATGAGATGTGGTTGACCATTGCATATCTCGTTGGACAGATTGTTATGAGACTCCTTGATAGGCGGAGGTTATCTCACATGAGTGCACGGTATGCGCAGGATTAATGCATGATTGTATCGTATGACTCATGCATCTTGCATTGTGTGCCCTAGCGACATCAGGGCCGTAGCCTCCACAGGCATATCGTGGATGGCCAGATGGGACACCGGAAATATTTGGTTCTAGCATACGGGCGCCATAGATGTCCCTGGGTGAAAATCCCTAAACCTCCGAGGCCAGGAGACGCCCCAATGTCGAGACCGAGTGGATACATGAGCGCTCGAGTGCCGAATACTAGGAGGCCGCGTCTCCCACTGTATCGTGGTCGGTTGGGAGGGGGTGTGGCCTTTCCCGCCAGAGGATAGGGGGCATAGCTAGGCTGAGTTTGACTAGCTCGTTAATGGGTCCACTATCGACGTGCCGGGTAGATATTGGCTGACTATTGGCCTGGCGGATAGTGAGGTTTCTTACGCTCACTTAGACTGTGCTGCTGGAGAGAGACAGTGCCATTTGGAGTGTACTAAACCCCAGTGATGATCCCAGAGATAAACTGTACTGATATGTGGACTTATTGAGCAGGAGTTGCATACTCATTCATTCATTCATTCACTATTCACTCGGGCTGGTGGTGCGCAGCTATTTGTTGTGTGTACCTTCGCAATGGCCAGGATTTCGGTTGGGGCGCGCGACTAACCTGAGATCAGGAGTTTACCACATTGAGTCTGACTATCCAAATTAGGTATGGGACTATTTTGGATAGAAGTCCCTTGTGATAGACCCCATAGTCTGCGATACTACGTACTACCATCCCGACTTCACTCCAGCATAGTCATTTCATTCGCACCATATATTGCATTGTATCCTCGACATCTGATATTTGGCTCTTTATAACTCCTCATTTACATGCTGATTTATATTGCGTACTCTGGTATTGTATGACTCATGGACTTGTCAGTATTTCCGATATTGTATAATTATGGCATGACAATATAATGATGATGACGTGAATATGGATGCATGTAATATGGTTATGGCTGTGGTATGATTTTCTTGTAGCATATTTATCTTGCTTACTTGTAGGACACACTGCACACACGTGTGTACTCACTAGGCTTTTTGCCTAAGCCTCCTATTTCCCATTTTTTTTCAGGGTTGGAGTAGCTTGGAAGACTTAGCTTTCTCGATGCATTGCATCTATTCTTCGATTTGGCAATGTTGACGTTACGTATCTTTTGTAAAGCATTATACTTATAACCATCAGGACTTATGATGGAGAGTGTTGCTTGGTAGTTTAATCATGGATCTTCATGCTCAGGTATTACTATGTATATAAAAAAAAAAAATTCAGTCAAAAATCTTCCTTGTGGTGCGCCGAACTCGGGACTTGGTGTATGGAAGTCGAGTGCCGAATTCGGGGCATTACGGAAGCTGTCCGTCCCCGAGTTTAGGGCGTGACACACTAGTTGATAAAAACCATCTTTTCTCAACCAGGATATATCAAATCAGAAAGGTTTTGGCCACCAATTCTCCTTTGTGGAGCTGAGAATTACCGGACAATGATCAGAGGTGGGCCTAGGAAGCACCGATTGAGATAAAAGAGGAAATTGATCTTGGAATTTTGTCGAGACGAGGAACCTATCTAATCTCGCACGTATTGGATTAGCCCTGTCATTCGACCATGTGTATCTTTATATGGACTCCCTTTGGGAATACTATAAGCCGTAAATGTGAAGGATTTTGGACTATCAATGAAAACCAACGAGGGTTTTGTTGTCTTGACAACCGATAAAAGGTGCACATGATGAAGAGCTCAAGGCTCACGCCAAACACAATCTATTTTCTTTTTTATATTTATACTAGCATAACTTAGCTACAAGCCATAAATGCGAAGAATCTTGAACTATCGAGGAAACTGAACGAAGGTTTTATTACCTCGACAACTTATAAAAGAAGCACATGATGAATAGCTTGATGCCCATGCCAAACAAAATTTATTTTCTTTTTACATTTAACCTAGCATAGCTTAGTGTAGCCTAGTTTTAACATAGATTGCTACTGTCCAGTGCCATAGCTACAGTGCCATAGGATTAGCATAAACATCCACAACCCTAAGTTGATGGATTTCCATCAACCGAGTCCTTACTTAGGCGATCAATCATCCTAATTAAATCCTACTGATGATTCACCTGGATCACTGTTCATATGTACGGATTCAGTATTTATCTTTTTCATTGTCTCTAGTTGTTTTTTTACATTGTAGATTATAACGAACCACATCTACATATTAATAAAATTAACATTATTTTAGTCCTTTTTCGTTTATCTGTTCATCTGAGAAATACATTTGTTGTAAGTAGTGAGAAAATAAAAGTCCTTAACATAAGGCAAAAAGAATCCATCAAGAAGGACTCACCCATACCCTTTCACAAATCGCATAATTGCTAATTACAACCGGTGGTTGAGACGATAGCTGAATTTCTAAATTCGAACTTACTCTGTCATTTTAACGTGGGGTCACCTGACACAGGGATGAACGTGATGAGGTCAATCATCGTCTTCCTCAAGGATAACTACTTCAAATCCACGGAGCTTCTCTGGATTCCTCACAGAGATGATCTCAAATCCACGAGGAAAGAGAGCAAGAAAATAGAAATAAATTCTAATAAATTTGAAATTTAATTGATGAATCAAATAAATGAGTTCACAAGCCTTTAAATAGGGATACCAAGCAACGGGAGAGAAATCAGAGGCAAACTACAACTAAAACTCCTAGAATTCACAACTTACTATAAATAGTAAACTTACTATTTATAGACGGTTGTGATGTCTACTAGTGCGCAAGGTTTTTAGCCAAAAATAGTAAGTGTCCTATTTGGCTTCACCAAGCTGTTCTCCTAATTATTCTAAGCTTTTTTCGTGTTGGGCACAACTCCTAAAGCCCAATGGATGAAGAGTTATAATCAAACTAAAACTTACTATTTATAGTAAAAACAGAATTAAAATAGGAAAACGACAGTCCATCTAAGGTATTTCACAAATCCGACTTGTGCAACTCGGTATAGTCGGGTTGGGTGGATAAATTAGCTCGTTTTACCCCAAAATCATATATTTTACGCTCGATAACTCATTTCAGATTGCAAGATACGCTCAATCTAAGGTCTGATGATCTAAATCACTTCTGTCATCGACCGGGCCTTTTTTGATCCATCTTGGCCATGAAATTGTCCGCGACCCACTCTACGTCATCACCACTGTTCAATCAAACATTGAGTCGAGTACGACTTTGGCAACCCTTGATCACACTGTAGCCTTATATTTGATTGAATTACGCAAATTGGATGATGCAAAAAGCACAAATATCAGCTTTTGTGGCCTAGGAAAGTTTTAATGAGGGGCATTCAATTCCCACTTTTTCTTTTGATGGGGCCACTTGAGTCTTGCATCTGCATCATTTTTAGAGTCCCAGGCTAACATGAGCTGCTGAAATTGATAAACGAAGTGGTAGTGGCCCAACAGAGTGTTTTGGGCAATAAGAGCTCTTTAGGGAATCTCACATTCCATTGGCCATGGGCCAATAATAATTGTGATGGGATGACTCTTGATTGTAGTTGATTTCCCCCCCTATAACTAGGACTATTTGATTGTTTTTAGTTAACTGTCCATTTCCTTGACATGGGTCGTCTAATGAACTATTATAAATTGTTCAATGTTGTCCATGTTAATGTGACCCATGTGCTTAATCTAGAATATTTTAGGTGGTCCCTGTTGTGCAGCCACACCTGTAAATGTTTGATATGACTTTTTTGTGACTGCTCCTTTTCATATTCAACTTTCATATTTGATTCATTTGTGGATTTTCTGTATCGTCTACCAAAGTATTATTGTGTGATTGATCATTGATGTCAAATTCAATGATTTTATCCTCATCCAATTCAATTGCTTTCACCATTGAAAACTCATAAAACCAAAGACGCTCATCCAATTTGATTGCTTTCATCCTAGCAGACTCATAAAATCAAGCATCTTTACTGTTAAATAACATATACTTCTTAGGACTAGGATAACATAATCTGTAACATTTAGTATCTATTGCATAATCAAGAAATACACTTCTTTGACTCACATAAATATATACTAGACAACTAGAAATATACAGAACTAGAGTAAATTTTAAGTTGATTAGACCATACTTATTATAGCATCTTCAACTCTATTGCTATGTTAAATGATTTGTTGACCATAAAATATGTTATATTCATTGCTTTTGCCTAGAAGTTCTTTAATAGACTAGAAGTTCTTTAATAGACTAATGTGTCAGGATACGGGCTAAAAAATGAGGTAGAACCGATTGTTAGGTGAGCCACACGTAACAGTTTAATGCTTACCATTGAAGCCTTCTTTTTTATTATCTTATCTTTTTTTTATTATTATTATTATTTATTATTTTATATAGATGAGAAAATCAAGCAATTCCTACTAAGAATGTTCTCACATGGTTTTTTTTTTTTTTTTCTATTTATTATATGAATATCCTTGGAGAAACTTGGAGTACCTCTCATCTCACTTTTATAGTAGAAATCTTAAAACATAAATATCTTCTATTGTGTGGTAGAAATCTTAAAAACTATGTATAGAAATCTTAAAATCTTAAAACATTATTTACGCCCCACCTTAGTGTGGGTCATCCATCATGTGGGACCCACCATCAAAATAAATTGTCCACAATGTAGGGCCCACCTTCAATGTCCACCACTCATCATGTGGAGCCCACCTCTAATGTGGACTATCCATCGTGTGGCCACCTTTGCTGTGGGTCATTGATCATGCAGAGCCTAACTTGGATGTGGGTCATTCATCATTAGAGGCCGGCCTTTCATGTGGACCGTTGATTATGTGGGGCCCACCTTGATGTGGGTTGTCCGTTATGTGGGGCGCACCTTCAATGTTAATACGAACTCTCCAATACATGTACCCCACCTTCAATGTGGGTCGTCCATCAAGTGGGGCCCGCTTTGGATGTGAACTATTCATCATTAGGGGCCTACTTTTGATGTGGACAATCAATTACTTGGGCTCACCTTTGACGTGGGTCACCCATAATGTGGGGCCCACCTTTGATGTAGACTGTGCATCATATGGAGAGAGAAACTTTCATCAGGTAATTAAAGTTACTCTTATAATGTAGTTTACCAGACAAATTTAAGTTAAAAAAATATTTTATTAAATTAATATGAATTAAAAAAATTACTTATTGGGTGGTATCCAAACAGGTCCTCAATGATAATAGGGCATTCTAACTTCCCATGCAATGAAAAGATACGTAGGGCTATCTTGTGGTACCTGTCAGTTCCACTGTGTCCAATCACACGACAGATCCTGTTAAGGCCTGAGTCCAAAAATCAGGCCTACCATGGCCTTGATCAAGTGGATCCAAAACTCAGTCATCCCGTACTTTAAAAAACAATGGTTGCAGGAGACTACCATTAAAAACCTTGATGGATCTACTTTGTTATTTATCATTAATGGTACATTAATGAGATGACTCCATAATACCATCCTCATCCGTGGATTGAGAACTACTCCCACCAGGTACTAGCTAGAGACCGATGCTCCTGTCAGGGGCTTTGTGGGGCCTACTGTGATATATATGTTTTATCCATGCCGTCCACCTATTTTGAAAAATCATTTTAGAGCATGAGCTATAAAAGAAGGCAGATTGATGCCTCAAGTGGACCACACTACAGTGGGGCTTCATGGGGGCCGGGAAGTATTTAATAATAAACATATGATTCATCATAGTTTCTTGAAGACCTTTTGTGAACATAAACTGGTTTTTTTTTTTTTTTTTTTTTCATTCACGTTTTTATAACCTTATCAACAAGTTGGGTGGTGAAAATAAATTACAGTGAATCCTAGGAATTTTTTAATGGTGACCTTTCAATAACCACGATGTCCTGTGGTGTGGTCCACCTGAAATTTTAATCTACTTCATTTTCAGCTTATGCCTTAAAATAATTGGGAAAAAATGAATGGAAGGCATGAATATACAATACATACATTGAGGTGGGCCCCATTGTCTAGGCCGCGCCCACATTGCTGGTTCCGGAGTTGTAGTGGCGCCCAAATCAAATATGGTAGTGTTGGGATGTGGCAGGTTTGATTGGGCCACATGTAGTTGTCAGAAACAACATGTTTTGCGATGCTCGATCTTAATTATACCGAAATATGTCTTAATTAAATATAATAGTGTTGGGACACTTTTGTATTTGATTGTATTTATTTAGAACATATGCTATTATATGCTATTGTTAGAGAAGAGTTGATTATCTGTTAAGCCTAACAATTTTCAAACATGTTTTACGTGGATCATTCCTAACCATCCGTAGTTGACAGGGGGCTCATACGTCAGCAACTACACATCATTGGACTTTTTTCAACTAACCTTTCAAATGGATCTAGACATGACTGTTTTGGAGAAAAACTTTGGTACTCTAGGAGAGCGTAATGGATGATACACAGGCATTAAAAAATGACTTATGCGTACGTGGCCGTCGAAGAACCTAAACTAAACATTCCAAAATTACCTGTCATTAGACAGTTAAAAATATAAAATATCATGTGATCTCTTTTCAACAGGCAAATGTCTATCAATCAATCAGATGTCAGGATTCTTTTCAAATGTCTACCAATCCCTCTTTCTATTCCAATGTAGGTGAAGTTGACGGGAGTTGTTTAACGAGGATGCGGATTTCCTGCAAAAGCGTGTAGCAGGAAGTTCCTATATAAGGATTCTAGGTGAGGCTTACTGCTATGTTTGTGAGAAATCAAACCCGTCTATCGGTTTTTTGAAATTATTTTAAGACATGTTACCAAAAGTAAAGGAATGTCTACCGTTGATACCTTCTCAGGCTCTACCTTGATGTTTATATCCTATACAAATCATTTATAAGGTCATTTTTACTAAGATGAAGTGAATAGACCTGGACCAATACAAAACTTCTATGGCCATATAAATGTTTCAACGGTGGTCACTAAATCCCCGATATTTCCTCTAGTGTAGCCCATTTGAGTTTTGGATCCTTCTCATATTTTCGGTGCACGTCTTAAAATGAGATTGAAAAATAGATGAACGGATTAAATTTCTCACAAACATCACAATGGACCCCACCCAAAATCCTTGGATCTTCTCGCAAAAGGCTTTTGCAGGAAATCCGCATCCATTAACATATGTCAGCCAGAACGAGTTAACATATGTCATGTGTACAGTTTCTAAGTACCCGTGTATCAAGCATTATATCCCACCCGAGTATCATATAATTCCTCCTGTGTTTGCACATTGGTCCAAAACGTAAACCACAACCTACCCCCAAAGTCAACCACAACTTAACTAAGTGAAAAGTACTTAATTAGTTAGTTCATAAATTCTGAAGTCCATTAACTAGTATTTTTATGAAATCGCAAGTTTATTAATCAATAATTCATTATTTAAAGTTTTATCTAATGTTGTATTCACGTGATATAATTACATGACATTCAACTAATTAACTCAACTTGATCTACTAATCAAGTGGGCCACTCTTGTATTTTGTTGTTTTTTTTTTATTGATGTGGCCATGTGATGAATGGATGAGATTGATTTCTACCCTAGATGCTCCTTTGGAGCAGTCAATCTTTACTTGTGGCTAGCAGTTGCAAACACGTGATGGATAGAAACTTATACACCGATCCATTGAGTTTAAAGGCAGACAATGAACAAAGCAATTATCAATACAATACGATGATGTCTCTCTCTTTCTCAAGGCACAATATATATTAATTCAAACATATTAAAATTTGCATAAAACATTGTAAAAAATTATGAAATTATCCTCTAGACCCTCAAGAAGGGGGGTGCTGCCCCCTATGACCTATAACGAGCTTAGCATGAAGCTTGATCCGCCACAATGCTGATTGGATGAATAATACATCTCTAATGATCAAGCTCCACATATCCTAATATAATTAGATGATGCAAACTATTTCATTTCATATGGGACCTCTCAGGCTTATATGGGCACAACTTAAAAATGAGTTTATCTCGTTTTAGTTAATTATAATTACACATTAGAGATCACAATTAAAAGCAACCTTGATAACCAACAACTCTAATGAAATAAACAAGTCATAAGTTATGATCCAACTAGTAGAAAACTTCCAAACTATCAAGTGCACGCAACATTCAATCCTTCTTATAGGGTGGCCTTACAATGAGAATTACATCATGCAAAAAACAGCTCCTTGTGCTAGGGTAAAAATGTCGGGGGCAACACCATAGGAATAAAAATGTCTAGCCATGGTTAAATAATAAACTGCAAGTATGGTCCATCTAATGAGTGGATGTGGTTGATTTTTCTTTTCTAAGAAGTCATTACTCAGGATGGGACTATCCTATTAAATAGATTTGACGTTGCACACATGATAAGTAATTATTTGTTGGTTGGATGATAACGACTATAGATGAGTTGGACTTGAGATATTTTCCATAGGTAAAAATGAGATGAATCATGTTTTGAGAATCGATGGCTTGGATCGACTCACGTCTCAAGTTGGGTCATGTTTTGAGAATCAATGGCTTGGATTGACGGTCTCAAGTTGAGTCGTGACTAGGCCGAGTTGAGGGTCCATCTGCTTGACTCGCCCGAGACGGGGTGAGTCAAACAGGAGTCTTGAGTTACTGTCAAACGGGATCAGAAAATACTGAGACTCAGTGACGAGTCTAATGACTCGTCCGAGTCTTAAAACCATGGATGTAGTTCTTTTTAAGGAGCACTTCATCCATTATCCTCTGGCATACGTATATGAGATCTGTACTGTTCATCCACTGTACAATATGGTAGATGGGCCATATGTCGAAGATAACACCATTTAGATGATCCTAGCCGCTAACTAAAGGTCTTTTGGGCATTGGATGTAGACTGTTGGTTGGAATTTTTCCAACCCTCAGCTTCAAGCGTCCTCCAATCTGAGCCAGTGTCAATCTATCAGGTGTGGGCTCAAAAAACAAAGCAGATCCATGCTGACGGTGGAACATGTTATTAAAAATAGGCGGACGGGTATAAAACTTCGGCTAAGTTATTTATTAGCCGAAGATATATATATATATATATATATATATATATATATATAGAGAGAGAGAGAGAGAGAGAGAGAGAGAGAGAGAGAGAGAGGCATGCTCACTTATGCATCTACGCACATGTGTGCCATGGGTGTCGAATCCGAACAGTCCATAAGATACCATAAGATACGGAAACCTTTGGGGGTGAATTTTCACCCTGATCTAGGATTCTGTTGGGCCATAGCAAAGAGAAATTCAAATCAAGGGAAGAAACTATTTACATTTTTCATAGCCCACAGAAGTTTTGGATCAAAGTAAAAATTCGTACTAGGTTGTTTCATGAGGTTCTGCTTCATGTGGACCGTTCAGATTTTTGAGACTCATCAGATATGATGAGTTCTAAAAAAAGTTAGTATGTAATACGTACGAACTGGTTTGCAGGTGAGCATTTCCGAGATATATATATATATACATATATATATATATATATAGGGAAAAGGTACTATACATCAAATGGGCCTCATACATGGGTCTCGTATATATATATATATATATATATATATATATATATATATATATATATATATATATATATATATATATATATATATATATAGGGAAAAGGTACTATACGCCCGATCGTATTATATCTTCTATAGGGTCGAGTACTGGCAGCACATTATTCGTCCGATAGTGAAAATTTTAAACAAATCTGGAAATTTTATAGGGCCGCAAGTAATTTATGTGCGAGCCTTTTGTTGTCGGAAGATCGTGTGTAAGGATTTTGTGTGGGGCCCACTATGATGTTTGTGATAAATCCAACCCGTCCATTCGTTTTTCAAAATCATTTTAAGACATGCAACCAAAAATGAGGAGGATCCAAATATTAAATGGGCCACATGAGAGGAAACAGTGGGGATTTAATGACCACCATTGAAACATTTATATGGCTACAAAAGTTTTGTATTGGTTTGTGTTCGTGGTGTTTTCATTTCATATCAGTGAAAATGACCTTATAAACGGTTTGGATGGAATATAAACACTAAGGTGGAGCCTAGGAAGGTTTTAACAGTAAGCATTCATTTAGCAGTGTTTCATCTCATATGGCCCACTTGAATCTTGGATCCTCCTCATTTTTGGTATAATGTCCTAAAATGATATTTAAAAACAAAAGGACGGATTGGATTTCACACAAAGATCAAAGTGGGCCCCACATAGAATTCTTCCACTGATCTTCATGGTAAAGGCTTTAATAGGAAATCCGCGTCCCTGGGTTTTGAGTTTGGGAAATGGACTAGCTACTCCCCCGCCGCCGGCTAATGGCGGGTAGTCGGTGCTATGTGGGCCCCACCATGATGTATGTGTTTCATCTATGCCATCCATCCATTTTTCCATCTAATTTAAGGGGTTGAGCCCAAAATTGAAGCGTATCCAAAGATCAAGTTGATCATGCGTGGGAAAAAGTGGTGATAATGATTTCCACCGTTGAAACCTTGTTAAGCCCCATAGTGATGTTTATTTGTCATCTAACCTATTCATACGATCATACATACATGGATGAACGGAAAACAAAAATATAAGCTTGATCCAAAACTTATGTGGCCCCCAAGAAATTTTCAACAATAGAAGTTCAATTCAACTGTTTCATGTGGTGTGGTCCATTTGAACATTGTATGTACTTCATTTTTGGGATCAACCCATAAAATTTTCTGGGAAAATGGATGGACGGAGAAGATAAAATACATAAATCATGGTGGACCTCACACAGTTTACTTAGTAAGCTGAACAATCCCCTTTCGTCCTGGAGGGAAGCGGATGGGCTGGTGTACTACACACCAGCTATATAGCTGGTGTAGATATGTGTCCCATGAAAACAAGTGCCGACACTCCTCGAGCTCCAAGTTGCACGAACGATTCAAAGGAGATCAAAGTTACATGGCCCCACAATGATTTATTTATTTTATCCACACCCTTCATTCATTTTTTGAGATCAATTTAGACCATTAAACAAAAAATGAATCATATCCAAAGCTCAAATGAACCATACCAAACATAGCAGCGAGGACAATGATTTTCATCGTTAAAAATTTCGTAGGGCCTACATAACTTTTATTTTCCATCCAATCTGTTAATAACATCACAAATACATAGATGAAGAGGAAAAACAAATTTCATATTGATCAGAAGCTTCTGTGACCCCAAAAGGGTTTTAATGGTAGACGTTCAATCCTCAACTGCTTTTTGTAGTGTGGTCCACTTGATCTTTATATTTGTCTTATCTTTAGGCTCAAGCCTTAAGACGAGCTTACCAAATGGATGGACGTTTTGGATATAACACATACCTCATACCTCATGGTGGGACCCACAAAACTTGCTGACGTTAATACACTAGCTATATAGCTGGTGTGTGGTACACTAGCCAATCTACTTCCGTCTCGGAGTGGGACGCGGATTACCTAATGAGAGGTTGAGTAGCTGAAGTCACGTCACCAAGTTCTGTGGGTACCAGCATGATGTATGAATTATATCCGCACCATTCATCCATTTTGAGAGATCATATTATGCAATTGTCCAAACAATGTGGCAGATCAAAAGCTCTAGTGGACCCCACCATAGAAAAAAGTGTGGACAGTGATGCTCATGGTTAAAATCATCCTAAGGCCCACTTGATTAGGTCATACAAACCCATATGAAGGGGAAAAAAAAACCAAAGATCAACTTGATCCAAAACTTTTATGGCCCCCAAAAAATATTTAACGGTCGACGCCCATTGAACATTGTTTCTTGTAATGTGGTCCATTTGAGATTGGGATATACTCCATTTTTTGTCTCATTACCATAAAATAATCGAGAAAAACATATAGACAACATAGATGAAAGACATACAGCATGGTGAGGCCCACATAACACCTACCACCCGCCATTAGCCAGTTGGGGAGTAGCCGGCCCGTTTGCGAATTTCATTCCAAAGTCTTTCTTAAGAAGATTCATGAAAGGATTCTGTGTGGGGCCCACTGTGATTTGTGTATGAAATCCAACCCGTCCATTCATTTTTAGATATCATTTTAGGACATTATACCAAAAATTACGAGGATCCAAAATTCAAGTGGGCCATATGAGATGAAACAATGCAGAAAGGAATGCTTACCGTTTAAACCTTCTTAGGCTCCACCTTGGTGTTTATATTCCATCCAAACCGTTTATAAGGTCATTTTCACTGATATGAAATGAAAACATGAACATAAACCAATACAAAACATTTGTAGCCATATGAATGTTTCAATGGTGGTCACTAAAACCCCACT
The DNA here is from genome assembly GCF_029962835.1 of Magnolia sinica. Classification (NCBI taxonomy): domain Eukaryota; kingdom Viridiplantae; phylum Streptophyta; class Magnoliopsida; order Magnoliales; family Magnoliaceae; genus Magnolia; species Magnolia sinica. The sequence continues at coordinate 68,083,782 of NC_080589.1, read as the reverse complement.
GTTTCCTCTCATGTGGTCCATTTAATATTTGGATCCTCCTCATTTTTGGTTGCATGTCCTAAAATGATTTTGAAAAATGGATGGACGGGTTGGATTTATCACAAACATCATAGTGGGCCCCACACAGAATCCTTACACATGATCTTCCAACAATGAAAGGCTCGCACATAAATTACTTAAGGCCCTATAAAATTTCCTGGTTTGTTTAAAATTTTCACCATCTGACGAATAACTTGCCGCCAGCACTCAATCATATAGAAGGTATAATACGGTCGAGTGTATAGTACCTTTATCCCTATATATATATATATATATATATATATATATATATATATATATATATATATATATATATATATATATATATATATATATATATAACCGTATTTATAACCTAACTGGAGGACTTGCCTGATTCTAAGGGTAGGATACCTACATAGTGTTACATATCAGATGGTTGGATTGGATCTGGTACCTACATGCCATGGTGGCACATGGATGGATTGGATCCTGCAAAAATACACTCACCCTTGTTGGGTTGACTCGGGGTAAATCCCCGTGTATGATTCCCCCAGTTCATCGAGGATGGAATGCCTAGGTCCATCCATGATGTGTGTACAAAATTTGTTATATCAATCGGGTATATATGCCCCCCATTGATTGGGCCTTAGACCAAAAAATCATGCCTAAACAGGACTCAGGGGGGGCCCCAATGGTGGGAACCAATGAGGGTAGATGTCTATCATTGAAAACATCATTTGTGTTTGGGACCCAATCCGGTTCATTGATACATTAGATCCGTTCATAAGGTGCGCCCTAACAAGATGAAGAGATACCCAACGATGCATGAGTTTAGAGATTTAAGAAATAATTTTACATTGTGTTCTTTTTGTGACCCATTTGGATTACTCTAATTTTTTGGGACGCGGATTGCCTAGTAACCCCAACACTATGCAGCTAAGTGTTATTTGTGTTTACACATGTATTATTGCATTTAGGAAAACCAATGAGATGCCACCATACGTCAGCACTATATGTGAATAATGAACGAAATCTTATCCACGCTTCGATGATATCTTCTGACACAACTCCCATTGGTGATAGATCACATGTCAAAAGCAGAAGAGCTCAGATTCGTACACATGTCTGTGGTCGAGAAAAGTGAACAATGCAAAAAGGACACGTATCATTTTCACGAGTAGCACATGTGGTTGAGCAACGTGCTCGACAAGCTTATAAAGACCCACCGAGATTTTTTTTAAAAAAAAATCACAATGTATATATGCTCGACAAGGCTGTCTTACTAAATCATGCCTAAATGAGAAACTTTTTAAAGACAATCGATACTTTCATGGTGACTACGAAGGTTTGAGAAGAGGATTCTTCGTAAATTAGAAAGAAATGAAGGGATGTGATGATGAATCCAAGTCCAACTAAGATATAACCTATTCCCATAACCTTCGCAGATATCTGCATTTGCAAGGAAACTCAAACCAACAAGAAAACCTCGATACAGACTATTGCCCTTCCAACCTATATAAGGAGCACTTGGCGAAGAGCTCAAGGTATCAGCAGAGCCATCACACACAACCTCTCATAGCGCAACACTGTCTATCTTAGTTTTAGCTTTAGTTCCTCTACTTTTGTCTAGCTCCATTACATAAAGTCAAGAATTTAGTATATTTTAGATTATTGTTGTCCAACACTATCGCTACAATATGCGTACAAGTAGTGTAAATATACACGACATACTATCATTAGATTCCTATAAACCAAGTCCATACTTAGAAGATCATATCAATCACATCCTATTAACCATCCACCTCAATTGTTTGTTTACATAAGTGATCGCAAGTATGTTTCTTTTATTTATTTTTCTCTGCTTATTTTATGTTGTTGTCAATTGTATTGATCTTCATTATAAATTAATAAAATCGATAATTAATCTTTATTTTTAATTTATTTAATTTAATATTGCGTTATTGAGAAACTTGAGGACCGCAATCACTGTCGAAAGGAAATTCCTTATCTCAAGGCAAAAGAATCTTATTAAGAATAACTAACTTTCCCCTTCTAAATTGCATGATCTCTGCACAATGGTAGATGGACAGTCAAATCAACCTTTACAAGTCTACTCCTACGGCTAATTTGGCACCTCAGGTTGTAAGCATTCAATCGAACTCAAGTTGAGTATGAGTCTGACATGTTGGATCCTTGCTCTTGCTCGGGTGGTAGACTCTCGGGAGTTTTAACACCCGGTCAAGGGTTCGAGTATCCATAGATGGTGAAAGCCCACTACGGCGTGAGTGTGTGGGGGTGTGTGCGTGTAACCAAAAAAAAAAAGAGTCTGGCATGCCTAACACTATCTTAATCACATTCGTTTGATTGAATAAGAGCCATTCGTTAACACATGTGGCCTCATATTTAATTGAACTACAATAATATGAATGTGATAGAATTTGATTGGGCCCCGTGCTTTTGTCAGATGTCATCTCACACAACGTTCTTGAAAGTTGCTCAGCCAAGCTTGTGCTCCTATAGTCATCTCTGACAATACTGCGTAGTTTGGATCATAACTCATTTTCGGGGTATAGTTTACTGAGTTGCTGCAACACTATATAGCTTACTATTTTGATAACGCTCCGAATTTCGAGGGTCGAGCTAATACTTGACTCCTGAATTTTCGGGTATCATTTATGCTTTCTAGAAGTCGGTTTTTGGATTACTTCTACATTAGGCAGTTAAGCATGTATAGGATTATACTAAACAGTGTATCATACTCCGAAATAAATATGATTAAAGCAGATAATTAAATAGAAACGCATGTAGTATAATTATCCAGAGTATGGGTCCAATATATAATTCCAAAATCAACAAAAAAAATATGAAAATGTAGCGTCTAGTTAAGCCCGATCGCTTGACTCTCCCTCTCAAGAAGTGCGCAGCCTATATTGGCCCATCTGAAAGTTAGAAGTAAGAGAACTCCTCCTCCTCGTCCATGCCCGCTTAGTCAAATGCATCGGCTTTAATGGTCCCTTTATCTATATCGGCGTCTAGTTGGTGTTTTAAAACACCATCTCAGAGTGGGAGTGAATATCAACTCAATGGTTCGATAAAGCATGAGTTACACATATTATCAAGTCTAACAGTACAAGAATGATAAAGCAATACAAATAATTATTTCCTAATTACTCTTATTAATGCGGGTAATGAGGTTTATGAAATGATACATGCACTTACAATTCAAGACTCCCTTAACTAGGGCTAAAAGTTAGGCGGGTTCAACCCGACTGACCTATGACCAACCCAACATTGGGTTGGGCTTGGGCAGGATGTATCGAGTTTGATCTCAGGCTTGGGCCATATAAACACCAACTCGATTAAACTTGGGTTGGGCTCAAGTTGAGGTCTCGGGTTGCCTGACCCAACCCCAACCCAATCAATATATAAATTCTTTATAAATTAATTATGATTGAGTGCGGATCGTCTATGTTGAAGGCATAGGAAATTCCAATGTTGTCGGGTTTCATTGGTCCACTCATTTTCGATTACTCAAGCTAACAATATCTGCTGGATTTCTCTCTCCCAAATAGATTGCTTGATACACAATACGACTGTTAAAGGAGTATTTATCCTATATCTTACCCTATTTGTTTAGAAAAAATGAACTTCTTTACAATAAATAAGTACATAAATAATTAATAAATTTATAGGTACAAAAAATAAGATGTGTATTGAAAATATAATAGACTAATGTAGTAATGAAAATATTAGCATATATCTACCCGACCAACCCGACCGACATCGCTTGCATTGAGAATTCCCAACTCGAGATTGGGTTGGGTTAGGTTAGGGTTGAGGTATAGGAACCTTGGGTTGGGCTAGGGTTGAGCACCAATCCGACCAAACCCGCCCGACTTTCAACCCTACTCTCAACAAGCGGCTCTGATCACCTGGTTTGCAAATGATAACACTCCCTCAACATGCGACTTCAACGTCTGGTTGGCCACATCCTATTCTAGTTTGATGCGGTGAATGGTTATGTTAGTCAAGTGGTTGATTAAGTCTATTCATCAGCAATTTGGGGAAGCTAGGGCATCTCCTTTTTAGTCATCGGTCTCAAATGAATCACTAGGCGTGGAATGACGACAATGTTCCCACACCTATTGTAACGCCCTGAACATTTCAATACCCAATTATTGAAAGTTTTCAAGTGTTACCAAGAAATTTAACTTAATAGGTATATATGTATAATGGCAATCTAATTATCCTAAGCCTACATCTATTCTTCAATATGAATCTGATGGTTAAGAATGATCTTCATCTATAAATCAAGCCATCTGACCGTAGATTTTAAAGATAAAGACCATCCATTGCATGGTTTGACATATGAACCTTCCCTTAATTAAATTAGCAAATAACTATCCAGCCGTAATGATTTAGATGTAAGTTCATTTGTAGGAATTGTTGAGAAATGTGCCTATAACCATGTAGAACCCTTAGATTTCACAAAACTCATAAATCAACAATAATTATGAAATTGCCACTAACCTAGACCCCTGAATTCTAAATCACACGGTTTTTGCAATCCATTTGATGTGAAAATTTATACTTAACGTATGTATCATAAATTAACCATGCATGTCGAATTTCAACCCCTAGATCATTGTAAAAATGACCCAATGGACAGATCATCCATTAACTATGAATTTTTGGGCCACCTGATCTTTGGAAATGTTTCAAATTTGAGCTCAACCTCTTAAATTAGATGGAAAAATGAATGGATGGTATGGGTTTCTCAGATACATCACTGTAGGCCCCACAGCCCATTGAGAGTGTACGCAGGTGTGTACACTGGCAGTGCACCGAATGAGAGATCGGGTCAAACATGGTTTGACCTGATGAATCTCAAAACAAGAAAGGAGTTTCCTTTCTTCCTTCCGCACTGGATGCACGACCATCCGCTGGGACGAATTGTGGCCCACCACGATCATCCATCAGGATTATCTGAACCGTCCACCATGTTCGGAAGCCCAGTCCAAGTAAACCCATGTCGCACTTATGAACCCATGCACACATGCATGTGGACACATGCATGTCCACAAACACGAGTCCACAATGGTGCATGTGATGGACCCCTTCGAAAACCCGTCTTCACCCACAATCCCGTGTCTGAGATTTAAAACCCATCCCAATGACGACGTGCAGAGGGACCCACCATCACTCAGTGATGAACAGATCCAAACCATTCATTGCCATCCATCAACGATCATCACCATCTTCCCGGACCGGCAGGGCGATTACTTTGCATGGAGGAAAGAAGGAGAGTGAGCGGATCTTTAGGTGACGAAAAAAGGGAAGTAGCATCTGGATCCATGCCAGGTTTCACGAACACATTCACCTATTTTCAACTTAAGGTGCGGAAAGATCTCCTTTGCAACGCTCCGTGTATCCCTCACCAACCTTCGATCTAGAGGACCAGGGGGCATCGGATGGCCAATCCGACACACTTGTAGTTGTCCAAAGGAGAGGAAAACAATGTGGGACAATTTCACCATGAAAACACAGGCATCATTTCTACACGAAATCAATCAGGGTCCTAAAATAGTATGCTAGTAGGTCATGGAATGCTAAATGAATCAGATGGAAGGATTTGAGAAAGAAACTTGCAAGAGGACCGGAGCTAGGGGCGGTGCACTCTGTGTTCTCCTATAATACCATAGCTTGCGCACCCTTTATGCAAACGGACTGCGCCTCTACGCAATTTGTTTGCACAAATCATGCCCTTTATGCAGGAACATTCTAGATTCATAATGCTGTATAAAAAGACCCACGCCCAGACTTTAGGGAATATGCCAGCTAAAGAGAGAGAGAGAGAGAGAGAGAGAGAGAGCAACGTCCAGCTCTTTGCTGGACGTAGCAACAAGAAAAGAAAAAAAAAGGAAAGGAAAGAAAAGAGAAAGAAAGAGAAAGGGAGAGAGAAAAGGAAAGAGAAGGAGAAAAAGAAAGAAAGAAAGAAAGGAAAGAAAAAGAAAAGAGAAAGAAAGAGAAAGAGAAAGAAAAGAAAAAGGAAGAAAAGAAAGAGAGAGAAAGTTTGTGTGTTGAGTTGACTCACCGAGTTAGCCTCTGAGTTGCTACTCAACGTTAGTTCAAGATAGGAAAACGGTTCTGATCCTAAAATTACTCGAGGCCTTTAACCTTATTAGCAGATACCAAATAACTGAAGGTGTGGATTTTATCCTTTAAGCTTACATTAATTTAAGTTGTTATATTTATCCTGCCTTTTACATGCCTTCATGTTATTTTATCTCGTCTTTTATCTTAATTGAGTTAATACATTTTATCTCACCTTTTACGTACCGTTTACATGTTCTCAGATTTACCATGACTTTCTCTCTGTTTTCGTTTAAATTGTCATAAAAAATTATTGGCCTTTTTGAGATTATGTCATGATGTCCATTGCAATGAGTCTTCCTGAATTCATGTGACGCTATGGATACGAGCCTTGCTCTTGCCTTTAATCTTATTTGAGTTGGCCTTTGCCACTTGTCTCTTATTTGAATTGACCTTCGTCATTCGTCTCTCATTTACATTAAAGGCACGGGCAGGTTTCTTGATATTTTTAAACTCTCATAATTCAAGGGTTTCTCTTTTAGTGCAAATACTATGTCGGGTATCCCTCTCCTAGTGATCAAATAAATATCGTGGACGTAATGCATTTTCGATAGTGACCCTAGGGTGACACGTAATTCCATATTTCACGGGTGATGATGCACCAGTTGGTGTGTGCGAATTGTTTTATACATGTGTTACATCATTTTTTTGGGTTGGTTATCACAATTAGTTGCTACAATCGGGGTTGCATGATTCACCTGGTCATGTGCTGTGTCCGTCTTGGGATAACTGTATAAAACCATGTTAAACGTGAGACACGCCGGCGAATCTCTGTTGTATGGAATGCGGGGTGAGTCAGATAACTATAATCATATTTCACATTGTGGTGATCGCTAAGTGTGATAAACCGCATATACTTTGCTAGGTATACATTTCATATACATTACTTGTGTATTGATACCTCTTGTAGTTGTAGAGTACGGGACGTATCAGAACTCTTACATCGCTTTTATGAATCTCTTGAATTACTGTTAATCTTAAAGAATAACTATCACTATGAGTAGGACATTGACCCTCTCCCAACTGTACAGATGATGCTGGTGATGCACAGCTTGAAGACCTAGAGGACCAACTCCTTATAGAAGACTATACAAAAAAAATACGAAGATAATTTTATTATTTAGTTTTATACTTCCACTGCGAACTCCGACATTGTAATTAAACTTCCCTTAAAAAGGCATATAATTATTTAATGAATTCTTTTACTCTGATGAAATAATCAATACAATTAATTTTATTCTTGTAAATGTTACCTTATTGAATGTAACTAGATGTGATCTATAACAATTATAAGATGCAATCTCTAAAGCATCCAAGTTTTACATTATTAACACCCAGTTTTCTCGGGCACGAATATAAACTCTGGTCGTGAATATTCGGGGCGTTACACCTATATCCTCTAGGTTCGTCACTCCCAGCTGAATGCATACGAAAGACAAGTTGTAAGAGTAATGCTCGTGGTCACTATGGGGAGGTTTGTCACCCCAGCATAGGCCGGCAACACGGATACAGTGTCCCATACCACCATGCTCAGCTTACGAGTCTTGATGATTGTGATGCTAATGGTTAATAGTTAACCTTCAAAAATGGTAAGGGAGATGTCCCAGATTCGAGCAGTTGTGATCATACCTGGTGAACACATATAGGGTTAGTCGGTTCTTTAGACAATTTTGGTTGATACGGGCAGACACCGGCATAACTGACATAAAGTGTGCAAGCACCCCGCTGGCCCAACCACTATCGGTCGTCCGAGTTCTACCCAAATCAATCGAACGTGTCCAGGGTGGCCAACCTAATTAAGTCAATCCATATTCGGGAATTTGTCAACTATCCAGACTACTTTTCTAGTCCTACTTCTTAATTTAATTAAGTCAACAAGTATTAAAGATGATTGGATTCACATTCAATCATCAAAATCAGTAATCCACTCATTCAGGCATTTCATCGAACACGTAGGTGCCATATCCTAAGATTTGTAATTCATGGACTGAAATTTAAATACATAGGTTGTCATGCAAATTCCAAGTTGGCAATCATAAATCATTAACAGAAACATTAGAATTAATAAACAGCAACCTAAATATTTATGGTCCGCACTTTGGAGTGGTACGTCAACTTTCGAACCCGTTCCTAGGGCTAGGGTCCCGTGGATCGACTTGCCGATGCCCACCTAACTAGAGGACTGGCCTGGTTTTAAGGGCAGGATATCTACATATTGGAACATATCAGATGGTTGGATTGGATATGGTACCTATATGCCATGGTGGCACATGGATGGATTGGATTGGATCCTGCAAAAATACGACTCATATCCATGATGGGTTGAGTAAGGGTAAATTGCCGTGAATGATTTCCCCCAGTTCATCGAGAATGGAATGCCTAGGGCCCACCCATGATGTGTGTACAAAATCCTTTATATCCATCAGGTATGGCCCCCATTGATTGGACTTTAGACAAAAAAATCATGGCTAAACAGGACTCAGGTGGGTCCCAATGGTGGGAACCAATGAGGGCAGATGTCTATCATTGAAAACATCATTTGTGTTTGGGACCCAATCTGTTTCATTGATCCATCAGATCCATTCATAAGGCACGACCTAACAAGATGAAGAGATACCAAACGATGCATGAGTTTAGAGATTTAAGATATAGTTTTACATTGTGTTCTTTGTGTGACCCATCTAGCTTTGGATCACTCCAATTTTTCGGGACACGGATTGCCTAATGACCTCAACACCATGAAGTGTTGTTTGTATTTACACATGTATTAGCGCATTTAGGCAAAACAATGAGATATAACCATATGTCGGCACTATATGTTAATAATGGACGAAATATTACTCACACTTTAAGAATATCTTTTAACATAATTCTCTTTTGTGATACATTACCAGTCAAAAGAAGAATAACTCAGAGTCGTACGCACGTTTGTGGTCGAGAAAAAAAAAAACACTATAGGAAGAATATATAAGAAGCACTTTCACGACTGACATGGTTGAGCAGCGTGCTCGACAATTTTATAAAGACCCACCGAGATATATATATCACAATCCATATGTTCTTGACAAGCCCGTCTTACTAAATCATGCTTAAACGGAAAACTTTTTAGAAACGATCGATACTTTCCCAGTGACTACGGAGGTTTGAGAAGAGTATTCTTCTTAAATTAGAAAGAAATGAAGGGATGTGATGAAGAATTTGAGTCCAACAAGGATATAGCCTGTTCTCATAACCTTAAAGGATCTCTGCATCGGCAAGCAAACCCAAACTGCAAGGAAACCTTGAAACAGACTATTGCCTTCCCAACCTATATAAAGAGCACTCGACGAAGAGCTCAAGGCACTAACAGAGTCATCACACTCAACCTCTTATAGTGCAACACTGTCTATCTTAGTTTTAATTTTAGTTCATCTACTTTTGTCTAGCTCCATTACATAAAGTCAAGAGTTTAGCATATTTTAGATCATTGTTGTCCAACGTTATCGCTACAGTATGCCTACAAGTAGTGTAAATATGCACGACCTACTGTCTTCAGATCTTGATCAACAAGTATGAATCGATTGTATCGATCTTAATTATAAATCAATAAAATCAGTAATCAATCTTTATTTTTAATTCATTTAATTTATTATATATTGTGTTATTGAAAAACTTGAGGACTTCAATCACCATTGAAAGGAAAGTTTTTATTTCAAGGCAAAAATACCTCATTAAGAACTTACTTTTCCCTTTTAAATTGCTAGATCTTTACACATTGGTAGTTGGATAGGCTAAACTTCACAAATTTGGTACTACAACTGATTTGGTGCCTCGAATTGCGAGCATTCAATCAACGTAGAGTTGAGTATAACTCTGGCATCCCCAATACTATCTTAATCATATTCGTTTGACTGAATACGGGCTGTTCGTTAACTCATGTGACATCACATTTAATTGAACTACAACAATATGAATGCGATAGGATTTGATTGGGCCACGTGCTTTTGTCAGAGATCATCGCACACAACATGCATGAAAATTGCTAAGCCAAGCACGTACTCCCACCATCATCTCTGACAATAGCATGTGGTTTAGATCCGAACTCATTTTTGGGGGATGTTTGCCGGGTAACCGCAACACCACAGAGCTTAGTATTATTTGGATGTTGCGATATTTGATTCAGTCAACATGTTGTTAAGAAAAGCATGTACTCTTACATCAATCTAAGATAGTGGCACGTTGCTCAAGCAAATCAGTAGAATCTAACACCACCAAGCCATTGATATTAGGATACTTAAGATTACTCCTGTACTCATCTCTAACAGCAGCACATGACTCAAGCAAATATGCAATTCCAGCGACACCGAGCCACTTGACGTCGGGTACCTATTCTACTGTACTCATCTCACTATTAAGGAAATTCAGACATCATGTTGGGGTACCTCGCAATCTAGGACAGATTAGGTGCGGGACCACACCTAAGACAGTGTGGCCCTTACCACGAGGCCTGCCTTGAGTATTCTAAATTTGTGCCGTCCAATTGTTTTGCCAGATCATTTTAGAGCATGACCCAAAAATGAAACATATCTAAATCTTAGTAGCATGGCCAAAACTGAAACAGATCCAAATCTTTGGTGACCCATATCATAAGGAAACATAGGTGATTGACCATCAAAAGCTTCTCATGAACCACAACAGTTTTGGATCAAGCTGATATTCGTTTTCCTTTCAGGTTCACGTGACCTTATAAACAGGTTGGATGACAAATAAATATTATAAACCGGACCTTATAAACAGGTTGGATGGCAAATAAATATTATAGAAGATGGCAAATAAATATTATAGAATAGCTACGGTGGGCCCAATAAAGTATTTAATGGTCACAGTAAGCCTTATTAGGAAGTTTTTAATGATAGCATGTTCAATCATCATATTGTTTCCAATAATATGGTCAGCCTGAGACTTGGATCTGCTTCATTTTTGGGCTCATGTCAGCTGTACAGCGTACATGTCGAATAAAGATAGCCCCAAGGTAAGGGCCGCACCTAATCCACTCCCCTCATAATCCGCTTGCCATTTTTTGGGGTGTCTTTATCTTCATCTGGAGCACTTATGCCCGGTTTGGATGCTAGCCACACATCAAAATGGCTCGACATGGTAGCGTACATGTAGGTGACATAAGCACGTGAACTCTATATTTAGGACCTGTTCTGCGTTGAAAGCAATGGGAGTTATTTGATACTCCGGCAAAGATGGACCTTAATACGCAGCACTCAGTAATTATACACGTGGCATCTATTAGCTCAAATGAACCACTGTTGCTGAGTCACGGTCCCAAAATCAGAATGCCTAAACAATCATGACCTCTGATCTATGCAGACCTTGTATGCTGAAAGAGTACAATTGAACTACGGTGTTGGGCTCATCCTTCTCACGTACGCCATCTGGACCGTCCAAATTGTGGGACACATATTGGACGGACCATATCTCTAAAATCACTGTGATCAAGAAACCTTAACATCTGGTTTTGATGAAACATAACCTAGATGGGATGTTTCGGCCCATATCAGCACGTTTAACGGTGATCGATGTGGTCCACCTAAACCAATTTTCTTGATTTGGACGGTCCAGATTGCTATGATGTTTGCCAGAGCATAATGGACGGACGAGATAAGTGAGAAGCTTCCTTATACTGAGCTCGCTAGATCATCTATTGCAACGGTTCATAAAAAAGGGCAAATGATGGATGGTTAGTATCTTCCAGTATGGAAGATTTTGGTTGGTCCCGTATCTAGGGAGGGTCCCACAAATTCAACGGTCAGGATCAACAAACCGTGGGCCCCACTTATCAACCTATCTAGGTGTGAGTGGATGCAGTTTCTAAGCTGTGGTTGTCAATCTAGAAGGTGGCGGCCACCGGAAGATCGATTCCTGACCGTACAAATAATATGGCGTTCCCTGCACGTGAATCACGTGCAGTTTGAAAAATGCCTCATTAAGAGAGAAAGCCAAACATGGCTGCTTTATTCACTTGAACGGGACAAAAAAAAACTTTAATTACTCTGGCGGAGTATGCTGGTTGATGTACAAATATACATGTTATTTAAATTGTGTGGTCCAAATAGTGGGCCCCATTTAGATGGCTTGTAAATAAAGTTGAATATGATTTTATTTCCTCACTGATTGATTTGTGTATGGCGAATAGTCCTCCTGAAACAAAATTAATCAATGGCCATCCAGAAGCACCATATCTACCGACAGTCCTAAATGAATGGGACGGACCGGCGCAGATTGCCTGTGATTCCTGGGGCTGAAAGTAGGGCAGGTTGGGTCGGATTGCTGCTCAACCCTAGCCCAACCCAAGTTCCTATACCTCAACCCTAACCCAACCCAACCCAAGCTCGGGTTAAGAATTCTCAACCCAAGCCCAACCCAAGGGAGTTCGGTCAGGTTGGCCGGTTCAGTCAAGTAGATATATGCTAATGTTTTCATTATTGCATTAGTCTATTATATTTTCAATATAAGTTTTATTTTTTTATACCTATAATTGTATTAATTATATATGTAGTTATTTATCATAAAGAACATTTTTTTAAAGCAAGAAAGCTAAAATATAGGACAACTACTCGTCTAAAAGTCGTATTGTGTATCAAGCAATCTATTTAGGAGAAAAATCCAGTGTATCTTGTTAGCTTGGGTTATCAAAAATGACATGGACTAATGAAACCTAACGGCATTGGAATATCTCGTGCCTTCAACATGGATGATACGCACTCAATTATAATTAATTTGTAAGGAACTTATATATTGATCGGGTTCGGGTTGGATCGGGCAACTCGAGACATTAACCCAAGCCCAACACAAGTTTTATCGGGTTGGCGTTTGTATGGCCCAAGCTCGAGACCAAACCCTATACATCCTCCCCAAGCCCAAGCCATTGTCGGGCCGGTCATGGGTCGGTCAGGTTGAACCCACCTAACTTTCAACCCTAGTGATTCCTATGGTGGAAAGTTAGGTGGGGCCCACCATGATGTTTGTGAAAAATTTACCATATCGATCATCTATTTTTCCAACTCATGTTACCATGTCCTTGCTTTGGTGGTAGACTTGCAGGAGTTTCAAAGGTCTTGGGTTCGAGTTCCCATAGGTAGTGAAATCCACATGGTTTGTAGGGTCTTAACCTTTTTGAGGTCCACTTTGACTTTATGTGTCATCCAAACCTTGATTACGTCATTCCACTTGGGTAAATTAAAAACATAAAAATATTAATTTGATATAAAAAATTTGTGGCTCAAAGAAATGTTAGACGTTGAATCACCATTGTTTCTTCTGCATGGCCCATTTGAGTTTTGGATCCGACAAGAGTTGGGAAAATGAATGGACAATGTGGATTTCTCACAACATCACAATGGCCCCATGTAGCTTTCAATTGAAAGACCTTGCTATGGTCGGGTGTCATAGGGAATCTATGTCGGAAGCGAAATGCATGGTGAGCTTGCTGCCACAAATGCCCATGTGACCAAACATGGCGAGATTTGATTGAGCCATGTGCTACCATATATAAGACATACACATAGCATGTTTGAAAGTTGTTAGGTAGATCACATACTTGCTGGAATCTCATTTTTAGCAGTAGAACGTGGCCTAATTATATCTAACATGTAGGATCGTCATGAACATTCGTGGTTGCAAGGTCTAATCAAATCCTACCATGTCGGGTCACCACAAATACCTTTACAACGGACATGGGCGTATACGAACAAGCTAACCCCAAAAAGAAAAGAAGTGTATCGAGCAAACCCTGTTGGACTCACTACCGCAGTTCCATCTTATTTGCACCATGTATCCGATTTTCCCTATAATTTTAAGGTATAGGCCTACAAATTGAAGCATATTCAAAACTCAACTGGATCACATCACATAAAACAGTTGAAATTTAATATTTACGGTTGAAAACATCTTGGGCCTCTCACTATTTTCTGCACGGGTCTGCTCTCATACTCTCTACATGTGATGAGTCATTACATAGAACCCATGTGGTTGAAAGATCACTAGGCAATTCCCAACCAGGAATAATTATAAGGGCATATTTGGCGGGACCAATCCCACAGTATTGGGAGAGATGGGATCACCATATCTTAAGATATGCATGACGAGCCAAACAAACCAAGTGAACTTGTCCCAAGATATAAGCAATTCTATGGATTTTAAAACAATCAACTGGCATCACCACCGTTACCTTAAAATTGTTCCCATCCCTTGGTTAGATGGATGGGAAGATAAAATCCCGCGATATATCTGGTGGCCTGCCTAACAGGCCTAGCGGACTTGTCAAGGGATATATAGCAATCCTATGGATCTTAAGCCATTCCACTGGCGCCACCATCATTACCTTAAAATCCATCCCATCCCTCCTAATCCCATGGGAATCGCCCGGCCAAGCAGGCCCTGAGTGAATTAGCACCCCACGTGCCAAGATTTGATCGGCCATATGCTATGATAAGAGATGGCCCACCAAAACATGTTATAAAGTTGCTGGACCTCAGACAGCCAAACAGCACGAATCCAATTATTAAGGAATCTCCCTCGTGATCGGTCGCCAGGCAAGGAGCTGACGTGTACGATATCTGACTACCTGTCTATCAATCATTCCAACGGAGTATCAACTAAATGCTCCCTTCAAAAAAACCATGCTTGGCCTAAACTCGTACAGAGGACTCATCCACACGTTCCAATGCATGATGCATTAATGCTTGAGCGAGATCCGACCCTACACTGGAATATCAATCATTATCTGGATATTTGTTGGACCGTTTTCCGTACACAGTGGGTCGGATGAAATCAATGGTCAGGATAAGATAAACACACATGCCTGAGTTGTACTTACGCTCGAGGATGCCAAATATATCCTTGACCTCAGGATCGTAGCTCATGGGGCCATGTGGTTCAACGGTTCAGATCTTGACACGGTGACTCACATGGTGGGTCATGACCAAAAAATCTCGGTAATTGAAAGATCCTGTCCGTCCATTCTTTGGACTTCTAACATAGGCCCTCGTCTTACCGGCGTATGGTTCTAGCCGAGCCGAGTCATGCGTCGGAACGTGGAAGCCGACCCGAGCCATGCAGCGAGCAGTGTGCATGCCGTACCGACGGTTGTTAGCTACCAGTCAAAGGCTATCCCTCTCTGCAGGACGCGGGTAAGCTACTGACGTCACCGGGTTCTGTGGGCCCCACGATGGTGTATATTTCGTATCCACACCGTCCAACCATTTACAGATATCATATTAATGAATCAGATAAAGAACGAGTCAGATCCAGAGCTCTAGTGGATCCCACCACAGAAAAAGGTGGGGAGAGTGATGCCCACCGTTAAAAACCTCCGAGGGCTTCAAAAGTTTTCAATCAAGCTAATATTTATATTTTCCATTCTTTCGTATACTTTTTAACTTATGAACAGGTTGGATCTCAAATAAACATTACGGTGGATCTCAAGAAGGTTTCAACGGACATCACTCTCGCTACTTTTTGTTTTCTGTGGTGGGGGCTACTCCAGCTTCAGATCTTCCTCATTCCTTATATAATGCCCTAAAATGATATCTCCAAATAGATGGACGGTGAGGATACCAAACATTCATCATTTTGGACCTACATAAGTTGGTGACATCACTTCCTCAACCTGGGAGTAGCTAATCCGCGGAAGTGCATGGGCTGGTGTACCTCATTACATCAGGTATATAGCTGCTGCATCGGCGTCAGCAAGTTATGTGATTCTGATAATGAAGTATATGTTATATCCAAACCGTCCATCCATTTTCTGAGATAGTTTTAAGGCTGAGATTAAAAATAAGATAGACCTAGCTATCAAATGACCACACTACAAAAGGCAGTGGGGGATTGAATGTCTACCATTGAAACCCTTTTTGGAGTCATTGAAGTTTTGGATCAATATAAAATTTGTTTTTCCTTTTAATTCAGGTCTTTGTGACCTTATGAATAGATTGGATGGAAAATAAACATTATGGTGGGCCATACGAATTGCTTAACGGTTAAAATCATAATCTCCGCTCGTATTTGTGGTGTGGTCCATTTGATCTTTGGATATGATTCATTTTTTTGATAATGCTCTAAAATGATCTCTAAAAATAGATAGGCGTTTAGATATAATAAATACATCACTGCATGGCACTTGTAACTTTGATCTCCTTTTAACTGTCGATACAACTCGGAGCTCGAGGAGCGTTAGTGCTCGTCTTCGCACAACAAGTACCTCCAGCAGCTGCATATCTGCTGTGTGGTACACCAGCCAATCCGCTTCCCCCTCTCTGTACGGAAATGGATTGGCTACTCCCCTGCCACCTGCCAATGGTTAGTGGTCGGTGCTCTATGAGCCCCACCATGATGTATGTGTTTCATCCATGTCGTCCATCTATTTTTCTAGATCATTTTATGATATGAGACCAAAAATGAAGTATATCCCAATCTCAAGTGGGCCACATTACAAGACACAATTTTAAATGAATGTTGATCATTAAAAACTTTTCGGGCAGAATAAAGTTTTGGATCAAGCTGATCTTTCTTGTTTCCCTTCATTTGGGTCCAATCTCTATTGTTTTCCTGTGGTGTGGTCCACCTGGGATTTATATCACTCTCATTTTTGGGATTAAGCCCTAATATGATTTGTAAAAATGGATGAACGGAATGGATGAAAATCATACATCATGGTGAGGCCCGCAGAGCACCGACCACCAGCCACCGGGCTGGTGGCAGGGGGAGTACCAATCCGAGTCCTCTCTGTACCTCTCCACGTGGGGCCCACCATATCTAAGCTTAGGATAAAGCGAGCAATGAGCTCCACTTGCCAAAGATATCTTACAAGAGTCCTTGAGTCCGGATCCTCTGTTATCAGGTCAACAGAGAATTCCTGATACCCTAATTCTCATTGGTCCACGTCACCACTCACTAAAAAATAAAAAAAAATAAAAAACAGCTTCGGACGCCAAACCATTAGGGTAACAGGAATCCCCTTATGACCTGATAACAGAGGATCCCGACTCATCTTACAAACTCTAGCCCCTTAACGGGCCCGCTTCAGGTATCCGACCCGATTTTTTCACCATCTTCCATCCTGTATGGATCACCGTTCAAAAGTATTTCATTTTAGATGATGCAATGGGCCATGAGATGTAGTAACGGTTCCTATTCAAAGATGGAACAAAGGTCCATGAATTAGCTTTTTAGGAGATCCGTGCGTTTTTTTCAACAGCCCGGGCCACTCAATGTGGGACCCATGCATGAACGGATCTGATGGTTATAAGCGGGAGCCACGTAAGCAGATATCCTGTGCACGGATGTGACTTGCCAGTGCCACGGGCCACATGAAGTTCATGTGGATCGAAGCTATGTGGGGCCATGTTGATTCCATTACAAATCCACTCCGTCCATCAGTTTCAGAAGAACAAAAATATTTAAGGGTCCGAATCTCAGGTAGATCCAAAATTTAGGTGGGCCACACCATGCGGTAAAATAAACATCGACCGTTGAAACCTTCCTTGAACTGACTATGATGTTTCTATGCCATCCAAACCGTTCATAGGGTTATTACCACTCAGATAAACTGGAGGTACAAATATCATCTTGATACAAAAATTCAGTGGCCACCACAAAGTTTTCAATGGTAAACATTCAATCCCCACTATTTCATGTTGTGTGGCCCACCTGAGTTTTGGATCTTCCTTATTTTTAGAAGATCCTACTATTTTGGTCTTCCAAAACTGATGGACGGAGTGGATTTTTCTTAGGCATCTCCGTGGCCCCACGTAGCTTCCGACCACAGAAACTTCAGGCGGCGGGCAGGCGGGGTGGCAGAGGCAAGTCGCGTCCGCTGTGGACCTTTTTAAGACCTTCGACCACAGAAAAATAGATAGACGGCATGGATGAAACACATACATCATGGTGGGGCCCACAGAGCACCGACCACCAGCCATTGGCTGGTGGCAGGGGAGTAGCCAATCCGTTTCCTTGCCAAATGCACTGCCTGAGACCCCGTAATGTTTGTGAGAAATCCACTCCGTTCATCCGTTTTTCTTGCTCATTTTAGGGCATGAGTCCAAAAAGGAGGCAGATCCAAAGCTCATATAAGCCACACGATAGGAAAAAGTGGGGAGTGAAATGCTTACCGTTGAAACCTACCACGGTCCACCCATGTGATGATATGCCATGCATCCGCACGTGTCGTACATAATAATTACATAATTTCTTTTAACCAAAGGTAAGTCAGGCTCATCCATTCATCAAGTGGGCCAAACTCTAGGACCCTTAGAAACCAATGGGCGGCCAAGATCGACTCAATGTACACATGTGGCCACCACATCCTTCCATTGGCCTGATTTTGTAGGTGGATCCAACATTTTCTACGGCTTGGATATCATGAACACTTGACAAGTTGGTTACAAACAACTAGTTGGTCATTGGATGCAGGAGCGTTTCCCTCTATTACATTAAAGGTGGTGTCGCCCACTAGAAACGGAAACGGATTGGCCACTCCCTGCCACCAGCCCGGTGGCTGGTGAGTGCTCTGCGGGCCCCACCATGATGTATGTGTTTCATCCATTCTGTTTATACATTTTTACGTAAGATTTGTAACACCCCAGATTTCAAAGGCCGAATAGATACTTGACTCCCGACATCTTTAGTACCACTAATGCTTTACGTAAGTAGGATTTCATAATTCGTTTCACTTGTCATTTGAGCAGTTCATAGAATTCAAATAGACTATACGACGTACCTTTGAAATAAACATAAATATTAATGCAAGTAAATCAGTAACAAGTAAAATATGTCTATTTAGATTACAAGACTACATGCTCTGTTGGGTCCTCGGACCCTGAGTACTGAATGATAGGGGGCATCCTGAACCTTGAAGGCATTGTCGTGCTCATAATATCATTGGTGAATGGAGGTTCAGTTTCTTCCATCATCACTTCTACCGTGGTCGGAGCGAGGGTCTGTTGGTTCCACTGCAGAGTCTTATTGTAACGTCCTGTCCAACCAAAACAATATCCTGAGGCATCCACGTAGGATTTACCTCAAGACCGTTCACTTAAACCGTTGGTGTGTGGGGTATCACCAATTAATTAACCCCGGTTAACTCATTTGGGTGGACCTGTCTGGTTATGATTGGGCCAAGTGCAGGCCGTCAAGCCAGATAGCCTGTTAGCACTTGGCAACAGCCCGTGCGGGCCGTGCAGTGACCAAAGAAGGTCAGAAAAATCTAAAAATTTAGGAAACCGTAGATCTCACCAGGCTTGTGGCCTATCGCGGACCACGAACTCAATAGACACCCAGAAATTAATTATCCACGCAATCCCAGCGGCACTCGTCAAACGCGACTCACCCAAGGCCAGAATTGAAATTTGGCACTTGTAAATAAAACTGAGATACCAGGCTTTCCAGCCATCGAATCTCTTCTACATTTACGGTGAAGGTCTAATATATTTTTCTATGCCCGCCCACAAAATTTGGGACCCGATCGTGAAACGGTGACCGTCAATCGCAAATTGAACCTGTACAATTAAATCCCGCGTCCGTTTGCCTCTAAATATTGCATGGCCCTTCATTGGGCCATGGAGCACCTATCTTATAAGTTTCATGGCCAGAGGGCCACCAGAATCGCCCCAACAATCAGAATGGACCTCGTAGGGCCATTTAAAGATCGGATCCGTACGAGGAAACTCGTGTCCGATTATCTTCAAATTTTGCATGGCCCATCATTGGGCCATGAGACACCTACATACCAAATTTGGTAGCCAGGGGGAGGTGATAGGGCCACCCCAAAGCTAAAAGGGGCCCCCACAGGGCCATTGTGGGAATTTGTTGAAACTTAAGGCCAATTGGCCCAAGTCTAGGAAATAATGTCCTGGCTCCTTCTGTCATAACTCCCACCATTACTACAACCACCAAGGAGAGTAAAGAGAGAGCAAAGAGAGTAAAGAGAGAAGAAAGAGAGTAAAGGTGAGAGAGAAGGTGGACCGTAGATCGAAGTGAGGCCCAAAGGAGTTCCATCTTGCAAACCTCTCCCTCTCCCTCAAGAAAATTCCTCATACACAACCGGGAGAACCCATCTCCGTCGTTTGGGAAGGTATATCTCTCATCTTTTTAGAACCCCTCATGTTGAGAGAGGATTTGCATAAGATTCTAACATACAAGTACATTGTCTTAGGATTCCGATTGATCGACACCGAGTTCAGCGCTTCTAGGTCATTTCCCAAGACCTCAACGATCCATAGGTGCGGATTATTGTTTTTAGGTGGCCTAGCACCAATTTTAATATGAATCTAATGATTTTGCTTGTTAGGTGATGTATTTGGGTAATTTAGAAAAAAAAAAAAAACCTAGATAAGAACTTACACTTTAGATCCTCCCCAAATCAATATGGAATGGTGATAGAATGTTTGATGTTCCTCAATATGATTGGGTATGCAATTGATGATTGTTTGTACAATCTTTGCTCGATTCTTGTATGATGTTTCCCATAATATATTTGATGCATTAACCCTCGTGTATATTTTGGTATTAGGAGATATATGAAATGCTTGCCTTCCTCACTAACCCACACAACACATGCACCTTTATTTCATAATATTGTTAGCATTTGTTTTGTAGGAAATCTGAATTTTGGTTTGGGAAATGTGAATGTATGATACTGATTATGTTAGTTGGTAACCCTGATTGTTGGAATGTTATTAAATACCATCGAACCCTTGGGTTGGTCAGGAATCCGATGAGAGAGACGATGGTCCCGTTGGTAGGACTATCCTGAAGATAAACCCGCGGATTTGGGGCGGGTGTGCATGGGCGACAGTAGTTAGACTACATGGTCGCTTGTACCCGATGTCGTTTGTTATATACTCGCTTGAACCCATGCGGTCTAGTCTACTTACTGACCAACCTTGTTTATTAACCATGTCTGCTCACTTATGTATGGAACCTGGAATACCCTTCAACCGTTGCAACCCATTGATAACCAAATTGAAACCGATCCACCGACTCGTGAGCCGGGCATGGTTGAATGGGATACTGTGTCCGAGCTGTCGGCTTACGTTGGGGTGACGAACCTCCCCATAGTGACCGCGAACGATCCCTTTTTCTCAGCACTCCCCATGTACTTGAAGTCGGGGATGGGGAACCCGACGGGATCAAGGATCACGGCGTCCTGGCCTCGCACGTTGAGGAGCCTTGGTCTCGTAACTAGTTGAGGGTATTGATACGTAGGGTGTACCAGTTTTTCCAATCTGCTAGATGAACGGAACTAACTAAATACTCGATTAACATTATTCATGCATTGCATTAGCTAGGATTTGGCGACTCGACAGTTTAGGTCACAATGAGAGAGTGCTAGTTATGTGCGATCGTTAGACGGAGTCGCTCGAGAGAGTGTTGTGGCGAGGTCATGCATCATATCATTTATCATGCATATGCATTAACAAGATTAGATAAGGATTTATGAATGTTTGCCTTTCATAAATTCATAATATAATCAATGCCTGATGTAACTTAAAATTAATAGCACCCACTGAGTTGATCACCTACTCCCACTCTGGGACGGTGTTTTAAAACACCAACCAAACTATCTCGTAGTTGCAGGTAATACAGAGTATGAGGAGTCCGGCGGCACAAGTCTTAATGAGGAGGACGAGCTGTCCTACTTCCAGTTGATGGGCGGTCCTCCATCGACCTAGTAGACGAGTTTTGGATTGCTGAGTAGTGGACTCAGCGCATTATTCTTTTTGACATGTTATTCTTTTGTAATTTTGTTGGATAACGCCTTGTGCGACTCATTTATATTATTTCGAACCTGTATATATATAGTCTCTTTCATTTCAGTAGACTGGTTGTGGTTGTGTTTCATATTTCAAGTAATTTCATACTACGCATTTAAACCGAATCAAATGTAAATTAGTAAAATCGGTTATTAGTGATACCCGGGAACTTAGAAGTCGAGTGTATGCACGACCCCCATTTTTCAGGGCGTTACAAGTTGGTATCAGAGCAATGGTTTGGAATTAATTGGGTCGTGGACCATGAACCCACTAACGCGTCCACTAACTTGAGAGGAAACACTATAGTGATACAGAAATGATAGGGAACGCAACGGAGACTTAGAATGCTAGGAACCATTCCAGGTCCTAAACCAGTAGTCTTGAACGGAAGATAAGACTTCTAAAGAGTTAGGGTTAAGACGCAACGAAGAGTAGTGACGCTAGGGAATGGGTCCGAGAGTCTTACAATACCTTAGCCCGCTAATAGAAACAACCCAGAAACTTAATGATCGGGCGGTCGAAACCGTCATCCTATATCAAATGAGCAAATATCAGGCCAAATTTGATAGTTTCGACCCATTTGGGGATAAAGAGTTAGGGGTGCATGAAAATTTACCAGAAATAGTGAAACTGGAGAAAAAATAGGTTTTGGCTACTAACCAGGAGGAATTTCGTGAAATAAATAGGCCCATTGCCTAGATCAGCTTCTTCTACCCCAAATTCATATATGGTACTTCCCTAGAGGCCTTACCGGCGCCCGAAAAATCGTAAAATAAATTGACCCTATTTGGAGAAAACAGCAAGCGGGCATGACTACACCCGGCCACCTGACCCGTCCGCACTCGCCATGCCCAACGGGCGCAGCCCACACTCGACCACGCCCGAATGGGCGCAGCCCATGCCCAACCATCCAGAGTGTCGCCATGACCATGCCCAGTAGGCGTAGCCCACGTCCAAACCTCTAGGGGCCCGGCGAGACCACGCCGACCCCCTAAAAAAGTGGATCCCCCTCTCCTTGCTTTGTAAACACGTGTGAAGCCCACTCTCCTTGCTATTTAGGACTATTTAGAGTCCATCAAACCCATCTCCACCACTCCTATTGCACTCCACCCCTTCTAAACCTTAGAAAGTATCTCCCTTCCCCATTCTTAACCCAAATCTCAAATCTACCATCTTCTTCTTCCACATTGCCAATCTCCCTAACCCATCCCTCTCCATTTTTTCTCTAAAACCCTCTTGACAACCCATCTTCAACCCTTCTCAAACCTCATTTCTCACACAACCACACACTCCCTTACTCCTAAAACCTAAGGAAAAACCATCTCCCTCCCTAAAACCTCAACACCTCTCACCCTCCTAGTCACAACCATAGTCTCGCCGCAGTTGGAGCGTGCAGCTGAGCTTCTGGAGTTTTGTTACTTTCGCTATATTGTATTTCCCTTTCATACGTATTGTACTTAAAAGTTTTTGATCATAGTGGATTTTGTGATGGTGTTCTTGTGGTTATTATTCGTGGGTTATGCTTTTGGTTATGCTCATTATGAATTAAATTGATATGTCGGTACCGAATTCGGCAATCGGAAATTTTGTGAGCCCGGTTTCCGAGTTCGGGGTGTGACACTCCTCTTCTCAAACTCATTTCATCAAACCCATTCTCAACACCATCTCCAAACCCATCTCAAACCCATCCACCAAATTCATTCTCAACACCACCATCAAACCCATCTCAAACCCATCCACCAAACCCAACATCAACCCTCCTTCTCAAATCCCATTCTCAAATTCATTCCCAAAAATCCACCCTTCCACATCCATTTCCAACCCATTTTCCAATACCCATCCTTAACAAAACCTTCCTCAAATATATTCCCACATTGACCAATATGGAGACCTTAACGAAGAAGAAGAGGAATGCGATGAAAGCGACGAGAATGAGAATGAGGATGAAGCTGAGGAGGCGGAAGAAGCCAAGGAAATCAAAGAAGTCGGCGGGGAGCCACGTGCCGCCCCAAACATACTTGGGCTCTTGGATGCACTCGATGCTAGAATGATCAGGATAGAGGAGAACCAAGCGAAGCAAGAGAAATGGAACAAGAAGATGTATCGAGCCATAAGGACCCTGATCTGCTGCAGCAAGGGGGATGTGATGAGGGTCAAATATTGCATATCAGACCCTGATTATTGCCAGATTTTACGTATACAATAATGCTTAATGGAGCATTTTAATTGTATTTTTGTTGCAGGATGAAATCAGGAGCGTTGATTGAAAATGGATATTAAAAGCATGGATTTGACACTCTAAAGTCATCAGAGCAGGGGATGGACTCCAGAGGACTAAGACTGAAAGATTTACACACCAGGGATCTGAGGAAATAAAGCCGTTCACGTTAAAGAGGCCCGAAACTGGCGCAGAATGCAAGATCACAGGGTTCTCGCCATCCGATTGGCTCAAAACTTCATAAATGGGATTGGGACCATAAATTAACCGTACACGTCGAATTTTATCTGTTTTATCCTTATAGAAGTGGCCCAACGGATAGATCAGCCCCTAAAACTCTGATTTTGGGCCCACCTGCTATCTGGATATTCTTCCAAATTGGTATTAAGGTGTTAAATGAGATGAGAATATAGATGGACGGAGCGGATTTCTCACAAACATCTTCAAAGGACCTCATGTAAATCATGTGTGCACGGTAGACAAGTGCACTAGTCGTGCACTAAAATTCTCAAAGTCGGTCAGCACACGCTGACCGACTCCATCTTCTCCAAATCAAAAAAGGACACAGCGTCCTGCCATTGTCCGTCCATTTTGCAGTAGTGGGGCCCACATATCATATATATGTATGATCTGGACCGTTCATTGTGTCCGTAAGGTGGGTACTACCACAATCATGGTGACGTTTTGGTCCCATGCACTCGATCACAAGACATCTGTGTTCAAACTTGAGATGGACGGCCGAATGAAGATCTCAGGGTCCACCATGGTTGGGATCCAAAACCAAGCAAGTCTGGACTATTTTTCGTCCTGAAGCCAATGGACGGAGTGGATTTTACACCTGGCATCAATCAGTGGTCCACCAACCATCACAGAGCCGTGGCGTAGCCTCTGTTTCGCAACAGGGGTTGCAGTTTTCCTTTGTGGGCCACCACCGTACACCAAAGGTCTAATCCGGACCGTCCATCAGGAGCCCATGGACCCTATCATCCAAGCCTAGGTGACGACATTTCAAGAAACAACTAAGATCGGTTTGTAACCGTCTAAACGGAGGATGAATGGTGCAAAGAAAAGTTATGTGGGCCACACCGAAACGGATCTAAATCACCCATATCTAACTGGTTTTTCGAGGGGAATCCAGTGGACGAACTGGATTTTCTATGTGATACTGACCATGGGTCCCACCAAACGTAGCAGAGCATGCTTACGCAAGCTCTGTTGCGCGAGCCTTGTTTCGCAGACCGGATCTGACGATCTAGGTGGGCCACCATCACGGTCCGTATGATAAATCTTAACCGTACATTGTGTGGGTCGTCAAAAACTGTCCCAGGGGATGTTTGTTCTTTAGAAGGAAAGCAAGGGAAAAGGGGTGGTCTGCATTGCGTTTTGCTACGTAAAGAAAGTTCCGCACCGACCCTAGCATGGCCATAAAGAGAGAGAGAGAGAGTGGAGAGCAGCGGGAGGAGGTGAACGTGAATCCAAGTCTTTGGAGGTTTGCAGTCGTGAAGCCAGGATGCCCTGTTGTTCACCATCGCCCCTTGGACATGGTGGGATGACGGAACTCTTCCTGACATTCATACATCACCCAGATTCGTTGTGAATTAGTTTAATTCTGTTGTTTGCTTTGTCTCATGGGCATGGTTTTGTAATGGAATACATTCTAATTTACACCTGTCTGATCACTTGAAAACTAGATTAAATGAAGTTCAGAATTGATTTTTAGGTATATCTTCCAACTGGATGAAGAGGGGACTCGAAGTCCAGTTGAGTTCATAAATTGGCCGTAGATCTCCCTGATCTCTACAAGTGGATCCTCTGAATCCCTAGTTTCCTACCTCTAAATTTCTTAAGTTTTACATTAATATTTCACCATTACTCCTCAAATTATAATCAATTTAAATTCTGTTGTAGTCTAGTTCTAATTCTACCTAGTTTCAAATAACGTACAGGTTTCAGTCCCTTGAGATTTGACCTCGGCCTCACCGAGTTTATTACTACATCACAACCCTATACTTGGGGAGTGAACAAGTTTTTGGCACCGTTGCCGGGGATTGACGGTTGCGATTCTCTGAAATTAATTAGGTTTAGAATTAGTTTAAGATTAGGATTTTACTAACTTTAGTTTTAGATTTTTATTTGATTTCTAGAACTAACTTGTTTTCCTATTTTGTAGGATCCTGACATAAACTTCTAAATTGGTAATCCCTTTTTAATTCCTCTACTTTTTCTATTTTTAGAATTAGGGTTTGAGTTTTAGAAATTTTCTAATTCTAGTATTTTCTATTTTTAGGAAATAGTTTATTTTTAGAAACTTTCCTCTTTTGTTTTTAGAAACTAAGTTAGTTATTTCCCTTTTTAGAAATTCTTTCTGATTTTAGAAAGTAACTCATCTTTCCTTTATTTTATTTTTAGAAACTTTCTAATTTTAGGTTTGGATTTTCTATTTTAGAAACTTTCTAATTCTGGGTCTTATTTTTAGAAACTAACTTTCTATTTTTTTAGTAACTTTCTAAGTCTTCCTCTTTTATAATCTAACTTAGTTTCCTAATTTATGTTTAGAAATTCTCTACTTGTAGACTTTTTGTTTAGAAACTAACCTTCCTATTTTATAGGCTTTTAAGATAGAAATTTCTAATTCGGTAAGCTCTTTCTCTACTTTCTATTTTTCATATCTCTTTTAGGAACTTACTTTCTAGTTTAGGACTTACCTAATTTATTTTAGAAATTTTCACTTTCTTTTAGGAATTTCTTCTTTTAGAAATCAGTTTACTGCTATCTTTCTTTTTAAGGATTTTCTAATTTTAGCCCTTCCCTTTTTAGAATCAAACTTATTTTGTTTTATTTTGCAGGTTTTTATCTTAGGGACTCCAATTTGGTAACTTCTTTCCAACCCTCTCTTTCTTTTTAGATTTTCTTTTCCTTTCTTAGGATTAGGTTTAGAATTTGATTGAGGGTTGTGAGTGTTTCATGCCCAAGTGGGCTCGTGACAACACTCGACGTCTCTTGACTGAAGGAGGATTGGTTGAGGGGTTAACTATCCATCGCAGGACTAAACACCACTCAAAATCCCCTAAGTTAATTGAAGTGATGGCTGAGAACCAACCTCTTCTACCTCAACCCAGGGTAGAGGACATTTAGGATGAAAATGAGGTGCATCAAGCACCCCCGTCTCGTACTTTATAAGGTTATTTACAACCAGCGAAGGTGAGTACGCCCTCATGTATGATTTTTTCTGAAAATACAGGACATATGGACATCAAGCCAGGGGTTATCCAACTCCTTCCTAAGTTCTATGGGCTTGAATATGAAGAACCATATCTACATTTGAAAGAGTTTGATGAGATCATAGCCACTTTATATTTTCAAAATGTATCTGAGGACACAGTCAGGCTGAGACTCTTTCCTTTTTCCTTGAAGGAGAAGGCTAAGACGTGGTTACATTCACTGCGTCCTAGATCCATTGGCACATGGAATGATATACAGAGGAAATTTATAAAGAAATTTTTTCCACATCATAAAAATGATTACCCTTAAAAAAGCAATTATGAACTTCACCCAAAAGGAGGATGAAACATTTTACCAATGTTGGGAAAGGTTCAAGGATTTAGTCAGTTCATGCCCACAACACGGTTTTGAAACGTGGCGCATTACAAATTTTTTCTATGATGAACTGACATCTTCCATGCGCCAAATGGTCGAGACAATGTGTAATGGAGAATTCATTAATAAAAATGTCGACGAGGTATGGGATTACCTCGATAGTCTTGCTGAAAAAACACAATCATGGGACTATTACCCAAAATCGAACACCACGTCTAGGCCGACTCAATATAAGGAGAAAGGTGGATTGTATATCGTGAAAGAAGAGGATGATCTCAAGTATAAAGTGACTACGCTCATAAGAAAAGTTGAGGCCATGGAAGAAAAGAAGGATAAGGTTAATGAAAGTGTTTGCGGCATCTGTGATTGCAACATTCATACAACTGAAAATTGTCCTACGATACCCGCCTTTTGAGAAGTGTTGAATGAACAATCCAATGCCGTAAATAATTATCAAAGACCTTTCAATAGACCGACCTTAATACATACAATCCTGGTTGGAAAAATCATCCAAACTTTAGTTGGAGAAATGGAAAAACTGCTACCCCTCAAAGTTTCTTCAATCAAAATTCAAATTAAGAGAAACCTCAAGAAGAACTGGTTCAAAATTTCATGCAAGAGCTGACCCAGGCAATGCGAGACTTTATGCAAAAGATGGATTCACGTATTACGGTTATAGAAAAGGGGATGCTTCCTGCACAACCGCTCCCCAATCCTAAACCGCAATACGAGATAAGTGATCCCAGCTCTTCAAATCAAATGGGGCACGCTAAATCCATCACCACTCTTAGGAGTGGGAAGATCATTGATAAAACCCTTCTGGTTAGGCCCGAAAAGCCTCAAGAACCAGAAGAGGATAACAATAATGGATCTAGTGAGGCCTCACAAAAATTGGAACTGGAACTTCTAGAAAAGCCAGTTGCTCCATTTCCCCAACGGTTGGTCGCAACAAAACCTCTCTCTAACTCTAAGGATATCCTAGAGGTGTTGAAACAAGTGAAAGTCAACATTCCTCTACTTGAAAGACTTATGTACGACCAAACGATGGCAAAGTATTCAAAAGAAGATCTTCTTGACTGAGAAAGTGAGTGTCATCCTAAAGCAAGACGTGCCACAGAAATTCAAAGATCCCGGTAGCCCAACCATATCATGTATAATCGAGGACCATCGAATTGATCATGCACTTCTTGACTTAGGAGCAAGCGTCAATCTGATTCCCTACTCGGTATACAAACAGTTAGGTTTGGGTGAATTAAAACCCTCCCTAACCACACTACAACTTTCTGATCGCTCTGTTCGTGTACCAAGAGGGATAATTGAGAATGTATTAGTCCAAGTTGATAGATTTTATTACCCTGTAGATTTAATCATCCTGGACACCGAACCCATCAATAACATGAGCACTCAGATTCCCGTCATTCTTGGTCGCTCATTCCTTGCCACTTCAAACGCAATTATCAATTGCAGGAATGGTGTCATGACTATGTCCTTTGGGAATATGACATTAGAGTCAAACATCTTTTTCAATAACGGCAGAAACTTAGAGGATGATGACGATTTCCAAGATATTAACATGATTGACTCTTTAGTGGAAGATACGACACCTCTGACCTTATCCTTTGACCCTCTAGAGATGTGCCTGGCCCACTCCCATGATTTTGATGATGACATGATTAGGGAGACGTGTGCCTTGCTTAATACTGCACCGGTACTTGAAGTTAACCAGTGGAGGCCACAATTTGAAGAGTTGCCCCAAACTGATGTAGTGCCTCTACCGTCTAACCTCAAGCCGCCGAAGCTAACCTAAAACCTTTGCCCTCTGATTTGAAATATGTCTATTTAAGTCAAGATGAGACATACCCGGTGGTGATCTCTACCCACATGGAGAAAGAACAAGAGAGTATGCTTATATCTACTCTCATTGAGCATAAGAGAGCCCTTGGATGGACGATAGCGGACCTGAAGGGAATCAACCCCTCGATTTGTACTCACCGCATATATCTTGAGGATAATGCAAAGACCGCTAGGCAATCACAACGTAGACTAAATCCAAACATGAGAGAAGTGGTTAAAGCCGAGGTTCTTAAACTATTGGATGTGGGTATCATATACCCCATATCCGATAGTTAATGGGTGAGTCCAACTCAGGTGGTTCCTAAGAAGTCCGAGATCACCATCGTAGTCAATGCCAATAATGAACTCGTACCTACAAGAGTTACTACTGGTTGGAGAATGTACATTGACTACAGGAAGCTGAATACCGTCACGAGGAAAGACCACTTTCCTTTACCCTTCATTGATCAAATCTTGGAAAGGCTAGCTGGTCATTCCTATTACTGTTTCCTTGACGAGTATTCGGGCTACAATCAGATTGAAATCGCCCCTGAGGACCAGGAAAAGACCACATTTACATGTCCCTATGGCACATTTGCCTACAAAAGGATGCCATTCGGATTATGTAATGTCTCTGCCACCTTTCAGCGATGTATGATGAGTATCTTTTCTGACATGGTGGGGAAATATCTAGAGGTCTTTATAGACGATTTCTCTGTTTTAGGTTCATCTTTTAGCAAGTGCTTAGAAAGTCTTAAATGTATGCTGAAAAGATGTAAAAAGAAGAACTTGGTACTTAATTGGGAGAAGTGTCATTTCATGGTTCATAAGGGAATTGTCCTTGGACATATTATCTCGTCCAAAGGAATCGAGGTGAATAAGGCAAAAATTGATCTTATCTCTAATCTACCTCCACCCAAGAATATACGGGACATGCGATCCTTCTTAGGATACGCTGGGTTTTACAGAAGATTCATAAAGGACTTTAGTCTCATCTCTTGTCCTTTATATAATCTACTTCAAAAGAATGCACCATACGAGTGGACTGAGCCATGTCAGGAAGCTTTCACTAAGCTTAAGGGCATGTTGACTAGTGCACCGATCATACAACCACCGGACTGGAGCCTTCCTTTTGAGCTTATGTGCGACACTTCTGATTATGCTCTTGGAGCGGTTCTAGGTCAGAGAAAAGATAAGAGGGCCTGCGTCATTCATTACATGAGTAGGACTTTAAATCCTGCCCAAGTGAACTACTTGACTACGGAAAAGGAACTCTTAGTCGTAGTATTCGCCTTGGATAAATTTAAGTCCTACTTGATCTGATCCAAGATCATTATCTACACAGATCATGCGGCACTTAAGTATCTTCTTTCTAAGAATGACTCTAAGCCCCGTTTGATACGATAGATCCTTCTACTCCAAGAATTTGATTTGAAAATTAAAGATAAAAAGAGAGTAGAGAACGTGGTGGCCGATCATCTGTCTCACCTTAATACCTCTGATTCCCCTGAGGTGACCCATATCAATGACATGTTCCCTGATGAACAACTGTTCAGAGTCTCCCATTCGCTTTGGTTTGCTGATATTGCCAATTATCTTGCCACAGGTTCCACTTGTCTTTACCAAGGTGCGCAACTTTTTCTGGAACGATCCATATTTATTCAAATATTGTCCAGACCAAATTCTAAGGAGATGTGTGCCAGATGACGAGTATCAGAGTGTCAACTCCTTCTGTCATTCACAGGCCTGTGGTGGTCACTTTTCTGCTAAAAAGACCATGGCCAAGATTTTACAGTGTGGCTTTTATTGGCCCACTATGTTCAGGGACACTCATGAGTTTTGTAAAGCTTGTGAGCGTTGTCAAAAATTGGGAGCATTGTCCCGTCGAAATATGATGCCTTTGAATCTCATCATTATCATAGAAGCATTTGACTGCTGGGGCATCGATTTCATGGGACCATTCCCCCAATCATTTGGAAATTTATATATTTTACTCGCCGTAGATTATGTCACTAAATAGGTCGAAGCAATTCTGTGCCGAAATAATGACCACGCACGGTCATTAAATTCTTAAAAGAGAACATCCTTTCGCGGTTCGGGACGCCTCGAGCCATCATTAGTGATGGGGGCTCACACTTTTGTAATAGACCATTCGAGAGCTTAATGAAGAAATACGGTATCTTTCACAAGGTGAGTACCCCATACCATCCACAGACAAGTGGACAAGCTGAGATTTCCAACAGGCAGATCAAACATATCCTAGAGAAAACGGTTAACCCTGATCGTAAGGATTGGTCAATCCGATTGACCGATGCCTTATGGGCATACCGTACTGCTTTTAAAACCCCTATTGGAACGTCTCCCTTTAGACTTGTCTATGGGAAAGCTTGTCACTTGCCTGTGGAGTTGGAACATAAAGCGTACTGGGCGATCAAAAATCTGAATTTCAATCTGGACAACGCTAGCTCGCTACGTAAACTTCAATTAAATGAACTTGAAGAAATCCGGAACAATGCGTACGAGAACTCGAGAATTTACAAGGACAGGATGAAGGCATTTCATGATCAACATATTCTACGGAAATCATTCACGCCAGGTCAGAAAATCCTTTTGTATGACTCTCGACTTCACCTCTTTCCGGGTAAGCTTCGATCTCGTTGGACCGGCCCTTACATTATTGTTACTGTTTATCCGCATGAGGCCGTTGAGATAAGAGATCCCGACAATGGCAAAGAGTTTAAACGAAATGGACATCGATTAAAACCATTTGTCGAGAAATTTGATTCAGAGGACATGCCCATGCCTCTTACTGCACCTGTTTACCAGGATTGATCTCCTAGTCTGATGGAGGTATAAGTAGGTTTATCGCTTTCATAAGACTAGGGTAGTTTGCTTTATTTGTCTGGCTGAAGACGGTAAACTTAGCACTCCTGGGAGGCAACCCAGCCTTTTATTTTATTTTATTTTATTTTATTTTATTTTAGTTAGTTCAAATGTTTGTGGGTAACATTACTGCAAACCTTCACAAGACTACAACTCGTTCACTAAGGGCAACCTAGGAGTTTAAAGGCTTATTGCATACACTAAATACAATCGAAAACACCTGTGGAAGTGGTGTAGGTAGTATTTTATTTTTGTTATTTTTGTTTTACTTCTGTTGGTTTCTCTCTTGTGCTAACCCGCCCTTACGTAGATATCTTTGGAAAGTCTCGTGATTTCTTCATTCAGGTACTATCTTTTCATCACTTTTTCTTTACTTTCATTGTCTCATGTGCATTGCATGCTTATTTCTTTTATATTGAGGACAATGTTGATTTTAGGTTGGGGGTGGGAGATTAGGTTATCTGATTAGTGTTTTCTTGGTCTTGAGCAAAAATTGTGAAAATTTTTTAGAAATTCTTGTGAATTTGATCCAATTTGACATCCATCTGTAACTTAGAATTTCAAGATACGTGATGTTGGTAATTTATGACTCTTGGATTCAGTTGTTTGTTAGATTTCACATTTAAGTTTAAATTGTTAATCCATGATTAGAAATTTTAAACATTGATTGAGTCATAATTTCACAAGACACATCTCGCTTGCACATTAAGATTTCAGTTCGATATGGAATGTGTAACTTGGTAATCACTAAGCTTGAAAGGACTGAGCAAATAGTCTTCACCATAGGTTTGCTCCCTACAGGGGAAAGTTTGATTCCTCAAGGTTGACATTTAAATTTATTTATTTTTTTGGGCGACTGGTTTTTACCATAGGTTTGCTCCCTATAAGTAAGGACTTGATTCCCCTCCCCATCGATGGAAAATCAAAAGCTAAAAGAATGAAAAGAAAAACTGTAAGGAAAGTTTGGTTGTCTTGAATACCCTTTTTGATTATCAATGTTATTAAGAATTTGACGACTGGATCTTTTAATGATGATAAGTCGAGATTACACTATATACCCATGAAACACAATGTTTAGAATTATTCTAATTGATGGATTAATACTTTGAACTTGATATTGACATTTACTGTGTGCTTGAATCTAAGTGAAAGTTATGCCTAACATTCATGAACCTTAGAATTCTGGAATTTGGATAGTTTTTTAAAAATCACTAGAGAAATTCGCCTATAATTCTCAACTTATTTTTCGCATGTTTTGCTTAGGACTGGCAAAATGCTGGTTGGGGGTTGTGATGAGGGTCAAATATTACATATTAGACCATGATTATTGCCAGATTTTACGTATACGATAATGCTTAATGGAGCATTTTAATTGTATTTTTGTTGCAGGATGAAATCAGGAGCGTTGATTGAAAAAGGATATTAAAAGCATGGATTTGACACTTTAAAGTCATCAGAGCAGGGGACAGACTCCAGAGGACTAAGACTGAAGGATTTACACACCAGGGATCCGAGGAAATAAAGCTGTTCACGTTAAAGAGGCCCGAAACTGGCGCAGAATGCAAGATCACAGGGTTCTCGCCATCCGATTGGCTCGAAACTTCATGCATGGGATTGGGACCATAAATTAACCGTACACGTCGAAGTTTATCTGTTTTATCCATGTGGAAGTGGCCCAACAGACAGATCAGCCCCTAAAACTCTGATTTTGGGCCCACCTGCTATCTGGATATGCTTCGAAATTGGTATCAAAGCGTTAAATGAGATGAGAATATAGATGGACGGAGCGGATTTCTCACAAACATCTTCAAAGGACCTCATGTACATCATGTGTGCAAGGTAGACAAGTGCACTAGCCGTGCACTAAAATTCTCAAAGTTGGTCAGCACACGCTGACCGACTCCATCTTCTCCAAGTCAAAAAAGGACACAGCGTCCTGCCGTTGTCCGTCCGTTTTGCAGTAGTGGGGCCCACCTATCATACATATGTATGATCTGGACCGTTCATTATGTCCGTAAGGTGGGTACTACCACAATCATGGTGACGTTTTGGTCCCATGCACCCGATCACAAGACATCTGTGTTCAAACTTGAGATGGACGGCCGAATGAAGATCTCAGGGTCCACCATGGTTGGGATCCAAAACCAAGCAAGTCTGGACTATTTTTCATCCTGAAGCCAATGGACAGAGTGGATTTTACACCTGGCATCAATCAGTGGTCCACCAACCATCACAGAGCTGTGGCGTAGCCTCTGTTTCGCAACAGGGGTTGCAGTTTTCCTTTGTGGGCCACCACCGTACACCAAAGGTCTAATCCGGACCGTCCATCAAGAGCCCATGGACCCTATCATCTAAGCCTAGGTGACGACATTTCAAGAAACAACGAAGATCAGTTTTCAACCGTCTAAATGGAGGATGAATGGTGCAAAGAAAAGTTATGTGGGCCACACCGAAACGGATCTAAATCACCCATATCCAACTGGTTTTTCGAGGGGAATCCAGTGGACGAACTGGATTTTCTATGTGATACTGACCATGGGTCCCACCAAACGTAGCAGAGCATGCTTACGCAAGCTCTGTTACGCGAGCCTTGTTTCGCAGAACGGATCTGACGATCCAGGTGGGCCACCATCACGGTCCGTATGATAAATCTAAACCGTACATTGTGTTGGTCGTCAAAAACTGTCCCAAGGGATGTTTTTTCTTTAGAAGGAAAGCAAGGGAAAAGGGGTGGTCTGCATTGCATTTTGCTGCGTAAAGAAAGTTCCGCACCAACCCTAGCATGACTATAAAGAGAGAGAGAGAGAGTGGAGAGCAGTGGGAGGAGGTGAACGTGAATCTAAGTCTTTGGAGGTTTGCAGCCGTGGAGCACAGAAGAGGGGGAGATCTGGGGAGCTTGGACGTGAAGCACAGGACAGAGTTTGTTTTTTTTTTTTTTTCCTTTTCCTTTCTTTTGAGATTTAATTAATCAAAATTATGTTTGGCTAAACCCCTTAGCTAGGGCTAAGAGGTGAAGCTTGTGGCGTGATGGGGTTAATCCTATGGCGTGGATGCATGTGATGAACTATATTTAATTCTAGTTAGATGAAAGAATGCTTTAGTTTTTAATAGGTTATTGTGACTTACATTACAGTAGATCTGCGATGGCTTGAGCATTTCCTTTTCCTTTCTTGTGATTATGAAGCCAGGATGCCCTGTTGTTCACCATCGCCCCTTGGACATGGTGGAATGACAGAACTCTTCCTGACATTCATACATCACCCAGATTCGTTGTGAATTAGTTTAATTTTGTTGTTTGCTTTGTCTTATGGGCATGATTTTGTGATGGAATCCATTGTAATTTACACCTGTCTGATCACTTGAAAACTAGATTAAATGAAATTCAGAATTGATTTTCAGGTATATCTTCCAACTGGATGAAGATGGGACTCGAAGTCCAGTTGAGTTCATGAATTGGCCGTAGATCTCCATGATCTCTACAAGTAGATCCTTTGAATCCCTAGTTTCCTACCTCTAAATTTCTTAAGTTTTACATGAATATTTCACCATTACTCCTCAAATTATAATTAATTTAAATTCCGCTGTAGTCTAGTTCTAATTCTACCTAGTTTTAGATAACGTACAGGTTTCAGTCCCTTGGGATTCGACCTCGGTCTCACCGAGTTTATTACTACATCACAACCCTATACTTGGGGAGTGAACAGGAGGAAGCGCCCCCGTCCTCGTCTGGCCTAGAAGAATAGTAGCTTAACTCTACGAATAGCTAGTAGTTTGTTTTGAGTCAGTCAGTACTACTGTGAATGTATGGATTGCCTTTAAATTTTCTTGTCACCATGTGAATGCTTGTATGTATAGTTGTCTATGCTCACGAATGGAATGTATATGAGTTTTGTATATTTACACATGACCTTAGTATGGGCAATGTCCTAGTACTTAACCTCTTAAGGGGCATTCTTCTAGGAAATGCCTCAACGAGGAGAAGGTAGATATGTCCGCCTACCTCACGGCAGCCTAATCGAAAGGGACCGAATTCCCGAATATCTACAAGGCCTCTAAGGGGCGACTGGTTCCCAAAACACGGGTAGTACTACTCCGGAGGGAGTCCCGGATGCGTCGCCACCGTAAGTCACGGCACCCGCACCTCCCACCACGCCAATTATGGACCAGATGTTGCTTCTCATGCAACAACAACAAATGATTGCCACTATGATGGGAATCATGGCCCATAACATAAGTGTGCAACGGCAAAACAACGCCGTTGAAATCTACTTAAGGCCCACTGTAATATTTTTTTGTCAACCAACCTACTCATGAGGTCACGCAAACATGAATGAAGGAAAACACAAATATCAGCTTGATCTAAAACTTTTGTGGTCCTTAACAAGTTTTCAACGGTAGGTACTCATGCTTTAAAATGAACTGTTAAAATGGGTTGACAGCACCGATAGGACACATGCACAACGGTGGGCCCCATGAGTTTACCCAGTGAGCTATTTGGATACTTTGTAACTCAGCACGCAATCCGGATCTTATCAGATGTTATTAATAACCACACAATCTTCATCAGATGTGGGAACAACCACAATAAATAAATTAGGTGTAGGTTCCCACCATCGGGTGTTGTGGGGCCACTTACTAGCGATGGTCGTCTCCATATCTGACAAGATTTCTCAATTTTCAAAGATGATTAGGAAGTGTAACACAGGCCACATGAGATAGCCCATTCATCGGATAGAAGATCTGGACCATTCATCAGGTAGGGAAGAGTGTGATCATGCTATGGCCCGAAAATCATACTGATCCATTAATCACGTGGGCCACACTCGTTCCTTTGACTTGGGTTCTGTAAAGGCAAAAAACTACAACAACGCTACGTGGTAGAGATGACGTGTGGATGACCTGTGATCCCTCTATGTTAGTTTGGTACCTTTGAAAGACGGTGGTGATTCGTACACATGGCATGGTTGTATGGCAATCCAAACCGTCTAAATCATTGACCCAACTGATGATGTAGCATTGCAGAAATTTTTGATGGAGAAAGCATTTCTAACGGTCGGATTTTCTCTTCAAATTTGGACCACTCACTATTTTACTTATAACGACCCATTTAAAAGCCACAATTAGACGGTTAGGATTACTTTATCTGTGTAGTTTTATGGACATGATCCATCAATAATCAACCCAAAGTTTAGATGACCTGGATAGATGAACGTCAGAGCCACATGCAAGGAGGATGGCTCACTGCCATTTTCAAAATGGGTCTAGCCGACCATAGACCTACCTAATGGAGAGACCAGATTTCACGATAAAAATGCCACGTGGCACTTGATGGCGAGTACACTTTCATTGAAATCGGATTTCGCACTGAGTAATTAACTCAGTAGCCTTTCATAGTACTGAGTAAACTCTGTTAGGCCCACCTTAAATGTATGTGGTTTATCCACGCCGTCCATCCGTTTTTCCAGATCATTTTAGGAATTGATCTCAAAATTAAAGAATATCCAAAGCTCAAGTGGACCACACCACAGGAAACAGTGGGAATAATGATTTCCACCATTGAAACCTTCCTAGAGCCCACTTATTTTTTATTTCTCATCCAACCTGTTCATAAGATCATACAGTAAGACCATACAGATATGGATAAATGGAAAAAAAAACTAAAAAATCAACTTGATCTGAAAATTCTTTCGCCCACAAGAAATTTTCAACGGTAGATAGACTTTCAATTTGCACTATTTCCTGTGGTGTGGTCCACTTGAGGTTTGGATATGATTCATTTTTGGGATCAAGCACTAAAATTATATGATAAAACGGATGGATGGAGTGGATAAAATACATAAATCACGGTGGGCCACACAGAGTTTACTCAGTACGCAATCCGCTCTCTCTTCTATTGGGCCCAACCAATTTCAACGGTTTCTACATCAATTTGACATTTCAGATCTCTTGCGGTGCACGTCGCTATAGTACGGGCGTTATTCATTTAGTCTTCCACATCTGTCACTGGCGCATACACATCAATCTGGTGTGTATTCGTTTGTCTCTTTTCTACTTGCTACCGGCGTATATACATAAATGTTTCGGTGTATGACGTGGGTGTTCTGACGCTTGTCAGTTGTTCTTTTCTGCATTTCACCACGGGGGACGCGGGAGAAATGCTTTGATGCTCTGGAAGATTATGGTGGTCCACACGCACTCACCAAATGTACACGTGGAATTCATATGTAATTCGAATTAACCGTCCAAATCGTGGGCCCCACTTTACGTGGGTCATAAAGAAAAAATTACACAGAAATAGTGTCCTAAATGGCTGACTGTAAGACATTTAATGGACGGTTGAGATGACTCTGTGGTTGCCCGTTCAATTTATGAAGAAAAGGCATATAATTAATTAGTGGTCAGGATTTTCCAAATGCTATGACGTTGGGATCATCACCTATGGTCTACGGATTGGACGGTTTGATCTGAGTAACGTATACCACACGTTCATGTCTTTAACTTGGGTAGAGAGGAAAGCTTTGAATAGCTGGTGGAGCAGCGACGTTACAAGTGGATGCGCGCATGAACAAAGTAAACCGTCCCAATCATGGGCCCTCATTGGCTGAAAACCTAATTCCACGTCCGAGTCCCTATCATGGTGGTGCACATCGCACCAAAGCTCCATAGGTCACACCATGATGTATATGTTTTATCCATGCCGTCCATCCATTTTTCTATATCATTTTAGGGCATGAGCCCCAAAATGAGGTAGATCCAAATCTCAGGTGGACCACACCATAGTAAACGGTAGAGATTGAATGTTCACCATTAAAAATTTCCTAATGCCTAAGGTAATGCCTATTTTCCACCTAACGTATTGATTATGTCACACAGACCTAAAAACACCTAACCTATTAATTATATGACACAGACCTAGAAAACATAAATCTCAAAATGATTCAAAACTTTTGTAGCCTCAAAAAGAAGTTTTTAATATTAGGTTGTTTCCTGTGGTGTGGTACACCTAAAATTTCGTTCTATATCCTTTTCGGACTCCTGCACTACGACAATAGGAGAACGACATCATAACAAGCATTCATTGTAGTAGGTCCATAGAGCTTTTTCACATAGTGCCAACCTGGGTGTACTGCACCATGCAACTTGGGTCCCAAAAATCGGGTGAGCCAATAGGTCTGCGGTGGCCTAACCTAGAGAGATTTGATTGAGATTTGACCGGGGACATATGCCGCAATAAGCGATCCATGTAGACTGGTTGAGTACCAATTACATGGCCCTCTGTCAGAGCAGCATATGACCAATCATATTCTCATGCAGGTAGTAAAAGTAAAAATTTAACGATAATTGTATAATAATTTTTTCCTTCTCCTACAAAATAGCGTATATATATCCATCGTTGATGCAAGAGTCTGGACCTGCCTCCTCAAACTTGGGAGCACTTGCATAAGAAAAGAACAAAGAATAACCTGGCTGGAGCAGGGACCCTCCGATACTAAAGTCAGGCTAAGAATATAGGTCTGGTCGTGTAGAAGGTTTTAAGGTGAGAGATTTTACTTACCTTTCACCATAAATAAGTCTTTTATTTATAGGGTAAGAGTTAATTACCTTTCACCTAAAATTTTCATTCTGAATTATATGTGTGCGTTCAATGGACGTCTTTCAACCGTTTCGTATGATCTCTGGTGAAGATAAGATCAAGTAATCGAATCCTGAGAAAGTTGAAGCAGATGATTGAGGCCGAGGCTGAGGTGGTTTTGGCCGACTTGACCTGCTGATGCCGACCTGCAGAATCTGAAATGGTTTCGGTCACCTGACCTAAGGGTATTATGTCGACCTATGTTGGCTGAGGTGGTTTTGGCCGACCTGTGTTGGCCGAGATGGTTTTGGCCGACCTGACCTGGGGGTAGTATGCCGACCTATCTTGGCCAAGGTGGTTTTGGCCGACCCGACCTGGTGGTAGTATACCGACCTGTCTTGACCGACCTGACGTGGGGGTAGTATGCCGACCTATCTTGGTCGATGTGGTTTTGTCCGACCCGACCTGGGGGTAGTATGCCGACCTGTCTTGGCCGAGGTGGTTTAATTAGCTGACCTGACCTAGGGGTAGTATGCCGACCTGTCTTGACCGAGGTAGTTTTAACCAACCTGACACGGGGGTAGTATGCCGACCTGACCTGGGTAATCGGATAAGGTTTGAGTCTCCCCTTATCATTGGCCAGATGAAGGACCTTTCGACCTACTAATCTCTCTTCCTTAGCTGTTGAGGAGCTCATTAATGGTCATGACCGGCGTTGGCCGACCTCGTGTCCCACAAAGATGTCCAAGTTGACCTCTTCTCTTTAGTCGGTCCATTTTTACCCATAACATCCACTATCATTAATTATCAAGAATGAATAGATACATTCTTCGAATCATTATAAATAACCTTCTCAAGAATGTGGTTGATGACATGTAGTTATTTAGAAATTGCAAAATGGCACACAAGTAGTTAAATTAAACTATTAAAACTATGGTACCCCACATAGATTATAAATATAAAATTACAGTTATTCCATCATCTAAATTGCAATTTTGTGAACATGTATTGGACAATTAAATGAAAAATATTCAAAAGTCTTGTTTACATAACCAAGCATCCACGGATGAGAGGCAACGATTGTTCAACCAATCTATCATACTAGAATTGTGACTTGGTTACAAACGGCTTGATCTAGTCAAATTTATTTAAATTATTATATACCATGTGTACAATTTATGAGTGCCTGCATATTGGTAGTCATAAGCAAGCGGAGTATCATAACACCCCTCTTTAAAATAATTATTTTTGAGCATTGCTAAGCTGACATGCGTGTCCAATAAAGTTCATATACATGCCACATATGTGCCAACATGGCACCATAGGTCAGAGATCCAGTCCATCAATCAGAACAATATTAGTATATTGATGCCCTAGCTCAAGAATCAGGCTAATCCACCTTCCAAGTGGGCTACAATTTTTAAAACAAATGAATGGTAGAAATACTTGGATGAGGGTTTTTCCAATCCATCTATATGTATTCCATCATTGAGGCCCACAAGCTGAAGGATTCAGATTTTGATTGGGAAACATGTAAAAGATCATACTAACCTAATGGACGGATTAGATCTCTTACCTATATGCCATGAAGGCATCTTAGTTTTTTTCAAGAGGGTTTTCCCGCTTTCCATCTCATTTCTCAAAATAAGGTGTTAACGCCACTAGAGTGCCCTCATAATTCAGTGATCCAGACCGTTGATCCTTAACA
This sequence comes from Magnolia sinica, assembly GCF_029962835.1. Taxonomy (NCBI): domain Eukaryota; kingdom Viridiplantae; phylum Streptophyta; class Magnoliopsida; order Magnoliales; family Magnoliaceae; genus Magnolia; species Magnolia sinica. The sequence goes on along the minus strand of NC_080589.1, from coordinate 68,041,996 downwards.
TGGATCATTCGAAAATTACAGTCTCTCTGTCTTTCGGACGCAGATTAACTACTGACAGGTTGAGCAGCGAGAGTGGCTACTGAAGTGACGTCACCAAGTTCTGTGGGTCCCACCATAATGTATATTTTGTATCCACACCGTCCATTCATTTGGAGAGACCATTTTATGGCGTGAGCCAAAGAATGAGTTTTAATATCCAATGGACACCATCACAGAAAACAGCGGAGAGAGTGACACCCACCATTAAAAACTTCTAAGTGCCACAAAAGTTTTCGATCAGCTTGATATTTGTGTTTTCACTTCTTTCAGGTCTTCACTAACATATGAACAGTTTGGATCTCAAATAAACATCATGGTGGACCTTAGGAAGGTTTCAACGGTGGGCGTCACTCTCCCCTCTGTTTTGTGTGGTGGGGTCCACTCCAGCCTTAGATCAGCGTCATTCTTTGGGTCATGCTCTAAAATGATCTTTCCAAATGTATGGACGGTGTGGATACAACACATACGTCATGGTGAGCCCATAGAACTTGGTGACATCACTTCAGTAGCAAGTCTTGCTACTCAAACAGTCAGTAGCTAATCCGCGTCCCTCTCTTAGACAGAAACGGATCGGCTACTCCCCCCCCCCCCCCCCATAGGGCCCCCACCATGATGTGTGTCGTTATGAAAAATTTTGCATGTCACTCTGAGTCGACCCATGTCATACTCCGAGCAGTTTGGGCCAGCAAAGCACTACGCATTGTGGTGTAACCTCCTCCGATCCTAAGTAAAGTGACAGGCTCGGAATATAAGTATAGTATCGAGCTCTCCCTCCCAGTCTGACGGATACCACCATTGCGAGAACCGACTGCAAGGACCGTTTCGAGTTGGACCTCGGATCATCCTTAGTGCTCGGATTATCTCCGTTGTTGCGTTCTCAGGATAACTGCTTAACCGCCCACACTTGCATGTTTTCCGCACGATCTCCATTTGCACGACCTTTGTTGTTCGCAGTTGAGGCCTAATAAGGTACCGAGAATAACGGACACGTCTACTTCAGATAAAAAGTATAAATAGAAAACATTTCTATATGAATAGGTACATGACATCTAACATCCTAAGCATACCCTATGCTACTTAGACCCAGATTCCCAACTTAACTTTGACGTCGAAGGGTCCCCTACTCTAGCCAGGTTCTCCTTTGTTTTCTTTTCTGTTGCATGACTCAAGGTAAACATCAAGTATTAGGAATGTTGTGAAGGGTGGTCCAAATTTTAGTATCAACATATGCATTTCTTCCATTCCGTTCATCCACTTTTACATATCATTTTAGGGCTTTATGAAAAAAAATGAGAGGGACATAAATCTCAGGTGGACCACACCATAAGAAAACAATATTTATTGGATATCCACCATTAAAATCCTCCACAGGCCCACTGTACTGTTTATTTGACATCCAATATGTTGATTAGGTCATAAAGACCCAGATGAAGGGAAAAAACAAAGATAAGATTGATCCAAATCTTTTATGGCACCCCAAAAGTTTTTAATGGTTGACGTTCATTCAACATTGTTTCCTGTAATGTGGTCCATTTGAGATTGGGATATACCTCATTTTTGGTCTCATATCATAAAATGATCTATAAAAATAGATGGACGGCATGGATGAGACACATACATCATGGTGGAGCCCACGGAGCACCAACCATCAGCCATTGGATGGTAGCCGGCGGCGTAGCCAATCCGTTTCCATCTGGGACAACCTCTTTAGTCGGTTTTTCCTCCGTCGCGACTGATACCAGCGTCTGTTGCCACCACCCATTGAGGCCCATATTCTGTAATAGTCGAATGATTTGAACCGTCCACATTATCATTACTACCATCAATATGATATTCTCACGCTTCAGTGATGATCCTTATTACCTTCAGCTTATTGATTTGAATGTGAGCCATTGAAGATCCTCTTTTCACGTTCTAAATTAATCTATAGATGATGATGGTTGGAATCATTGTTCAAATTCTTTTATTTCTAAGTCGGGCCTTATAGCGTAGATTTCACAATATGGACAGTTCAGATCATTGGATTAATGAACTTGTGGACCCCAATAGCTGGAGATACACGCTGCTTGATATGTCGCGACAGAGGCAAAACGAACTCGTAGTATTTTATTCATGAGAGCTTGATCATATTCGAGCAGCAATACCACAACCGTAACATCTTTCCTGCCAATGTCCCATAAAATCAGTACCATTAAAAAGGTAAGATAACCGTTCATATCTGCTTTCCCATAAAAAGGTCTGATCCCATATCTTAGATGGACCAAAATTTTATGTTGAGTCATATCAACCGTTGAAAGTGTTGTTTTGAACGGTGTGGCCCACTTGATGAGTGGAGAGCCAGCAATTTTTTACCAGATGATCTTCATCGCGAGACCTACAGTTTTCATGTGTACTGACTTACAGCCCAAGGGACACGTGGAGGAAAAGATGACATGTCAGCAGAAGTTGTGGTACATTGCAGTACGTGATCAGTTCTCCATATAGACCATCACATCAGTCCATCGCGTCCACCTCCGCCTGTCTCCAGCAGGGAATGGGCAGCAGCTTTGAGTGGCCACCGTGATGTATCGGTATTATCCACACCGTCCATCCATTTTTTCGTAACATTTTAGACTATAAGCCCCGAAATGAGGTAGATCCAAGGCTCAAGTGGACTACACAATGGGAATTAAAATCTTACCATTAGAAATTCTTGTGGGCCACAGAAGTTTTGGATGGAGCTGATATTTGTGTTTTCTATTCATCCAGGTCTATGTAACTTTATGAATGGGTTGGATGGAAAATAAACATCACGGTGCGCACTAGAAAAGTTTCAACAGTGAGAATCATTATCACCATTGCTTCCTGTGGTGTGATCCACTTGAGCATTGGATCTGTCTCATTTTTGGGTTTATATCCTAAAATGATACGAAAAGATGGATGGACGGTGTGGATAATACCTATACATCACGGTGGCCAGTCAAAGCTGCTGCCCGTTCCCAGCTGGAGACGGGCGGGGGTAGGACGCAATCCGCGTGCCATCTCTTCTGGAAAGGAAAGACGGCACCCACTGAGGCAAACGACGAACCATATAACGCCACGTGGACACTGACATGCCTGCACACGACGTATAATTGTACGGTGGTCCTTGGTACGACTGTTGTAGATCGTTTTTTCTTTTGCCCTTCCAACACCGTTATCGGTGCACATGGCACCAGTAGAACAACCGACGGAACCGACAAAATGGCCTGGTTTGGCTCAGAACTAGAGTATACCGGTTTTGGTACGGTTCCAAAATTTAAAAAACTGTTTAATTCAATTGAGTGGCTATGTAGAACCGAGCCGAATCATGATCCGAACCATAAACGGATGATATTCTTATCTCCTCTTTTGGATGGCCCATCCAGCAAAAGCCTGCCAGATTCGAAGAATCTTAACCGTTGATCGACAGTGAACAGATCAAATACAACAACGGTGACCGTTCAACTAAGGAAAAGTACAAAAATCACACGGAGCCCACTCTCGTAGTATCGCGCGCCGCTGAGTTTGAGGATGTAATCGATACTCTAAGAAGGTATCACGATCCAGACTCATGCACATTGGCTATACAATCTCAGTTATATCAATGGCAAAGTGTCTGAGTTACCAAACTTGGATGGAACCAGTTTGGTAACTCAGATACTTTGCCATTGTGTTGCTCACCAACTATTTGTAAAAATACTCAACAAAATGTGACTAGTGGCAAGCAAGGTATGTACATTAAATAGATACCTTCTTCTTCTTCCTCTCTCTCTCTCTCTCTCTCTCTCTCTCAGTTTTTATGTTACTTAAAAGGTGTTTGATAAAACACCTGTAAAACCATTGTCTCTGTTTGTAAAAGAAGTTGTAGTTCAAGTGTTTGTAGAAATGACTCAATGACGAACTCGGCTTGAGCTGCTGGTCGAACTGAGCCGAGCTAGCCAATCACGCTCGAAGACCAAGCCAAGCTAAGTTCGAGCTGAGGTCAACAAGTGATTGAGCCGAGTCGAGTTGAGGCTACCTCGACTCGATTCAACTGGTAGTACACCCCTATATCTGAGGCAGACCCTACATCATGAACAACCCATGTCAGAGGTAGGGCCTACATGATGGATGGTTATCCACAAAAGTGTGGCCTAATTAATAATAGGCAGCTGATATTGAAGGTAGGCCCATGTGATAGATAATAACATTGATGGTGACCCTTCATAATAGATGACTAACATCTACATTAATGAACGGTGTATATTCAATGTCAGCTATTAATGGGCATCCCACATCTATTAAGCTTAATGAGCTCATTTTTTTTATAGCAGCACATGGCCCAATGGCTACCACAAATACCAGCGAGATCTAATCAAATCCCATAAAGTCAGATCACCACACGTATTATTTGATCTAATCAAATCCCATCAAGTGATATCACCACATGTACTGTACATAAATTAGGTACTTATGTAAACGAAGGAAGCATGATCGACGGTTGTGACAGCATGAATGACATGATAAAAATACTCTCAAAGTACTTAATCTATTAGTATCAAATAAAAGCTCCATTCAAAGTTAAACGTAGTTATCACGTCGAAACAAACAGCCATGCAATGCCTACACGCATATGGGGATTCATCCATACGTGCCAATGTAGAATACTTTCATTGGAAGATTATATACGCTTAATCATTTCCTTTTTATTTAGAACCATCATTTTATTTTAGAGCGTGTTTGGCCGGGCAGTGGATACAGGATAAAGACGGTTTTACGAGGATTATAGGATAAAAACTATTCCATCGCACCCTCGTAAACAGTGCCTGGATTTTGCCAATCGTGAGGTATAGGTTTTCACCCCTATGTAAGGCCACCAAGATATCAATGAGATATCTACTCCCTCCGTCATTTTCACTAGCCTACATTCAGCTATGAAGTTGTTTTGAAACAACTATAAAGCAGTGAGTGGGGCACACCATGAAAAGTAGTGGAGATGCAAACCCATCCATTTGTGACCATCCAAACACCCTCTTGGATATCCCAACAAACAAACACTGACACCACTGTCATTACCTTAAAAACCATTCCATGCCTCCTAATCCTATGGGATCGGTCCGGCCAAACACGCCCTTATAGATTGACTGCAGTTCTAGGATTGTTAAATCAGGAGGGTCATCCGTCCACAATGGGCCCAATGAAATCAATGGTCAGGATAAGTCCTCATCTTACGCCTCAGGTGTACTTACGCCCGAGGATACCAAATATATCCTCGAGCACAAAATCCAAGCTCAGTTTTCAGTTTGAGCAAGTGGGCCCACGTGGTTCAATGATTCAGATCATTACATGGTAGACACCTATGGTGGGCCATGCCCAAAAAATCTCACTGATTGAAAGATCTTATCCGTCCATTCTTCTGACGTGTAACATACGTACGCCATCATCTTGCGGGCGTATGGTTCTAAGCCGAGCCGAGTCATGCATCGAAACGGCGGAAGCCGAGCCGAGCCGTGCAGCGAACATTGTGCCTGCATACCGACAGTTGCTACCTACCAGTCAAAGACTCTCTCTCTCGTGGGGCGCACTATAACTACGGTGAAGTGAACTCAAGATACGTTAGAAATTGTAGCCCCTATAACAGGCCCGCCTTCAGGAATCCGTTAGAAATTGTAGCCCCTATAACAGGCCCGCCTTCAGGAATCCGACCCGCTTTTGTCACTATCGTATACGAATCACGAGATTTGAAACACTGTGAGAAACGCTTACCCTCCAAACTGTTTCCATTAGCGTGTCCTGCGTGAATCACAGATGAGTATGATTTTTGGAATAAATGTTTAAATATATATGTGGAATCTAATGAATGGAGTGGATTTCACATATTTAACACAGTCACAGTAGGCCCTATAAAAATTATGAGACGTCCCTTTCTCAATTATTTCATTTAGTGTGGCCCATCGGAATCAGAAATCAGTCTGATCATGTGCCTCTAGGCCTTATATAGTACTGAAAATCTAATGGTCAGATGAATTTTACATAAATATAGTAATAAATATATAATGGTCAGATGAATCTTATATAAATATAGTACTAAATATCTAATGGTCATATGAATCTTGCATGAACACTAAGATGATCAGCAATGTCAAAATCAAAAGGTGGATCTCATTCAAGTCGTCTTCCAGAAACTCTTTCTAGAGTTAGAGAGAGGGATGCAGAGCGGGACTTAATTTTGGTAAGATATATACTCTCATCATTAAATGAAAATTTGTAATTTAGACCCAACACTAAAAAATCAGGATGCCTGTGATTCATGTGGACCACACCAAAGAAAAAAGTTGGGAGAGACATTTCCACCCTTGATTTTTACAAGGCCCACCACGTTGATTATATGAAATACACTCTAACCATTTGATGCCACACAAAAATTTAGGCATGTGGACTAACAGTCATGCCCATATGTGATTCGGGAGAGCCATATCAAGGGAAATAGTTTGGAAGGTGAGCATTATCTCATGTGTTGTACAATCATATCGTCCACCCTAATCAAGGATAGGGGCGATTTTTTAGCCCTTGGCCTAACATAAGGTGATATACCTAGTGATCAGGGTGAAATCTACATAAACATCACGGTGGGGCCCACCCAAGCCACCAAACCATTGCTCACATGCCCACCGCACCAGGTTTAAAAAATGTAACTGAAGGTAAGGGAAGGATATTAATATCAATTAATGAGGTAGTTGTGTGATTTTTTTTTATTAAAAAGGTACCGGAATGTAACTTTTATATTAATGAAGTACTTCCTTGTAAAATTTCTTTCGATATATAAATTACACATAAAAATGAAGAAGTATTGGTGTTAGCATGGCAAGGTGGATAAAATTTTATTGATATTTGATGGACAATTAAATTATAAGACTAACTCAGTTTTACTTTGGTGAACAATTAATGGTCATTAATAACTTGTGCAATGCGCGGTCCACAACGTACTAATAAATTTAATTTCTCCGTGAAATGTCCACATTTCACACATTTATTATGTAGAGAAAGCTGAGCGAGTAGTACACTTTTCCGGCACTTGTTCTTCACATATATTTATGGAAGGGGTGGACATTTCAATGTCATGATGTGGTGACCTCTCCCATGAGGAAACCATGCTCTCAATTTCTCTCTTGCTCTTGCATATGCACATTAAGTATGTATATGACACGTAAAGCCTAATTTTCTTAGGTTTTATTATATTCTCTCTCTACGTGATCTATACGTGGAGCATAGGTAAAGAGAGGGAGAATTTTTTGGTAAGAAAATTAATGTATAAAAAAAAATAAAGTTTTATATTTCTATCAATATAGGCATATATTACCAAACCATGTGAAAATATTATCTTTGCTTTAGCATGTTAAGAAGTAAAAGTACCAAAATGCCCTCGTTTATCTTTTCTTTTCCTTTTCTTTTAAAGGTTGTGAAATCAAGAATTATGGAGCCCATGTGGCATCCATATAACCTCCAATCAATCTAACATATGAAACCCACCATGATGTTCACACCACGGAAAAAACTGGCCAATCAAACCATCAGATGGGTTAAACATGAATTTAGATATTTTTCAATAGTAATATTAGTTTTTATAATTTGGCCCACCCTATCACTTTATCTTCCAAAGTTTTGGTCCTTTTAGTAACCATGATATTTTGCATCTATTGGACAGGTTGGATGTCAGGCAAAGGCTTAGTGTACCCGACAATTCTTGATTTACTACTTTTTAATGGAAAATCTAAAATGAGTTTGTTTAGGTCATTTCTCTCCTTAATAAGCATTATTAGGCAATTTTAGCTGGTGGATTATTTGGTAAAATCTAACTTTTGGAGAAATTTTGCAGTGGAAGTCTCTATCTTAAATGTACTTATTAAATTTTAAATTGATATCGAAAATATCAGTAGATATATTATGATTTTTCGAAACTTGCTCAAGTTGAGTACTTGATCGGCTTTTGAGTTGAGCCAAGCTTTCCAATGTTAACGTCCCTCAATATATATTGATACACCATTCTCTAGTGCGATGTAGAGCAGGTGGCAGACACTTTTATGGCAAAGATGGACCAAAGAAGACCTAATTAGACGCAAAAATGATCTGGACCATCAAAACCTTAAATCAGTTGTATCTTAGAAACCAGGATAAGTTTTTGACATATTATATATGATTTTTGGGTAGGAGGACCTACTTAAGCCAACCACGCCAGGTTATGCATGCCAGATTTGCAAGATTCCATCATATTGACAATCAAAAGTCCTGTTTAATTTCGTTTTTACTATAAATAGTAAGTTTTAGTTTTAGTATAACTTTTGATCATTCGAGTTGTGGAAGTCATGCCCAACATGAAAAAGGGCTTAGAAAAGTTAGGAAAATAACCTGGTTGGGCCAAATTAAACACTTACTATTTTAGGCCGAAACAATGAAGTTTAGTACGAATAGATGTCATCTATAAATAGTAAGTTTATTATTTATAGAAGTCACGTTTTTAGGGTGTTTGAGTTAAGAGTTTGAAATTGCGGTAATGACCACTTTACTTGAAGAAGGAATATGCCAATATGTCCTAGAGGGGGATGAATAGGACTTTTTAAAATTTTATGCCTATTAAAATTCCATTAATCTGATCCTGAGTAAATAGACATGCATTGCATGAGGATATCTTCAAAATAACTCTACGGCTTCCAAGCTAAGTGGAGGATCCAATCATAAAATTAATTTGCAGAATAAATAGATATATATCAGAGTTTATGATGGATGTGACTGTGTGTGAAGTGTGATCACATATGAGAGTATTTAACAAAATCACACAGATAATAAGAGACAAATAACAATCACAAACACAGTCATTTTTATAGTGATTCAACTACTTGTCTACTCCACTCCTGGCAGACGCACTCAACCCTTGAGTGTACCGGATTTCACTAAGGAGGTTTCACGTGGTTCACCCCAAACCCAAGGTTTTAAATCAGGCTCACCTTTAACTTTTACAACCTACACCTAGGCTGACTATTTATGCTGCCACGAGCAAGGGTCAACACATCGCACCCAATTTTAAGTATACTGGCCAAAGATCCACACAAGGAACCTCACTGTTTATGCTCTCACGAGCAATGGTCAACACAACACACCCACTTTTAGGCACACTGGTCAATGATCTTCCACAAGACCCTAACTGTTTATGCTCTCCACAGAGCAAGGGTCAACACAACGCACCCACCACGTACACTCTCGTCGGAGGCCTCCTAGAGGACTTTTAAGGGGTGAGAAACACCTTAAACCCAATCCTACATAGGAATGATCACAAGGGTCCTCTGGACTCTGATAACTTACAGATAAGCAGATGAGTCCCTTTTCACTCATTGTCGAAGATCTCCTCCTTTGTTGATGAAGAGTCTTCTACTTCCTTGAACTGCAACTCAGAAGATGTATCAATGCATGGCGACAGGTTGGGTCAAGGTTATGATGGAATCCTACTCTCAAATATTTTCCTATAAAGGAGATAGAGTGATTCCAATCATCTATGCATTCAAGGTATCCCAGCTCAATGATTTACCATTAAGATGGTAGCTGGAGGATCCTTTAATGCGAAAGTTCATTTCCTAATCCACTCAGTTGAATATCAATGATGAGGGTGGATTGGAGGATGAACTCACTTGAGAGAAAGGGCTTTGAGTAAATGATCTAAGGTTAAATACTCAAAAACACTCTCTTCTTTCTCTGCCAGCAACTAAAGACAAGCTCTCTATTATAGGCAAAAGGTTCCAACGGATATAAAACGGTTATATTTATGAGTTCGATATCATCGAGCAAGATCGATATCATCAAGCGTATACTTTCGATTGCATCGACTGGCCACTCGATGACACAAACTCAAATGTCATACGCTTTTGAAACCTTTTGCCAGCTGGTCGAGGAAATCGAACATGCATCGATATCATCGGATTTCGAACTCCGATATCATCGATACGCGATTCGATTCCTCGACACATGAAAATGAGAGAGACTTGCCTTAGAAATATTCCAAGTCAATGATATGATCGAGGTACACTCGATATCATCAGAATTTGAATGTCGATGATATCGAAGGTCATGTCGATGCATCGATAAATTCAAAGATTTTATCAGTGAGCTTGCTGGACAGTTTATGTCCATTCTCAATGCAATCGATCCGGCCTCAATATCATCGATATTTGAATATTGATTCTATTGAGTAACCCTCGATCCAAGATAAAAACCACCTGAAAATATCTGCTGAAAAACTGTGTCCAAGATCGATATCATCGAAGGCATATCGATATCATCGATATTTGAATTCTGAGGATATCAAGGGGTACTTCGATATATCAAAGGTCTACATGATTTTCTTTAGAAAAACAGGGACACAAAGGCTCTGCTGTCAATTTTATCGAATCAACTTTGATAGACTCGAGTTTCAAATATCGATTATATCAATAGGGGTATCGATACATCGATAAATCTGTCCAGATGAATATGTGGTTGCTGGACATCTTTTCTCCTCACTTCGATGGTATCAATTGAGCATCAAGGACATCGACAGCGCATGTCGATAATATCGATCAGTATATCGATAAAATCGACAGAGCTAGAAAACTTAGAGATTTTCTGAATTTTGAAAAAGTTTTCTAACTCAAAACCCTATGATGTTCTAATTTGTTTTTAAGGGTTTTAATCACCTGGTGTTTTAGGACAAAGGATGTGAGGCTTAGATTTACCTGTGGTGAGTTTGTGCACACATCCGGTTGAGGCAAACGCTTTGATCGATCTTCCTATGAGGCTCTACAGTCTAATTAACTCAACACTCACGCTAATTGACAAACCAGGGCACTTTCAGAGTCTAAGTCTAAAACTCCATCATAAGTTTAAGTTTCTTATTTAAAAAGTTGTAATTTCATTTTTTTTTATTAATCAAGTTATTTCAAATTTATCAGGAATTATTCATGCTTTTATCCCTCGTGGATTCAAGGAAGTTCTGTGAGGAGTCCAGAGAAACCATTGTGCATATCATCATGGTAAACACTATTGGATTCCAACCATTGCGCGTATTATTGACTATTTTGCTAGTGATACTGTTGAAGTCGAAAGTTCACAATTGATGTTGTCCCCTATGTCATCCATGCACTTAAATAATTAACTTAGGAATTATTTGTTTTGTATTTCTATCATTACCTACGCTTGATTATGTTGATGACATATCTAATTTAGAAAATTATACCACTGAGTTAACTAATCACTTGCACTTGGGACAATATATTCAAACACTAACTAGACGATATTATTAATGCAGATACTACCGAGATCTCAGGTGGGCATGTTTAGACCGACATACACCATCACCGTGATGTTTTATGAGTGTTAAACATAAATAAAAAAAATATACACTTTATTCATTTGGAACATGTATATATTGGAGTTCCCAGCTAGTAGATTTCATGATTTGATATTGTTGAATATTGTACCTTGTGTAGTCCCCGTATGAGTGAACATTGTTGATGCACGAATCTGGATTGTCCTCTTCAGACCTACGAGCACCTGCACAAGAGAAGAACAAAGGAGACCTTGGCTAGAGCAGGGGACCCTTCGATGCCAAAGTCAGGCTAGGAATCTGGGTCTGGTCGTGTGGAAGGGTTTAGGGCGAGAGATTCCGCATACCTTTTCAACGTAGGTGGATCCTTTATTTATAGTGTATATAGGATAGAGTAGTTCATAATCTTAGGCACGATCTTAGTTGTTAGGCAAGATGCGCGTGAGTGGTGAATGTTGGCAATTACCCTGAAATCATGCGATAGATGGTTACGCGTAGGTGATGGATGTCGATTGTTACTCTGGTCGCGCATACTCGAGGAAGATCATCCACCCAACTACGGAGGTAGGTCAGTCCTGCCCTGATCGGGGCATCATAGGTCGGCGCAACCCCAATCAAAACATTGTAGGTCGGAACGGTCCGGACTTCTTATTTCGCTCTTGGTTGGGAGTCCGAGGTGAACCCATATATGAGTAATCCGAGAAGGTTATCAGGACTCATGAAAAAGTTAAAGGCTAAAGAAATTGGACATCACAAAGACTTTCTGGAAGTCGTTGCTTTGTTTAGCATACACAGGCAAGCTTCCCAAACATCATTCGACATGCCTTTGACACGCTGCCATCCCCCTAGCTTAACCATCACGGATCGTTGGAGCCGACCCAAACTAAGTCCTCGATTATTTGTGTCGAAGCCGACCTAAACCAACCGATTAACCGACCAGTGATTACTATGAGGAACTCGGAAGTTCTATATTGGTCAGCACTAGCCAAATCCTCGTTCGTTCGGGTTGTTGGCTTTTCCGAGTAGAGGGGTGTATCTATCTTCTCGTCAGCTCCTTCTATTCTCAATAAGTTCTTCCCCAACTTCACTGAGCTGATCAATCCCCAGGGCCTATCCTGATCGGGGGCTTCAGGACAATCCTTGTGAGGTATATAGGTAAGAGCTCGAAAACATACACTATCGAGGACTACGCTCGAGGATACGAAGTCTAGCTTCTCTGGATGAGATGGTACAGGAGTGTATGTTCGTCAACCTAAGCCGACCCTGAGGGCAGTCGGACCATATTTCCCCACAATAAACACCATTTTAAAAATTATATATTTTGAATATTAGCTACATGATTCTGTGTTTAGTTATATCTGTTGAACTTTATACAATTGATATAAAACTATTTTTCATTATTAAACATGTATATTTTTACTAATTCAAGCCAAAAAAAAAATTCTTTTTTCTGGGAATCAGGTTCACCCAAAAACTAGAGTCACCGTACTTGAGTGCCACGTGCTACTTCATGGGGAGTACACTTACCATTTTTTTTAATTGGGCCCAACCACTTACAACTGTTTTCACATCATTTTTACATTTCAGATTTATTGTGGTAAACGTCGTTATAGTAAGCTCGTATTCATTTGGTCCTTTTCATACATGGGTCACCTCTGCGCATACACATCAATCTGGTGTGTATTCGTTTTGTCTCCTTCCCACTTGCTATCGGCGCACATACATAAATGCTTCGATGCATCACGTGTGTAATCTGACTCCCGTCGCCTGCTCATTTATGCATTTAGATACGGTCGGGAGAAATACTTTGATACTCCGGAAGACTATGATGGTTGATACGCACTCACCATTTTGACGCATGGCATTAATATAGAATTCCAGTTAAACCGTCCAAATCGTGGGCCCCATTTTACGTGTGTCATAAAGAAAAACTTACACAGAAATATTTTCTTAAATGGCCGATTGTAAGACATTCAATGGACGGTTAAGATGACTATGCGGCTCGCTTTCAATTTATCAAGAAAAAACATATAATTAATTAATGGTCAGGATCTTCACTATGACTTTGGGATCATCACCTATGTTCCACTGATTCGATGCTTTAAGTTGGGTATAGTAGAAAGCTTTGACCAGTTGGTAGAGTAGCGACGTTACATGTGGATCCGTGCATGAACAAAACTGAACCGTCCAAATCAAAATGATGATTTGTGCTGCTGAAAAAGCTCCATGCCCCACAATGGTGTATGTGTTTTATCCACACCGTTCATCCATATTCGCAGCTCATTTTAGGGCATGAGCACAAAAATGAGGCAAACCAAATCTCAGGTGAACCACACCATAATAAACAGTGGTGATTGATCGTCCACCATTCAAAACATACTAAGGCCCATTATCATGTTTATTTGTCATCCAACCTTTTGATTAAGTCACACAGACCTAAATGAAAAATACCATAACAAATATAAGAATGATTTGAAACCTTTGTAGTCCTATAAAGTTTGCAATGGTAGGTGTTTAATTATCATTATTTCCTATAGTGTGGTCCACCTAAGATTTGGTTCTATCTCATTTTTAGTTCATGCACTCAAATGATCGAGCAAAATGCATGAATTGAGTAGGCTAATATGACATGGATACATCCTTGGCGACTCAATACACTAAGATTTGGTTGCGTCAAGTGCCGCTGCCATAAGAGATTGCTTGGTTGAGTATGTATTAAGTAGGCCCCATGTCCGACAAAGCCACATGACATAGCTAATCAAATCCCAGTGTATGCGGTAAAGGTAAAAATTTCGATGATTTTATAATTATTATTATTTTCTAAAAATAAAATATATACCATGGTTGGATGGAAGAGGAAGCTAGCATTTCATTATAAAAATAAAAACTAAAAATGAAGAACTTGATAGCCCCAATGGAAATTCCACCACAATTTCTATACCTGCCATTATTAATTGTCAAGAATGGAGAGATGCCCTCCTCAAATCATTATAAATAATTTCATCTTAGATGCTTTAGGTGTGTTATTATTTTGTTCTCATTTGACCTACTTGGCAGACACCTCAAAATCACAATGAGAAATCCTACTTGAGCAATTTCCCAACCCAAGATTTTTTGAGATATTTTTAGATTTTTTGTTGTTTTGTTTTTATAAAAATAAATAATTTTTATTTTTAAATTTTAAATAAATATATTATATATGAAAAATTTATTCAAATATTTATATTGATTAATGATCAAGTGAGAGGTTTTTACCGTGAAATACTTAAGTTCTAGGATGGACATTGATCTTGAACATTGTTTTTTAATGACAATCCGTTGTCTCTTCTTTTGCATTTATGGAAATATTCAGAAAATAATAAGAACTCTATTTGAAATATTGACTATTAAAGTCAAGACTTGGTTATGCAAATCTAATAATTTTCATCTTGAATTTCTTCATTTCCTTCATCATAAACTACTTCCAATTTTTCTACAATTTTGATGTTTTTCTTGCAATAAAATACTCGTTGACAATCAAATATTTAAAAATATTTATTCCAAATTACTAACTAATTTTTAAATATTGAATATAAAATTATAAATTTATTTATTTTAATTTTTTAAAAAAAACAATTTCACTAAAATAGCAAAAAATTAAAAATTGACAATTTTTAAAATCCATTTTAGGACCGTGATAATGATTATTAGCCATCCAACCTTTTGATTCAGTCACGCAAACCTAAATGAAAGGAAGCATAAATATCAAAATAAATATCAGAACGATTTAAAACTTTTGTAGTCCTGAGAAGTTTTCAACGGTAGGTGTTTAATTACCATTGTTTCATATGGTATGGTCCACCTGAGATCTGGTTCTATCTCACTTTTAGGTTCATGCAATCAAATGATCTAGCAAAATGCATGGAAGAAAGGCAGGATTAAAACACATAATTGTGGTGGGCCCCTTGAGCTTTTCTTGCCGCACAAAGTTGTGACATGGGTTGGCTAATATAACATGGATATGTCTGTGGCGATGACTTAATATGGTGAGATTTGGTTGGATCACGAGCTGCTATAAAAGATGTAACTTGATTAAGTACATATTAAGTGGGCCATATCTTTGACAAAGGCACATGGCTAGGGGTGTACATCGAGTCGAACCAAGTCGAGCTAGCCTCAGCTCGACTCGGCTCGGCCACTGGCTAACCTCAACTCGATCCTCCAGCCTGACTGGCCAACTCGGCTCAGTTCGGTCGGCAGCTCGGGCCAGCTCAGGCCGAGTTTGAGCCAAGATCGAGCCGAGTTCACCATTGAGGCATTTCCACAAACACCTGGACTGCACCTTCAAAATTCCTCTACATGTAAAACAGAAGCAATGGTTTTACAAGTATTTTATCAAACGCCTTCTAAACAACATAAAAACCAAGAAAAACGAAGAAAAAAAAAGTATTTATTTCATGTACATACCTTCCTAGGTGAGCAACATCTATGGCGAGCAACATCAATGGCAAGGTAACCGAGTCACTAAATTGGTTCGAACCGAGTTCGATTTGAGCTGGATTCGATCGAAGTCAGGTCAAGCTGGGGCCTACTAGAACTCGGCTCGAACTCATTTTCGAGCTCAAGAAATCAGCTCGACTCAGCTCAAACTCAGCTTCAAATCGAGCTTTTTCGAGTCGAGTCGAGCGAGCTAACCGAGCAAGTTCGGTTCATGTACAACCCTACACATGACTAATCAAATCCCGATGCATGTAGTAAAAGTTAAAAATTTAAGATGATTCTATAAATATTATTTTTTCCCGGAGATAAAGTATATATTAAGTTTGGAAGGAAATAAATCTATTTGAAATATCAACTATTAAAGTCAAGACTTGGTCACCTAAATCTGATATTTTTCATATTGAATTTGTTCATTTCCTTCTTATATACTACTTTCAGTTTTTCTACAATTATGGTATTTTTCTTGTAATAAAATACTCATTGACAATCAAATATTTAAAATTATTTATTCCAAATTACTAACTAATTTTAAAATATTGAATATAAAAGTATAAATTTATTTATTTTAATTTCTAAAATATTTTTTCACTAAAATAGCAAAAAATTAAAAATTGACAATTTTAAAAATCTCACAATATTGCTACAATAAATTTATTTAATAACAAATCTACGATAATATTGCAAATTTTCAAAATCTTGGCAATATTTGGCACAATGATCAAACTTATGTATTAGAACTCATAATTTCTAATATACAATGGAATTTAATCAACCATGACCTAAAATGAGATTAACCCATTTTCAGTCATCTTTTATTATTATTATTTAAAGGAACATAGACCCTTAGTTAATAATATATACTTATCAGTATAAAAATAAAATAAAAAATGGAAAGAGAATACAAGTAGTCAGTAGGCATCAGTATTCTCACTCGCTGCCCTCATAATTCAATGATCTGGACCCTTGATCCCCATGATCCTAGAACCATTAGATCAGTGGCTTATAACATGAATGATTAGAAATTTACGTATCTCTCTCTCTCTCTCTCTCTCTCTCTCTCTCTCAAAACTGCCATGCACATGCAAGTAGAAAATCTTCCCTTAGTTGGTTTTGCCTCTGTCACGACTGAGTATCAGCATGTGTTGCCACCCACCGGGGCCCACATTCTGTGATTGTACAATGAATTGAATCGTTCGTATTATCGTTAATACCATCAATAAGATATTCTCTCCCTTCAGTGATGATCCTGACCTTCAACTTATTGATTTGAATGTGAGCCGTTGAAGATCTTAGATCTATAGATGGTGCATGATTTGAATGTGAGCCATTGAAGACCAGATTTGAATGTAGCCCTCAAAAAGTTTTCAATTGTGGGCATTCAATCATAATTGTTTCCTATGGTGTGGTCCACCTGAGATTTACTTCTACCTTATTTTAGGGCCCATGCACTAAATTGACCTGACAAAATCGATGAATGGCATAGATAAATACACACATCGTGGCGGGGCTTACCTTATTTTAGGGCTCATGCACTAAATTGATTTGACAAAATTGATGAACAGCAGAGATAAACACATACATCATGGTGGGGCCAGAGAACTTTTCCAGTAGCCGAGGATGCCAATGTAAGAATTGTGTGCTACACTACCTAAATCGAGTCTCAAATCCAGTGGGCCAAAATGACAAGGATATGTTAGCCGCGATCTAACTTAACAAAATTTAATTGGGTCACGTACCGCAATAAAAGATATGACTTAGTCAAATAGGTATTGCATGAACCTTATCTATAACAGCAACACGTGGCCAATCAAATCTCAATACATATAATAAAAGTATGAAATTTAAGATAATCTTATGAGGACTAATTTATTTAGAAATAAAGTTTTATATATATATATAATTCAAATACTATAGATTAATGATAAAATAAGAAGTTTTTATCTTGAAAAAACCTAATTTTAAGGATGGACACTCCCCGACATTATATCCTAATCACAATTTGTCATTTCTCTTCTTTTGTACTTACTAGAATATTCATAAAATTGGGGCAAATCTTCTTGAGATATTAACTATTAAAGAAAAGGCTTGTTTTGCAAAACTAATATTTTTCATTTCCTTCATTATATAATAATACCATTTTTTTTTTCGCAATTTTGATCTTTTTTTCATAATAAAATACTCGTAACTTTTAAATAATTTTTCCCTTAAAATCACAAAAAATTTAAATTTAAATTTTTAAAAAATCTCCCAATATTGTCACGATTGATAATATTATTTTAATAAAAAATCTAAGAAAATGTTGCAAAATTTTCAAAATTTTGACGCTATTAACCATAGTGATCAGATTCCATGACTAGATGGACCAAAATCAAATGTTGAATCATACCAACGGTTGGATGTTGTTTCCAACATTATGGCCCACTTGATGAGCGGAGAGGATGGAATTATTTCCCAAATGATCTTCATGGTGGGCCCTACGGTTTCCATGGTGGCACGTTCTGGAAAAGATGACACGTCATCACACATTGTGGTACCTTGCAGTACGTGATCAGATCTCTTCATTTAATGCCCATACAGTGAGATAGACCATCACATGCGTCCATCTCTTCTAGAAAGATGACACCCCACTTGTGGGAAACAACCAACTAGATAAAGCCACGTGGACACTGACACGCCTGCCTACCACGGTGGTCCTTGGTACGAGTCACGTGGACCGTTTGTTCCTTCGTCGCACTAGTGGACAAGATGCCTAGATGATTGATGCTGTTGATGCAAATATCCGGTTCGTCCTCTTAGACCTTCGTATACCTGCACAGAGAGAGGACAAAGGAGACCCTGGCTTGAGCAGGGGACCCTCCGATGCCAAAGTCAGGCCTGGATTCTGGGTCTAAGTGTATTGAGGAGTTTTTAGAGAGAATTTTTTTCGTACCTTTCAAGGTAACCGGGGTCCCTCTTTTATAGCTGCTGGGGTATTTAATCGCACGAAGATTCTCTTCCTGATATTGTGCGCGGGATCTTCTCCTGGTATCACGGAGATAGGATCGTGCCCATCTCGAGCCTTCACCCGATCCCGTGAGCTTCGGGGTCGGAGATCTTATCCCAAGATATACGGGATGAGGCTTGATCTTGCGATGGTCGATTCTGATAAGGTGGTCCGCCCGACGCATGCCCGGAATGCTGATGAGTCGTCCGAACCGACTCAACCTTTGTCTCGGTTTAGCGAATCATGCCTCGGATTTGACACATCCTTTGGTGACCCGAGGCATTAAGTCCGAGTCTGCGGACTTGTATTTTTTGTCCCCAACAGATGCAGTACCATGCACTCAGTTGTCGAGGGTGTGGGCCCCGTAGGACGCATCCTGGCCGTCCATCAAAGAGGGAGCATTTATTGAATGGTGTTGTCTTTCATAATATCCCCTTCATGTGAAAAATCCATGCAATGGAGGACCGTTCAAAGTACGGCCCACCACTAGCATAGATTACATTGATTGCGTGAGAAAGTCCTTCCGTCTTGTGCGGCTGCAGTTGCATATGGAAAATGGACGGTTTGGAAAGAGATGATCGACGATCTAGATTCTACGATGCAAATATGTCCTATCCGATTAGTGCGCCAGCCTGATTTTGGGTGGGAGATGTACCGTAGAGCCGGTGGACCAGCATAGGATGAACCACCTCCATAGTACACGTGGCAAGGCGACTTGTGAATCAGGACCGTCCATGTGATTGAACATTTGTCAAAGCGACGGTAGGAAATAGATGCTTATAACAGACGACATTCAATTGGGGAGAAGTGAAGAAAATTGACGGTTAAGATTGTCCAATAGGTGTGATATATGAAAAGTTGTCCATCGATGGTCCGGCCCACTAGTCTATTGGTCCCGATCAGTACATTACCATGCCACGTGTACCGTTGAGATGGTTCTATAAGCTTGGGCCGGTTAAAGTTCGTACAAGTGAGGACCATGATCCAAACGATTGATATTCTTATCTCCACCTTTGGATGGCCCATCCAGCAAAAGCCTGCCAGATTCGAAGAATCCTAACCGTTCAATAGGTCGTCGTCCATGGATGGACAGTTAAGAGAGAGAATACAGCAACGGATACAGTTCAACTGAGGAAAAGTACAAACACCACACGTGGACCACTTCGACAGAGTATCGCCACTGAGTTTCAGGAAGTAATTGATACTCTGACGAGTCGGGATCCTCTGTTATCAGAGAATTCCTGTTACCCCTAATGCTTTCGCGTCCGAAGCTGTTTTTTATTATTTTTATTTTTTTGGTGAATGATGACGTGGACCAATGGGAATTAGGGTATCAGGATTTCTCTGTTGACCTGATAACAGAGGATCTGGACTCCTGACTCTACTCTAAGATGTTATCACAATCCATACTCATGCACATTGGCACTGTACACGTGGCATATATCAGCCTTAATCCAAACCGTCCAAAACATCGGACACCGCTTAAATGTATCATAATCTGCAAATTACGTGGAATAGATGATTAAAATTTTTTAAAAAAAAAAGCGATAGAATTCTTTTGAGTCCTTGACTATAGGTAGGGCCACCAACGGCTGGGATCGGACCCACCTGATGTCAGTATGAGCCCGGCCTATCTAAATTTCGGTGAGACTCCAGTCCAGCCCATGGCCTAGATCTGGGCCCGAGCCCGGCCCAAATTGGGTTAGAGGCCAGTGTGTTTGGAATGGGCCAGGTGGGCCTGATCAGACCTGTGGAGAGTGCCCGAGGCCACATCCAAATGACAAGCCCAAGAACTAAGCGATCCACACCGTCTAGCCAGGTGGGCGACTGCTGATCAGGTGGGCCACCACATCGATCAGCCATTTCCCAGACGGAATGGTTAGAGGAATGGCCCATATCCAGCAATCAAAAATTACCAGTGAGAGTCGTCTAGTTGCTGGAATTGGGTCGGGTAGGATCAAAGGTTGGGACCTTTTGAGCTTAGATTGGGCTAGGGTGGGCCCTCAACCTGACCCAACCCACCCGAGTGGTACCCATGTCCAAGCCAATTGGCCTAACTGGCTTATAGAGCGTGTCGCATACAATTTCATAGCCAATATGGAATAGAAAAGGCCCAGTCAGAGGCAGAAGTGATTCGGACAGTCAGAACCTTAAAACGGGCATATCTCACAAACCGGAATGAGTTATCCACATGCCATATATGATTTTAGGTTAGGATGAACTACTTTAGCCACCCAACTGGCTACGCCGGGTTGTCCATGAATGAGATTCCATCAGATCAGTGATCGAATTTCCATTTTATTTTCATTTTTACTATTTATAGTGAGTTTTTGTTTGATTATAACTCTTTATCTGTTGGGCTTTAGGAGTTGCGTCCAACATGAAAAGTGCTTAGAATAATTAGGAGATGTCCAGTGGGAATCACGACCGTCTATAGATAATAAGTTTACTATAAAATACACAAATCATGGTGGGCCCCATAGAGGTTACTCAGCATGCAATCTGCTTCCGTCCCATTGAAGGTGGGGACATTAGCAAAATACCTTCTTTTTTTCTATTTATGCTTACCAAATAGTGAAGTTATTTGGTACTTTGGCTGCTTATGCTACTCCGTACACAGGTACTTTGAAATTGTACGTTAAGTGTCCGTGAGTCCAAAAATCAGATCTTTTGAACAAATCCAAACCGTCTGATTTGAGTACACTTATTTGATGAAATAAGATAATTCGATTTCATTTTATTTTTTGAAACGTCCAATAAATGTCCACCAGTATGATAATCAACCAAGTGTAATTTTTTGTTTGTTTTAGATCTAAAATGGTTTTCAAAATATGGGATGCTTACTTTGAATAATGTGCATGTCGAGTAGGCAAATTCTCAGTAATTTTTAAGTTCCTGCGTGTCATCAATCCCGCTCTGCCAGAGTGTCGAAGTTTTTCTCCACTAAACATGTTTACTTTTGTATGAACAAAATTCCAAATAAACAATTTCTGAAAGAGGTTTGCTCAAATAAATCCTAACATGTTGCAGTACAATATGTCAGGACTTTAGCAGTTGACGGGTTAAAACATTCAATCTGAGATTTATGTATTTTGGCACTCTCTCTCTCTCTACACACACACACACACACACAAAAGTTCAGTTGGACTATAAATTAGGGTTCACCCAGCAGATAACTTCCAGCCTGTGATGTGTGTCTAACATCCAACACATCCAATAGGTTGGCCCCATCATGATGATCACCTTCAGAAAAATTTGGCCACATCCACTTTTCAAATGGAACAAGCTTGTAATTTGCTATTTATCAATGGCTATAAATTGTTTCCTGTGTTATGATCGCCCAATAAGCAAATGGGACTGATGTAAGAACTAGGTAATCCGCGTGGATGGGCCAACCCATTAGAAGGGTTGGATGTCACATGCTCTTAACTAGTTGGAAGTTATCGGCTGGGTAGACCATAACCTGTGGTCCAATCTCTCTCTCTCTCTCTCTCTCTCTCTCTCTCTCTCTCTCTCTCTGTGTGTGTGTATGTATCCACCAATTAGATTCTCTCCTTGTCTCAGATTTATACTTAATTGATTTTATTCAATCCCACAAAAGAGGCTCAGGGTACACTTCAAAGGGGCTTTCATGCATATTCCAATCCCATTCATTTAATATCCCACATTGGTGTCATTGACATAAGAGATGCCATTCAATAGAAGAAGACGGTATCATTGACATAAGATGTCATTTTTAGTCTATATGTTTTTATATACGGGAAGTTGACTAATCATCATATAATAATCGAGAAATTGCAATAGAAAAAATAGAGGTTTGTGATGATTTTGAAATCTTTTCTACTAGGCAATCTATTATCCTGATGCATGAAGATAATAAATTTGGTCATTGTGGTCGTACTCTATCATGAATTTCTGACCACATTCTCAATAGGACCCTCTTATCTCTTCCTTCTCCGAGCTCAGGTTATGAAAGAAGTATCTGAGGAGGTATTAGCAACAACTGATTTTATTACGGGACAGCTCATGATGTTCATATCGATCTATTATGCACCTTTGCATCTAGTATTTTATTACGGGACAGCTCATAAGATGTCAGGAAGTATTCAAGCAAACATCTTTCAGAAAATTGTTTAGTGTGAATTAACATGCAAGATAGAAGCACCAGGCCATAATCAAGCCTCACACAGAGCCTTGCTAAGTTCCAGTTCCTCTGCATCTTCAACTTGATTATGCTCTTGTTCCTCCTCTCATCAAAATAAATGATTTTTTTTCCTAAATAAACATTCCAAACCATCCATGTAGTGGGCCCAATCACTGGATGGCCAAGGTTGAAAACCATGCAGGAGGGAGAATTGGTAGCTAGGTATCATCCAGTTTAGTGTGATCTTTCAACTGCTGGCCATCCACTGGATGGTCCGGATCCCCCTTCCCCACCTGCCATGTGATGTGATGGTTATTGACCAACAAACACCACTTCCTGATCCAATCCAGCGCATTAGATCAGAGTTGGCCCCTAATGCAGACACCATGATGCAAGGGATGAATCTGGATTTCATTAGTTTTCTCAATAAGGATTTGAATCTGAGAAATATGGTTGGTCTGGGCAAGACAATTCAGTTTTAAAAAGGGTCCTTTTCTCTTCAAGTCATTCCATTTCATCTGCAGCTCAAAACAAAATTGATCCAACTAATCCAATCCGATCCAATCTGACCGGACTGGCTGCATGCAAATAGGCCCTTAACCTTTTCAAACTTTTCAAAGGAAACTCGTATTTGAAATCTTGCATAATCATGATCATTGTTGAGAGCAGTTTCTTCATAGATTCCTCTGATTCAAGTGAATTCAACACAACAAGAAGGCATATACAAGTTCTATACATTAGCCCCTACTCCATGTATAGATATAAAGGAGATAATGACAAGCAGTTTCACCTGTGGAAGGAGAGCTTCGAGACATCCAACCATATGTGTGGCCCGAGATCATGGAAACCGTACAATCCGGTTCACCGCCAAATCCAGAGCATCAACATTCCTCTTCAACATCTTTCTTTACAAATGTTAAGAAACTGCAAACTTCCAATTCAGGAGATATTCTTGTTTTGTCTCTAGCATTTTTTCACCAGCATTTAACAAGATTATTCTCTGTTATAACTAATAGGGAAGTTTCCTATTCAGAATCTGAACCCATGCAAGTGGAGCCCCTCATTTGTCAGGTGACCTAAAGCAGGGCTCAAGATGGGAACATCCTTACCTTTAGATCATTGGCCTACCATGAGACGATTAAGAAAACAAATGTCTGAATCCAATGGAGAAAAGGGACACTGAATGACCTAGATCTTCTGATCTAGGAGATCTTCAGAGGCATGGTTCATCCATGCAGGGTCCTTAGGTCAGATTACAGATCACAAGAGCACGGGCCTCACTTGTACGGGTAATGTGCCTCTGTGGGCGGTATGAACAGATGGGTAGTAGCTACAAGGGCTACAAGGGGACAAGGAAAAAAACAGCCGCACAAAGCAAAATGCATAATCTTGTAAGATGGAGTGACAAACCAGATTTTTGAAGGCAATTTGTTAGGAGCCCAAAACTCATGATTTCAGGAATTCTATACTGGAAAAACAATCAAGTATATTATTTGCAAGGTTTGCTAGCTGGACAGACTGTTCTCCACACGTGTCAACAATGAAAATGTGTGGAACATTCACCAGGTGTGACCCCAGCCATGTGAACAGAAACAAGATCAAAATTCAGTCTAGTCAACTTCTCGGGAAAGCCACATGGACATGTATATGGACTATTGTCAAGTTTCTCATACCACTCATTATTTCCCCATTGGGTAGCCCATCTGATGTTCGGATCATTGCATATCTTCATCTTCACACAGTGAGGCCAGTTTCTACACCATCATGTGTCCCCCACACATGCCAGGTTGGCATGCGTTGCACCTAAAGGTGCATCTGGAGAGAGTGCATGTGGGAGCTAGCAAACAAGTATACCACAAATCATTCAAATGCTCACATAGTACATAAAGGGCATGCAGCCAAGGTTACATGGACCATGGGTCACTGCGGTAAGCACTGTGGAACTTACAGTGCTCCTAGTTGCCTTGGGACACTTGCACAATCCAATCCATTGACCTAGACAGTTCATTAGAACCAGTGCACATTCATTACACAATCCAATCTAACAAATGCCATCCGTTTGACCAATGGCCTTAATAAAGACGGTCAAGACCATTTACACAAAATAGGTCCAACCAACAATTAAATACATCTATCTGTTAGGACCCATCATGAATTGCTTATAATTATAAAGAATCATCTTAGTTGGTCAATCATAACCATCCCATCCATGTATTGGAAAAAGGATGGCTATAGAAAGAAAGGGCAAAAAAAAAAAAAAAATCAAGGATAGATTGGTTCATCTGATCAGCATGATTTTTACATGCTAGCCCGTGAAATGTGTCCTAGACTTAATGGACAGCTCAGATTGATTGTTTCTGGACTTAATGACCAGTTCAGATTGATTGATTGGACTGTCCAAGTAAACTGATGCAAACTAGGAGCACCATAACCTATGATTTACATATGAAATGATATGTTATCACTGAAAATCTTGCATGCATACCATTATGTTGTGTGCCTGTGATTGTATATAAATAGAAGTATAAATAATTTATACAACGGCATAATCAATGATATAAGTAAAGAATCATATCTTTGGGTCGATGAAAAGAGTAGTTAGGATCACAAATGATGAACTGACCCATAATCTGGATCACACAATTCAGAACAAAAAACATAGGGGGGTTGGTGATCTAGGTTGCATGCAATGCAACTAAAGAGGGCTTATAGGTTCCTGCACACTAGCTAATGTATAGTTTGCTGAAGAGTTGGATTTTGTCCATGAAGGGCCCATGGCATGATGATCCAATATGATGGGTCTCATCATGGACGGGGGAATTCACTAGATCGGGACCCTTTGATATTGTGGAATACAAATACACTTCAGGTGGAAAAATTAGCAACAGTCCACATCCAACCATAAGAAAAGAGTTGTAATATTTCAATCTGGGCACTTTTATCCCATCAACAGGGAGGCCCATTCATTTGAACAGCGTGGATCACTAAACCACGGCCTCCATGTACGTGAAATCCAACTGGTCAGCAAACTGTTCATCTGCTGATGAGCAGCGCCTTATAATTCCTCGCAACTAAAATGATATCATACTATCATTGGTTTAGGCCCCAGCTCGGAGAGAGCACAAATACGCATTGCATTTACACCAACTTGCATTTTGAAACAGGCTTTTGTTTGGAAAGTGCAGAAACCCCATTGGGATTGAGAAGAATGGAGAAGACCTGTCAGACCAGCTCAAAATGGCAAGTACGCTCGATGCAGCACAGACCTATTGCACAAAATGCCCATTCCACTCAATGTGGAATGTAACACTTCCAAATGCGCCCTTATAAAAAGGATGTGTCCAACATGAGGTATTTTGCATCAATTATCAATTTAATAATCACAAATCTTTATTGCTTAATTTAGTACTACACAACCGCATGAACGATATCAAAGAATCCCAGGGAGATTAATTGAGATTGAAAAATAGAAGGATACAATTGCATGGCTAGACTTTCAATGCCCTTCATGTCTTGATTCAATCTGCAGCACAAAATACAAACACCATTAATTACTGAAGCCATGGATAACAATGGCTGCCACAAAATCCCACTCACTTAAGAGAGTAAAAGAGAATTTCTGATGCAATCTGAACTGAGCCCAAGATTCATGGGCCAAGCCGATGCCCATTAAGCGCAAGCCCCACATCTGGTCCATTAACATGGAAGCGCAAGCCTCCTATTTAGGTAGCTAGGTATGCAAAATCAATCAGCTAGCCATGCAATAATCAATTAGCCAAATCTTCTTAAATTCATTCTTATCCCTTAAGCTTCTTTTTATTGCTTTTCCATTTTTGTAATCAGTCATTGATTATCAATGGCATTATCAGCCTACCTTCTTTGTACGCATAAGGAGCCTATTAAAGAGCCTTACATGAGTAGTCTCAAGGTATCTTTGAATTGAATAAAGTTTCTAAATTTTTCTTTCTAACTCGTTTGTGGTTTTCGTGTTTCGATTGAAGGTGCTTACGTTTGAGCGGATCCTTCCCATCAACCGGCTGCATCAATTTCTTGGGTTGTACATTAGTGCCATGCAAATAGGTCTCAACACTCAAATTGCATAATCTTTGCAAAAGATGATTGTGAAAACAAGGTAAATGTTTCAGGATCCGCGAAGAAATTTAAAGTTATAACAAACAAGTTAGCACTTATAGAAGCACAGTGAGAGAGCCATCATCTACGGCAGACTCCAACAAAAGTTGTGCCAAACCGATGCTTAGGGTTGCCCCACCAGATTCCACCAAAGAAAGAGAAGGTTTGTTGTATAGGCAGTACAAGTCCAAAGGTTAAGATTGGTTTCCAACTCGAAGACGAGTTCTTTCAAAGAGGACAAAATCGATTAAAAAAACCCACGGCCCACCTACGCTCATTGTAGCGCTCAACAATGACATAGGCCCACAGCCCACCGTACAGCCCAACACATGTTGATTTTTTACTAATTATTTATGGATTTGGGGGCCTAAATGAAAGATTACAACTTACTATTTTTGAAATATATGGGGGCTAATTTAAAGAGGTGATTGAAGAGATGATAGGCTAATTTTATTTTTTACATTTTCTTCTATTATTATTAGGCTTCTACCATCTTAGGTAGATTAGATTTATTTGAAATCAAACTCTTAGTTGGGGCATTTGGGGTCTATAAAAAGGGGGGTGGTGTAGGAGTTAGTCATTCCATAACTTTCTTAGTGTGATTTCTTAAGTTTTGGAAGAGAAGAAATTTGGTATCAATAAAATTATTTCTCCCTCTCTACTCCATTATTTTTGTGAGTGAACTCTTGCCATTTCTTTCAATTTGGGCGTCAAGATCTTATTGACTTGATAATCAAGTTGCACCATAATCATATCCTTTACAATCAACGGCCAGTGTTCTCAAAATCATTATCATATAAATATTGTAATAGGGGTTGAAGCGCATCGAATCGCAAATCATATCGTAAATCGTAAGATTTTTTATGGTTTCTTTAAAATATGAAAAATATAAATAAATAAATGAAATTAAAAACTTTAACACTATCATGACATGATATTAATTAAAAATTAAATGATTCTTATCTTTCCTTTTTTTTGTCTTTCAAGAAATTTTCCTTTAAAAACATACAACGATCCTTTAATAACTTGTGTTCTTGTTACATTTCTTGAATGTAAAATCGCATTGTAAAAGCGACATTTGATTCTGAAGACCAAAAAAAAAACAAAGATATTTTGATTTCTAAGGCATTTGATTCCGTAGACTGACGAAAAAAAAAATATTTTGATTTCTAACCATCATTCCACAATACATACAAGTCAACATGATTGTAATCATCCATAAAAACATTCCAAACAAGTCATACATCAATTTGGTGTTTCGACCAATTAAGAAATAAGAAATCATAAGTATTTAATTTTTTTTAAAAAAACAAAAAACAAAAAACAAAAACAAAAACAAAAAAGCTCTACAATTTAACATTAAAGAGAATATCGATCGTTTAATCTTTTATAAAGAACAAAATAAAATAATTTACCTTCTCTCCAAACGATTCTTGTTTTTTTAAAGGTTTTTTAATAAATGATTCTTAAAACCCCCACCAATTTAAAAACATAAAATGAAAGCCAAGTGAAGCTTAAAATAGAAGAAAACATGTATAATGAAATCGTAAATCAGGATTTGAATCAAAAAATCATAGGATTCATATAAAAAGGGATTCAAATGTGGGCTTCAAATCATTTTGCTTAAGATTCGCCTCAAATCGTAAATCGTAGGATTTTGACAACACTGTCAACAGCAACATACAATTGACCACAACAGACCAGCACATGCACACGTGTGCGTGCGCGCACAGACAAAAAAGGTGGACTTTAAACAAATGGGATATTATAAAAAGCTTGGGACCGAAGTTTGTACAGTACATCTTGGAGATTTGAGCTGTACTATCCAAACCATGGATATTATGGGCCCCACTGTGGATGGACCCTCTTTTTTATTTTTGGAAAGGATGGATGGACCATTTTAATTAACACCTTGCTACAAAAATCTCCCAGATGGAAAATTACAAAACATTCAATAGGTAGCCAACTAAATAACTAATAGAGGGTTAACAAAGAAAATATAGCCATGGTTCACATTCAACAAAGAAAGACTGAATATTGTATAGCTAGGATATTCCAATCTGGGAAATCTTGGGTGCATGGTCTGTCCATGGTGAGTCCCACTCCCATCATATCAATGGTTTGTGACACCCAACAATTAGCTCCGCCCAAAGATAATCAATCCGAACACAAATTCTCACCAAGCACTTGTATAATACCATTACCCATGTTTTGTCAAGGAACCACAAGACATGATAAACCCACGCTGACGACTGAAAATGCTACAATCTTCCAAACGTGGAAATGTGACCAATGCTATTCCAGAACCTCATTGCAGACATTGACCCATTGTGGTTGTAAAGTCTCTTCCTTCTGTGAGAAACAGAGCTCAGACCATTGCTGAAGTGTGGATCCTAGAACTTTTGATTAATTAAAACACATTACTGTTATAAAGCTTCATTGCAGTTCTCTGAGACGGTCATTTCCAATTTATACAGCCCTAGAATCGTAGTCGCAACTTGGCAGATTGACCCAGGATTTGGGTGAGTGAACTTGGCCCAGTCACCAACTGGGTGACAAGGTCAAGATGCACCCAGTTGCATCTGACTCAGGGCTGATTCGCCCAAGTCAACCGATTCCAAACCTTCATATATGGATTATGGACAGCCCAACTTGTTGGGACTCGGACGAATAAAAAATCTCATAAAACAGAAGGATTAACGGTAGGGTTTCTAATGTAGGGGCATGTTCACACCGAGCTCGAGTGGGGTCACCTGTGGGATGCAGGGGCACACTCGGGGTGGGCGGGGCCCACGGGGGAGGTCTCGTGTTCGAGATTCTTCACCGGGGGTGATTAATGCGCATTTCACATCGGGCTCGAGTGGGGTAGCCTGTGGGATGCGGGGACACACTCGGGGTGGGCAGCCCGTGTGAGGCGGTACCCATGTGATTTGGGGCCCACGAGGGGAGTTCGGCCGAGGTTCCAACCCATGAGATGTGGGGCCTGGGCTATAAGATAAAG
The DNA here is from genome assembly GCF_029962835.1 of Magnolia sinica. NCBI lineage: Eukaryota > Viridiplantae > Streptophyta > Magnoliopsida > Magnoliales > Magnoliaceae > Magnolia > Magnolia sinica. The sequence continues at coordinate 68,011,890 of NC_080589.1, read as the reverse complement.
GGATTAATTCGCCATGCTCTGATAGTTTGAGCTTTTAAAGCAAGTGGTTAATTGTCGTGCATCGGTTTCTTTCAAGTTTCCAAGAGGTCTATGTGCTCTACATGCAGCCACTACGCATGCATCTCTACATGGACGATGATTGTGAGACATGAACCGTTCACAAGGTTTGACCCGTCATTAAAACCCAGCAGCATAAAAATAAAATGAATCCACTCATTAGAGGCCCATCCCTATTAGAAAACAATTGGCATTTTAAACAAACTGCAAATTGTCTGCATTCAACATATAAATGTGGCTCTCTTTATGCAGTAACTTGCAGGATGTTTTCACCTCTGAGCTACAAGGTGGGCCCTCATTTTGATCATCTCAGGTCTTTCATACACATTACAGATTGGCATCTGCAGTGTAGGATGTAGACATGAATGGAAAGAATGTATGTTTTCCTAGAAAGCCTTTGTGGAAGGAAGGCTGCCTATGCTTCTGCGGGGTGAACAAGAAAAGCTACGATAATCTTACACCATTTGTTGTTCATGCACATGCGCTTGGTAGATCCAACCATCCATCAAGATGGATTTGACCATGTAGATGAGCAGCTCTAAAAATAAAGCTGGTCTACTCTTCATGAGGGCGTCAATTTAGAAAGAGTCAGCTAGGAAAGAAAAACTTTGCCAAGTTCTTTATAGCTATCCATTTATTTCGTAAACTGTGGCCAGATTTTTTAGCCAAGGCATGTTCACAATGGGTCCAACCTGTTGACTGGCTTGGATCTTATATCCATGTGCATGATGGTACACATGGTGGCACGTAGATGGGCTGCCTTGTACGGGACTATGAGAAAAGCTCTATTCCTCCATTACACTGAGTTCCTAATTCCTCCATGAGGTTTGCTAGAATACATCCCAACATATTGATATAGATACATGTGGACTTTAGCCTTCGGATCTGGGGTCATCATTCAACGATCCAAACTGGTTGTATGATGGGCTTCACCTTAGATGGCAAATAGCCAAAAAAACATAAGCTCTTCTATTGGAATTTTTCAACCATTGATCAATATGTGCCGTCTCCCACTGGGCCACATTCTGAGATGGTTCAATGATTTGAACCATCCATGTTCTCGTTGCTTATATAAATGAGCTATCATCACAAAATCACTCCTTAATGATGATCCTAACCTTCAATTTCTGGGGTTGGATGTGAGCCATTGAAAATTCTTTTCAATGTCCTAAGTTCATCTACGGATAATGATTGTCAGAATCATCCAATCAGACCTGCCCAGCTGACCTGCCAAGTCAGTGTCTGCAAACTATGCCTAGTAGACAGGAAGGTCATGAAATCAGTCTCAACTACTGTTGTTTTCCCAAGGATGAACTCAGTCAATAATATCACCACCACATTTTTTTCTTTATACATGGAAGTTGGGCACGAACCCGAGACCTTGATTTTGAAATGCACCCTGTCTACAATTGAGCTCATAATTGCATCATCATTGCCTTGTCCCACCTAGTTGGGGTTGGCTTTCAATAATATTGCAAAAATTAATAAATAAATGGAAGTAAGGACCTCAGGCATGAATTTATGTAACGGTTTCCCTTGGTTGCAGCATCAAGTGCTGCAAAACAACAACAACAAAAAGGAAGTTGATTAGATGAACGAAAAGTGAACCTCAGATTGTATCTTTAAAAATAATAATAATAAATAAATAACTAAAAAAGGAAAAACTATGGGGACAGAAGAAATATCAGCCAAAGACTAATGCTATTATTCATGTCTATCCTATTTATGTCCCATGACAACAATTTAGCCACTCCTTCAGTCATGGATCCATATTCATGATTGATGACATTTTTGTATGAGGATGCAATTTTGCAGGGAGAAAATAAGGAGGCCATGCAAAGAACCGCATAAGCATAAAGTCATTAGCTAACAAGGAACTATCGGGACTTGATGCATTAGAATGTGAACGGTGTCTTGATGCATGCATTTTGTAGAACTGGGGCCCGTGCTATGGTAATCCAAACCATTGAACAGACAGGCCCCTTCGTGGCGGCTGATACTCCAAAAGTATTCTAAATTGGAAGTGCCTAGCCATCCAATCATTGACTTTTTTTATGGAAAGATACTGTATCTTTTTTGTTTTTTGTTTTTGTTTTTCTTAACCACCTGTTATGGGTTAGGATCTTGCAATCTGGAAGAATTTAGGGCATCCCTCATTGACAATGAGAACCACTGGATCAACCCTGTTGATTGATTGGCTCATCAGGACACCATTCATGTCCTGATGCATCACGACCTGCTACTTCTCTGCACTAAACAACAAAAATCATTTTACAAAGTTTGTAGTGCAGTTCCCTTTACTTGTATTCAACTATCATCAAATGGCAGCTACATGCAACCCGATATTGCTCAAATGCATTATAGATTACCAGATTCTTGCAAGCGGCCTGCAGCATCATTGAAGCAGTGCATGTGTTCAATCGAAGTGCCTGTGACCTACAAAAATTGTAAAATTCCATTGGAGATGTCACTGATCATTCGTACAGACCAATTTAAGTCACATATTTGCTGCACTAAAGGTTTCGACATATTATCCTCACTTGAAAAATAAACATCCACTTGATGTTCAGATATAAGTTATAACCATTTACATTTTCATCATGCATATGATCATGTTCTATCATTTCTATATGCAATTGATGCACTCTGAGATTGGAGTAAAAGTGAGAATCTGTTGTGTAAAAGGACAGAAATCATATCAAGTTAGCAACCATCAAATGCTCGTGTGCATAGACTTCAATGGAATTTTAGACGTGTTGATGATGAAAACCAGTAACTTGCACTCTTATGTCCGATCTCATAAAGATTCGACTGAGTAAAAGAGATAGAAATTAATTCCATGCATCCAAGAGATAATTGGGCAGACCATAGAAGTTTTAACATCAACTAAAATAAAGAGATTTATCAACCACACAATTCTTATACGCTCCTTTACATACATCAACACTGACGACCATGAAATATTGTCCATCATTATCACCCAAAAAAAAGGTGGGGGGGGCGGGGTGGTACCAAAATTTTGGGTAAGTCTTCAGAAGCATATGACCAGACCTTGTAGTTAAATTAAAGGGGAACACAGTTACTGAGAAATCCATTACCCCTTGCAGATGCTATTTCTTGTTTCTCGATCTCACATCTGTTTAATGCGTTCTGTAAGAATTGTAAAATCACTGCTTACACATCATTCCCTGTATCTGTTGATCAGTGCGACAAGTATGAGTTAAACAAAACATCCAATGGCACCCGAGGAGTTAGCTTATACAGGTACCACTGGAGCTTGCCTGTGTTCATCACATGTCATTCAGATCGAGGAAAATTTGCTCCTTGTCCATCATGGAGTGAAATCTCACATAAGCCTTATTTAATAAGGGTAGTATGATGTCCAGGCTGAACCACAGGCATTTTAATTCAGAGCAGCATTCCAGAAGAATATGGCTCACCGATAAATGATCAAGGCTGTCATCTGGTGGGCCCTTAAACAGATGGATGATGGACAAAGAATCTCCACCATCAAACAATCTCAGCCATCTGATCAGCAGATATTTTCCATTGCAACCGACTGCTAGCAATACTTGACTTTTGTCCATTTGCAGATCAATTATTCGATGCCAAGGAAAATTGGAGAGAGTTTCAAGCAGCAACGAATCCAGGATGGGGCCCACCAGATGAACAGCCTCCACCACTGAAAAGTGGGCCCCACCTGCATCTGTGTGCTGGTTAGAGTTAAAACACATTAGGACCTAGCGACCTCTACTATTGAATATGGCATTGGATAATTGTTCAAGGCTCTAAAAATTAAAAAGAGTGACCAAATGTGTGTGGATCTACATGTAATTTGGTTTGCAATTATTAAATTCAACAAGTGAATTATCATAATTGGTGTTCAAGTTTTTGAAACATAATATAACATGCCATAAATGTATTCATAAGCGATATAAAAAGAGCATCGAATGTGAAGTGCCTAGACTTCATTTTTCTCCATTGTATAATTGCCCATAACCCTAAAATATAGCATGCATTAAGTTGTGATATTTTAACGAGGAGACAACTTTAAACTTTAACATACATGTTAAGTTTAAACCCTGCTAATTTTCTTCAGATCTGATTCTTTTCTTGAATTTTAGAGTTTAAATTAAAAAAAAAAAAAATTTAAAAAAAAAAAAAAAAAAAAAAAAAAAACCTTATGAGTTATGGACTTAAATATTGGTTTCCGAGTGTGACTCATGAGGAGACTGAAACTGGTACAACTCAGCCCCAATTCATTCTGTTTCAGTCTGGTGACTCATTTCATTTCCCACCAAATCGAGATGATTCAGGTGACTCAACTCAATATTGGATGATATTTGGAACCATCAGTCATGCCATGTACGAAATACGTGGATATTATTGTCCAATGGGGGGTAAAGCCAAGTAGGATGATAGGTTATGCACAAAGGAGAAGTTGAACAAAGGTCACATTACTATGTTCCTATTAAAATTATCAGTCAGTCTCCTAGTGTTAATGAAACTTGTCTCTTTTATGTTGATCCCAAGTAAAAGCATCATTTTCACGATTTCGATAGAGCTAGCACATTGGGCTTCTAGGCCCAACCCACAAAAGACAATGCGTGGACCAGAACTATAGGCCCATGAATGACATGGAATCAAAACCGGTCTGAAACTGAGTCACCTCACCCAGGATCATTTAAATTCTCTAGACAAGTCACAACAACAGTTCCAATCCAAGTCAGCCAAACCCTGAAAGTGATATTTAATTCCTTGGTGGGCAGACTAGGCCTCATTTTCAGGGCCAATCAAGAAACGGGCCACCCCAATGCCTAGGTTTCATAGCATTTATCTCAAGCCGGCCCAAGCCCAGGATCAGGCCCATTTAGGAGTAAAATTAGGCCAAGATAAGAGTAGTAGTGCGCTGGTCATGGCTGGGCTCCAGATGGCCCATAATTGGTCGAAAGTTCAGGCCTGGGCCTGGACCATTCAGTAATTGGGCCTTCAGTTCCTTGCCCAAGTCCACATTCAATTCATAAATGGGCCTGTTCCATGAGCTCGCTCCAGCCCTAATAGATCTTCCAAACAGTGACAAACATTGCCAACATTTTAAATGTCTCACGATACTTTCAAGGAAAATTAACCAAAAGATATTATCACGTCGATATTGCGATAATTTCAAAATCTGGAAATTTTAAACTTTTTCCACGATTTTTTCACAACTCATCACGATATCAATGCAAACCGAATATTTAGATGTAAATAAATAAATAAAAATCTTTTCATACCTATATAATTAAAACTTTAAATTATTTATTAATTTATACCAAATATCATTTAACTTTTATTTTCGCCAGACCTTCCTGATAACGTCAGGAGAAAACCTCAAAATCTGAAAATATCACGAGAAATTCCCAAGCCGAGAAATTGCCCGATGATGACATTTATTACAAGGCTTCTAAAAAATCACCGGGCTTGGCCATTCATCAATTAGGCCTCAAAATCAGGCCCGGGTCCGACACATGGACCCATAGTACTGGCTCAGGGCCTAAAACCTGACCAGCCTGTCAAGAGCTCATGCCCAGCCTTTTTTTTTTCTTTTTTGAGAGAGGTAACGAGAAATTTATCTTTCAAAAAAAAAAAAAAAGAAGAACAAGAAGAAGAGAAATTTATTAAAGAAAAAGGAGACTACTTATAAAAAGACGCCCAATACATACAAGAAAAGTTACAGCTATCAAAGAATTCAATACATAAAGCCCAACCCATAACATCTACCTTGGCCCTCCTAACCACCTCCGAAACCAACCCACTTCAGTAGCTCATGCCCAGCCTCACAAGGCCCATTGTCAAAAACTAAACATGTGAACCTTTCATTACTTTGTGAACCAAATTATCGCAATCTAGTTCAATTGTGCATCCAAACGCAGCCATAATTTCAATTCCAACCAAATCACAGCTCAAAATCGTACATCCAAACATGGCACCGCCTAAAATCACATGCAAGCGGTGGTCTATAAATTTTAAGTTGTACACACTTTTCATCTGAGAAGCATTTCAAGTTTAAACTGTTTATATACCATCCTATTGGCTTTTTAAGGGGTCATTTGAATGCCTATAAAATTTTGAGTTGTAAGTGACTTTCACCTGAAAATGGTTTTCAAGTTTCAACTATAAGTCACTAACAAGGAAGTGACTTCTCACCCCCAGCCCCATGAAGTTTCATGTCTGTTTTGCCCGTAAGTTGTTAACAACCCATCCACATCTCCGCCAAAACTACCTCCAAATGGTTAGCACGATACCTACAGTGGTTTCAAATTTAAGTTTAATTCAAATGTGTAGTTTATCCAAAGGTTGTTCTAATCTCTTGTAATCTATAAATACTAAAGGATCCATGAGGCCCAGATTATTCGATTAGCTTCATACTTATCACATGCCCTTTATGGTATCAAAGCCATAGAGGGAAATTGCTCCTTTTTTACAATCCCAACCATCCAATCCTTTTGATCCTTTGATCGGACCATCGGTATTGTTTTCACTGTGGGTAGGACCACTTGCCAACATCAATCCACTGCCCGGATCTGCAACATCGGAGACCGCTAGCAACTCTACACGAAGGCCATCTCCCATCAACTCAAACCTCTGCGATCGAATCGGTAATTTGATTACTGCCTACTACCCACATCACCCGTGTTATCTCCGATCGAATTTGATTTCCAATCAGCTCGTCATCTCTTCGTTCTTGTCAACATTGTTTCCGCTCAAATTAGATCGGTAATCCGATTGTTGCCCAAGTCAATTGTGTCCTCTACCATCGAATCTGATTGCCAATCGACCGCATCATCTCGTCGTTCGCAGTAGCGATGATTTGGTCTTCATTTCTATCGTGTGGTGCCGTGCAATCATCCGGTTGCCAATCAAATCGGCCTTTTTTCCCTACCAACCGATTCAACTTTCGTTTTTACCAATCGAATCAGCATCATCAGCAGTCGCCGACTATTTTCAATTTCGCCTTCACCAACCGAATTAGAATTATCAGAACTCACCGACTATCTCAACTTCGTGAATATCGGAGTGTTGTGGGCGCTCTCCAATATGTAACTTTAACAAGGTCGAATATTGCCTTTATTGTTAACCAAGTGTGTCAATTCATGAATGCTTCACGATCAAAACACTGGATGCCAGTTAAGCATATACTACGCTTTCTTAAGGGCACCATCTCATATGGCCTCCAATTTTATAAAGGCCCTAAAGGTCATCTTACCATTACAGCTTATTCCAATGCTTATTGGGCATGAGATCCTGATTATCGTCGTTCTACTTTGGGATATGCCATTTTTCTCAGTCCCAATTTGAAATTTTTTTTTTTTTTTGACGTCAAGATGTCCCCACCCCATTTTGAGGCGAAACTATTCCCTGCAAATTCACGTAATCACCCACAAACCACGTTTATCGAGTAATCCGAAGGAGGCAGTCCCAACTTGATCTTTTGGAGTGCCAAGAAACAGCCCACAAGTTCTCGCTCCAACACCGAATCGTGGTATTGTTCTCTTGCCGTCACAACCGCAGAAGTATTTTGGAACAGTATGGTGATAATATGTACAACAACCTCATCTTCTCTACTGTGATAATATGAGTGCCATTTTTCTCACATCCAATCCGGTTTACCATGCTCGCACCAAACATATTGCGGTGGATTATCACTCCATACAAGAAAAGGTTACTCGATGTGATCTTCTTGTTTGCTACGTTGGTACAGTTGATCAAATAGCTGACATCTTCACTAAAGGCTTAAGCTCTGTCAAGTTTCAACTGTTACAAGACAAGGTTCACATCACCAGTCATCCGTTTAACTTAAGGGGGCCGTGTTAACAACCCATCCACATCTCCACCACAACTACCTCCAAATGATTAGCACGATACCTACGGCAGTTTCAAATTTGTAGTTTATCCGAAGGTTGTTGTAATCTCGTAGTCTATAAATACAAAAGAATCCATGAGGTCCATATTATACAATTGGCTTCATACATATCACATTCCCTTAATAATTGACTTACAGGGTGAATTTCCTTCCCCAAACACCACCGGTAATTGACTTGCCTGTAAGTCACTTCACTTACAGAACATACAACCATCCAAACGACCCGTATGAGTGTAAAGTGTTTACAGGTAAACAGTTTGTGTTTGGCTAACTTGAAAAGTATTTAAATCACAAAGAGCTTATGATTTTCTTGTGAGCCTAGGAGAGCATCAAGGGATGCACATTCTGGACCGATTGAATGTCCTGCACCCGTTAGAATGGGGTCCACACACAATCTAGAAGGTTTTTTCAAGGTGGGTGCACCATCCCAACTGTACCCTACAGTGTGGCCCACCTGATAATCAATCAGTCTATTCTTTGGAGGCCCTACAAGAGCATCGCGGGGCACAAATGATGGACGGATTGGATGTACCCTACACATCAAGGTGGACCCACGTAGCATGTGTGTGTATCAACCACCGTGCTCTGCCACGTAAAGTGTATTTTCGAACATTTCACTGCGTTGCAAACAAAGTTATCGCAATCTAGTTCAATCGCGCGTCCAGGCGCAGCCATTGTATAAATTTCAACCAAATCGCAGTTCAAAATCGTACATCCAAACACGGCACCGCCTAAAATCGCAAGAAAACTGACCTCAGAGAGAGCCAGGCGGAGTGAAGAGAAGAGAGAGGTGAAGCTCTCGGCAATGGCGGTCGAATCCCTCTCGACGACTTCCAGAGCTCTGAAAATGTCGCGAGGGAAGGAGGAGGGCGGTATGGGGCCGGGTGCGTCGGATTCGAGAGCATCGTGTGGAGCGTTTGCATGCGGATCGAGATCGCGATCGAGAGTGGTTTCTGGAATTAGGGTTTCTGCATTCGTCGAAGGCAGAGGAAGATTTGGCGTTTTATCTCCTTCATCTGCTTCCATTTCTCTCCTTCGCTCTTCTATCTTTTGCCGCGGGATTTAGCGGACGTATATTGAGTGCACCGAGGTCGGTACTGTGTTGACGTGTCAAAGCTCTGTGGGCCCCACCATGATGTATGTGTTATATCCACTCCGTCCATCATTTTTTTCCAGATCTTTTTAGCAATCAACCTATCAATAAGACGGATCCAGAACTCAAGTGAACCACACACCATAGACAGCCGTATAGACCATAACGTCTACCGTTGAAACCTTCTAGGGTCCACAGTCATGTTTACTTTCCATGGGCGCAGATTCGGTGGATCCCTGACTTTGGGGCGACGGTTACGTATGTGACTTACATAAGACTGTCCATTCGTTTTGACGGCTTATTTTTTTTATTTTTTATTTATTTTTGCATGATCTCTAAAAACGAACCATATCCAAATCTTAGGTGGACCACACCATGGGAAATAGCTGTGATTGAATACCCACCATTAAAACTTCGTGGGGTTACCGGAATGTTTATTTGCCAAACTTATTGCATTGCTACGAAGGTCTAGATAAAAGGACCATATAAATATCAGTTGCATTCATAAGCTTTCGTGGCATGTAAGAAAATTATAACAATCAACCACCACAGTTTTTGTATTGTGATTCATTTAAACTTGTATTACTTTATTTTCAGAATCATACCTTGAAATGGGCTTTCAAAATGGGAGGAGCCTTGATGTAAGGCACATTCATGGCAATGGCCCTATAGCAAGGGATCCTCCTTAGTGAATCCCTCGATGAGGGGTGTCCAATTCCCTCCATTTCCTGTGATATGCACCTCTCTACTCCTTGCAAGGAGAGAATTATCATTTTCCTGCATCATTAAATGTAGTGTGTACTGTTGTAGTTCAATTATATCGCAATGATCAAGGTTTTCTTGCTTGTATCAAACAAAGGATTAGATTTGTAAAAATAACACATTGTTGGGTGAACTGCTAAAGCACACAGAAATAAATTAAATATATCGATATAAAATAATCAAGCAAAAAGGAAAATACATCGATTTAACATGAAAAAATTATTTTAGAAAAAAAAAACCATAACACAAAATAACAAGTAATCACTATGAAAGCAAAAATTACAAAGAAAGAATGCTTATCCATTTTGAACAGCCTCGAATCTCACCATTGTTACACCCCTTTAAAACCCTATGATTATTTAGAAACCCTTAGAATACATTTCAATCCTGTTTACACATATATATATAATCTTAAAAAGAATCTCAAACAAAATTGAAAACAAATTCCACAGATTCACAGTTTTGTATAAATTTTGCGAATAATCTATCGATGTCATTGAAGCCATGCCGATTAATCGAATTAATCCTATCGATAGCACTGAGCTAATCCTATCAACGGCATTGAAGCCCCGTCGATGGCATTGAAAAACAATCTAGTTAGTCTAATAACTAACTGAAGAAAACATCTAGAAAATATCGATGGGATCGAAAACTATTCAATACTAACGAAGGTAACATCAAATAAACTGTTGATGGCATCAACAGACATTATATCTAACTTAATTTAAGATATCAAATATTTAATATATATATATATATATAGGGAAAAGGTACTATACGCTCGACCTCAAGATAAGCTCCCATGAGGTTGAGCTGTGTGGGCCCCACCGTGATGCGTGTCGACCATCAACATCGTGCATTTGATGGGTCCCCTCTAAATTATGGGATATCCCAAAAATCAGCTGTATATGGAACTCAAGTGGGCCATACCATCTAAAATCATGTGAAGACACCATTAAAACATATAAAAGCACTTGGTGGGGCCCACCTGAGTTTTGAATGCTGTTGAAACTTGGTCTGAACCCTCATTCAAGTGGGACACACATAATGGATGAGCTAGATTTGCAAACCTTATCTTGGTGGGCCCAAAAAATGATTATGAAATTTTTAATGGTGCACGGCCCCTCCCCACTTCTGTATGTGGTGTGACCCACACAAGTCACGGATTGACTTGATTTTTGACACCTAAGCCCACGATGGAATGATGCATCTGAGTGATGGGTAGATGTCCGAAATGCATCACGGTGGGGCCCACACAGCTCGACCTCATGGGACGGTCCCATCAGCTCTAGCGCATAATACCTTTTCCATATATATATATATATATATATATATATATATATATATATATATATATATATATATATATATATATATATCTCTTAGTGGAGACCAGATAATTTTGCCACGTAGACACAATACTAACCCTCTATATTATGTTCCCCTCCATCCTGTCCAGTTTCATCGAGGAGAACTTAGATGGATCTTGGATACTCTGCAAAGCGTGGTGTTTGACATCCATCACTTGAGATATTTCACCAATGGCATAAAAATTAGATCAAATCGATCTGTCCAAAAACTCGACACAAAACAAATGTATGAGATCCAAGAAATCAACGTTGTTTGATTTCTACCTGATTTGTGGGTACCAATGAAGGGCTTAAGTAAAAATAGTGCAACAATCTTGGGTTCAGCCAAGACTCGGCCTGGCTTGAGACAAGGCCCAGTATTAAGAGCCCAGGTCATTGATAAATGGCCCATTTCAACCCTCATCTGAGGGAAGCGGATTGGCTGGTGTACCACACACCAGCTATATAGCTGGTGTAGGTAATTGTTGTGAGAAGATGATCGCTGACACGGAAGCGGATTGGCTGGTGTACTTAACACCAGCTACATGGCTGCTGTATTGATGTTAGTAAGTTTTATAGCTCTGATTACGAGGTATGTGTTATATCCAAATTGTCCATCCATTTGGCGAGCTTGTCTTAAGGCTTCAGCCAAAAATTAAGACAGATTTAACTATCAAATGGACCACACTGCAAAACCTAGTGTAAGATTGAATGTCTACCATTGAAACCCTTTTTGGGGTCACAAAAGTTTTGGATCAATATGAAATTTGTTTTTCCTCTTCATTCAATTCTTTGTGACCTTACGAAGAGATTGGATGTAAAATAAATGTTATGGTGGGTCCTAAAAAAAATTTAACAGTGAAAATCATTATCTCTACTGCTATTTATGGTATGGCCCAGATGATCTCTGGATATTGCTCTTAAATAATCTCTAAATGTAGATGAATGGTGTACATATAATAAATACATCACAGTGAGGCTCATGTAACTTTGATCTCCTTAGGACGGTTCCTACAACTCGGATATGGAGGAGCATCAGTGCTCGACTTCACAGGACATGTACCTGCAACAACTATATATCTAGTGTGTGGTCCACCAGCCAATCCGCTTTCTCCTCGAGCTCCGGATTGCATGGACAGTTCAAAGAAGATCAAAGTTACATGGCCCCACAGTGATGTATTTATTATAGCCACACGGATTATCCAAAAAATGAATTATATCCAAGGATCCACACCACAAATAGAAGGATGATAATGATTTTTACCATTAAAAAACTCATAGGGACCACTGTAATGTTTATTATTCATCCAATCTGTTCATGAGGTCAGAAGGACTGGAAGGAAAGGAAAAACAAATTTCATATTTATCCACAACTTCTGTGACCTGTAAAAGTATTTCAATGGTAGTTGTTCAATCCCCAACTGCTTTTTTCAGTGTGGTCCTCATGATAGTTAAATATGTCTTATTTTTCGTATCAAGCATTAAGACGAGCTCACCAAATGGATGGACCGTTTGGATATAACACATACCTCATGGAAAGACCCACAGAACTTGCTGCCGTCAATACAGCAGGTATACAGCTGGTGTGTGGTACAACAGCCAATCCGCTTCCCATTTGAGTAGGATTGTGTAATGTTTGAATGATCTAAACCGTTCATCAGATAAAACTGTCAGGAATTAAGGATACCCAAAAAAATAATAAATAAATCTGATTTGTGGGTCACCTAATAAAGGGTTAAAGTGATAATAGTCAAACAATATTGGGTTAATTAGCGAAAAAGCCGAAAGACTGGGTGAGGCTAGAGATATAGGCCCGATGTTCAAGGGCCCAGATCAATGATAAATTGCCCACCTCAGTGTATTGCCCCAATCATTATACCAAATTAAATGGACATTTTAATGACAGATGTGAGTGGTAATCATTCATCATCTATGTATTCTTTAAAGACACTCATTTGGGTAAGATGATGTAATGTTTGAATGATCCAGACCGGCCATCAGATTTGAAATTTTGAATAAATAAATAGCTGGTGTACCACACACCAGCTTTATAGCTGCTTAATTGACGTCAGCAAGTTTTGTGGGTCTTGTCATGAGGTATATGTTATATCCAAACCGCCCATCCATTTCGCGAGCTCGTCTTAAGGCTTGAGCCAAAAAATAAGACAGCTCTAAATATCAATTGGACCACACTGCAAAAATCAGTAAGGGATTGAATGTCTACCATTGAAACCCTTTTGGGGATCATAGAAGTTTTGGATCAATATGAAATTTGTTTTTGCTCTTCATCCATATATTTGTGACCTTATTAACAGACTGGATGGAAAATAAATGTTAGGGTGGGCCTTACAAATTTTTTAACAGTGAAAATCATTGTCCTCGCTGCTATTTTTGGTGTGGTCCATTTGAGCTTTGTATATGATTTATTTTTTCTAATGCTCTAAAATGATCTCGAAAAATAGATAAACGGTGTGGATATAATAAATACATCGTTATGGGCCCATGTAACTTTGATCTCCTTTGGACCGTTCTACAACTCAAAGCTCGAGGAGCGTCCGCGCTCGTCTTGGCACGACTCGTATCTACACCAGCTATATAGCTGGTGCGTGGTACATCAGCCAATCCGCTTCTCACGGGGAGAGTATCAAATAACTCCCCTTTTACCCCTTTTACCTCTTCTCACGGGGAGAGTATCAAATAACTCCCCTTTTACCTTTGAATAGGGATAAGCAAGGAGAAGCCCATTTCCATCGGTCTTCAAAAGCTTGACTGGACTTGTTAGGGTGTTGATGGGTCCGGTTCGCCTGTCAGACTTTCAAACTTGGCTCGCTTTGGGCTAAACTTGGGCTGAAGTATTAGCTGGATGGCTAACCTTGGGCCTGAATTTAAAGCCCATTTATAAACAGGTTGGGCTTGGACGAAGATGTCTAGAAGCCTGTCTGCCGAGCCCAGCCTAGGTTTAGGCCATCCTTCCAAAAGGCCAGCAGGGTAACAGCTTAGGGTGAGGCCCTGATAGTAGGGCCCACATCGATGTATATGTTGTATATCAATGCAGTCCATCCATTTTGCCGGCTCATTTTAGGATATGAGCCAAAATGAGGCAAATCCAAATCTTAGATGGACCACGGTAGAAGAAAATAATGGTGATAGAATGCCGGCCATCAAAAAGGTTAGACGGAGGGCAAACATAACTAAAAGTTTTATTCAAAATTTTTGCGGCCTCAGATAAGTTTCAATCCCTACAATACGGTACACTTGAGTTTTGGATCTGCCTCATTGTTTAGACTGCACTGAAATGAGGTGGCAAAATGAATGGACGGCATGGATATAGAACACGTCCATCAAGGTGGGCCCCACAATTAGGGTGTTACCCACTAAGCCATGACTATGGTACGTAATGGGATTCCATATCCAATCGTTTAGATTTGCAATGCATTAATCAGTGTTAATAAATGGAATGAGAGAATTTTAAAAAAAAGGTGTTTTTGTAAAATCCACCAAGACCACCTCGTGTCTAGAGATAGGCATCCGACTGAGTCAGATCGAATTGGGTCCAACTCGACTTGGTCCAAAATCTAGATGGCCTGACCCGAACTCGATCCGATCCGGGACCGAGTCTGGGTTATCTAACTCGAACCAATCCGAACCATCGCTGATCCGATCCAAGTCCGACTCAGTCAAGAAAATAGAGTCGGATCGAATTCGGCAAGGTTCGGATTCATTTTCAGTGAAAATCATTATCCTTGCTGCTATTTTAAGTGTGGTCCATTTGGGCTTTAGATATGATTCATTTTTATTTTTTTTCAAATGCTTTAAAATGATCACGAAAATGGGTAAATGGTATGGATATAATAAATACATCATTGTGGAGCCCATGTAATATTGATCTTATTTGAGCCGTTCGTACAACTCGAAGCTCGAGGCGCGTCTCCGATCGTCTTTCCACGACACATTATTGTGTTGACGTGCTGTGCACGAAACTACATTGTGTGTGGGCGCGGATTAGGTACCGACAAGGTCAGTACCAAATTACTAACGTCACCAAGTTCTGTGGACCCCACCATGATGCGCGTGTTGTATCTATACCGTCCAACCATTTGTAGAGATGGTTTTATGGCGTGAGTAAAAAAATGAGATAGATCTAAAGTTCAAGTGGATCCACCACAAAAAACCGTGGGATCAGTCACACCCACCGTTGAAACATTTATAGGGCCCACCATGATGTATTTTTTAGATCTAACCTATTCATAAGTTAACATAGAGATAGATGAAGTGAAAACAAAAATATAAGCTTGATCGGAAACTTCTGTGGCACCTACGAAGTTTTGAACAGTGGATGTCACTGTCCCCACTGTTTTCTATGATGGGGTCCACTTGAATTTAAAATCTATCTCATTATTTTTCTCATGCCATAAAACAATCTCTCCAAATGGAGGGACAGTATGGATACAACACATGCATCATGGTGGGGTCCACAAAACTTGGTGACATCACTATTGACTTTGTCAGTATCTAATCCGCACAACACGTACCTACAAGCTAAGGCTACATGCTATGGCATCAGTGGCGGTGAGGAAAACTATAAAAAGCAAGAAAGAAACTAATAAGATGTCTGCTATTTATAGCTCAGATTAGACCCATGTTAGTTTTACACCATTAAGAAAATGGTGGTGATTATCCAAAGCTTAGCCAAGTGAACACACTTGTGCAATAAAGCTCACCCCATATGTGCTAGCATGCCATGATAACTCCAAGATCTAGTCCATTCATCAGAAAGGTACTGCTATATTGATGCCCTGGCCTAAGAATCAGCTTGATCCAATCATCAGGTGGGCCACGGATTGTAAACAAAGATTTGACTATGAAAATTAACCCATTGGCCTGTTTCCAATATTGGGCCCTCGAGTTGAGTGCTATTTATATTTTTGTGAAAACATATACAAGGTTGGACCAACCTGATGTGCAGATTGGATCTTAGTGCCATGCTGGCACACGTGTGGCATCTAGTGCATGCCTGTACACCTAACAAAACTAGACTATCGAACTGTACACATGACACCATTGTGAGGTAATCCAACCATCCAAATGAAACTGTTGTGGATGGAGCATAACTGAATATTTGAGATGAAGGTAATTAATGTCAACCATCAATTTGATAGATGTTAATTGGATGGTTAGGATAGCTTGATCGGTGTGACTTCATAGATATGATGGGACCCACAATTTGGACAGTGGGGATATCTTTGCATCAGTGCCACATGATATGAGATGAATCACCATCACTTTTTAAATAGTGCAAAACTAGCATCGGAGTATTTCAAAACTAGTAGAAGCATGCGAATTGTCTTTCATTGGTGTCCTGATGCTGATGCAATGGGACTAAACTGGGAGGACTCATTACTCATTTTCGCACGACACGTACCTAGAGGCTACAACAGCTATATTATATAGCTGGTGTGTGGTACACCAGCCAATTCGTACTAAGTAAACTCTGTTGGGGCCCACTGTGAATGCATGTGATTTATTCACGTCGTCCATTCGTTTTTCCATATCTTTTTAGTGGTTGAACCCAAAATTGATGCATATTCAAAGCTCAAGTGGACCATGCCACAGGAAAAAGTAGAAGTACAGATAAGAATCACTGCGGATCGGGTCGGATCGGATTGACCACGACCCGATCTCGATCTGAAAAACTGTCGGATCTGAATGACCCTATTCAATCCGCACCAATCCAGGCCATCAGTTTGATTCGGAACGGGTCGGATCGAGTCTGATAGGGTCAGATCCACCGAATCGGGTCAGACATGCCCAACTCTACTCGCGTCACCCCATGTTATGGGCAAAAGTCCAGCGAGTTTAACCCGACCTACCTGACATTGAGTTGAGCTCAAATGGGATGTATTGGGTTTGCTCTCAGACTTGACCTATGCAAACACCAACCTGAAGAAACTTGAGTCGGGCTCGGGTTGCCCAACCTAACCTAAACCTGATCGATATATAAGTTACTTACAAATTATAATGAGTGAGGTTCGTCTATGTCGAACGCACATGAAATTCAGTGTCGTCAAGTCTCATTGGTCCACATCGTTTTTTATTACTCAAGCTAACAAGATAACGCGGATCCTTACTCTTGCTCGGGTGGTAGACTCTCAGGAGTTTCAACACCGGATCAAGGGTTCAAGTATCCGTAGGTGGTGAAATTCCATTAGCTTGAGTGTGTGGGGTGTGTGTGTGTGTGTAAAGAAAAAAAAAAAAAAAACCCTGACAAGATACGCGAGTAGTTGAGAGGAGAGAGAGGACTTTGCTTCGGGTGCGGATTAGCTACCGACAGGTTGAGTAGCGAGGCTACTACTGAAGTGACGTTACCAAGTTATGTGGGCCCCCCCATGATGTATGTTTTATATCCATGCTGTCCATCCATCTACAGAGATCATTTTAGGGTAATATCCAAAGAATGAGTCACATCCAAAGCTCCAATGGACCCCACCACAGAAAACAGTGGGGAGAGTGACACCACCATTAAAAACTTCTAAAGGTCACAAATTTTTTTGATCAAGCTGGTATTTGTTTTTTCTCTTATTTAATGTCTTTTTTTATCTTTTGAACATGTTAGATTTCGAAAAAACAGCATGGTGGGCCTTAGGAAGGTCTCAACGGTGGGCATCAATCTTTCGGCTGTTTTTTGTGGTGGGGTCCACTAAAGCTTTGGATCTGCCTGTTCTCTGGGTCATGCCTTAAAATAATATCTCCAAATGAATGGACGTTGTGGACACAACACATACATTATACATTATAGTGGCGTCCACAAAACTTCGTGATGTCATTTCAGTGGGTCAGTAGCCAAATCGCTACCGAAGTGACGTCACGAAGTTATGTGGACCCACCATGATGCATGTGTTGTATCCATACCATCCAACCATTTGTATAGATCGTTTTATGGCATTACAAAGAGAATGAGATAGATCTAAATTTCAGGTAGACCCACCACAGAAATCCATGGGAGTAGTCACACCCACCGTTGAAACATTTATAGGGCACACCGTGATGTATTTTTTAGATCTAACCTATTCATAAGTCAACACAGAGATAGATTAAGTGAAAACAAAAATATCAGCTTGATTGGAAACTACTGTGGCCTGTAAGAAGTTTTGAATGGTGGAGGTCACTGTACCCACTATTTTCTATGGTGGGATCCGCTTGAACTTTGGATCTATCTCATTCTCTTAGTCATGTCATAAAATGATCTCTAAAAATAGTTGGACGGTATGGATACAACATATGCATCATGGTGGGGTCTACGAAGCTTGATGATGTAACTTCTGAAGAGTTGAACATGACAAGTAAATGTAATTTTATTTGTTACAAATACTTGTACACAACAATGGTATGCTTTACAGCACTTACGAACTATCACTCTTGAATGACAACTCTCACACACAAGGAAAAACTTTTTTGAAGTCTTAATACTTGGACACCTTGCTTTCACTCTTGAACTCACTCTTTGTTGTTTATATATATACATAATGATACACTTCCTATATTTATAGAGGGCTATGGAAGATTTTAGAATCAGTAGAGTTCTAGAAACTTTCAAATATCCTATAAAGTTCTATTATATTTCGGAACATTCTGAGAGAATCCGGAAGGTTCTAGCATAGTCTGGAACATTCCGGAGAGTTAAGAAAACTCTATCGAACTCTAGAAGTTTCCGGAAGATTCTAGAAAATTCTAAAAATTTTCAGAAATGTCTGAAAGTTTTCGGAAGACTCTAGAATATTCAAGAGAGGTGGTGATGACATCTAACACTCCCCCTCAGCACCAACTCTCACAATTCTGCTTTAGTCATCATGCCGAGTTGCTTTCTGAATTCGGTGAACTTAGCATTGCTAAGTCCTTTTATGAATATGTTTGCAACTTAGTCGTTGGTCATCACATGACTCATTTCGATTTCTCTTTAAAATACCTTCTCTCTCACAAAGTGATAGTATACCTCCACATGCTTGGTCCTGGCATGAAACACTGGATTATCAGCCAAGCAGATTGCTGATTGATTGTCGCAGCGCAATATCATTGGATAATCATCTGGTTGATGAAGATCCCTCATTAACTGCATAAGCCATGTTCTTTCTTGTGTTGTCATTGCCATTGTTCTATATTCAGCCTCCGTGGTTGATAAAGATACTGTAGGTTGTCTCTTGCTATACCAAGAGATTGCTTCTGAGCTAAGGTTGAATATGTATCTAGTAGTTGATCGTCGTATGTCATGATCACCACCATAGTCAGCATCGCAGTACCCAACTATCTTGCATGCTCCACCTTTCTTGTATAATAGACCAAGGTCTATTGTACCCTTCACATACCTCAGTATTCGACATACTACTTCAAGATGCGGCTTCTTTGGTGTTTGCATGAACCGGCTAACCACACCAACTGCGTAAGCTATATCTGGTAGCGATAATATAAGGTAAATTAGACTACCAACTATTTATCAGTACATAGTTGCATCTTCCAAGTCTTTTCCTTCTTCCGAACATAGCCTGGCGTTAGCTTCCATAGGTGTGGCAATTAGCTTGCATTCGAGCATCCCATATTTCTTTAATAGGTCTTTGTCATACTTCTGCTGATAGAAGAATATGCCTTTGTTGCTTCGCTCAATTTTCAGCCCAAGAAAATGCTTCAGTTCTCCAAGTTCCTTCATTTGAAATTGCACGGACAAGTTCTCTCTTGTCCTTTCAATCTTACCGTCATCATCTCCAGTGATGATCAAGTCATCCACGTACACTAGCACTATTGCTAGTTTACCTTCCTGAAATTTTACAAAGAGACTGGAGTCTGCAGGTGCCACCGAGAACCCGCTTTGCACTAGGAATTTCCCTATCTTGCCGCACCATACCCTTGGTGCTTGTTTAAGCCCATACAAGGCTTTCTTTAGTTTACAGACATAATCTCGATGCCTTTTACTCTGGAAACCACTTAGCTACTCCATGTAGATATCTCGATCAATTTCTCCATATAGAAAGGTATTCTTCATATCCATCTGCCACAACTTCCCAGATTTGCTCGCTGTAAGTGCTAGTAGTACCCGCACCGTTGTAATTTTTACTACTGGGCTAAAAGTCTTATCATAGTCCAACCCATATTCTTGTGAGAATCCTCTAGCCACTAGTCGAGCTTTGTACCTTTCTATTGATCTATCGGGGCGAGTCTTGACTTTGTACACCCATTTGCATGATATCGGCTTCACATCCTTGGATTTTGGAACTAGTTCCCAAGTCTGATTTTGGTTCAATGCCTTAATCTCTTCTTCCATCGCCTTCTGCCATTTTATGTCTTGGGATGCTTCTTTAAATGTCGTTGGCTCTTTCACGGTATCTTCTTCTGCTAAGGCAGCATCCACGTATCTTGGGTTAGGCTTTCTCTGTCTAGTCATCCTCCTAAGTGGTAGGTTGTTTACTGCAACCTCCTGTTGACTCGGGCGAAGCTCTTCTGGACTACTTTGATGTACTCTAGTTTACCATGGACTCATACATATATCTGGTGTTTTAGACAGATTAGGCACTTGCTCACCATCTCCTGCTGTAGGCGTCAACTCCTTAGTTGAACTATGAGATTCTTCTCCTTCCCTTATCTCCCCCATCTTCTCATGCAGTTCATCTTCTAAGTCTTGAGAGTTTGGCAGCTCCTCCTTCAGTGACGACAACCATGATGAGGCTTCATCAAAGACAACATTCCTCGATGTGTAGCATCCTGAATCAACGATCCAATCATCACCGTACTTGATAGTTCCTTGATTGGAAACTGCGGCAAGGGTAATTTCACCCATCTCTGTCACTATTGAGGAATTAGCTACTTTGTCATTGGTTGTGTTAGACTGCTTGAGTGGTTCATCAAAATCTATCTCCTTCTCTGAACAATCTCCTTTGATGGATTCAAACACCGCTAAGGATGCCTAAAAGTCCTAGTCATCTCACTGTTTTCTTGGTGATTTCTATAAGTCACTAAGTTACCTTCGACTGATTTTTTTTAATCAACAATTTTTTGCAAAGTGACCTTTCTTGCCGCAATTGAAACACTCTATATCATACCTTCGAGATATGGAGGATCATCATTTATTTGTGTTGTTGTCGGATTGAACTCCCCCTGTCCGAGGACTTCTTCCTTACTCTTCTCTCTTCTTAAACTTTTCAAAGTTCTGCTGACTTTGTTTGCCATTTCTGTTCTGCTGTCTATGTCCACCTTTTTTTTATTATTGTAGTAGAGTGCTTCCTTTTCCTTGTTTATCAACACTCCAGACATTTGTTTGCATAAACTTTCTAACTTTCTTGATTGGCCAACAAATTCTCCAACTTTATGAGAGTAGGTTGAGTAGGTCAACCTCGTATTGCCGTGATAAAAGCATTACACTCGGGCTTCAACCCGTGTATAATGATCCTCCTCATTCTTTTCTCATAAATATTTGCTTTAGGATTCAATTCTGAAATTTCTCGGCATAAATCTTTCACTCTTGTAAAGTATTCGCTTATAGACTTTTCTCCTTGGGTGGTAGACATTAACTCATTCTCCAAATATTGAAGTCGAGCATCATTTATTTTTGAAAATAATGATGCAAAGGTGTCTTATGCCATCTTGGGTGTGTTGTCATCCTTGATTCGCCCGAGCAACTCATCCTCAATGGTTGACTTGAGCACGTACATTGCCTTCCCGGTCTTAATCTTCTACTTTCAGAGTGCTTCAGCATTTTCCTTAGGAGGTGGGGTAATCTCATTCTCATTAACAACCTCCCACAAGTCCTGCCCTTTAAGGTAGGACATAATGCGACTCCTCCAGATTTGATAGTTGTGGTTGTTAAGCCTCGTAACTCTGCTCGTTGTGTTCACAAGATCCGCCATAGTGACTTGGTGTGGTTATCACTCCATTTACCAAGCAAGCCAACAAACTTCACAGTTTCCAAACTGTGCATGATCACCTTAGAAAACGGATCCCGACCAAACCTTGCTTTGATAC